>NW_019392705.1:97978-829411 GCF_000648675.2 Cimex lectularius
AGTTGAGATAAAAAAGTCAATGGCATGAGCGGGATTCGAACCCACGATCTTCGGCTTGATACGCCGCTGCTCTACCACTTGAGCTATCGTGACCTCGATCCACTCGGACACCACCCTCCCATCTCAACCGCACCTTTTGAATTTTCCCTCCTTTTTGCCATTTTTCACGATTGCCATTCATTAGCTCAAGTAGTAGAGCAGCGGCATATCAAGCCGAAGATCGTGGGTTCGAATCCCGCTTGTGCCATTGACTTTTTTATCTCAACTAAAAACCTTAATTAATTGTAATTTATTATTTGTATTTAAGGTAATGTAGGGGACCGCAGTAGCTGAGTGATCACTGTGAAACTACTCTCAGCTCTAGACCCGTCGTTCTTGGGTTCGATTTCCAAAAAAGAAAAAAAAAATCACATTTGGGATATAAAGTTTCTTGGCTAATATGAAAAGTGCGTAAGACCATTTACAAAAAATAAATAAAAAGCTTAAAAAAAGGGAAGAATATATATTATATATAATAATATATTGGGTTGTCCGGAAAATAATGCAGGATTTTGGTATTAAACAAAAAAAAAGAAACTAGTTACTTTAAAGCAATGTTCTTTAATCTACTNCAAATGAGTAATCCTGTAAACGTAAACAGAATATTTTATATAGATTTTTTTTAATGAAAACTTAAAATCCTGCATTATTTTCCGGACAACCCAATAATATATATTATAGATTAATATATTATATAATACTATAATAAAAAAAGAAGATTGCTCAGATCTTTCGACCTAGTATCATATAAAATAAAATCTCTCCTTGTAATTCGGATTAAGTTTAAAACAAATAATTGGGATGAGGGAAATCTTAGCCCAAATCTATCATAAATATATATTTTTTTACGTTTTAAAAAGATATTGTTCTTGGTTTTTATTTATTTTTTTAATTTTTTTAATACTGTATTTATATTTGTACGATCTATCATAACGAAAGATAATTTTTTATCATTCCCAAGCGATGGCCTGGATTTAATTTCCCTGTTTACTGATTTTAAGTCACAATTAAAACCACAAAACCATTTATTCCATTTATATTTTGTTTAATATCATAAAATCTTTTTGATGGTACTTTACAAAATATCTCTCCCCCCTAATCCGAACTTCGGTTACTCTTAACAATCCAGTAATCAGAACCAGTAAGCTAGAATTTTAAAAGAAAATTTATTGTTACGTTTTGAATCTGATAAAGACTATGATAAACTTATTGCGTGTATTTTTCACTCGGTCGTTCCAACCTAATTTTTCATGCACTACTATACCCAGACTTTTTACTTTTTCTGCGTATTTGATGTCTATATTGTACAATATTTTTTGGTATAGAAGCATATTTTAGTTCATCGATGACTCTGCCGTTTCCAATAATTATTGATTGTTTTACTAGGGTTGATTGGTAGAGAGGTAGATATAGAGAGAGGGAGAAAATGAATGAATAATGATTTATTTATAGAAATATACGCAAATTTAGGTCTCAAGGATCTTTCTTAGACTTCACGTGTAATAACAATTGTTCTCATGATAATCTTCCTGAACAATATAATACTGGTGAATTTTATAATTTTAACATATTACTATAATAAACAACACAAACTAAGATACTATACTGGTAAATATTCTCAAAATAACTAAACAAAAAATGAGAGAGAGAGAGAGAGAGAGAGAGAGAGAGAGAGAGAGAGAGAGAGAGAGAGTGTTAAATGAGTGAGTGGGTCAGAGAGAGAATGAGTGAGTGGAAAAATAAAAGAGTGAGTGATGAGTGAGAGAGAGAGAGTGAGTGAACCGAGCTGAACTTTTATTTTTTATGTTTACAAATTTGGACAATTCTGTCCTCTCTTACACTTACGCACACAACATTAGAATCGAATGTTTTCTCAGAGGTTTCATTATAAGAATAAATTGTTTTTAATAGATAAGGTAACATTACTTTTTTTATTAAACTCAATAGTTAAAAATAATAAACATAAAAAAAATTCTTATAAATCAAATGTAATATAATCAAATGTAATGTAATAATAAATCAAATAATAATTATCAAATGTAATAATAAATAAATGTACTTAATAAACATGATTAATATGATCTTGGGGGGCGTCGGTAGCCGCAACGGTTTAGGCGTTGACACGGCGCTCATCACTGTAAGGTAAAGGTCCCGGGTTTGAATGCAGCGGTTTATATGATCTCTGCTGTTGCGAACCCTCATTAACAAAAAAACAAAAAAAAATATATATATATATATATATGATATGTGTATGTATATATACATATATATAAATTATAAAATATTTATTTTTTTAAAAACAAGTTCAATCATTTGTAGTTATTATGATTTTTTATTATTATTAATTTAAGCATTTATTTTTTAAGTTAATTGATCTTTTTTTTAAATTTTTGTAAACAAATTAATATATTTATTTTCTTGTCAATTTGTTTTAACTTTTATTTTTAAACTTTATTCAATTTTTTTAAAGGTTTATTAATACTCTCTGACCTAAACACAAACATAAAAATTTTATTTTTATTTTAGCCTTGTGATACCAAAGCCAAAACGGCACAAGCAAATATTTAACTTTTCTTGTTTTTAAAGCATTTTTCAACCAAATGAAACTTTTTTTCATGAAACTTTTTTCCAAGCAAATGAAATCTTTCTTAAACAAAATGAAACTTTTTTCAATCAAATGAAACTTTTTTCCAAGCAAATGAAATCTTTTTTAAACAAAATGAAACTTTTTTCAATCAAATGAAACCTTTTTTCAAGCAAATGAAACCTTTTTTCAAGCAAATGCAACTTTTTTTTCAATCAAATGAAACCTTTTTCCAATCAAATGAAATTTTTTTTCAACCAAATGAAACTTTTTTTCAATCAAATGAAACCTAAAACGTAATGATAATAATTATGTAGAGGAATAAATAAATGTCTTATAAGTTCTCGTTTTATATGTAAGTGAGTGAGAGAGAGAAAATCAGTCTGCCATATGAAAAACCAAGACTAACTTAGACTATAGTAATTTTTGAGTAGTTTTATTTTTCAGTCAATCCCTCAACTCTTTTCACTATTAAAAAACGAAACGTTAGATCAGTCTACATTTTTTCGTGTTAAAAAAAAATTAATTTACCTACTGCTTAAAAAAAAAAAGAATTAATCCGGATACCCTCTGCAACAATTAGTTCGGATTACTGAGATAGCCATGTAAACACATTTGTGGCCGGGGATTCCTTAAAAAAAAAAATTGATGATTTTTGAATTTACAGATTCAAAATATTTATTACTTCAATTAATTATACTTTTTATCTAAAGTCTTTGTTGAGATGAAAATTATAATTAATTGGGTCGAATATGATGGCTAAACATATAAGGATTAATATTTATTATTATTGATCTTTATTTTTTCAACACTTTAAGAGTTAGAAATATAAAATTTATTAATCCGTACTTGTTTAGTGACCATAATTGACCATACTAATTATTCTAATTAATTTTTTTTTCAACAACCAAAAACTTTAGATGAAAAGAATAATTAATTGGTATAAAATTTATAGCTTTTAGAAGAAAAAAATTGGTGAAAAATTACTGTATTTTATATTCCTGTAAAACCCTCAATATTGTAGTAAATTTTAGTTAGTAAAATATTGGCCTAATGCTTTTACGAGACATGGTTCATGACAACGAATAATTTTTGTTGTCGAAATTCTTGACTGCAGACTCATAAGGAAAGATTGCGGTCTGGCGTGGGGTTGGAGAAGTCGGCTCGTACCATTGGCCGTTTATTAGTAATCTTACGATCGATTAGGCTCCATAGAATTCTTCTTAATATAAATAAGTTAATTTCGCTATCATGATCGAAGCTATTTACCGACCTCTTTATGACAATTAGTCACAATTCTGTTTTGGCAATTTTTTTTTGTATCTTTATGATCAGGTTCGTCACGATCTGAATTACTCTGCAATCTTGTCGGCTCAGAGATATGGTACCATCTCTTATCTCATTATTTAAAATCCAGATCAAATTTTAAGTTCTAAACCTTTCAAATAGTCTTTTTTGGGCTAAAAATTTCGCAATATTGTTATTACTGAAGTTTTGATATTTTTGATACGTATACATAAAAATAAAGTTATGCAACAAGTATCTTAGTCTGTATGGATTAGTGTGTGTTTTTAAATCTTAAGAGCAATTTAAATTCCAACTGGAAATTCTTTGGCTTATTTTATTCAAATTTGCATTTTGACAGAAAGGACAAAACTGTTTCATCATTGCTTATTATAAAACTGTTAATTCAGCAATTCTATTTGTAAAAGATAATTGAAAATTGATAGCAAAGAACGAATATAAAGTAACTAATTTCTTTAAATACGCCTTAAAAACTAATAGAGTCATAAATTAATATAAAAATGTTATGGTTGGGGTAAACTATTCGTGAAATAAGTGGCCGGTTTATTTTTTAAGAGGTGAATCATAGTCGGATGTTAATGAAATAGGACTTTGGAATAAAAATGAATCAGTTGAATGAATTGAACTAGGAGTGTGTGGGATGTCTCCACCACTTCTTGTCTTCCCCACTCTGCTGAACCCACCGGGACCAGTCTTGGTTTGACTTTCAATCAAGGCGGACGCATTGGCCAACAGGTAAGATAATTTCCTTCAGGGGCACAAAGACCATTCAATACAATCCAAGAGTTGTTCACCTTTGTTTTCAATGCCATATTTTTTATTCATTACATTCTACCAGAATTTTTTTAATATTTTTATATATGTCAATTTTGTTTTGCTACACAATATTTATCACTTTTTTTTATTAAATCCGATATCTAAATGTTGTTTATAGCCAAGGAAACGTTTGACAAAAATTGTATTATTTTCTAATCTGTTAATCTAGATCAATTACTTTCTAAATTAAATTATTTCATATCTCATAAGGATAAAAAAACTTCCCCTCTGACCTGACAAGGAAGTTTCTCCTGTTAAAATATGTTCGGGGAGGAATGATCCGGCATAACAACCTGGCTCCTAAATAGCTTTTTTGGCAACTGTGCCAAAATTTTTGCCCGACCTTACCCGAGACTCGAGACTTTTTGTTGAAAAAATTAAAATAAATAATATCGCATACTCAAAAGACATTTATCAATCTGAGCAGTTTCAAGTAGTTTCCACTGTTTAAATTTGAACACAATAAGATTGTTTACACTCCATGCTTTTAAAAATATGTTGTTGTTTACTGTCACAACACACCTGAATCATTTTGTTGACATTCTATTCCCATTTGCTCCGTTCTAAAAAACACAAATTGCAAATAGTTCTAATATTTTGAATATTACTAAGAAGTATAATCAATTTTCGCTTAGCTTATAAGCCTTAAAAGCTCACCCTAGCTGAACATTTATGTAATATGAAATACTAAATATAACAGGTATGATATTTTTCTGAAAATTTAAAAAACTAAAGGTCGTGGGTTCGAGTCCCATTCGTTGAATAATTGCTCAGGTCCGGCTCAATAGGACTGATTAAAACATGATATAAAAACTTCAAAAGTTTAAAATAAAATAAAGACCTTTTTTACTTGATTAGGTATAAAAAAACATTAACATGCAATAATTTTAAAAAATACCCAAATTGGTACTTTTCACTTACCACTTTTAACAAAGAATACACAAATAAACAAAATTGGAACTTTTATGTTATATAAATGTTATCAAATTTATGGAGGATTTCGAGACAAATTTCTAATTGTTTATGGGTTCATATTTTCTCAATGCGGATTTTGTTTACTTTCACTATCCAGCTATTTATAACGGTGATCAGCTTAAAATTTTGTTGTGGCTGATCATTTTGCTGTGCCTGGGTTGGTCTGTCAGATGTGGGTCAGCATTTTGTCATCTTCAGTGGTTGCCCTCCATTCACTCTCTTTGTCTCTCTCACTCACTCACTTTCTCTAATTCACTCACACTCTTGCTCACTGACTCTCTCTCTCTCTCTCTCTCACTCACTCACTTTCTCTAATTGACTCTCACACTCTTGCTCACTGACTCTCTCTCTCTCTCTCTCTCTCTCCCTCCCTCTCTCTCCCTCTCTTTTTCTCCTTTACTCTCACTCATTCATTAACTCACTCTTTCTCTTTCTCCTCTCTCACACACATTCATTCAATGACTCTCTCTCACTCACTCCTTCATGATCTTACTCTCTCTCTTTTTCTTCTTTACTCTCATTCATTTATTAACTTACTTTCTCTCTTTCTCCTCTCTAACACACTCATTTAATGACTTTTTCTCTCTCTCTCTCTTTCTTTCTTTCTCTCAATCACTCACTCCCTCCCTCCCTCCATTATAATCTCTTTTTCTCACTCACTTCCTCATGATCTTTCTCTTTCTCTCACTCACACTCCTTCGCAATCACTCTCTCTTTCTCTCTCTCACTGCCTCGCTCACATCCTCCCGGGGTTGGTCATCACATGTTTCAGCTTTTTGCCATGTTCTTCGCCAACCACTGAATGGCAAACCCGTCTGACAGACCAACCCTGCAAATATAGGCAGACAATAACGACAAAATTATAATGTTGAAGAGGATCAGGTTTATGTTCTTGAATGAATTACAAATTTGTGCAAACAAATCGCCGAGCTTTCCCAACAGAAAGTCGCATCATCAGGTTCATTCGCATCATCCTTTTATTTCTGCTCGTAGACAGAGGGACCCCGAAGGAAACCGACTATTTATTTTAAATTTCAACTAATCAACTTTACTCCAAATGAACTAGTCCATTAACATAAAAAGAACCACAACTATGATCAAAGAATCTAGTGAAAAAACACTTAATGGTCGAAATGTTCTGTGAAATTGTTAAAAATATTTGTCTTTCTCAAATATCTAACATAATTCTGATGTCACGAAAGCTCGGCGAATTGTTTGCATAAATTTGTAACTTCATTCAAGAACATAAACCTGATTCTCTTCAACATTGAAAAAACAGGTCGACCAAATTATAGGAAAAAAAAATATTCTAAACAACCTACACTAATAAATAAATATTGAAATTTCATTGTCTAACTTGGTGTCAATCTGATTTTATCATAAATACATAACTTAGGACAAATTGCATGGAAGAATTTTGAAATTTCTAGTTCATGCAAAACTAAGGTGCAATAGAAAAATATAATTTACAAAACGTCAACTTTGGCAAAATTACCTATATAGTCTCGATATAAAGTGCCTTTTCCCACTGAGCCAATACAACCATGAAATGTGAAAAACAAGTATGATAAGAAAATATTACCAATTCTGTTTTTTATTAAATTTATTAACTTTACCCCCAAAAAATGCTATTAATTGGCCAATAAACTTATTTACTCTCCACAGAACCACAAGGCTTGTAAACATAACTAGCGTTAACATAAAATTTTCAAATATAATTTGTACATGTGTCAAGTTAAACTTGTCAATTCTGACTTATTTGGGTTTTGGTGACCTGCCAAGTTAAAATTAGTAGTGATGTAATATCAAACGACCATATTCACCAATCCATGAAGTTCTAGTGAGGTCGGGTAATCTGAGAAGAGAGGGTGTCTTTAGAAAACCTTGCCAATATTTGGAGCAAGCTGCATTGTTCTCCTAAATTGACTAATGAATTTTTATTTTAAACTATTTAAACAAAAGATTTAACAATATAATCTATTATAACTTATTATTAAAATTCTTAAAAGTATGGTTTAAAAAAAATATTTTGTTGTAGAATATAAAGTTTATTTATTTACAAACATTTTTATTTTTCTTTTAAAACTTGTGACCTTGTATGTGTTTCTATTTTTAAATGGGTGCAGACATTCAAAAGTAAAATCCGATTACGATAGGAAATTGTGTTAGATAACAGCCCGGGTTAAAAATAGATAGAGACGTAGGCAGGTGAGCTTACGCCTGACAAGCTTTGTTGTCCTATGAGTTAATACGTGCGAATCGCTTGTTAAATATTTCTTCATATGCGATGCCTTAAAATCTCTCCAATAATCCGGCTTAAATTAATCTCATTGGAGTCATTTGTCAATAAAAGGCCGGAATAGGCAAATTGGGTCAGAGGGAATTGCATTACAACTTCGCACGTTTAGGAGAAAAAAAACATGCCACACTTGGTTTTAATTGTGCGAAAAATTTTTGGTGAGCTCGTATGAGCGTTTGGCCTCGTTCCAGGACTAATGCGTCTCACTTCCTAGGTAGTATCGGGTGAATTTGGCAGGGATCCGGCCATCTCGATTTTTGTAGGGATTCTATTTTTAAATTCCCACTCCTATATTTACTCTTCCGTCAATTTACATCGTTATTAATGACACTTTTGATTTCCCTAAAACTAACATGCAATTTATAACACTTAAAGTTAATTTGATGTTTGGTTTTTTATATTTCTTAAATTTTTCTACTTGAGAAAAAAAGTTTCATTATTATGCAACTTAGTTTCAACATAAAATTAACATATTTTACATTCGTCAAACTAGGCTGTGCAATATGTGTAAAATTATAAAAAGTTTCTTAAACTACAGTGCCCTCTCAGATTATCTGGATTCGGATTGCAGAGGGATGTTAAATATTCACAATAATAAATCTTGTGTTACAAACAACATGGACTTTGTCCATCTGTAGAAGTGTTGACTCAAATAAGTTTAAAAAAATTAAAATATAAATATAAAGTTCCTATCTAAAAGTTGAATTCTTCAATTAAAAATTTTCCGTCATTACATGCTTGCAACTAAATTTTTCCAGTTGCTACCATACAAATAATAAATTCTTCCTACTTCATTTTTTCATAGAAGTATTTTAAGATTGGGCTGAAGTGGTACATGATTTCAATATGCTTCAGCCGATCCTGAGGTCTACCCAGCAATTAAGATGTAATAACCTAATGTTAAATAGTTAGCCATAAAATACCTACTATTTTTATTATTCGTGTAATTATGTCCGCCGAGTTGAACATCCAATATGAAATTTGGCTGCAATTCTATCATTACATAAATTTGCCATAAAACTTAGTTCAACTTTTCATATTAAATCATTTACATAACTATCTTTTTTATAGAAACTGTCTAAATTGGATTTGCAATGTAACTATATTTCCTTGAACCAGCCGATTTATTGATTAATTAATTGTTCTTTTTAACTAAGGTTTTTGGTTGAGTTGAAAAATTAGTGTCACGAGCGGGATTTGAACCCACGACCTTCGACTCAATTCGCCACTGCTCTAACCATTTGAGCTATCGTGACTTTGATCCACTTGGACACCAACTCCTTATCTCAACCTACAACCATTTGAAAAAAAAAAAAAAAGGCAAAATGGAGGGAAAATTTGAAAGGTTGTAGGTTGAGATGAGTAGTTTGTGTCTGAGGGGATGGTAGCCATGATAACTCAAGTGGTTAGAGCAGCATGTATTGTGCTGAAGGTCGAGGGTTCGAATCCCACTCATGACACTAATTTTTCGTCTTAACCAAAAACCTTAGATAAAAAGAATAATTAATTAGAATAAGAATATGGTCAATTATGATCACCAAACAAATATGGATTAATTTAATAATTAAAATAAGTAATTACTTCACTAATATCTCCCCGTGGCCACTTCATAAGTTGCTGAGAATCGAATCCTGATTATACAATATTTGAAAATATGGCAAAAGAAGGAAAATTCGAATGAAAGTAAGTGTAAATGTGTGGTGATTAGTGACCGTTAATCGATAATTATTCAGAAATCGTAAGATGCGGTCTGGTGTGGTGTAGGTTTCAGAAAAACAATTTCTTTAGCGTGCCAATGTTTCAGTCTTTATTAAGATCATCTTCAGGGCTCAAAGTGTTTGTTTTCTGCATAATTGAGCCATTCTTGCATGTCGTGTTGAGAGTGCCCACTCAAATTCAAATGAAAATAGGTTGAAATGAGGAGTTGGTGTCTGAGGGGATTGAAGTCATGATAGCTCAAATTGTTAGAGCAACAAATATTAAGCTGAAGGTCGTGGGTTCGAAACCCACTCATGACAGTGATTTTTCGCTTCAACCAAAAACCTTAGATAAAAAGAATAATTAATTGGAGTAAGTAATACAGTCAATTAAGACCACTAAACAAATATGGATTAATTTATTAATTATTCTTTTTATGTAAGGTTTTTGGTTGAGATAAAAAAGTCAGTGTCACAAGTGGGATTCTAACCCACGACCTTCATCTTGATGCGCCGCTACTCTACCACTGGAGCTATTGTGACTTCGATCCACTCGGACACCAACTCCTCATCTCAACCTACAACCGTTTGAATTTTACCTCTTTTTCAAGGTGTTTCCTGTAGCCCCGTAACACATAACAGCTCTGCTCACAGAACCAAACACATATTTTACATTTAAACGAACACGATCATTTTTTAAGAGGGTATTCCAAATTGAACCTATGCCTAGTTTGCATGCAGTTGATTTTTCATTGAAATGAAATTTGTACAAGAACTGATGGTCGAAGTCAGCCCTAGATATTGTACCGAGACATTACCTCTATTTCTTTTTTACACTATTTCATTGTGTCCTGGTCACCCTCTTTTTTTGTTAACACCATTATTTTTGACTTTTCTAAGTAGTTCAGTTCCAGCTGACGATAATCATGTAATTTTTTAATCATGTTTTGTACTGTATGTGGCTCACTTACTAAGAGGGCAATATTGTCAGCATAAAACAAGCATTTCACATTGATGTTTTCTATCCAAATTACTTCCTCTATGAACCGACACAAATCATTTAATATAGTGAAAAAAACAGTGGTGAAAGGAGACAGCCGTGTTTTACCCCACATTTTTTTGAAAAATTTGGGTTATGCCATGTTTTATCCAAAATGCAGATTCTGTGATCCTATAATATTTAGAGGGTGTTAATAAAATATATAAATATGTACAAAAAACCATTTCAACACAACTTTTGTTATTAGTGAATCAACAAAATATTAAACCTATTATAATACACATATATAGTCAATTTTTTTCTTTAAAAGGAAAGTTTAAAAAAAAATTATTTGACATTTTCTTCATTTCTTCTTCCTATTTTTCATTCATTTTTAAGTAATAGATATGTTATACCTAACAGAAGAAAAAAGTAGCCGGAACTGACATTTTATTTTTTAGTAGTGAAGTGAAATGAGGGATTCATTGAACAAAAGAAATTCTTGAAAATTTTATTGCCTCAGCTATTCTTTTGTATGACTCACACTCTCTCTCTCTCTCTCCCCCTCCTCTCACCCATTTATTCACTTTCTGTCTCACTCACTCACTCTCTCTCTCTCTTTCTCTCCCTCTCTCTCACTCTCTTACTTACTCTCAATCTGTCTTTCACTCACTCTCTTATTTTCTTTCTCTCTTTCAATCACCCACTCACTCTCTGTCTCATTTCTCTCATTCACTTACTCTCTCTCTCTCTCTCTCTCTCTCTCTCTCTCTCTCTCTCTCTCTCTCTCTCTCTTTCTATCTCTCTCTCGCTATCACTGTCACTCACTTCTCTCAATTCAATTAATTCAATTTTTTTTAAACTTAAACCATAGAAATGTAATGTCTCCATGTAATGCACAGTAGTTCTTCCAGCTTGATCTGCCGTAATTTCTCCTCATTAAAATAATGCAAATCTCTTTTGATTTACAGCTTTCTTTATTGTAATGACAAGTAAACTGACATATTTTGACCAGACTGGATTGGCTGAACCGATAAGGCTGATCTTGTCGTTTGGTGGAGTCGAATTCATTGACCAAAGAGTGTCACTCGATGAGTGGAAGGAACTGAAATTAAGTAAGTAATTTATTAATAATTAATTAACCCCCCCGTCTTTTCTGACGTTTGATTTTGTTCAGGACTGCCATGGCCACAGCTGCCTGTCCTGGAGATGGAGGACAAAGTGTACTACCAGAGTAAGGCCATCTGCAGGTTTCTGGCGAAACGATTCAATCTGTGTGGCAAGACCGAGTGGGAGGCGACGTTGGCCGACATAATGGTCGACATGATCTACGATTTTAGATCGAGTGAGTTCGAGATAATAATAGAGGGGCTGTTTATCTCCTATCTTTATTTAGTAAACAAACGGATAAAATTAGATAAATATCAGAAATTTCTTTTTGTGTTTGTTTATTTTCTCATATCACTATTGATATTTAAAAATTATTTTTCTTCCTTTCACTGCTTTTTGCGCATTGCCATTTTTTAATGTAATAAGTTTACGATTCTTTTATAAAATAATTTGGAACTTTATTGGGATCAGATGAATCAAATTAGCTTTGATTCAAGCACGGAAAAAACCTCATTTTTGCTACAATGATTCAATGCACAAATTTATTAATTACAGCATCATTAAAATAACAATGAAATAATAGATCACATTGTTTTTATTTATATTTAAATGTCAAAGATGCATTTTTCACTGGAGTGTTTATCATTATTACAATTATTTATTTATTTAGTTTTTTTATTGTTTTATTTGGTAAAAAAAATAGGTGGGAATAAGAGACACATTACATAGGCATACAATTTACAACTCTTTAATCAACAATTCGTATAGAATAATTGTGGATCAATCAGAAAATGGATTAAAACTAAGTCCTCCGTTCAATGAGAAAGCCCAGGACAATAGCATGTGAAAAAGTTCATCAAATTACAATCGCATAAACTAAAATAACTACTACCAGTTAGGACTAGAATAATAGTCGGACTGCTAACTAAGCACGTCAGACTCTGGAGGCATATAGACAATTGTAGATCCATCAGACAATGGATTAAACCTAAGTCCTCCGTTCAATGGGAGGACAAAAGCATGTGAAAAAGTTCATCACAGTACCATTGCATAAAATAAAATAACTACTACCAGTTAGGACTAGAATAATAGGCGGACTGCTGACTAAGCACGGCAGACTCTGGAGGCATATATAGACAATTGTGGATCCATCAGCCAATAGATTAAAAAAGTACTTCATTCAATGGGAATGTAGCTAAGGGCAAAGGCCTGCAAAAAAGTTCATCAAAGTACCATTGCCGAAACTAACGACAGAACTACTAAATCTAGGGTGAGTTAGGACTAGAATAATAGTTGAACTGCTAACTAGGCACGGCAGACTCTGGAGGCATATATAGTCAATTTTAGATCCATCAGACAATGGATTAAAAACTAAGTCCTCCATTCAATGGGAAAGCCCAGGACAAAGGCATGCAAAATGGTTCATCAAAATATGGATCCATCAGACAATGGATTAAAAATATTCCATCCTCTGGGAATGAATACAGGACAAAGGAATTACATACCTTGTTGGCAGAACTACTAAATGTAGGGCGAGTTAGGATTCCAATAAAATTAGGACTGCTAACTGGTCACTGCAGACTACGGCAGTATGTGTAGACTCAGATCGGCAGAAACAAGTCTGTGCAGAAGAAGAGACATTGGAACCTCTGTTGGGATGAAGGCTTAGATTTGTACTACTGGGAGAAGAAAGCCCGGGACTAAAGAATACATGGAAGTCCTTGGAAAAGCTTAAGAATCTGATAAAAAGCCTTAAGTTAATGAGATAATGGAACATTTCAACAATACTGGTCGCAGTGCGCAAGTTGTAAAGAGGTCGGCTCTTACTCTAATCTTAATTTTTAATGACATCCTTGGGCAATCTTTGCTTTAGTTGACTGGGTTGTATGATTGGGTAATGGATCGATTAATGGGTTAGAACGTAAGGATAGTTTTCACGGAATGAGGAAAATTTGTTGGGCTTTATGTTTTTAATGAAGAAAGGAGGTTGTTATTTTTTAAACTAACTGAAAGTTTTTGTTCTTTAGAGGTGGCCAGCTATGACCATATCAAAGACCCCGATGAGAGAGAAAGACTGTACCCGATTGTGTCGAATGATTTAGTACCTTCATACTTGGAGAGGTTCGAAAGGCACATCTTGTCAAATGGCGGTTACTTTGTCGCCGGCAAGGTGAGATTTTTCTTTTTTTTAATTTGTTCATAAGTTAATTAATTATGTTGTAGGTGACCTGGGCAGATATCGTGTTCTTGGCGTTTTCGTGCGACGTCGCACTCATGCTCGGCAAGGATCTGGTCGTCGACTACCCAAAGCTCAAGCTACTCCAGAAGAAAGTTGCCAACCTTCCCGGCATAAAAGAGTGGCTCGTAGCCCAAGGTTATTTCTTCAACAATCGATCAAGGAACTCTTCATTTAGCAACTAATTTTATTAATCTGCCCAATCTTTAAATGTTCGTGCATTCAAGTGATTTCTCAGGAATAAGGCATTTTTAAACTTTGTACATAGACATGTGACATATTTTCTAGGTTGTATGATTTTTTTTTTGCCATTACTGAAAGGCTCTTTTTGTAATGTCTTGTGATATCGAATCATCATTTTTATAATATCTGATTACCTATTATTTCTAGTAAAAGAACTGAGAGTAAAACTTTATTATATAAATAATATATGTATTAAATAAATAAAAAATATTGATTTAAATTTTTGGTTCTTTTATTGTTAAAATGGTCTGCATGCAACTCATGACGGTTTGTCATAATTTCTCAAAATCTTGAATTTACTAATGGCGTGCAAGCAGAATGCCTGGGCAGTTTTGACATAATTTATAGAAGCTTTTGTATTAACAAATAAGCTCAAAGTGTTCTGTGTGATACAATTCACCCTGTAACAATTTATTTGGAGTGATATTAGATTGTATTGACCTAGTGCATGTAGAAAATCTATTTTTTTGTAGTTTAATCCTTATACTACTTTTTTTTAGTTTTTTGAGATAAGATTTATTCTTTTGTTTACTATTTTCTTTTTAGTCATTTTAAGTTTGTGATCGTGAAACAAGTCAATGTTTATATAGTCCAATGAATGGTCTCAATGTTGTCTTATTGTTGTCATCTGCATTAGAACATATATGTTGAGATATGGAATAAAATTGTAGATTGTAAATAATAAATTTGACCCACTTTTTTGCACTGTTTTGTTTTTAACCTGTCATTTCTTTTTCATTTTTTTTATTATTTATTTATTTTTTGAACACTGTCTTAATTTTAGAAGTCAAACAAGAAATAAATGGATGAAGGGCATCAAAGCATAAATCCAATTTTTGGTAAGTCCGTTTTACAGAAAATTTTTGTTATACATTTGAATAAAAAATGTTCAGGATGCTATTTTGAATTTTGTAAATTATGCATTGGATAGCTTTGAAGAGGGATTTTAATGATTTATATATTTGGGGGGGGGCGTCGGTGGCCGGTTTAGGCGTTGACACGGCGGTAAGGTAAAGGTTTAAAATTTTATATATACTCAAATCTGTACACATATGTAGAGGCTATCAAAGATTGCTGGAAATTCGAGCTTTTGTAATTTACAATAAATTACAGGTCTCGAGAATCACCCACTTTCGGTGTTCACATTCTGGGCTAATCCTTCCAGTCTCGAAGGATGGGTTCCAGGGAATATCAACAGCTAGGTCATTTCAGATCCCAACACAATCAGTTTATAGGTTCAAACCAGCTCACCCTTAAGTAAATTCAATTTACATATTGTAAGTCAGTTCTCGTCTCCGAATAAGTTGTAGTTGTTAAAATAAGAAGAAAAAAATTAGTTTAAATGACCACACAAAAAATTATATAAATCGGAAGGGGCGGTCACTCGGACGGGAATATCGTGACGTCCCCCTCTAATTTGGGAAACATAACACTGAAATAATTAAGCCGTTGGTCCCCATCTACCTTTTTTTCTTTCTTTTTTTTTACAATGGATACCAGGGACTGGAGGAGTTCCCTCCTGAGCACTGCAGCTCTACAGCTTATTGTACTTTATCCCTGGCTCCATTTTTGGGGGCTCGCAACACAAGTGTGAATATGAGCCCCCGATGTTCTTCCATCGAAGAAACTCATTTTTGAAGAGGGTTGGGACCAAATTCAGTGTTGCTGAGATCTGATCCCGCTTCTTCCATTGATGAGTGCCGTGTCAATTTCTTTTCAATTGTGGCCACCGGTCCCCTTAGGTGTCAGAAAAAGTCCAGAGGCGACGGTGCGGATCAAACCCACGACCACGGGATCTACTAGCCGAGAGTGTGACGCCTTAACTACTCGGCTACCGTGGCCCCCCTTTGGTCCACCCAAGGCATGAGAACTCCCCTAACTTTTGATTTTCCTTTCTACCCCTCCAATAGGGAAACTGGTATAAAAAGGGATAATTTGGAAATCAAAGGTAGGCCTAGACCAAGGGCTCAAACCAGTGAACAGTCGACTCCAGGAGTAGATCTGTAAGAGAAGCAGCCACACTCCATCTAGGAGTGAACAAAGGGAATCAGCCAGCCAGAGCCTGCAAGGATCAGCTGTTGTGACTCATCTGATGAGGTCGACAGTCAAGAAATTAAAAAGGCACTGAAGATGCTGATCACGTTGTTTAAGTCCCTTTGTTAATAGACTCATCCCAGATTTAGAATTATGGCTGACTTGTTAGATTAATTAAGATTTTGCTTTGTAGATGTAATAGTCGGGGTGTAATATACTGCACCCTTTAAGAGCTATTGTATCTATGCCTAAAGCACACTGGTGAGTCCTATTTCATCAAGAAACTTGATTAATAGGCCCGGTTTCAGTGGTACAGTGGTCACATTGTACATCCCAAAACAGTTCCTCCTGCGGGCAAGTGTAGCTCTGCAGTTTGTTAGTAGATGTGTTGGTCTCCTCTGCTTCTTTGCAGAATCTACATGTGCTGTCTTGGATTATTCAAATCTTCTTTAAGTGTCCGTTTAGCTTGCAGTGTCCTGTTAAGAATCCTATTAGGTTTTGCAGTCTATTCCTGCTTCCTTTGACACATTCTGTAATTTCTTTTCTTCCGAAATTTGTTAGAAATTCTTGGATTGCCTGTGTCCAATAAGTGAATTCCATCGTTTCTTCATTTTCTTTTTGTTTGAGATACTCATTGATAGCGTGGGTTCCTATGCCACAGAAGGGTTCAGGTCCTGTCAGCGGTGTAGCAGCAAGGGTGTCCGCTTTCTCATTGCCTTCTACTCCCATGTGTCCTGGGACCCAGCAGAGACTGACTGTTCTGCATAATTTGTTTAATTTGGTTTGGCAGTTCAGCACCATCCTTGAACTAATGATATTTGAGGTTAGTGATCTTTGATGGCTGCTTGGCTATCTGACATGATAGCTAGGTTCTTGTTTTTGTATCCTTTATTCAAGTTGAGTTGAGTACATCTCTCAATTGCGTGAATCTCAGCTTGGAAGATACTGGTGTATTTTCCCATGGGTTCTGAGTATTTGGTTCCAAGACAGAATACTCCTGACCCTTCGTGTTCTAGATCCATCTGTGTACCAAAAGGTGGTGCCATTCTTGAAGGAGGTGTTTCCCTCTCGTTCCAATTCTTTTTTGGTACCTGGATTTATTTGGAAGTTTTGATTAAATTCAAACATCCTGTTCATGTCGTCTCTTGGGGCCATGAGTATCGGATGGTCTTTCATTATTTTGTCGCTATCTCTCCATTTTAGTTTTATTCCCATTGTTGGTTTCCCTTTGATGATACTAATGATAATGTGCTGTCCTCGTTACCTTGTGGTGTAGCATTAATCCCAATACTTTTTCCATACTAACTGTGCGACATGTTCTCATTGTTCTCAATATGCAGATGCAAGTCTCTGTATTTTTGTGAGTTTTTTCTTTTAGTTACTTGTTCTGCTTTATCGGCCCGGGCTATAGCTCCATAGTAAGTATGGGTCTTACTATCATGGTGAACATCTAAAGCAGGGTTTCCAATCTGCATCCCCAGTTCCTTCCTGCTATTCTTCTGTACACCATCAAAACTCGCGTCGCCTTCGTGATGGTAGAGCTGATGTGTTTCTTAAATGTCAGTGTTTTATCTAGTGATGCACAGATATTTTTGCTTTGGTTTATTGAATTCTAGAACCTCACCCTACACAAGATCATGTAGTGAAGCACTTACGCCGACTACTCTCTTATCTCTTAGAGAAAAGCAAGCAAATAGAGAGATTGTTCCTCTGTCTTACAATACCATTGCTCAGATAGGGTGGTGGAGGTACTTGATATTCCACTTCTTTACACCTATTATATAACTAATATAATGGATCAATGGGGTTCCGCCATCAGCTCACAGTAAACATTCATGCTAATAAATACATTCACTCTCAACACACTATACCAGTACTCTATTCTATAAAACCACCCTATTTCCTACAAAAAGTTGGCACAAATACTCACTGCCGTTCTCATATCGGGTGGCATTTCTAAGAGCTCTCTATACACAGCCAAGGAATGGCATCCTTCAATTAAGTGGGACATTTTGAACTTTTCTGAACATGCTCAAAAAAGGTCTTTTCTCAATTTTATTGACCAAAACAAAGCATTTGACTGCATCCTGAAATCAGGGAAAACACAGTAAAGACATCTTTGTTGAAAGTGAAAATTTGAAGATATAAAATCAAGTGTTTTTCAAGGATCTGTCCTGGGACCACCTCTTTCATTTTTACCAATGACAGCTTTTCCAGAAATCCTCGCTACTTTGATTGCTGATAATTCCTTAATAGTGAGGAACTGAATGTTTTTTTTAAACCCAGATTGAGATGACTGGGATGGCGAAGTGGTTAGGGTATCCAACTCGAATTGGCCATGGGTTTGAATCCTGGGAGCCCATGGCTTTTTAATTGATTATACTATGAAAAATGTATTGTAAAGTGGTCCACCACACCCAACGGGTAGTTAAACATTAAGTCCCCCCTTAATAACAGAAACTACTTTACAATTCCTTAATAGTTAAAAGAAATACCATAAAATAAAAAGGTTTTTGGGAAATGAATTGTCCTTGAATAAAAATGACAAATATAGATTTTAGCGATCTCACTGGTGCCTATGAACTGTCTTATTCATTACTGGGTGTGATGATTGATCAGAGTTTGCAGATTTATTCTTTGTTTCTTACAAGTCACCCTAGGCAAGTCCTTTTGACTGCTTACCATTCTTACTTGAGTTATGCTGTCTTCGCGTGAAGCCATGTACTTGCAAGAGGTTTTTGGCAGTGTTTCAGTACTTCAGATTTTTCTTTCTGTCACTCTTAGGTTGATGTGTTTGTTTTCAACTATTAATTACTGAAGCTCACTAATTCAACTGTTAAAAGTTATGTCAGAAGCAGTTTTTCAGGTGAAAGAAAAATACAAAAATAACTGTTTAGTTTTCTTTAATAAATTTTTATTCTCCAATACATCAATAGTACTACACAACATAGTTTAGTAGGAATCGTTCCTTGTTGTTTTTTTATTTTTTATATATTTTTTTTAAATATATCCATTTAGCTTTAAAGGTATCAATCAATTAAGACATAATTATGTTTTATAAACAAATAACTTATGCCAAAATACATATTTCTACAAAATAGAGCTTTTAACATCCAAATGTTAACACATTCATTGAAGAAACAAGGTTCATCGGTAGGGCATTGGGTTTTCATTTTTGTAAATAATTAAAAATCTAGCGATATTATTTCTATTTTTGGAGATCTGTATTCCCATTATTTTTAGCCCCTCGTTTCCCTAATATTAAATCATTTTTTTCCTTTTAAAACATTTTTTTTTTTTAAATAAATATTTTGTCTTATTGTTTGAAAGTTCCAGTATGTTTTTGATTTGTTTGTTTGTTAATTTTGTTGTTGCTGGAAGAATGTAGGATATTTGATGTAAATGGAATAATGTAGCTAAACACATAGGCCTATTTACTTGTATATGGAAAGTCACACTCATACGGGTAAACATACACACTTTTCCCATTTTTTTCTTTTTTTTAAAGAAAGTATTTTCCTTGTTTTCCCCCCCTAAAAGTATAGAGCTTGATTGTTTTTACAGCATTGCAAAAAACTATAGGAACTCAAATATTAGCAAAAGCATTACATTTCATTGTAAGTACTTTTTGGGTTTATGTTTTCTTTTGGCAAAAACTAACAGTTTGAAAATGAAAGCAACGCTCCAGCTCTGGACGTTTTTAATTTGTACATAATACTATTCAAATTATTTCTTTTTTTTACAATATATTTATATAAACATATAATAATAATTTGTCTCTTCTTTTTTTATTACATTTTTTTTGGAACATTAAACCATAAATTCCGCAAAATTCTTGCAATGATAGTGCACAATTTTTTTTGCAAATATATATATATAATATCGTTTTTTTTTCACAAGTACCTTTTTTGTTTTGTAAATACTCAATTTTTATTCTTAAATGACCACCTCTTAAGCCATGCTACAAAGTGGCTGTACAAACAGAATTTTTAAACAATTATTAAAAAAAAAAAAAATTAAAAAAAACAAAGGAGACCCAAATTTTTCTGCTTTGAGTGTGTGTGTTTTAATTTGTTTTACAGACATGGCAAACCAACAAACAAACATGAACATCTTGTTACTGATACACCTATGAGAGATAGAGAAAGAGATAGACAATAGAAATAGATAGATAAATGCTTATATAATTATAACTGTTATTATGGCTGAATATTACTTTATTATTTTAATGTTTATCTAATAAATATTGAGACTACTAAGACATCCTGTAAACTAGTATTATACTGTTACAAAAAACAAACTTTTTTATTATACTAATAATATTACTGTCATAGCAATTGGACTTATATAGCAGCAAAGTAAAATAGTAACCTGATTTTGCGTTCTTGAGTATTATTTTCACTAATTCTAGTGAAAATAATTTTCATCTATTGTTTACTTTTTTTTTGTATTCATGGGCCGGAAAATTTTGTTGACATTTTGCTCAGGTTACTATTCTAATAATCGGTATAATTCACGGTTTCGGCCAGGCTTTGTCCACAAAAAAAAATTCTTAACTTAAAATAGGTTTAAACAAAGATTTAACAAAATCTAATATAATTGGGCTATTGGTTTTTTTTTAGGTACATCGGTTAACTTTTGTCCTAGTTAACAATTCAACTAAAAAGTTGTAAACACAACAGTAAAACAGATCAACAATGGTAAGCGTTAAAATATAAAAAAAAAGTTTACAAAATAACAATTAATGTGAACAAAGACCATGGATCGGTGACTGCACTTTTTAATATTTAAAAACATTTGTATTAACATTGTTTCCTTACTTAACGTAATTATAATTGTAGAAGAAAAAGCTATTGTACTAAATTCTTGTGTAATAATTGTTTAATTATTTGTATTTGATGTGGATCAGGAACTAACTGGCAGATGTTTTTTTTTTTAAATTTAAAAAAGCCAAAATGCATTTGTTAAAATTTTGAATCGTATTGAAATATTTTGGGTCTGGAAAAGCTGCTCGTTAGTCCCAACCGTTTGTACTACTGTTATCAATACAGAGAGGATAAAACGATAAACTATTACAACTAAAAATCACGAGTGATTCTGTGTTTTTTTTCTTCAAACAGTCAACATTCACAATAATAGGCTAGGGGGTTTCAATTCAACAAATCCAGGGGGTTTTCGGTTCCGGGTGCAAAAACACATCCGACTTGAAAAATCAAAAACCACAGCAAACAAATACCGGTTAACTATGATAGATAAAAGTGAAATGTATGAGATTATTATGCTTATCTGTAACTTAACATTTAATTAATGAGAAAAAATTTGTATTCTATTGAAAAATACAAAACGGCTCTTTGGCCGCCGAGGGAAGAGTTGTTTTATTTCCTAAAAAATAAAACGACTCGAAATGATGCAAATACTTTATTACATAATAGTATTTGACATTATGTATAGACACTGTTGAGATGTGTGGAAGGGCTCCCCGATGAGGAGCCCTCCGGTTTGACTATTGTCGCGGGAGAACCGCGAGTTGTGTGGAAAATTTTTGTTTTTTCGGTTCGAACAAACTATTTGATCTGGGCCGGGATCTCGCGACCTCGGCCTGTGTAAGATACGCATTTGAAACGCGTATTTGGGCTATTGTAATAATGACATTTTCAATTGCGTTATGGTGCGTCTCTGAGGACACAGTGGGCTATTGCAGCGTTCAAATAAAATGACTCGAATAGACCAATCACGAGAGGCGGGAAAAATAAAACCATTATTTGTACAAACGGTCTATTGCGGTCTATAAGTACATAATAGTGCCATACTATTAATGTAATTTTTTCTATTTTTTTTTTTTTTTTTTTTTATATATACAACATCCGTACACAATAGTGTCAGACTATTATGCGTTGAACACCGGCAAATTTGATTCTCATTTCGGTCTGTGAATGGTGCGAGATGCCGCAGCAACTCTGCACTTTGTTACTATTGCGTCATTGGGAAAAAAGTGTGAGATATTGAGCACTTCCAGCGTCCGACTGGAAGGCTTTGGGCTATTGCATTATGTCCGTGAAGTGTTTGCGTATGGTGCACCCCGGTCCGAGAACACGAGCCGAAGCGCATTGGTACTATTACAATATATGTGGAAATTTTTATTTTTTTCTGTTAAACCTGCTTATGTGTACACAATAGTGTGAAATGACTATTTTGTACTGATTTGTACTGAATTTTAGTATATTATACGGATATTTTTGCATTTCTTTTCTTTCCTGTTATTTTTTTCGAGAGAATTTTTTTCTAATGAGCTGCAGTTTTTTTCCGGTTTAGCTTTGAAAATAAATAATAAAGGTCTAGTAAGGGAGTAGCAGTAAGAAAAAAAAGAAAATCAAAACATCAAAAGAAAACATAAAAATAAAAGAAACAAGGTGATTTGATTTTTAGAGTGAGGTTGAAGGAGGCTGGGATTCGGGTTGGGACTTTGTTACGATTTACTTTTTTGAATCGATAAAATAAGAAGCAGAGTTAAGAGGAGGCTCGCCAAAAATTTCGAGCTGAATCGTCTAGTCCGGTACTTTGATTGTTTAAACGGAAAACCCGTTTATATGGTCGCTCCGGCCGTCCTGAAACGGCCGTGTTACGACAATATTTTATCCGATATAGCAATAATATTATGTACAAGTTTTGTACAAGTCAACTGAAAAATAACAACACGACAAAAGAAAAACCCTCCCGTCTCGTTGAGCGGAAGGCGATGCAAATATTCAACTATTTCCTTCTTTTTTTTTATACAATAACTATATTCATACTTTTGCTTATTATAATAATATTATTATTACACTATTACAAGTATAGACCGGTTCTATTTTATTTACAGAGGCGAAAAATATAGAGGAGCTGTGTTGTGTCCAAGGGGTTAAAAAGGAAGGGACGGTTTGAGAAAAAAAACAAAAAAAAATTACCTAAGTATTGTCAACAATGCAGGGATCTTTCATCCCCTCAGGAATTAGTTATTTGGCAAGGGGAAGGAGTTTTCCATTATTACCACGTACAACCCGCTGATAGCAACATCTACCTTTTAAATTCTTATTCCAAAGAATGTCGAACTGCGAAAGAGGAACTCAAATAACAGAAATTAAACAACAATAAAACAATAAAAAAAAATTTAAAAAAAAATTATAACATATTAGTATTTACCTTTTGATACCGCCATTTTAAACTTTTAGCCTAGACAAATAATTTTTTTTTTCAAAACCACTAATTTTTTTTAAAATTTATATATTAACTATGTAAACAAACATCTCTATATATTTTGATGTGACGAGGACTTGTTTCTTTTCAAAATATGCAATTTTCACACCCCTATCGAAGAAATAAATACGATATTTAAAAATTAAAAAGTTAAACATTACAACAATTAATAAGAATTAACATTAAAATCTAAAGTTTTCCATACAAAAAATTTTTTTTTACAAAATAAAAACAAAAGAAATTGCAAAATCCCCATGTTTATAACAAATAAAAAATCAAGAGAATTAAAAAACCTTTAAAATCAGTCAAATTTGCTCTTCTATAAATATAATTAAAATATATATATATAATTTAAAAATTATATAAACAAATGATTTTATATATATATACGTATTTTTTTCGCTCTAAATTTATAATTGTTTTCCACTTTTTGTTCATTTAATAATAATTCAATTATTTCATACATACAAGCGTACACGCAAAAGGAATCGAAATTAAAAAATAACCTCACTATTCGTTGATATTCTAGTTTCATTGTTTTTTCCCTTTCAAAAATACGCTAAATTTACTAAATTCCGAGTCGGTTAAAGGATGAATTTGACGTTTCTTCGTGTTCGTGTGTATGTGTGTGTTTTTGTGAGATGCGGGGCCTCTATGGCAGCTATGGACGCAGGGCATAGTGGATGATTTTTTCATTTTTTTTTTTCAGGGGAGTGAAAGGGGCCTGGGTGTGGACCGCTTCTGTTGAACGGGGCAAGCTAGCCGGAACGTCACTTTATATATATGTATATATATTAAAAAAAAACCAATCCGTCAAAATTTCTACATTATTACCTGAACCACAATAATATCCAACTAGCCATAAATTCCATAAGTTTTACACAATAATATAAAATACCCTTAATGATTAATAATGCCCAAATAGAGGATTTGAATTTATAATACACCCGCCAACAGGTCATTCAGCAAAAAGCAGTCCACACCGACTTAATACTTATATATATACAACAATTAGTTCATTTTTGTACAATATTGGCTAAATATATAATAACTATACAGTTAGAGAGCTAGTTCAGAAATAGGAGAACCCTCATGGGTTAATATGATGTTGAGGTGGGTTTGAGAGTGAGAAGCCTAACGCTCTGGGATCGCCATGGAGTCTTAAGGCCTGTTCAAGTCTCTGTTCCTGGAGCCTGAGGGCCTCCGTCAGGTCAGGGGAGACTTGCCCCGTGTGGTGGTACTGAGGGGTTGGGGCGGGTGTGTTCTGGCCGCCTTGGTTACCCTGGCTCCCGTTCCCAGTCCCTGCGTTTCCGTTTCCGTTACCTCCTCGCATCCCGTTGTCGGAGGAGGTGGACGCGACTACCGCCTGGGTCACAGCCAGCCGGATTGCCGCTTCCGCCTGAGACCTTAGTATGACTTCCTGCATCCTCAGCGCCGCCGGCGACTCTTGAGGCGATTGCAGTTGGTGGTTGTTCTCCATGACCATGGACGTCATCGACGCTCGTACGGCCGCGTTCATCAGCTGCATCGCCGAGGACATGCTGTCCGCATTGGAACCCACCTGTCCGTTACTGCAACGAAATAACGCATCGTCAGATAAGGACGCGTTTTGTCATAACTCACCTCATACCTGTGCACTTGTTGGTTTTGTTGCAGTTGAGACGCCGAGCTCATTCGCATTGCGGCGGCTGCGAAATTGGCAGCGGCCACTTGAACGACGGACGCGGCGGGGCTGGTGCTGTCAGCAGAGCCCATTGCCGCGGCAGCTGCGGCCGCCGCTTGCTGCTGGCCGACGGCTATCAGCGCGTTTGCGGCACGCTGGAGGTCGTCCGGACTGTACTGACTCGCAGCTTGATTTAGGAAAGGATGTCCATTACTCCCTCCGGCCTCGACTAGCCCTGAACATAGTAAATTTGCAGCTGTTAAAAAAACAGTCGGTAATCAGTCATTTTGAACAAATTACAGAAAAGAAAAACAATAAATATTTTTTTTTTACACTATCGCTCAAAATTTGGATACATTACTTCGTTTTCTTTTTCCAACATAACAAATGTTGACAGATTACCATTCTTAAACTATGTTCCCTATCAATAACAATTATTCCCTATATAAAATATATAGAAAATACATAAATTAACCTACCCAATTGTTTAAAATGTTAATTATCCATAGAATATAAATAAAAATGTTTTAGTTATAAAAAGAAAAAAATTGCAAGAATACCAATACTCAATATTAGACCACTGAAAACATCCAAGTATGGTGTAAATAAAATATTGAAAATAAAGCTGAAAAACTTATTAAATTTCAATAGAATCGATCATGCTCATGAAGTATTTGTTTAAATGTATCCAAACTTGTTAAACGTTAGTGTTTTTTGCAAGAACAACAGAAGTACCTGATCTCGCTGCCATGAGCTCTGCGAGTTTGGCGGTTGCGGTGTTATTATTGTTGTTGTTGTTATGCAGGAGGAGTGAGGTGGAATTAGGGGCGGTGTCGGATCCCGCCGAGCTCAGTCTCCCTTCACCACCTTGGGATGAGCTGTCGGACGCTGCCGACGGCGATCCCGGCTGCTGGTTGGGAACTCCTTGCTGACCGCCTGGTCCTCCGGGACCAGTTCCCGCCTGGACGCCTGCTCCCGTGAGAGCCAGGTTGAGTCCTCCGGCTGCCGCTGCGGCGATCAGGCTCTCTCTTTCTCTCCTTTCTGCAGCCGCACGCGACAGGACGTATTGAGCTGCGAACTGATGCTTGGGATCCATCCGCATATGCTCCATGTGAGTCAAAAGACCTGGAAAAACGATTAAGAGTTATTTTTGTACTTAAAGGCTTATCGAAGTGCCATGTACCTGATTCGTGGGTAAAGACCGACTGACAGACCGAACACGGCCACATCCTGAGGGAGGTGGCAAACTGTGCAGTCTCCGGGTGGCAGGCCAAGTGTTTCCTCAGCGAGCCCTCGTTCACGTAGTGCTTTCCGCAGACAGGGCAAGGGTGATTCGCCGTCCTTCGTTTCGCGATATACGGGCTCACCGTCATGTCGCCATAACCCACCGCGCCTGAAAATCATGGCATGCTTAATTCCCATAATATTGTGCTCTTACGCAAGGGTGTAAACATCTCATCCTTTCAAACTTCATTCACACATTCTTTGCAGTTACAACCCTTATGATTAATGTCGTTATTAATAAATAATATTGGGAGTCACATAACTATCTATATGATTTTTTTTTTAAGGATGTAAATAATATTTTCCTATTAGCTTTACCTGTGACTGGTCCGGTCGGGTTGTTGGGGTCTTTGTGCGAATGCTTCATGTGATCCATCAGCGCCTCTGTCCCAAGGAAAATCTTGTGACAGACCGGGCACGAGGTCGTGTTGGGGCCTCCTATCAGTGCTGCATGTTGCTGCAACACATCCACACGCAGCTCAGCTTCCTGCACACACATTTATTGATTATTATATAGGTGTTGGTCTGGATGGGTGTGACCTAGGTCCTAGAAGTTGGTACAGTGAAATGAAAAGTCGTGCGGGTTGGGGTGGGTTTGAAAAAAAAAAGGTTCCATGAAAAACTGATAACTGAACATAAATTTAATATAACATTATAAAAAACCCATCTATTTCTTTCTGGACGCTCTCTTCTGCGATTAAACAAAGTGAGCATTTTAAATTTTAAATTAAATTTATAATTATATTTAAAAAAATATATAAATGCTTAATGTACAAATTGTTCAATAATTCAGTTTTAATAAAAACCATTTTACCCATCATCCAGTTACAAAACAGGTGAAATACTTCGTCAACTTCTGAATGTTTCTAAAAATGTGCGGCTATGAAAAGTTACTGTATCGGTTTGTGACATACAATAAACAACGATTTCAAACACAAAAGGCAAGAGTTTTGCACCTACGTCAAAGACCAGGAAAACGAATAAAAAATCATTCTGTGGGTGGTTTTATTTCTTAACCTGGAAAAATTAATTAAATAAAAAAAAAAAAAAAAAAAAAAAAAAAAAAAAAAAAAAAAAAAAAAGGAATAATCTCTTCTTGCTCGCCAAGCACCATGTATTTAATAATGATAACGATACAAAAACACTTAAAACAGCTTTTCTAATTTTATTGAATCGTGATCACAAAATGGACTTGAGCCTAATTTGAATAAATTTTAGATGTAATAAAAAAGTTTAATTCATCATATTTTGGCAACAAATTGCGATTACAAACTGTGACAACATTTAAAGTTCTCGGTGTAACATTTAATCTCGCCCTCGAATTTTCCCAGCGAGCAAAATTACTAATAAGGATGATCAATTGTAAGTATTTGTGATTGACATTGCTCGACACTTTAGAAACATAAAATTTAAAACAAATTATTTCGCTCCATAATTCTTAGTCGTTTGGAATATGCTGTCCTATCTAGTCCCATCAAGTCCTATCAAAAGTATCTTAGTACCAAAAACAGTTCAAACTAAATTTTTAAGATATGATTCTTTTAGGTTAAAAATCCCTTCCATGGATTTTTCATATGATTAATTGTACTTAGCCCTAAACACTCTAAAGCAAAACTCAAAAATATAATTACTTATAAAAACTATATTATCTTATTGTGATAATATTGTTGTTGTATTGTTATTACAATTTATTTTTTATAATGATCCACTCTATTCCACAGATGGAGAAAAAAAAACACTTTTCATACAAAGCAGTCTTTATTTTTTAAAACAATATGGATTTCAGGTTGCTGCCTTTCCACCTCTTCAGTTATTATTACTTAAAAATACAAAAAACCATCAAATATTAAAAAAACAAAACCAAAACTTAACAATTAATAAAACTAACTTGCTGAAGAGAGGAAGAGCAGGCAGCTCCCTAAAATCAATATTGTTAAAAAAATAAAGACTGCTTTTTGTGGTGTTTTTTCTCCATCTGTGGAATAGAATGGGTCACGATAAAAAAAATAAAAACCTTTAGATAGATAGATAGATTATACGGAAGCCGACCTCTTTACAACCTGTGTACCACGACCAGTATTGGTCTATTGTGCATCTCCATTTTTTTTTTTTGCCTAGAGCTCCTCATTAAGCTTGGGGCTTTTTACCAGCCCTAAACACTCTAAAACAAAACTCAAAAATATAATTACTTATAAAAACTATATTATCTTATCGAGATAATATTGTTGTTCTATTGTTATTATAATTTATTTTTTATATTGATCCACTCTATTCCACAGATGGAGAAAAAAAAAACTTTTCATACAAAGCAGTCTTTATTTTTTAAAACAATATGGATTTCAGGATGCTGCCTCTCCACCTCTTCAGTTATTATGACTTAAAAATACAAAAAAACCATCAAATATTTAAAAAAAACTTAACAATTAATAAAACTTGCTGAAGAGGAAGAGCAGGCAGCACCCCGAAATCAATATTGTTAAAAAAATAAAGACTGTTTTTTATGAAGTGTTTTTTTCTCCATCTGTGGAATAGAGAGGGGCAAGATAAAAAAATAAAAACCTTTAGATAGAGAGATTATATAGAAGCCGACCTCTTTACAACCTGTGCACCACTACCAGTATAGGTCTATTGTGCATCTCCATTTTTTTTTTTTTTGCCTAGGGCTCCTCATTAAGCTTCGGGCTTTTTTACCAGCCCTAAACACTAAAGCAAAACTCAAAAATATAATTACTTATAAAAACTATATTATCTTATTGTGATAACGTTGTTGTTCTATTGTTATTATAATTTATTTTTTATATTGTTCCACTCTATTCCACAGATGGAGAAAAAAAATTACTTCTCATACAAAGCAGTCTTTATTTTTTTAAAAATATGGATTTCAGGATGCTGCCTCTCCACCTCTTTAGTTATTATGACTTAAAAATACAAAAAAACACATCAAATATTAAAAAAAAACTTAACAATTAATAAAACTTGCTGAAGAGGAAGAGCAGGCAGCATCCTGAAATCCATATTTTAAAAAAAAATAAAGACTGCTTTGTATGAGAAGTGATTTTTTTTCTCCATCTGTGGAATAGAGTGGGTCAAGATAAAAAAAATAAAAACCTTTAGATAGAGAGATTATATAGAAGTCGACCTCTTTACAACCTGTGCACCATGACCAGTATTGGTCTATTGTGCATCTCCATTTTTTTTTTTTTTTTTTTTTTTTTTTTNTTTTTTTTTTGCCTAGGGCTCCTCATTAAACTTGAGGCTTTTTACCACACTCAAAAGCTTTATCAAGGGCTCCCATGTGTATCCTTCAGGTCTTGACTTTTCCTCTCCCAGGATTAAGAATCTCAGCCCACAGGCCTTCACACCAAAGAGGACATGTTCCGCTGTTTCTTTCTTTTCTTTTCTGTTTCAGGTAATACCTGTATAGGCTTGTTTCTGCCTCCCTGAGTCTATACGTATGCCTCCAGATTTTGCAGTGTCTAGCTAGATCCAACTATTATTCTAGTCCTCGCACATCCTATATTTTCCAGTTAGTTCTGCCAATCGTCCTTTGACAAAATTTTTCGCCTGTCTCAGGCTTCATTCCCATTAAACAAAGAACTTAATATTAGTCCATTGTTTAAATGGATCCTCGTGGTGAGCCACAAAAGGTTCAGGGCCATTAGGTGTCCTCATTGAACTTTCTTGGCGAATTTATCAACCTCTTTTTTTGCCCCTCTGATCTGTGCGCCCTGGTACCCAGAAAAGGGTAATTTTGTTATTTTCCCTAATATATGGCATGTTCTAGCACAGTCCCAAACGACTCTGGACTTAACCACAATGGCCATTTGAGTAGAGCCTTTTTATCTCCCTGGCACAGTGTTCAAAAGACACAGTTTGTGCTTGAAAGATGGTGGCATATTGTCCAAGACTTATATGAATTCCAGCCCTTGGTTTATTTCCATAAATGCCAGCTCCTGGCCCATATTCGGTTTTCAGGTAAACCAGATATGGTCATTAACTAGAATCCCTTTCTCCCAGTCTGCTCCAAAGGTTGGTAAGAAATTTTTTGTCAAAACTGAATTTAGGGGTCATGGTATCAGCATGCGTCCCCAAAGTTCTGGCTAACTGAAGCTCCTCTCGAAGCTTTAGTTGCTCCTTGTTATGTGAGTAGGCTATTGGAGCCTGTCTTATAGAATAGAAAAACAACAATATTTTCACGATAAGATAATATAGTTTTTATAAGTAATTTTTTCATATGTGGAATAGAGTGGGTCAAGATAAAAAATATAATTACTTACTTCAGTCTGGTATTTATAGAATTTTATCTGTTAGTAATAAGCATTACCATTGATATGTTCAACACAAACCTGCAATAAAGAAATATTTTATCCGACGATACAATTATAAACAGTTTTTTCTCTCTCTTCTTATATAGATATATACTTTTTTAAATATGTTTATGTTTTATATGTTAAACTAGTTTTATAACCCAGTGTTACCCAGGTAGATAATAAAAATAGTTAGTTCTCTTTTTTTATGATACCCATTATTAAACTATTAATCTAAACCTGCCCGGCACTAATAAAAACAAAGTGTGAAAGTTTCATAGAAATCGGTTCGGTAGTTTTCATTTTTATCGTTAAACACATACAAACATTAGCTTTATACCTATAGATGTATATACAGAGTGGCACCAAATAAAACAAAATAATATACTTTGAGGATTTATACGAAATTTAATGCTGAACAAAAATTCCTATAGATTAGATCCTCTAAATCCTCTAAAGCCTCCTATGAGAAAAGCGCAAAAACATCTAAAAACCGTGTTTTTTCAGTTTTTTTTTTTTTTCTAGAATTACACCCAAATGGCTCCATGTCTCAAAGTACATATAAAAAAAACCTATTCGAGCATTAAATTTTGAATAGAATGAGATCAACCATATTTTTATCTTAATCCTTTGCCCCGAGATATGATTTTTTAAAAAAATAATAACCACGTTTTTACGAGAAAAACCCAGCTTTTTTAAAACGTTTCCTCGGTGTTAAAACTTCGAAATAAACGTTATAGGCAATTAAATTTTATGTAAAATGTGACCAACGCCACCTCATACATAGGCGCTGAGAAAAACGAAAAATCCTCTAAAAACATAGTGTTTTTTAAATTAGTTTTTAAAGCTTTTTTTCAAGAATTACTCCCAAATGGCTCCATGTCTCAAAATACATATCTAAAAAACCTATTCGAGCCTAACCTATTAAATTTTGAGTAGAATGAGAACAACCGCATGTTTTTATATTAATCCCTTGCGGAGATATGATTTTTTCTACATAATAACCACATTTTTCAAGAAAAGAAAACAACAGATTTTTTTTTTAAATTTACAGTGTTAAAACTTCTAAATAAATGTTATAGGAAATTAAATTTTACAAAATGAGACCAACGCCACCTCATTGGCGTTGCAATGAAGTCTTCTATGAGAAAAATGAAAAAAACCTCTAAAAACAGGTTTTTTTTCCAAGAATAACTCCCAAATGGCTCCATGTCTCAAAATACGTATAGAAAAAAATCCATTCGAGCAATAAATTTTGAGTAGAATGAGAACAACCGCATGTTTTTCTATTAATCCCTTGCGGAGATTTGATTTTTTCTACATAATAACCACATTTTTCAAGAAAAGAAAACAACAGTTTTTTTTTAAATTTTCAGTGGTAAAACTTCTAAATCAACGTTATACGAAATTAAATTCCAACGTCACCTCATTCATAGGCGCTGAAAGCTTTCTATGAGAAAAACGAAAAAACCTCTAAAAACAGTGTTTTTTTCCCAAGAATTACTCCCAAATGGCTCCACGTCTCAAAATACGTATAGAAAAAAACCTATTCGATCATTAAATTTTGAATAGAATGAAACCAACCGCATGTTTTAATCTTAATCCTTTGCCGAGATATGATTTTTTCTCTATAATAACTACTTTTTTTCGAGAAAGAAACAAATTTTTTAAAAACTTTTTTTCAGTGTTAAAACGTCTAAATAAACGTTAAATTTTACGTAAACTGAAGTCTTTTTTTTTCTTTTTTTCCCCCCCAAGAATTACTCCCAAATGGCTCCACGTCTCAAAATACGTATAGAAAAAAACCTATTCGATCATTACATTTTGAATAAAATGAAACCAACCGCATGTTTTTATATTAATCCTTTGCCGAGATATGATTTTTTCTCTATAATAACTACTTTTTTTTCGAGAAAGAAACAACTTTTTTTTTAAACGTTTTTTTCAGTGTTAAAACTTCTAAATAAACGTTAAATTTTACGTAAAATGAAGTATTCTACGAGAAAAACGAAAAAACCTCTAAAAACTGTTTTTTTTTTCTTTTTTTTCCCCCCAAGAATTATTCCCAAATGGTTTCATGTCTCAAAATACGTATAGAAAAAAATCTATTCGAGCAATAAATTTTGAGTAGAATGAGAACAACCGCATGTTTTTCTATTAATCCCTTGCGGAGATATGATTTTTTCTACATAATAACCACATTTTTCAAGAAAAGAAAACAACAGTTTTTTTTTTAATTTTCAGTGGTAAAACTTCTAAATAAACGTTATACGAAATTAAATTCCAACGTCACCTCATTCATAGGCGCTGAAAGCTTTCTATGAGAAAAACGAAAAAACCTCTAAAAACAGTGTTTTTTTCCCAAGAATTACTCCCAAATGGCTCCATGTCTCAAAATACGTATAGAAAAAAACCTATTCGATCATTAAATTTTGAATAGAATGAGACCAACCGCATGTTTTTATCTTAATCCTTTGCCGAGATATGATTTTTTGTAACATAATAACGACTTTTTTTTCTAGAAAAACAAACAAACAGTTTCTTTAACGTTTTTCAGTGTTTTCTAAATAAACGTTAAATTTTACGTAAAACGAATCCAACGCCTCTTCATAGGCGCTGAAATGAAGCCTTCTATGAGAAAAACGAAAAAACCTCTAAAAACAGTGGTTTTTTTTCTAAGAATCACTCCCAAATAACTCCATGTCTCAAAATACGTATCGAAAAAAAAACCTATTCGAGCATTAAATTTCGAGATCGACAAATGACGATGAAACAAACACTTGCAGCGTGCGGAATGAATGGCACATAGGAAATTATGATGAAACATCGGCAGATTCGATAAAACAAAATTATATGCTTTGGTGTCGGCAGTTGGTAGAATTCGGCGGGGTTCTGCCGAGTAGGTCAGTCCTAGTATACCCAATTGTACTCTCTACATACATTCTATACATTACTAGATGATTTGGACGATAACGGCACAGTTAAAAATCGGTCAAAGTCAGCTCTGATGTAAACGTACCCTAAGCGAATGTCTATACTCCTTATTCGTGTATAGTCTAGGCAGTGACCAAATGAGTCAACACTGATGAAGTTCCCACGGTTAAATTAAGCAACAATGGCTCATGAATGTTCTTGCTTCATTTCACCTGTCTTTCTTCTTTCAAGTGATTTACAAACAAACCAAAATGAAATAATTTCATTCGAAGTAAAGCATTAATCTTATAAAAACAGTTAATCACAATCAACGCAGTGATCCTCGTAAACACGGAAGCAGGCATCCATCCTTTGTATAAAAAAGGGACGAACTGCAAATACTTATAATAGAAGATTTATTTTTTAAAGGACAGGGAAAATGTCTAGACATACGAATGAGGAGAATGCAGTCAGGGAACGGAATGGCTCATATGAGTCAGTATGCTGAGCGTTACCTTTACACCGTAAACCACACCTGTCAGTATTTGTCAACTGCCATCTTAATTTATAAGTATCTTTTTCACGAGTTAATGGCGAGACATGGAGATAATTGTTGGAAAAAAAACCACTGTTTTTTTCGTTTTTCTCATAGAAGGCTTCATTTCAGCGCCTATGAGGTGGCGTTGGATTCATTTTACGTTGGATTCAAATTTAATTCCCTATAACTTTTATTTAGAAGTTTTAACACCGAAAAAACGTTGTAAAAAAGCTGTTTTTTTCTCGTAAAAAAGTGGTTATTATATAAAAAAATCATATCTCGGTAACGGATTAAGATAAAAACGTGCGGTTCGTCTCATTCTACTCAAAATTTAATGCTCGAATAGGTTTTTTTCTATATGTATTTTGAGACATGGAGCCATTTTGTTTGTTTTTTTTTCTCGAAAAAAAAGTCATTATTATGTTACAAAAAATCATATCTCGGCATCTTGGTCTCATTTTACGTAAAATTTAACGTTTATTTAGAAGTTTTAACACTGAAAAAAACCGTTAAAAAAAGTTGTTTCTTTCTCGAAAAAAGTGGCTATTATATAGAAAAAATCATATTTCGGCAACGGATTAATATAAAAACATGCGGTTGGTCTTATTCTACTCAAAATTTAATGTTCGAATAGGATTTTTCGATACGTATTCGAGGCATGGAGCCATTTGGGAGTAATTCTTAAAAAAAAAAACGGTTTTTAGAGGTTTTTGCGTTTTTCTCATAGAAAACTTCATTTCAGCCCCTATGAGGTGGCGTTGGTCTCATTTTACATAAAATTTAATTTCCTATAACGTTTATTTTGAAGTTTTAACACCGAAAAAACGTTTAAAAAAAACTGTTTATTTTTCTTGCAAAAAAGTGGTTATTATATAAAAAAATCATATCTCGGCAACGGATTAAGATAAAAACGCGCGGTTGGTCTCATTCTACTCAAAATTTAATGCTCGAATAGGTTTTTCGATATGTATTTTGAGATATGGAGCCATTTGGGTGTAATTCTTGGAAAAAAGCTGAAAAAACCCCGGTTTTTAGATGTTTGTGCGTTTTTCTCATGGGAGGCCTTCCTCATTTATTTGAGGACCCAGTGTATAGAAAATTTTTCTTCAGCTTGAAATTTCGTATAACTCCACAAATTATCTTTTTTTTTCTTTTGGGCCCACCCTGTATATGTGTATTTGTGATATTTTTCTATGAATAATGTTTGTCTTGGTATTTTATAACTTTGAATTTTTGGTTGTAGCTGTTGTATCTTTGTAAATTGGCTTTTCTTGTCCGTCTGTATTAATCTGTGTGTATATATATACATATATATNTATATATATAATACAGTTCCATGACTGACTGACAGACAAAGCACAGACCAAACTGCTGGATCTAAAGGGCTGAAATTTCGACGGTGCATTGATCACCTTTCTAAGGGGATCATATGGACAATGTTTTACCAAGTATAGTCCGAAGTGAACTGAAAAGAGAAGAATTTGAAAAGAAATTAAAGCAGAGTCCCGCGAGGAAAAACTAATGATTAAAAAAATATTAATTGCCGAAATTTCAGGGGTTGTAATTATAATAAACTTCGAGAAGAGTTGTTCTGGACGTCGCATGACTCGGACGTCGGCATCTGGCACAGGTTGCGTCTTGGAAAAAGCAAAGCAGTGAGGAAGTAAGTGTACAAAGCGATTACAGGTCGGTTGTGGTGCCGATGCCAGTGTGTCTGTGTGTTTCGCGTTGGCGGTGAGGTCCGAGGGGGGCCCGAGTCTGACGAAGAACAGGTTTTTATGCGGCAGGGGAGATGGTTTCATAAAAAGCTCTGGTCGGCTGAAGAAAAAGGGGAATGACCCAAACTCCCCCACCGCCGATGCAAAAAGTAAAAAACGAGAAACAAGGCTCAGGAATCCGGTTAGGCCGCGTCTGGACCTACCCCAACCCGCGGCCCGTTGAGCATAAGGAGCATAAGCCGCGGATTTATGCTGGGAAAACGCCACCGCCATTTTGCGCGTAACTCTGGGCGGCCCGGAAAGAAAAGTGCCCAACCGGACAGGCGCGGGGTGGAAAAAAAAGCTGCGTGCCCGGACTGGCGTCGGGGGGTTGGTCTTAGGAAAAAAATGCGCCCACCCTCTACGGATTATCCCCACCGCACTGGGGCCAATAGGGGTTGAATTTTTTTTCAAGGCCCCACCCAAAGCCTTTTTTTTCCCTCGTCTCTGGCTCACCCCCTCGGCCTGTTGTGACACCCCTATTTTTTACAGACCCTGCCCCCTTTTAACCGACTTCCCATAAGGGAAAACAAGACCAGATGTACAAATGGGGATCTAATTTTTTTTTCAACTTTTTTTTTTTAAATTGAGATGACAGCTTATTATTTTACTTGATGATTCATTGTCCAGAAAGGCAGTTGTGTCAATAATAACTACTATGGAACCCTCAGTTTTTTTGGCTTCTCTCTTTCAGGAAGATTGTTCCATTCACTATTTGTAGGTTAATAAGAAAAAAGGTTTAATTTTTTTTAGTATTATCAAAGCTCTCACTAGTCACGGAAGCTTGTGCCACAATTATTGCCATTTTTGGTTTATAATACCTTCGATTGCATTAGAAATTGTATTGCGATGATGCCGGGTGTTGGTCTGATGAAGTGAAATGAACCGGCACTGGGTCACTTATTGGGTCCGCCTCCACTCGCGAGTTTGTCCAACTAACCCAAACGGGTTTCGGCATTGCGCCATCTTCAGTGAGAATCACTTTTCGCCCTATTGGAACAAAGTAACAGACAGTTCATCACTGAACATGGCGCAAAGCCAGTTTGAGTAGTTCGACAAACCCGCGAGTGAATACGGACCCTATTAATGACCCAATGTTAAGGATGAGAAATTGTATTGTATAAAAAAAAATCGGAAAAGCCAAAAAGTGGCCTTATATAGTGGAGTTTTATCTCTTTTAAACAAGCCAAAAATTTTAATATAATAAATTTTCCATTTTGAATTAATATCGCATTTGTTTTCCCTTCTCACAGGGACAAAAAATTCTCATGCTCGTATTTTTTTGTGTCTTAATGACAGTTTATATTAGCCGTATAATTGATGATTTCTAGTTTTTGGAGGAATGGACAGCGGGAAAGAAAATTCCAGGGTGCTTGGGAATCGAACCCACGACGGTCTAACGAGGGTAACCACTCGCCTACAGTCCACTCCTTTATTAAGTAAATTTATTATTAAATTTATTAATTCTTGACAATACTGTATTTAACGATTTGAGGTTGAATTCATGGATGCACCGATAACATGTGGACTTTTTGCATTTAAATTGAAAAAATAAAACCAGATTTAGATGATATTAACATACTGTTAGTCAAAGTCATTATCAATAAAACCTGATGAAGGGGAAATTTTTCCAAAGTTTGACGTGGGAACGGAGTGCTTTTTTTAAATGTATTGACCTAGCCTTGAACTTTTTTTGTTGGAACATTCATTTTGTGTTCATTATTAAAAAACCTGAGGAAATCAATTTTTTTGACACTAGACTGTAATAATTTGGGTCGCCTTGATAAGTTTGTATCGAAAAGAAATTCTCTAATCTAATTTATGTTTGAAGAGAACAAAACGACCGTCTGGTTTTTGCACGAAAAAATGGCCAATTTTGGAAATGCAAATTTTTTCAGCCTTTTAAGTCACAGACCTGCGCACCTGCTCAGGATCTCATTTTTTAGAAAATTTTACGCTGAACAAGATGGCTCTTTGAAATGTTCTCCTAGCTTCAGGCATTCATAACTAAAATAAAAAATTCGGGAACGTGTTAATTTTTGCAATTTTTGCGAAAATTTCAAATTGTGCTGGGGAGCCAGGAAATCGTCCTGGAGCGGCGCCCTTTAGTAATCGATAGGAAATTTTAATAAGCTTTCAATTGGTCAGCTTCCACTTGTCCGATTTTTCGACCGTTTTTGAGTTATTCGCGATTTTTGGGCAAAAAACATAGTTTTTTACGTGCTCATGGAAAAAACTCATTCACTCTCTCTCTCTCTCTCTCTCTCTCTCTCTCTTTCTCTTTCTCTGGATTTTACCATATATAAAGCTATTGTTCCCATACGCTATTCGAAGCCGAACTGCCACAAAATCTGAGAAATCGAAAGGAAAAGTAGAATTTTCCGTGATGAGGTAAAGAAGCGATTATCGACAGCAGAAGCATCCTCATCCCAAAAGGTCAAAGTAAGAAAAAGTAAGAATTGTCGTTTCCATGTTCACTTTTTTGAAAAATTCTTCGGAGCAAATGTTGTAGAGCGTAAAATTTGCGAAAACATGCCGGTTCAAAATGTATGAAAATCGACTGAGAGATTTTTCCGTGAGCATTTAAAAAACCAAATTTTTTTTGCCCAAAAATCGCGAATAACTCGAAAACTGCTGAGAAAACGGGCCAAGTGGAAAGTGACAAATCGAAAGCATATTAAAATTTCCTATCGATTGCTAAAGGGTCTGTGACTTAGCGCAAGTCTGAGACTTAAAATGCTGAGAAAATATGCATTTCCAAAGTTGGCCATTTTTTTTGTTGCTGGGTAGGGTATGGAAAATGAACTAAGGATTTCCGTGGCTCCAATCAATAGTAAAAATTTGCCATACTGACAACAGAATCTATCAAATGTTTGTTATGTCGAAAAGCAGGACTAGCCTCTCTTTCGAGACGCTCTGAAATTAATTTTACATAAATTTTTAACAAAACATGTAAAAAACTCAGTTATTACTGTTTTAACGGGACTTAACAATTCATTTCTGTAATGAAAAGCTCGCCGGTTAATAGCATCCGAGGGGGGGAAAAAACCGACCCCCAAGACCATCTGGTTAAGATTAATATCGTTTTTAATTTCTCAATTTTCCGCCACCCCCGCGTTTTATTTAAAGAATTTCCTCCAAGGGTTATCGCGACGTTTCCCGACGAGTTTTTCTCCCTTTAACGGTTTTTCCTTTCCTCCACCCCTGCGACCAGTTTACCTTTATCGCCTTAGGTTAAATTGCTTTGGGGGTTAAAAACCGATTTTTATCCTTTGCCAAATACTAAAGGAGAAAGGATATTTGAGGCGTTTATTATTAGTATTATTATTTTTTTAAAATAATTTTTCTCTTGTTCAACAGGTACTTTTTGTTTCAGGCTCCCTTCTTACCAATAATAAAAGAACCAACCGTGAATCGCCCCCCGGGAGAACAGTTGGGTACACTTGTACGGTTCGGTGCCCTCAGCCATTTTTCTTTTTTCGGATCGATACCAAAACGGGGACAGTGAAGAGGACGGATACAATTTTAATCCCCGCTACCCTCCTCCCGTCGTGCATATGTGGGTCAGACTCTCTTTAATTAAAAAAGGGTAAAAAAAGAAATCAGACGGGAATTAATGAGGAAGAACCGGACTCTGATCAACATCAACGTCCTTGATGCCAGGGGTGCAAAACCTTACTAATACCATATATCATCTTTCATTTCAAACTAGAAATGCAGGCAATAAAAAAAAAAATCAAATTCCATTCTATAAGTTTTTCTAGGAAAAGAACTTTTTGTCTTCATTTATTTTCAACTGTATATGTATTAAGTATATGTATATTACCAGCAGATCGAATTTCGGGCATTATAGAGAAAAGTACCAATTGGCAGCAGTTCTGGATTAACGTCTGTAAATGTTTTGATGGATGAAAAAAAAAGTTCTTGTGTTTGAGTGAAAGTGAAGTGTTTTTTTAATTTTTTTTCCGGCAAAGATCATATCAACCCACGTGCCGCCGGTTTTTTTTTGGAAGAAAGCCCATTTGTAAGTATGTCGGGCGCAGGTAATAAGTTTTTCTAGGAAAAGAAACTTTTTTGTCTTCTTTTATTTTCATCTACAACTGTATATGTATATTACTAGCAGATCGGATTTCGGGCATAGAGAAAAGTACCAACCAATTGGCAGCCGTTCTGGATTAACGTCTGTAAATGCTTTGATGGATGAAAAAAAAAGTTCGGGTGTTAAAATCTATGTGAAGTATTATTTTTATTTTTTTGGCAGAGATCATATCAACCCTCGCGTCGTCGGGGTTTTTTTTTTTTTTTTAAAGAAAGCCCATTTGTAAGTATGTCGAGGGCAAGGCCACGGGATACGAACCCGGGACCTTTACTTTACAGTGATGAGCGTCGTATCAACACCGGCCGCTGGATTCGAACCCGGGACCTTTACTTTACATTGATGAGCGCCGAGTCAACGCCGGCCGTCAGGTTCGAACCCAGGACCTTTACTTTACAGGCACGAGTGCCGTGTCAACGCCTAAACAGTTCCGGCCGTCGTTAAATGTGTTATTTTTTACCTAAAAGGGGGCAGAAATGATTTCTCGTAAAATTTTGGATTGAAAACTTTGTAATATTGGAATATTTGGCCCTCACATGTTTGAGTAGGTGTTGCGTCTGCTTGAGAAGTTTTGATTTTAATGGTAAATTTAGGTTAATTATTTAATAATATATTTTCAATCGTTTGTTAAGCTCCTTTTTTTTTATGTATGCGGATTCTAAGTAAGTCTTCTGTCAAATCTAAGTCCTAGATAGTTAACTTTGTGGAATGAGGAACAGCTTCATTGTATAAATATATGCTAGGGCATGTTTCAAATTTTAAAAACTTCTTAAAAATTGCTCCATGTTTCATGGTTTTGTAACAGAATGAAGCTCGTGTAAAAGTGAGAAAAAACTTAATTTTTATTTTCAAAATTTATGCAGTTGTCCTGTGGGGGGGGGGTAATTTCATATTTGGGACAGTCGATTTTTGAAGGGTCAGTAAGATGAACGTGACAAGTTTTATGGTCGTTATTCTGGTCCGCCAATTCTCGCTGCTCGAGGAACGGTAGCAAACGGCCTAATAATAAAATATAAAGAAAAAAAGAATTGACTGAAATAAGTGATAGTTGCGGACCAGATGGATCGACCTGTTCATCACGCCTCAGGCCTCGAGAAAACACATATTTATGTAAAATATGCTAGTAAAAGTCGTAGTAAAAGTCGTCAAATTTCATCCTACGTTCGAACCTGTTTGATTTCATGAATATCCAAGCCGTTTATTGTTTATAACGTGATTCAACCAGTTATTATAATAAACATTAGAGAAGTGAATGAAAAGAATTCGCATTGTCGATTGTTATGCTGACTTTGATTATCGAGCTTGTTTAAAATAAACCTCGGTGTTTTTGGTTTATTCAGAAAAAGGAGGAAATGTGTTGAATATGTGGATTTGAGTTTAACATGTGCAAAACTCGGGCTTTTTCAATGGCGTGTTTTTATTAGTTGAACCTAAGCCTGGGAAATTATAACTGGGCTTAAAGTTCTTTCGCACGAAAGCTCAAAGTAACTTTTTGGCCCTTCCCCTTGCTATGACCCAGTTCTCGTTTGACGGGGCTCGTCAACATCGATAAACCTTCACGTATCTGGGGAACATCTGGCATTCTAATCTAGACTAATTATTTAAAAAAAGGGGTGAAAAGAAAGGTTGTTAAAAGTTAAAATTTTTCTTTATTTTGTACTTTTATTAAGACACGTCTGGCGGTGAGGAAAGAGAAGCGATAAAGTTAAGCCGTCCGGTGTTTAAAAATGTTTCTCCCCGGGCACGAGGGGATAAACCCACCTCGTTGATGTTTTATTAAGCAGAAGTGTAGATGTAGAGTAACCCTCATGCGGTAGTTATGAGTTATGACTCACCCCCTCGGACGCCACCCTTACAGACTTTTTCTCTGTTGAACCCGTTTCTGTGGAAATTGTCCGAACATCTGCACCCCACCTTCAACCCTTCTTACCCCATAAAAATCCATTCACCACACATACTAACGAGGGCCGTTCCGGTGACTTGAACTTCTTTAATAATCGAGACGAGCTTCCACCCTCTCACGGTAAAAAATACGATTTAATGGTCGTCCTTCCCTTGTTTACGTTTGTTTAACAACTTGTGTATTGTTATATGGCTTAATAAGGTTTTCTTTTTGTTTAGGAATACGAAAATTATTCACACTTTTCCTCATCGCTTCTTTATCCGAACCGTCACAATGTATTTTAACGGATGATCATCAACAGGAAATAAATCAAATAGGACGGCAAATACGTTACAGGGGAGTTAGGAAAGAAGGAGAGATTGGGAGATTGAGAATCATCGAGGGGTGGCTTTTGATTTAGAAAATGATGGAGACGTCTGGCGATGGAGGGGGCGCCTTTTTATGATTGGGGACATAGCGTGCATCGAGTCGTCAGTGATAGATCGTTGCATATCGGCTTTTTTATTTTCGGATAGGAAATCGAATCTAAATTAGCTTCCCGTGGCATAACATCAAGGAGCTGGAACTTTATAGATCAACTTGGAAATTGTTAAAAGTCCTCATTGGGGGTGTGACGATTGCGTCGATCCCGAAAAATCAGTCTTAAGAATAAATGGCCAGAAACCGAGAAATAAACTAAGGAACCGGCTAATAATGAGCTGAATCCACTCAATAAAAAAAGAAAACCTGTTGCATAATTATGAAGCGTTCGCGTTTCCAATTAATTTTCACGCTTCTCGAGTAATTAACTATTTAGTGCTGTAAATCAGGACTTACCCTAGAAGTTCGTTTAATTAAAAAAAAATCTTTTTTTCTGTGTCTTAGTGACCTGTTGTTTCATAATTTGTTGAAGTTGAAAGGAGCGGTCAATAATTTTTTTTGTAGCACGTTTCGACCTTTATTTGGGTCATCTTCAGGGCATAAAGAGTGGTGTTATTCTTGTCGTGTCATATTGGTTAATAATAAGCTGAATCCACTCAATAAAAAATAAAAAACCTGTCGCATAATTATGAAGCGTTCGCGTTTCCAATTAATTTTCACGCTTCTCGAGTAATTAACTATTTAGAGCTGTAAATCAGGACTTACTCTAGAAGTTCGTTTAATTAAAAAAAATCTTTTTTCTGTGTCTTAATGACCTGTTGTTTCATAATTTGTTGAAGTTGAGAGGAGCGGTCAATAATTTTTTTTTTGCACGTTTCGACCTTTATTTGGGTCATCTTCAGAGCATAAAGAGTGGTGTTATTCTTGTCGTGTCATATTGGTTAATACAAAAAAAAAAAAATATATATATATATATAAAACCTGTCGCATAATTATGAAGCGTACGCGTTTCCAATTAATTTTCACGCTTCTCGAGTAATTAACTCTTTGGAGCTTTAAATCAGGACTTACTATAGAAGTTCGTTTAATTTAAAAAAAAAATCTTTTTTTCTGTGTCTTAGTGTTTCATAATTTGTTGAAGTCGAGAGGAGCGGTCAATAATTATTTTGCCGACGTTTCGACCTTTATTCGGGTCATCTTCAGGGCATAAAGTGTGGTGCTATTCTCGTGGTGTCATATTGATTAATAATAAGTTGAATCCACGCAATAAAAATAAATAAAAAAACCTGTCGCATAATTATGAAGCGTCGCGTTTCCAATTAATTTTCCCGCTTCTCGAGTAATTAAATATTTAGAGCTGTAAATCAGGACTTTCTCTAGAAGTTCGTTTAATTAATAAAAAAAATATTGTTTTCTGTGTGTTTCTTAGTGACCTGCTGTTTCATAATTTGTTGAAGTCGAGAGGAGCGGTCAATAATTTTTTTGCCGACGTTTCGACCTTTATTCGGGTCATCTTCAGGACATAAAGTGTGGTGCTATTCTTGTGGTGTCATATTAGTTTTGTGCATAACACTTTCACACAAAACCAATATGACACCACAAAAATAGCAACTTTATATCTTGAAGATGGCCCGAATAAAGGTCGAAACGTCGGCAAAAAAATTTAAAAAGGTGTTTTTGTAAACTACCTCATTCTTGACCGCTCCTCACGAATTCAACAAATTTCTTTTTTCTGTGTGTTTCTTAGTGACCGGTTGTTTCATAATTTGTTGAAGCGAGGAGCTCTCAAGAATGAGGAAGTTTAGAAAAACGCTTTATTTATTTATTTTTTTGTGCCGACGTTTCGAACTTTATTCGGGTCATCTTCAGGGCATAAAGTGTGGTGCTATTCTTGTGGTATCATAATTCGCACAAAACCAATATGACACCACACTTTATGCCCTGAAGATGATCCGAATCAAGGTCGAAACGTCGGGGAAAAAATGTGTTTTTCTAAACTACCTCATTCTTGACCGCTTCTCACGACTTTAACAAATTTCTTTTTTTCTACTGGTTTTTCAAAAGTTTTTCATATTTAACCAATCTAGAGTTGTGCTTTCTTAGGAGGCTTCGAGTGTTGAGGATTGTTTTTTCACCCCTTTCTCCCATTTTCCCATTTCTTCCTTTTATCTTTACACCCTCGCGATAAATACAAACTCCTCACGCAATTACACAAGAGAGCACGCGTCCTGATTTAAGACGATGCCTTGGGCTGGTATCTGATGGTCGGCCGTCTTCATCCAAAAGACCGATTTCGGATTTGACCCCGACAAAAAAAAAAAAAATCTCCTGTTGTCCAATAACAAAAGATTCGTGTTTCTAATTCATTTTCACGCCTCTCGTGTAATTAATTTCGATTAAAAGGAGTAACAATTAATTTTTTCCCCCTGGATATTGAAGACTGATAGACGGCGTGGGCCGAGGAGAACATCGCGTGCCCCGGGAACATTTTCCCCTTCCATAGGCGATTTATTCTTACAGAAACGGAAGCTCTGGGTAGGGCTGAAAATATAATATCGCTCCTGGGCTAGATTGGTAGGGAAAAAATAATGGAGGTATCTCTTGGTACGAAGGCGAAACTTCGTGATTTATGTCCCGTTGGTTTTTCTCTCGGGCCCGCTTTGATTGTCGTAATGTTTTCCGAGGGGGGGGGAGTGTGTTAAGTAAAAAGGTTCATAAACTCCCGACGGGGAAGTGACGGATAAGACCGTCAGGAGACAACGCGGTTCGCATCATTCAAGCCGAGAAAAACCGTGAAAAGTGGATGAATCGATTATGAGAGGTCGTTAAAGGGCACTAATGCCTTCATAATTCACTGGTCCTCTTGCTTTTACCCCATGTACCATTCATTTATCCGAATCCTTCGACGTCGGACCAGTTTTTTTTTAAACAATTAAAACCTTTCGGAACAATAACAGGAACAAACAGAAAAACCGACAAACAGCGATAATATATAACACGAACGCCCTAATCTGGAAACATTACAAGCCAGATAGGATCTTCACGGTCCTGCACGTTGTAGGTGTGTTTGCCCGAACGTTCCTGATAGGGATCGGTCGGAGAAACAAATTAATTAATCCGAAGACAAGTGTGGAAGGGTTGCTCGGCCATATGCCCGGAGCCTCTTCTTAAACCGCTTTTACCCGCGGGCACCGGAGCTAAAAGCTAAAATACCCCAGAACAAAAAGCATTTTCTATTTTGAACATTTTAAAGGTTTTTGAAGGTTAGAACTCGTGTTATTTTAACCTTTGCCATTTTTTTATACAGGCTGACCCCAGATCATGGGTCAAAAATTCAACATCTAATAGGAAATTAAACGCTGCGTAAAAAAGGTCCTATAAACCTGGGTCCGAAAAGCCTTCGGGACAGAGCTAGTTTAGCTGTTTTGGCCTGTCAGATGCGGCAAAAATACAACAAAAATGACTAAGAAATTTAGCTACAACCCCCCCTAAAAAGAAGAGAAGTGCCATGTCAACCTGACAAAAAACAGCCAGGTTAGGCCGACCAGGAAAAAGACAAGTTTCTGGAATTTGACAAAAAAAATCTGATAATTTCTCTTATAAAGTATAAAATTTCCTGTAGCCTATGAAATGGTAAACCTATCACCCTATCCTATCCTCGCTGATTTTTGTTTGTTCAGACGCGTTTCGGATTTCGCCTAATTTCGATGAAAATCACTTTAAAAATATCACCCAAATACTGAATATGACACGAGCCAAGTGAAAATGACATGCCAGTCTGACAAAAAACAGCCAGGTTAGGCCGACCAGGAAAAAGCCAAGTTTCTGGAATCTGACAATTTGTCTTGTAAAGTATAAAATTTCCTGTATCCTTTGGAATGGAAAACTTATCATCTTGTCCTATGCTCGCTGATTTTTGTCTGTTCAGACACGTTTCAGATTTCGCCTAATTTCGATGAGTGAGAGAGAAGAGCCAAGCGAAGTGACATGTCAGACTGGCAAAAAAAAGCCATGTTAGGCCGACCAGGAAAAAGCCAAGTTTCTAAAATCTGAAAAAAATTTGACATTTTCTCGTACAAATTATAAGATTTCCTGTTGTCTGCGGAATGATAAAAGTATCACCAATCAGTCTGACATAAAACGGCAGACCAGGAAAAAGCCAAGTTTTTGGAATCTGACAAAAAAAAATCTGACAATTTCTGTTATAAATTATAAAATTTCCTGAAGGCTTTGGAATGGTAAACCTATCCCCTATCCTATCTTTGATGATTTTTTTTTGTTCAGACGCGTTTCGGATTTCCTAATTTGGATGAAAAACACTTTACAAATATCACCCAAATACTGAATTTGAGAAGAGCCAAGAGACATGTCAGACTTGTACAAAACAGCCAGGTAAGGCTGACCAGGTTGACAGGAAAAATCCAAGTTTCTCGAATCTGAAAAAAAACCTGACAATTTCTCGTATAAATTGTAAGATTTCCTGTTGTCTGCGGAATGATAAACCTATCATCCTATCCTTGCTGATTTTTGTTTGTTCAGACGGGTTTCGGCATTCGCCTCATTTGGTATAAGTCCACTTTACAAACATCACCCAAACACTGAATATAGCGAAACGCATCTGTCCCTCCCTTCAAAAAAATAAAAAAAAATATCGAGAATAGGCAGACGTTGATGACAGTTTTAAACAGTAAATTTATCTTTTATAAATTTATATTACTGTGCTTACTTTGGTTTTTTATGAGACTTGCGAATCGGCGTGCGAAAATCCGCACTGTTTCTCTTCAATTCATATGTCTCCCATAAATTAGCACTATGGGCATATTCTTCACTAGAGAGGTCATTTTTTCATTAAAGTGAAAGACGACATGCACACACCGAATTAATTGAAGATCGGAGACAATGACATAGTTTGAAAGGTTCGAACATGAAGTCGCCTGTCTTTGCACACTTACGTTAAGTCCAAACTAAGCTCATTTTCGCTAATTTGACGGAGAATTCCATCATCGACAGGGTTAATTTTGGGACATTTTTTAATAAGGGGTGCATCTTTTGAATTTGTCGATAAAAATATCAGCGGTGAATTTTTTGTTCCTCTCCGTTTATAACTTTGAAAAATCGTGAAAATGATAATTCTCAACCAATCAGGATGGTTTTAGTCTCATTCCACGCTGAAATAAATGCACTATGAATGTTTCGAGTTGTTTTATGCTAGTATTAGTTGTTTATTTACTATTTCACAAATAAGGTCAAAAAACGTGTTTTTTTCTTCTTTTTTTAACCCTAGTTTTGTAGTGAAGACTTTCCGGACCCAGTTTTTTCACTCAAAGTTCAATTTCCTGTAAGATCTTGAATGTTTGACCCATGATCTACCCAGTACACCTAGTAAAAAATTTATTTTATTATATATTTTTTATTAGAGTTGGCATTCTATATTTGAAATATTATGGAATTTTAAAAGTATTTTCACCTTATAATTAAGTTATCTCGAATTTTTTTAAAATATTTATATAAAAACCAAAGCAAGCACGGTAATATAAATTTATATTGTCGAAAAAATTGTAAAAATTATATATATTGTAGTGGCAGTGATTTTTTAAGCAGTGTTTGCGTATCAGATGTGACATGGGCATAGCCTGGGCTTCGTGGCTGGAGACATCGATCGACTGCACGCCTAACAATTTAGGATTGATAACCACAAGATAAATATATTGTTAGAAAATAATCTATCATCAAGGTCTGCCTATCCTCGAATTTTTTTGGTACAGATGCGTTTCGCTATATTCGGTGTTTGGGTGATATTTGTAAAGTAACCACCCAAATGAGGTGAAATGCCGAAACGCCAAAAACAAAAATCAGCGCTGATAGGACAGGATGATAGGTAACTATAGGTTTATCATTCCGCAGACAACAGGAAATTTTACAGTTTATAAGAGAAATTGTCAGATTTTTTTCAGATTTTAGAAACTTAGATTTTTTCTTATTAACCTGGTCAGCCTAACCTGGCTGTTTTTTGTCAGATTGACATGGCACTTCTCTCGGCTCTTCTCATATTCAGTGATTGGGTGATATTTTTAAAGTGACTTCACCCAAATGAGACGAAATGTCGGAAAACCTCTGAACAAACAAAAATCAGCAAGGATAGGATAGGGTGATAAGTTTACCATTTCATAGGCTACAGGAAATTTTGTACTTTATAAGAGAAATTGTCAGATTTTTTTTTTGTCAGATTCCAGAAACTTGGCTTTTTCCTGGTCGACCAAACCTGGCTGTTTTGTCAGACTGATTGATTATAGGTTTATCATTCCGCAGACAACAGAAAATCTTATAATTTGTACGACAAAATGTAAGATTTTATTTCAGACTCTAGAAACGTTTTTTTTTGTCAGATTCCAGAAACTTGGCTTTTTCCTGGTCGACCAAACCTGGCTGTTTTATGTCAGACTGATTGATGATAGGTTTATCATTCCGCAGACAACAGGAAATCTTATAATTTGTACGAGAAAATGTAAGATTTTTTTTCAGATTCTAGAAACTTTTTTTTTGTCAGATTCAAGAAACTTGGCTTTTTCCTGGTCGGCCTAACATGACTGTTTTTTTGTCAGACTGACATGTCACTTCGCTTGGTTCTTCTCATATTCAGTGTTTGGGTGATTTTCATCCAAATTAGGTGTAAGCCGAATCGCGTCTGAACAAAAAAAATCAGCGAGGTTAGGATAGGGTGATAGGTTTACCATTTCATAGGCTACAGGAAATGTTATACCTTATAAGAGAAATTGTCAGATTTTTTTTGTCAGATTCCGGAAACTTGGCTTTTTCCTGGTCGGCCTAACCTGGCTGTTTTTTGTCAGGTTGACATGGCACTTCTCTTATTTTTAGGGGGATTGTAGCTAAATTTCTTAGTCATTTTTGTTGTATTTTGACCGCATCTGACAGGCCGAAATAGCGAGTGATCAAAAATGACCGAAGAAATGCTTCTCCCAATAAAAAAAACGGGAAATGTTAGGTGTCAATAGTGCAAAGTGTAAAACGGAAATGTGCCGATTACCCGGCCACTGTTATTTCTACACCTACGATGGCGTGCGGGCGTCGTGTTTTCGTCGTTATTAACTGGAATTATGCAAAACAGTACAAAATGTTCCATCGGCCTTTTATCTGGATCGGCCGAAACAATTGTTTACAAGTGTTACTCGTCCCCCGTGGCTAGTTTTGAATACTAACGCGTTCCCGGACGCCAGGTGCAGGACGGACCGATAACTCCCAACTAGAAAAACACACTCGGCACTATTTCATGCTCGTCGAAACGATGGAGGGTTCGAACCTTTCGATTTTTCCACCAACAGCTTAATTTTCCCAATCCATCGACTGACGGCAATTATTAAAACGCTGTTTCAAACCTTAACAACGGAAAAAAGGGTTGAGGGAGGCGCTAAGGGAAATATATAGTCATGACACACAAATAAGTACGGCCTGGGAGGAGATAGGGCGTTAAAGATTTATGTGCTTTTTGGCAGCGGGAGGGTGCTAGTTTGCATAAGAAACACTCCTTCACACGGCCACTGTATATCAAGTTAATTATACGTCAATCTTTGAATTTTTATCTCGAGTTTATTTAAATCGTGACGGCCCGAATCCGATATAATTTCTTAATTTCAGGGCAAGATAATCGATTCGAGGGGGGGGGCGAGGCTGAAGGGGATGGTATATTTTCATGTTTCTCCGATAAAAATGACGTCAATGACGATGGACCTGATCGTAAACATGACTCGCTGGAAGTGGTGACACACTAAAAATAAGCCTGTCGATATCAGGGACAAATCGCAATGTAACTATTTTTAATACATGCCCATTTTTAAACCCTGCTTAAAAATCGATTAGTGACAAGTTTTGAAGTTTTATTGAACCTCATCAAAGCCATCTGTATACCCTAATGTTCTCCTGAATTCTTCTTCTCTTTTGTAGTCTGTTCGGACTTTATCGGATGATGCAATGTTTCCAGGATCATTTCTATGAATAGGTTTCTGATTTTATTAATTATTATCGTGTACTTGAATTGTTTAGTTCACGTCCAATTGGATTGCCTCTGGTGCCTAAATGAGCTTTTCCTTGCTTTTGGCTGTAGGTTTGCCAGTTTTTGTATGTTCCTTAATGTATATCTTGTTTTTATTGAATTTTGGTCCATCAAACAAACTACTTAAATCGTTACTTCGATTAAAGGAACAATCACAGGAAGCAAGATTTTCGACGATTTATATTTCGTGAACAATGGCCAATAATTTGGACAGCGGGTCCTTATTGTGTAATTTGTATCCGCCTGATTTTATAACCGCTGCACCGACTATTCCTGCAGATCAAAATTGATATATAATTGTAAATTTAAAATTGAGCAAAAAACTAAGGTTACTACTACCTTGGCTCATGTTTGGCCCTTGGTAATGATGATAAAACTAGGTGGTTTATGCTCTTCAGGCACTGCAGCCTTCTGGCTTATTGTACCTTCCTAGTTCCTTAGTTCATTCAATAGACTCAATCCTTCTCCTTGGAAATATCAGGTCATTGTCTGTTGCTACTACAATTTCATTCCCTAGGTTTTTTCTGTACGCTAGGTTGAATCTTCATTGAGCCGTTGCTTCGCAATCGAAGATGATATGGGTGGTTGTTTCCTCTTCTTCAATGTGATTGACAGTTTTGTTGAGAATCCTTCATCCCTCCATACTTTGAGCCGTGGCACCCAAAGTGATGTTTTGGGTGATACGTTTTCCCTCTGGAGATTTTGGATGCATTTAGCTACTATTTCTGATGTGTCCTTTTTACATGCTAATAGTTTCAGGACTGCTTGATGATTCAGTTCAATGCAATAGACTCGATCCTTCTTCTCAGAAGTATTAGGTCATTGTTTGTTGCTACTACAATTTCATTCTCTAGGTTTTTCCTGTAGTCTAGGTTAAAACTCCACTGAGCTGTTGTTTCGCTTTCGAAGATGATTTGGGTGGCTGATGCCTCCTCCTCGTTAAATAATCTGCAGATGGAATCATCGTTGCATATGCCCAGTTGTGTAGATATTTTCTCAGATGTGACCGGTTAATAGTCCTATCTATCTGAGTCTGGCCATCTCCAACTGCAGCAATGTTGGTCCAGTTTTGGCGAGGGTTAGGCCGCTAGAGTTTATCCACTTCTCCATCTGTTTTGTTTGGATCCATTCTGCGATGGAGGATTCTGTATTTGTTTTTGCTATCCCAATTATACGTTCTGGGCTTATGTTTGGACTTGCAGATCTTCCTCTGGCCGGTGCATTTCCCTTTTCCTTACCCAAAATTCCTTTATGCCTTGGCACCCAAGATTTCATTAGGTTGTTGGGTTTACCTAGGTTTTGGAGTTAGTTTGCAGTGAGTTTGCCAGTTTTGGTGAGAGTTGTTTCATCCTAAGTTTACTCTGTCCACCGCCGCTAGAGTTTATCCATTTTTCTTTTTGTTTTGTTTGGATCCATTCTGCGATTGAAGATTCTGTGTATGTTTTTGTTACCCCAAGTATAGGTTCAGGATTATGTATGGACTTGCCGATCCTCCTCTGGCCAGGGTGTCAGTTTTTCGTTACCCAAAATTATGCCTTGGCACCCAAGATTTCATCGAGTTGTTGTGTTTCCCCAGGTTTTGGAGCTGGTTTCCAGTGAGTTTGCCAGTCTTGGTGAGGGTTGTTTCATCCTAAGTTTACTCTGTCCACGGCCGCTAAAGTTTATCCATTTTTCTTTTTGTTTTGTATGGATCCATTCTGCGATGGAAGATTCAGTCTATGTTTTTGTTGTCCCAAGTATAGGTTTTGGGCTTAAGTATGGACTTGCAGATCCTCCTCTGGCCAGGGTGTCAGTTTTTTCGTTACCCAAAATTATGCTTTGGCACCCAAGATTTCATCGGGTTGTTGTGTTTCCCCAGGTTTTGGAGATTTTAAATGCATTCACTGAGTTATTTTTTATGTGATTTTTTTACACGCTTGGTTTATTAGCTGAGTGGCTATCAGATCTTACTAGCATTTGTCAGTGTAACCTCTTTTATAAATTCACTAGGTTTTTGTGGTCCGATTGTCCAATTAACATCTTTCAATTAATTAAGGTTTTTAGTTGAGATAAAAGTCAGTGTCACGAGCGGGATTCGAACCCACGACCTTCGGCTTAATACGCCGCTACTCTACCACTTGAGCTATCGTGACTTCGATCCACTAGGACACTAACATCCCATGTCAGCCCCACCTTTTTGAAAAATGGCAACGGGGTTGAGATGGGAAGTTAGTATCCGAGTGGATTGAAGTCATGATAGCTCAAGTGGGCACAACAGCGGCGTATCAAGCCGAAGGTCGTGGGTTCGAATCCCGCTCGTGACACTGACTTTTTTATCTCAACTAAAAACCTCTTTTATAAAATTTCTATAGCACGAGGATTTCTGCTTGAAAAACCGAAGTATACTCCTCTAATGCGTTTGACTGCTCATATCTTGGCTTTCTTCGTTTATTTTGGAACCATCTGAAAACCACGTTGTATCTGATACTCTCCTAAGTTCTCTCCTCACCTTTATAGGAAAAATATTTCCGGGATCATGTAGTCAGTACTCATTTCTAAGAACGTGTACGAGGGCGTCTGATTTACCTTTTGCCCTTAGAATTAATTCTGATAAATTATTATTAACGAGAATAAAAGACACAGAAAATTAATAATGAAACTCATTTTAAACATTACAAATCGTAATTAAGAATGAAAGGACAGTAACAGGAATAAAGTAATTGTCAAAAAGTGCAATATTTATTATTGAAAAATTATTAATATTAATTTATTAAAAGGCGTGAATTGGTATTATAATGTTAAAAAAATAAATAAATATAATTTAAAAAAAAAAAACAGGGCAGAAAAATTATAAGAAAGATAATAGATTTAATCAGAAATGAAAAAGAATATCGAAATTAATAGTTTAAAATTTAACAAAACAAAAGGTGGAAATTATGTGAAATGGAGGATTAACGAGTTTATTGTCTATATGTTTGAAAAGAGATGATAAGAGGTACTCACCGCGATGTCCCTGTGATTGCCTGAGAAGGGCCAGAAACAATGCGCATCACCCCAACCAGTTCTTGGGCTTTGTTGACACTAAGGGTCACAGAGACATAACTTGTGAGTAACTCAAATTAGGAAAATGGGCCGAGGTTTGGGTCTGGAGCTGGAAATGACGGGATGGAGGAAAAGGTTGAGAAAATAATAAAGTAAAATTAAAAAAAAAATTAAAATTAAATGAAATTGGGGGAAAAATTCGGCCTGAGCCAAAACGCGTTGTCCCCGATTGTGTCTGCGGTATAATTTAAAAAAACCCTAGCCTAATTTGTGTTTAGCTTGAATTTAAATTTCAAATCCCCTTAGGCACAAGGAAAAAAATTCCAAAATTTCATTTATCAGGTTGAAGTTTCGTCTTAAAATCAAAGAAATTACGGATTGAAATGATCTGCCCTGAAAAAAAATCTGTCTTAAAAAAATATATATAAAAATAAATGAAATAAAAATAAAAATATAATTCCGCGTGAACTGGATGCATAAAACTTTTCCCCCGAACTGTAAAACTGACAAGTCACGGAAAGTTAATTGTTCATGAACCATGTGCAATTAATAAACCGTGTGCGAGCTTTCCTTTAACGCCTTGGCGTGGCCGGCGGTTTAATTTGAAATCGACCCAGGACGGGAGGTCAAATTACCTTGGTGGTATGTGTCCTGAGGCTGCTTTCCGTCGCGAACCCCTTACCGCAGATGGTGCAGTGGAACGGCCGGTTCTTGGCCCGCTCCACCTGCGCGTCGTGGTTCCTCAGGTGCTGCTGCAGGTTCGACAGCTGGATGAAGGCGCGGCCACACTCGGCCAAGTGGCACCGGTACGGCCTCTCTCCTGAAACACGAAAATAAACAAATCGTCAAAATCAAGGACTTTAAAAACAAACAAAACCAAAGGTCGAGCCATTCTTCAAAAGGTCGAGGCTGTCTTCATACCAACTGAATATTTGACCATTTAGCCTCCTTTATCTCAAACTAAGTGATACAAACAATTCAATCCATGCCCTTTTATCATGAGGGTTTAGCTATTTACCATAGACGACATAGACTTTTTTTAGAACTTCAAGTGACAATTTATGACAAAATTAAAGAGACATTTGCGAAATGAAATAATTTAACATGATTTTTCCAGTCATCCTGGTCTGCCTTATCCTCGCTGTTTGGACTGATGAGTTATGGCATTTTGTCTACTTAAGTGGTGGATTTGGGTTTCTTCATTCTATAAGTTTCATTTAGGCCAGAATTTCAGATCCAACGAGAAATCTGGGGTTCAAGGTTGATCTTCACAGAGCTTTGACACTTCGAAGTGTCAAATAAGTCTATGAAAGATTGGTAGAAAAAAAAAATAAACGAAGGAAATAAAATTAGCTGGGACAATTCAAAGTGATAGTTGATGCCTATTAAAGGCAGGTTTGAGGAAAAAAACCGAAGGAAATAAAAATAATTTAATTTCATATTTCCAGTCAACCTGGTCTGGCTTATCCTCGCAATTTGGACTGATGAGTTATGGCATTTTCCATACTTAAGATGCGGATTTTTGTTTCTTCATTCGCTAAGTTTCATCTCGGCCAGAAGATCCCACGAGAAATCTGGGGTTCAAGGTAGGTAGGTCAGAAATGATAATTCTATTAAACATTGGCAGAAAAAAGTAATAAATAAATAAACGAAGGAAATAAAATTAGCTTGGACACTTCAAAGTGACAATTGATGTCTATTAAAGCCAGGTTTGAAGAAAAAACCGAAGGGAAAAAAATTTAATTTGATTTTTCCTGTCATCCTGGCGTGCCTTATCCTACCTGTTTGGACTGATGAATTATGGCAATTTTATCTCGGTCAGAATTTACAGATCCAGCGAGAAATCTGGGGTTCAAGGTTGGTCTTCACAGAGCTTTGACACTTCAAAGTGTCAAATGGTAAGTCTATTAAAGATTGGCAGAAAAAATTATTCGAATGAAATAAAATTAATTAGCTTGGACACTTCAAAGTGACAATTGATGTCTATTAAAGGCAGATTTGAGGGAAAAAAACCGAAGGAAATAAAAGTAATTTAATTTGATATTTCCAGTCAACCTGGTCTGGCTTATCCTCGCAGTTTGGAATGATGAGTTATGGCATTTACCATACTTAAGTGGCGGAGTTTTGTTTCTTCATTGCCTAAGTTTCATCTCGGTCAGAATTTACAGATCCAACGAGGAATCTGGGTTTGAAAGTAGGTCCTCATTGAAGTTTGGGCACTTTAAAGTGTCAAATAAGTCTATTAAAGGCAGATTTGAGGAAAAAACCGAAGGAAATAAAAGTAATTTAATTTGATTTTTCCAGTCAACCTGGTGTGCTTTATCCTGTTTGGACTGATGAATTATGGCAATTTGCCTTCTTAAAGTGGTGGAGTTTCATCTCGGTCAGAATTTACAGATCCAACGAGAAATCTGAGATTCAAGGTCTTCAATGAAGTTTGGACACTTCAAAGTGTAAATTTTTAAATCTACGAAAACAGATATGAGAAAAAAACTCAAAGGAAATAAAAGTATTTAAATTTGATTTTTTCCAGTCAACCTGGTCTGGCTTATCCTCGATGTATGGACTGATGAGTTATGGCATTTTCCATACTTAAGTTGTGGATTTTTGTTTCTTCATTCACTAAGTTTCATTTCGGCCAGAATTTACATATCCAACGAGGAATCTGGGGTTCAAAGTAGGTCCTCATTGAAGTTTGGGCACTTTAAAGTGTCAAATAAGTCTATTAAAGGCAGATTTGAGGAAAAAACCGAAGGAAATAAAAGTAATTTAATTTGAATTTTCCAGTCAACCTGGTGTGGCTTTATCCTAGCTGTTTGCACTGATGAATTATGGCAATTTGCATTCTTAAAATGATGGAGTTTCATCTCGGTCAGAATTTCCAGATCCAACGATAAATCTGTGGTTCATGGTCTTCATTGAAGTTTGGACACTTCAAAGTGTAAATTGTTAAATCTACGAAAACGATTTGAGAAAGAAAAAACTCGAAGGAAATAAAATTATTTTAATTTTATTTTTTCCGGTCATACTGGTCTGGCTTATCATCGCTGTTTTGACTAAAAGACTGGACACGTCGAAGTGTCGAAGTGTCAATTAGTCTGTTAAGATTTTGACTGTTTAGTATGGCATTTTGCTTTCTGAAGTGATGGATTTGTGTTTCTTTATTCGCCAAGTTTCATCTGCAAGAATTTACAGATTCAACGAGGAATCTGGGGTTTGAGGTGTCTTCACAGAGCTTGGATACTTCAAAGTCAGTTGGTACGTTTGTTAAAGACAGATTTGAGGAACAAACCGAAGTTAATAATAGAATGTGCTGGGGTTCAAGGTGGCGCCGTAGAGCTTGGATCCGGCCCATAAGGCCGTCTTCCCATGCATCGATGTTTTTCGTGATTGTCATTATGTCGATAATATTACGACTTTAGAAACAATCTCCTGTACGAGATGTCCGGTTATATTTGGTTCCGGCTGGTGCACACGATAAAGAGGACAATTTGACTACAGTTAACGCTTTTCCCGGGGTTGAGACAATCGTGTCATGCCTCGGGTCATTCGATCAAATTGATTTCTAAGAAAACATTCACAGTGTTGAATTGTAACGAGGCGTGGGACGGGGAATTAAAAATATTGATAAAGCGAAATAACCAATTTCTCGCTTTTAACGCAATGCCGTATTGGCTTTAATTCACCCCCGTCGACCAACCCGTGAAGGCAAGGGGGTCGAGGGAGGGAAAAAATTGTAGTAATTTTCTTCTGACAAAAGAAAAAAGCTCTTTGTGAGAAAGGGGTGGACGCCTGGGCTGCGGTTGACGCGCCACGCCCATTTTTTATCCACAGCGCGACCGACGTTTGGACTTTTTCGAGTGCATTTGCACCGGGCGCGACCGCGGACGACGGTGTCTATTAAACCGAGTGAGTATGGATGTATCCGTCAATGCACGATTCCCCATTGCATTATTCAATCACCGGGAATTGGGCTCTTTCAAACAACGCCCTTTTAGGAAATTCCTACTGTAAAATCCCACCCGATGCAATATGCAACCGGGGGGGGGGGATAATGCATATGCGTGAAGGGCCTTGTCACGGCCAGGACGTGTCAAACGACCGATTCAAAACGGCGAGTGCGTACAATTGAAATTTCTTCCCACGCTAAGCTTTTAGTTCAGATCCGTTAATCTTTCTATTAATACACGGACAACGAAAAAAAACAACAGAATTTTCAATCATTTTGGATTTTTTTTATCCTTGCTACATATATAAAAAAACAAATATATTACAAGGCTCTCAGAACATCCCATCAAATTTGAACACTAGGAGAAGAAGAAATCAGAGAAAAATTAAATATATTATATATAATACAGATGACATCAAAACAATTAAAATAACTGAGAATAAAAAACCGAAAAATATGAACATTCAAACTTATGAGGGACGTACACCTGGCTCTTTAAAACTGAAATAAATATAAATATATACCTACATAATAAACTAGAAAATTTCAATTAATTATTCTTTTTATCTAAGGTTTTTTGATGAGATGAAAAATAAGTGTAACGAGCGGGATTCGAACCCACGACCTTCTGCTTAATACGCCGCAGCTCTAACCACTTGTGCTAGCGTAGATCCACTCGGACACCAACTCATCTCAACCTACAACCGTTCGAATGTTCCTTCTTTTTTGCCACATTTTCAATTTTTATTTAATTTTTCATCTCAACCATAAACCTCAGATCAAAAGAATAATTAATATGGTCAATTATGGCCACTACACATGTATGGATTAATTTGATAATTAAAAGAAGTAATTGCTACCCGTGGCCACTTCATAAGTCCCTGAGAATCGAATCCTGATTATACATTTGAAAGTGTGGCAAAAAAGAGGGAAAATTAAGGTTGTAGGTTGAAATGGGAAGTTGGTGTCCGAGGGGATCGAAGTCAAGACAGCTCCAGTCGATAGGCGTATCGAGCCGAAGGTCGTTGGTTCGGATCCCGCTCGTGATACTGATTTTTCATCTCATCCAAAACTCTTACATAAAAAGAATAACTAATTGGAATTTTCTAGTTTGTTATAAGTGGTGGATTTTGTGTTTCTTTATTTGCTAAGATTCATTTCGGCCGGAATTTACATATCCAACGAGGAATTTAAGGTTCAAGGAAGGTCTTCTCAGAGCTTTGGCACTTCAAAGTGTCAGATGACAAGTAAATTAAAGATTGGCGGAAAAAATATTAAATAAACGAAAGAAAAAAATTAGCTTGGACACTTCAAAGTAACAATTGATGTCTATTAAAGGTAGGTTTGAGGGAAAAAACCCGAAGGAAATAAAAGTAATTTAATTTGATTTTTCCAGTCATCCTGGTCTGCCTTATCCTGTTTGGACTGATGAGTATGGCACTTTTGCCTACTTAATTAGTAGATTTGTGTTTCTTTATTCGCTCAGTTTCATCTCGGCCAGAATTCACAGATCCAACGACGAAACTGGGGTTCAATAGGCGTATCGAGCCGAAGGTCGTTGGTTCGAATCCCGCTCGTGATACTAATTTTTCATCTCATCCGAAAACCTTAGATAAAAAGAATAATTAATTAGAATTTTCTAGTTTGTTTTGTGTGTATATATTTATTTAATTTACTTCCGCTTGAAAGACCGAGGTGTACTTCCCTCTTAAATTTGAACGCTTATATTTTCTCTTAGATAAAAATAATAATTAAATGGAATAATTAATATGGTCAATTATGCCCACTAAACAAAAATTGGATAAACTAGAAAATCTTAAGAAAGATCACACTGGTAAAAAAATCCTCATAAGATCAGACAGCCAAGCAGTCCTGAATGTATTAGCATTTAAAAAAGGACACATCCTAAATGCATCCAAAATCTCCAGAGGGAAAACAAATAACCTGAAATATGGGTGGCAGGGCAGAAAGGATAGAGGGATGAAGGATTCTCACGAAAACTGTCCGACACATTGAAATAGAGAAAATATTTTATTTTGGGACTAGAGTACCCTAAGAATAACCTAGACCTTATATAAACATAATAATTAATTAAAATAATTAATTTGTTGAAGTCGTGATGAGCGGTCACGAATGAAAGAATGAGGTAGTTAAGAAAAAAAACCTTTTTAATTTTTTTTCCAAGACTTTCGCCCTTTATTCGGGTCATCTTCGGGAAAAAATACAATTTAAGATCTACATATAAATTTGGTATCAAGTATTTCATACTCACATAAAGTGTGGTGCTATTCTTGTGGTGTCATATTGGTTTTGTGTGAAAGTGTTGTGAAACGTCAATTATGCTGTTTTTATATGATTGAAACGCGGTGGGGGACGCGGTAAATCTTGGAAATTTTCTTTGATCATAGGCGGTTTTAAATGAAAAAACACTCTGTCACAATCACAAAAAGCACCAGAATACAAATTCACGTTTCACAACACTTTCACACAAAACCAATATGACACAACAAGAATAACACCAAACTTTATGTGAGTATGAAATACTTGATACCAAATTTATATTTACATCTTAAATTTTATTTTTCCCAATCAACGTATCTTTTATAATTTATTCTAAATCCCATGAAGATGACCCGAATAAAGGTCGAAACGTCGGAAAAATGAAAAAGGTGTTTTTCTAAACTACCTCATTCTTGACCGCTCCTCTTGACTTCAACAAATTATGAAACAACAGGTCACTAAGAAACACGCATAAATTAATTAATATGGTCAATTATGACCAGTAAACATATATAATAATATAATAATTAAAGAAGTAATCACATCGCTGACCCCCTTCATAATATCACTGAGAATCGAATCCTGATTACACGATATCTGAAAAATAGCAAAAAGGGGGAAAATTCGAAAGGTTTTGGATTGAGACGAGGAGTTGGGGTCCGAGTGGATCTAAGTCACGATAGCTCAAGTAGTTAGAGCATTGGTGTATTGAGCCAAAGTTCGTAGGTTCGAATCCCGCTCGTGACACTATTTCATCTCAACCAAGACCTTAGCTAAATAGAATATTAATTGAAATAATCAATATGGACAATTATGACGACTAAACATACAAGGAATAACACCAACCACTTGAATTAATGATCACATAATACAAAATATAAATAATATTAGCAATAATAAGTTTTTAGGGAAAAGTAGTACAATCACAAACTGTAAACTTTTAAAAGTTGAAACAAAAGAAGGTAACAAGTTTTGTAATGTAGCAAAAGTACCAAATCATATTGTGAATTTTGTTGTCTCTGGACACGAGGTGTGAAAGCTAAGGAAGAGACATGGAAAATCAAGCTTAGCGTCAGTTATAATTTACCTAGCATTTTCAATTTTCCAATTTGATGATCCACCCTAGGTCCCATCTAGGTAAGATATATCTGGGAAAATTTGGTGGGGAAACAATTCAACTAAATCTCTGTGGCTACTCATGCATCATCATAGTGCGGGTCATCGCCATCACGACATTTTGCATCATCTCTGAACACCAAGCATATTAAGTGAACAAATTAAATGACGGATATTTCAAAACAAGCGATTACTAATCGAAATAACTTAGAAGCTTTTCTTGACTGGGACAAAAACAATCTGACTTCGGGCATAAATTTTTGGATGGAGGTCGGGCTTAGAGTATTTCTAGGTACGGCACTATTTTTTAAAAATATAAAATGATAATTTTGTATAAATGTTTGTATACAGGAAGCTTGGGAAGAAACTATGGATAAAAGTTCAAGCTTGACGTCAGTACTAATTTATTTAGCATTTTTAATTTTCCTATTTGATATTGGATATTCAACGCGGATGATTCAGAGTTGGTAAGCTATCTCTGAGCCGGTTTGGCGGGGATTCAATTAAATCTCTCAGTTCCTGCTCGTTAATTAGCTTCGGTCTTCCTGGACTCGCCTCATCATCGAGCGTTTCATCACCGTCACAAAATTTTGCGCCTTCTGAACCTCGAGTGTATCATCGAACTCAGACGGGCAGTTGAAAATACCCGATTGCCAATTTTTCTTCAAAAGCTCGTCTAATCGAGGACTAATCGATTCTGAGAGAACAAAGCGAGAACATCATCTCTATGAGTAAAAAAAGGGAAAATTTTAGTTTTAATTGGACAAGAAATATCAAAATAAAAAAGATAAGTTTTTCCGGTAGCTCCAAGGCGACCCCCGGGAAAAATTGTTAGTTGCGGAAGGTTAGGAGTGAAGGTCTGCAGTACAGAGTGCATAGTGCACGTCCGGCGTAATTTGTACCTTTCAGGGCGTCGGTTGCACCTCCGTGCATACACCATCTGTCTCTATGTCGTTGGAATGATCACGAAGGCCGACGTTGCAACTGCAACTCGGTTATTAAACTATTAAAGCTTCTTGTTTTCACACCGGGCTTCTGACACTTCTATAAAATCGAGGAATAAAGGGATGTCCAATTGTCTCGGGGGTACACTGTACGAATGGTTTTTAAGCGTTTATAACGGAAGCGGCAGATAAATCACACACGGAAGCAGGAAGCGCGCGAACCCTTTCTTGCCACGACAAAGCCCTTGCGGAAAAAACTGCCCCTGCGTCCTCCTCGGAATTAACATATACGGCCTCAGGAGACAAAAGAATGTTAATTTTATTCCGCGACGGAGTCTCCGGAAAAAACCAAGGTGAGAGACAGAGGGAAGAGGGGCCCCGTTCAAAAAACAAAAGAGGACGAGGGCACTATTGTCTTAGTTAAATTAGTGCCATTTGCATATGTATACAGTGGAAGGAGGGGTAGCAAGGCCCCTGCCACCTGGCCCTCCTTCCATGGAAAACCGGTGAAAACTGCCACATAAACACTTAGGCCAGGATCAGAAGGAAACCCCCTAAAAATGTCAGTTTAAAACGACACAATACATTAAATCACAATCAGGATATAAATTTTTTATGTCTGATTTACACCCTAAGGATAACATGAGAAAGACAGTTGCATCTATTTTCCTTTTGAAAACATTGAAATTAGTAAGCAAAGTTTATGAACCCTACGAATTGAGAGTCAACATGTACATAGTGAAATACAAGATGAAGTTATCGACCTGCAGCAATTACGAGTTGGATCTTCGGGAGGTCAAATTATGGATGAAATAAAAAGAAAAAGAACAGCTTCCGGCGACTTATATCGCCATCCTCAGGGCATCCCCAAGAAAAATGAATTTACATACACCACATAGGTTAAGATTGCACGTGTTGAGTAAGGTGTTGAGCGACAAGACATGAGGCATCCAACAAAACTCGCTAGATGTGAGGCTAAAAAATATTGCGCAATATTAATCCTAAACGGTCCAATGAAAAAAATATGGTGCAATAAAAATTAAACTCCCTCAAATTTTTGTTCAACGTTAAACATTCTTCAATACTAACCCTACGGGCAAAATTATTGCGCAACTCGTAATATTGTGCAATATAATTGATCTTCTGGGCCCGCCGTAACGATGAGTTGTAATCAGGATTCAATTCTCGTCAACAAATGAAATGGCCACAGGGAGCTGTTAGTGAAGTTATACTTCATTTAACTTATTAAATCCATTAGATTTCGTGGTCCGATTGGCCAAATAACATCTTTCGTTTAATTAATTTTTTTTTTGTAACTTATTGGTTGAGATAAAAAGTCAGTGTCACGAGCGGAGAGATTGGGCAATAGTATTGAATGATCTTCATTACAATTTATCAAGCAATAATATTGACGGCTCATAAGCGACTATGCTTTTCATAAGCACGACCTAGCTCGCTAGATGTGAAGATAAAAAATATTGCGCAATATTAATCCTAAACGGTCCAATGATAAAAATATGGCGCAATAAAAATTAAACTCGCAAACTAAAATTGAAATTTTGTATTGATAACCAGGATATTCCTTCCCAGCAACCAATAAAATTGACAGTATTGGAAATCAAGTTATTTTATTTTATTTTTTATATGTGCTTTTCGATTTTTTAATATTTATTGTCATGCCTATATATTTGGCAAATAATAAGACGATTTGGTTTGTCTAGTGGATTTTCTATTTGTGAAATTTACATAGATTTCTGATTATTTTGACACACCGAGTCCTGTCATTGATGATGTTGACTGCCGTTTGCAGTCTGTTCGCGGATATACGGATGCACTTTTCAACTGAGAGGGTTCAACTGTGTCATCAGACGTATTGCGACAGTTTTCCATAGTGGTAGGTTCAGCAAGTACAGCATGGGGCCTAAGATGTTGCCTTGCGGTACGCCGGCCTTAATTTCAAACCAAAGTATCCGTCTTGTTGTTTAACTTATTTAACCAAGCTTAACGTAGAAAATGGGGACGAATTTAAATTTAAACTGTTTTCCTTTGGAAATCTCAATTTTATCAAACTTACCTTGAAGAAGTTTCTGTTAATAGAGTCCAAATTTTTGAAATATAGAAAACGAAGCGCTACGAATTTAATTGGTAAAGGACTATTTCACATATTTAACTTTTTTCTAAGTAAAATGGTATATATATATATATATATTAGAAAATCTGAACCAGATTTGGTCATTTAAGTCTATTTTCAATCCACTGGATTTCTTTTTATTTAGAAATCAATTGCCTCCAACCAAACTTTTAGCAATTTTTCATTGTCACAGTGCTCTTTTTGTATTTTATTTTTTTGATCGGATTTTATGTGATTGAGAAAACATGATTTTTGACAGACTTTTCCCTCATTTTTCTTTTTGTTATTAACAAGAGTGGCATAAAAAAACTGCTTATATTTAATTATTCAGAAATCGTGAGATGCGGTCTGGTGTGATGTAGGTTTCTGAAAAACATTTTCTTTATCGTGCCAACGTTTCGATGTTTATTGAGATCATCTTCAGGGCCTGGGATTTACAAACATTGTTTACATTTAACAAATGTAGGATGTGGAAAAAAGTGAATTTCCACATCCTACATTTGTTAAATGTAAACAATGTTTGTAAATCCCAGGCCCTGAAGATGATCTCAATAAACATCGAAACGTTGGCACGATAAAGAAAATGTTTTTCAGAAACCTACATCACACCAGACCGCATCTCACGATTTCTGAATAATTATCGATTAACGGTCACTAACCACCACCCACTTATATTTAATAATTTTCTTTTGTTTTATTAAGCCGAATGGGGTAGAGACAAGTATAAAGTTTTTGTTTTATCATTGAAAAGACACGTATGATCCCTCATTGAGCGGCTGATGAGAAAATTACCTCGGGGGCCAGTCTCGCTGCTGAGAAAAGGTGACGGCGGTTGAAACATTTCTAATCAGCTTTGTTTTAACCCTTTTTAATTAAGTTTCCCACTGGCCCGACTATTGTTTCTCCTCTTCACAACAGGACGTCATCCCTGTCTTCCCCTCGGTCTCAACTGGAGCTTTAAGCGCGCCGGAACCGGTTTTTACACCTGAGAAAGGGGCGGCATTCCCACGTGCTTATTTCGCGTGTTAATCCGCAGTCGCTTTCACCGTCTATCGATACTATTTCCGTTAGTGTCTTTTCATTCTTGTACACAAGTGTGATGATCTGGAAAGTATCATTAAGTAGTTCTAAGTTCGGAAACATTATGTATTTTACCGTAGAACATAGAATATTCGTTAACCTGAAACTAAGCAGCAATGCTGATCGATAACCATCTCATTCTGCAAAATCGCTGCATATTTTATTTTATAATTTACGTCCTCAGCATTATACTCCTGGGTATAACGTTCCATATCATCCTGCTTTGCTGTTTTAGTATGTCAAATATCATTAATTATTGCTGATCTGTGTTATTTTTCTTAGTCGAGTTACTTTTAGTTTTTGATATATATTGTGCAATATTTTACCGGACTAAGACGGACCCTAGACCTACAGTAACATTGCACAATACTTTTATTGCGCAATAGTATTGAATGACAGCTTGATTACAATGTATCAAGCAATAACATTTACGGATCATAAGCGACTATGTTTCTGCACAAGCACGACCTAGTGTCGTTAGATGCGAGGCTAAAAAATATTGCACAATATTAATCCTACACGGTCCAATGAAAAAAATATGGCTCAATAAAAATTAAACTCCCTCAAATTTTTGTTCAATCATTGAACCAACTTCAATACTAACCCTACGGGTCAAAAATATTGCGCAATTCGAAATATTGGGCAATATAATTGATCTTCGGGGCCCGCCATAATGATGTGTTCTTAAGTATTTTTGCCAGATTTTTATTCTTGTGTGGGGATTCCACGTCACTGCTGTTTATGTTTATATTTAGGACTATTCCTAAATACTTGACTTGAATGGACTTCTGTATCTCTTTGTTGTTGATGTACAAGCCTTTTTTTCAATGTGGACACTGAATACAGTTTTCTTTATTCAGTCTTGTCCTTCACTTTTTGCCCCTTCGATAAGTACAAGGTGTTCTTGGATGTGGGAGCTTGGATAAGATTCGACTTAGATGACAAAATTAGTAGGTAAGTCAGTTGATGATATATAGGAAGGGACCGAGAATGCTCCCTTGTGGGACGCCGGGTTGTATCGGCTGATTTCTGAGAACTCACTGCCGCAGGGATTATTATATTTAAAGTTATTTATTTCCATTACTAAGTGTCATTAAAGCAAGGCAAAAAAGGGAAGTTTTCTTCGATAAAGCACTCTGAATAGATCATGGTATAATTCTGTACGAAGAATGACTTTCAAAAGTGTATCCACGAGACCATTACTGTTCTTTTTTTGGAGTTTTTCTCAAGAATGTCTGAAACGGTCTTGGGATGGTTGAATATATAATACGCCTATTTTGAGGATAACTGCCATTTTCTGGAAGACACGTACTCAACCTGAATAATTCAGGGTTCCTCGTTCTTAAACGACCACCTGGACGTCGGTGAACAAACATGGAAATTTCATTAGCGAAAATCCAGGGCCGTCGGAAAAAACTTATTGGAATATTTCTCCCCGGCAGGGATTTAAAGTTGGCCTTCTCCGCTCCGAGACGTCGGGGATTAAAAACGTTTTTTAATAAAACACTTTCCATCGAAGGCGAAGAATTTTCTAATAAGTGAAATACTCTTTTCCTTCTTCACTGGGTGGGCCCTTTCCAACAGAAACGAATAAATCTAGGGTATTCTTATCGGCCTGTTTTCGGCCGTCCGATTGATAACAACGTGAATTTATTTAAACCTTATCAACAATCTCATTATATTTTTATCGAATTTCTTCAAATCAAAAAGCGGATCTCTCAGTTTGTTAAAATGGGAGGTCGTTCACAATTTCCAGCAGAACACTGAATCGTGTAGGTTACTTCAATTGTTTGATACCTACTTATCAGAGGGATTTTGCATAACGTTTCCGCTATTTCAAGGTCACCGTTATTTTTTAATGTCTTTCAATAACGTTGACGCTATTTGAAGATTTTTTTCCATAACGGATTTTGCCGCTAACGCTAAGTATCCTGGGGAGTTTGTTCAGGTTATAGACGTATTTTGGAAGCACATAAAACGAAGGCATGGATGTTATGGATTTTTATATTGGGTTGTCCGGAAAATAATGCAGGATTTTAAGTTTTCATTAAAAAAAATCTATATAAAATATTCTGTTTACGTTTACAGGATTACTCATTTGTATGAATGTCAACACTTATTAATCCTCTTCCAAATGATATTGTTTGTTTACCTCTGTAGCATTCCGCTACTTGGAAATAATTCAGTCATCCTTATAATGTCAAAGCGAGAATTTCGTACGATTTTCTTTTACGAGTTTAAACTCGGCCGAAGCGGAGCCCAAACGGCTAGAAACATTAACCAAGTCTGGGGCGAGGGTTGTGTTAATGAGTGCACTGTGCAAAGGTGGTTTAAAAAATTTCGGGAGGGAGATTTCAGCCTTGAAGATGAAGAAGGTCGTGGAAGGCCTTCCTCTCTTAATGATGATGTTCTGCGATCAGTGGTGGAAGAAAACCCCAAAACAACTGTTCGAGAACTTGCAGAGCAACTCAAAGTCAGTAAAACGACCGTCGCTGACCACATTTTCCAAAGCCCCCAACTCATCAAAAAAAGGTAATGGTTACGGTATGGTGGGCTTCATTTGGTTTAATACACTACAGCTTCTTAAATCCTGGCGAAACCATCAATGCTGAATCATACTGTAACCAAATTAATACCATGCATCAGAAATTGGCAGTAATGAAGCCCTCTTTGGTCAATCGGAAAGGGCCCATTTTGTTGCATGACAACGCTCGACCACATGTGTCACGTGTAACGTCACAAAAATTATTGGAGCTTGGCTATGAAACTTTGCCTCACCCACCCTACTCTCCGGACCTCTCGCCTACTGACTACCATTTTTTTAGACACCTGGACCACTACTTACAACACATAATATTCAAAAATCAAACGGAACTGGAAAATGCATTTATTGACTTTATCAATTCTAAAAATTCTGAATTCTACTCAGACGGAATTAATAAGTTACCAACACGTTGGGAGAAATGTATTGAGAGTATGGGAAATTATTTTGATTAAAGAACATTGCTTTAAAGTAACTAGTTTCTTTTTTTTTGTTTAATACCAAAATCCTGCATTATTTTCCGGACAACCCAATAGTTTGGAAAGTACTGAGGATCTGATAGTCGTAGAAGCTCGAACAAAGTAAACATTAATTATTGGGCGATTCGGGGCAATTTAAGTTTAAATGAAATTGAGGACCAAAGTGTCAAAACTGTTAAGAAAAAGCCAGAAGCTTTTACGTTAGCTTAACAATTTTAAGAATATCTAATATATTACGGTGCAGTTAGTTATATCGAAATTCTATAGTTGTCTCTTAGAATTTTATGTTTTATATTATATATTTTTTTTTCTTTTGCTTTTTTAAATTGATCAATAACACCAGCAGAAACTACTTGACTTGTTGACTTTACCGGTTAAGAATTAAAAGTTATTCTAGGACAAAGAACGTAGGACGCTATTTCAGTTAGCGTTCTGTTAAATATCCGCATGCGCACTTCAAAGAATTCACGCTGACGTTAAACAAAATTTTCTCTCTATTTCGGATAACGTTCCGTTTATGCGCAGGCGCACTTAAATCAATTTAGCGTTACCGTTCACGCTGACGGTATTCGAAATCTCCTTAATAATTCTGTTTTTTTACCAATTTAGCTTTTTAATTATCTTTAGGCTGTTGAGCCAAAGGGTCTGTTTTGATGGCTGTGTCTGTATTGAAGTAAAAATGTCTAAGGTTGCTGATCTACTAACTTACTGTCATTACTTGTATATAAATAAAACAGCTAAATATTTTAATATTGAAACACCAAATAACATACATACTTAGGAATTCAGGATTCATGAAAACTTGTACGTTTAATAAACTATTTTATTAAATCTGCATATATATCATTTTTTGAGTTAACCGTCAACGGTTAGCAAGCAGGCTATTCTAAGACAAATAACGTAGGACGCTATTTCAGATAGCGTTCTGTTATATGTGCGCATGCGCACTTCAATCAATTTGGCGTTAAAGTTCACGCTAACGTTATCCTATGATAAAAGAGGTACATCGTGTTGACTCCATTTTGGACGGTCGGAAACCAGGTTTAAATTATTATCTGACGGAATAATTGTAAAATTATTATTTAAATTATATCCGACGGAACGAAAATTCCAAATACCTTGACATTCGGGGTGCTGAATTTCGACTGAAATATTAAAAAAACAAACGGATGAGAACGAAATGAAAATATAAATACTCAATTGAATAAATAAATATTAATTCAATACAAATTTCTGTTTATTTCACAATTTAATTACATTTATCAAATAAAACAACCACAACGTTAAATATCTTTAAATTGTTTATCAAAAACGGTTGGATTAATTAAGTTTTTAATTAAATTGTTGAAGTGGTTTATAGCAGAAGGGTGAAAATACAAGATAAAAATTAATTATCGGTTCCAATTACCAATGTTGAGTGTAAAAGTGATCATATAAGAACATTGAAAGAAGGGTCGATGTTTTATGAAATTAAAATCATATTTTGAAAACCAATCAATTTGTTATATGCTAGAGGATTGGAGAAAAAAATGATTCCTGGTTTGATAATTTAGATATAAGTTCTTAAATTTTTCCTAAAATTTTCAATTTTACGTTTGTCTGGAAAGAGTGCAAGAAATAAAACGGGCTTAAATCGGGGGCATTAAATTTACTGAATAATTCAGCTCATGGGCTGAAGTTTTTCTTTTTTAAAGCGTTTAACGGTAACATAACGAATGTTTTTTTTTTTTTTTTTTTTTTTTTTTTTGTACGTCCGAGGAAGATGAATAATGTACAGGATTTTAAATAACTTAGGAGGAAATGTTGAGATTCGCGGGTAAACGTCAAGGAGCCGAGGGGTGGATTTTTATTTTTCGAATTAGGACGGTGTAATTATTTTCAGATGTAATTTTTCTCGCCCTCTCTCACTCCGAAGTGGGAGTCCATCAGAAGGACAGTTGAATTAACTTGATTTCCTCCGCCCCTTGCTCAAGTCTCCCTAATTTTTCCCAGATTACCTGGGAGGGGGCGGTCTAACGAAATTCTCGGCGTTTTGAGATGAGAAGAGCACTCGGGAAGCGGTGCGGGGGCGGCTACAGAAAATTATAAAGTATTCAGAATCCTAGCCCCCCCGCAGCGGCCGCCTCTCCCGGGGCCGGGGTGGACGTGTTTTCTCCTTTTTTCATGCCGGTTTTCATCACGGATCCATTCTCGACGGATTTACGAACTCGAGTTCGAATCTTTTCAGACGTCTCAATGACTAAAGTTTTATAAATCTCGGCTTCACTCCCCCTCGAATCCTGCTAATCTCCGGGCGCCGCCTCTTCTCTCTCATTTACCCTGTCCCCTGTACTTTCAGCTTAAATTGCTCAAATATCCTTATTTAACCCGAGATACTTTTAGGTGGGAGCAAGAGATGGGGCACACATCAAACATAAAAATTACTGGGCAAAAAGTTTTTTTTAAATTATAATAATTAAGAAAATTTAGAATATTGTACTTCCATTAATACATATTTATAATATTATATAGGCAACTTAAAAATTAAGTATAAATTAAATTAATTAAATTATTTTTGGTTAAAAAAGCTTGCATAAATATAAATAAGTTACTTGGCCTGTGGTTAAAGTACTCCTATTTTGAATAATTGACGTACAGAACAAATTCCTTAATATATATTTTTTTAATTTTTTTGTTTTATTGGCGTTAATTTCTCAAAACTCTCAACAAACAGTGCTCAAAAATGCAGGAATAATAAAAGAAAGAAAATTATCAACTATGCTGAAAATTTTGGGAAAATCTCAGTTATACAGAATGAATGATCATGGTGATCTGTGACAATCAAGCTGTCAGAAATATTTGGATTTAGAGGCCGGAAAATTATACAGACGATATTGTCTGAAGTTGATTCGATTATAAATCTAGTCTTCTATAAGAGGGACAAAAACTGGAAGTTTTCATAAAAGTAGATTTTTATTATTGAAGTTATTTTATTATTTATTTTATGCTGGGAAACGAACAGATTTAAAAAAAAAGACAACGGAATAAACTTTCCAAACATTCTTACAATACAGTTTTAAAAAAATGAAGGACAAAAACTAGAAGTTTTCATAAAATTAAATTTTTCTGATTGAAGTTATTTTATTATTTATTTTATGCTGGGCAATGAACAGATTTTTTTTAAAAAAGACAGGCAACCGAAAAATTTTCGCAACATTCTTACATTATGGTTACAAAAAAATATTTTGTTCTATTTTAATTATACTAAAATATTATACAGGGTGTCCTTTTTTTAGATGGCCCGGCTGAATTTCTCTTGAACCAATGACTCTATCAAAAAATAAAAATACGTTTTTAATATTTTTTAGTTTATTTTCAAATTTTTACCTTTTCTTTGGAGAAAAAGTATACGGGGGTACCTCAGGCCCAGTTCAACTTCAAAATTTCAAATACGACCTGTACGTCCTGACATATCATTAAAACGATGTTGTATGCTGAAAACAATGGTGCATTCGGATTTTAAATTGGTCGAAAAATGGCAAAATTATGGCAAACGGTTTGAAAAAAAAAAACATTTCGTCTGTTTCATTGTTAATTTCAATTCACTGGTTTCGTGGTCCGCTTGACTAATTAATATCTTTTAATTGATTAAGGTTTTTAGTTGAGATAAAAAAGTCAGTGTCACGAGCGGGATTCGAACCCACGACCTTCGGCTAGATATGCCGCTGCTCTACCACTTGAGCTATCGTGACTTTGATCCACACGGACACCAACTTCCCATCTCAACCCTACCTTTTGAATTGTCCCACTTTTTGCCATTTTTCAAATGTCGTGTAATCTCCGTGGCTATTTCATTTGTCGCCGAGAATCAAATAGATTTCAATTCAGCCCGGCCATCTAAAAAGGACACCCTGCATAATATTTTAGTATAATTAAAACAGAACAAAATATTTTTTTAAAACTATAATATAAGAATGTTGTGCAAATTTATTCGGTGGCTTAAGTCTTTAAGTCTTTTTAAAAAATCTGTTCGTTGCCCAGCATAAAAAAATAATCACCATAAGCACATATTCAAAATAACTTCAATAATAAAAATCTACTTTTATGAAAACTTCCAGTTTTTGTCCCTCTTATAGAACACTAGATTTGTAAGCGAACTGACTAGAGACAATATCGTCTGTACAATTTTCCGGCCTCAAAATCCAAATATTTTCGATAGCTTGATTGTCCCAGATCAAGATTCTATATAACAGAGATTTTCCCAAGATTTTCAGCAGAGTTGATAGGTTTTCTTTCTTTTATATTTATTCAGATATCGTGAGATCGATTAACGATCGCTAATCTCTACACATTTCTTTTATATGTTGCCTCCCCTGTTTTTGAGCGCCGGAAAATATTTTTTTAATTTGGGTAGGTATAAGATCTTGAGCAGACAGTAGTGCTTGGAATTCGAAAACCCAAAATGTATCTATACATTTGCTTCTGTGGTATACTGGAATATTTATTTGTAACCGGTACATGAATTATACTCGTTACATTCCTTAGCATTTACAGCACTTTTTGAGGTGACGTCGTTTTGAAATTGAAAGTAGTGGAGAGGTCTTGCCCAGTAGGATTAGGATGGGCTGAAAGATTGGAGTCAAACCTGAGGTACATGGATCTATTCTTTTTCGAAAACAATGTTAAGGTCATTTGGGTGATAGGTTGCATATTAAGAAGTTTGGAGGATTCTTCTGTGAACTGTTGATAAGAATGGTTGGATTCGTTGGATGTTAGATGGCTTGGTAAGGCCATATGTCCAAATAGGTCGACGTAATGTTTTGTACAGAATTAGTTTCCTCTTTACCGTCTTGTCTGGCTTAAGTCCAATAAGTCCAAATCGCCTATCTAGTTCTTGTCGCTTGAGTCTACTGTAGCCCTAAGTATTTTATTGTGTAGATGTCGGTAGTTTTACTCAAGATGCTCGTGGATATTGGAGATGGCTTGGGTAGGATTGGAATTAAGAGATAAAATCATCCCCCGTAGGTGATGGGATGTATCGGCAGGATAAACGGTATATAGGATGGGACCAAGAATGCTCCCTTGCACGCCAGCCTGGAGCGATCTTGCCTCGTAGAACTAGCTGTACCTTACACTTATCAGAGGCACACGAGGGTTAGGGCACCAGATCCTGTCTGCATAGACGGGGGAGGGTGCATAACCATCTGTACTACGGGGTAACAGAAATGCTCCAAGTTCAGGCCCTGTCACAATGGGAATGGACTTGTAGTTGGCCGTGGTGAGACCCCTGGCGGGTACTTAGAGAAAAAGCTGTCTTCTAACTGTGACCTTAGCATGAAACTTGCGTATGACCACCGTTATCACCCGGCCTCACGGGATACGGCGGATCGGACGGCAGCGTATAAGCGTTGAGGACGCTTTTATCACGCCGAAAAGTCCCTCGAATGCATGAGTAGTGGCGGATGGAAATGGGTAGTGAATCGGTTGCTCCTACTCGAATATGATTTGCACGTAGGTGTAGGCTGAGCTCGATAGGAGGCCATTTACCGTAGGCGGTCTCCTCTAGGGGGTGGTTAGCAATTCCACTTTAAACGAAACCGCGGCCGGAGCGGATCCGGTAATTTCTACTCTAAAGAAGCCCCAATACTATGGGAGATAGTGGCCTTCTTTATCTAGGGAGTGCGCGGAAGACCGGGCTGATGTATTTCGGCTTAGGTAGCCCTTTGCGCACAGCATACGGTCTGATGCTTAATGCAGCCCGACCACTCGGAATGGGCAAGCGGGGAGCGAGGTTGTCTTGGCCCCTTCGGGCTTGAGCTACCTCTACACCAATGCTGCGGCAGTTACACCATTCTGTCGTATGCGGAGGTGCGTCAGCTCTCATCTTGAGAATCAAAACGTCCGATAAGGCCGAGTAGGCTAGGTGCGAACGTTAAAGATCCTCATTGTCCTTTTTAAGACGACGTATACGAGAAAGACTGTACCTTACACTGAAGCAACGTTCTGTTAGGATTTTAGGATTTGGTGTTAAGTAGGGTAGGGTTAAGTAACTGTTTTAGCTTAAAGAGAACTCCCCAGACTCTGTCAAAAGCTTGGGTCATGTTTAAGAATGCACACGAAATACACTTGATAGTTTATATTTCAAAAGTTTGTACTTCTTTGAATTAATATTGAAATGCTCAAACTCATTAAAACTACAAAAAGAGGTAGTTTTTTATATTTTATGAATGCTCTTCGGAATATTGTGGATAACAGCACATAAGAGGTTAAAATTTCTCATACCAATGATCCTTTTTGAACCCGCTGGATTTTTTTTAAACATAAAACATCGTTAAATATTTTCCCCGAGGGACGCATTGAGAAAAGGGGGCCGGCTTTCATTAAGAAATCCAAAGCGTAGCTCACCCTTTTTCTTCGTGCGAACGGGGAATATTTGACTCGTTTGAATTATTTAATCCGTGCTTCTTTCCGGGGGAAAAACGGTAAAAACAAAACTGTTATTGCGGATCGTTGGAGCTGAACTATTCCTGGGCCGTACGAGATCCCAAGTGCTTCAGCTAGTCAATATATTATTGACCTGGATGTTCCGGGTCCTTGTACGTGTCTGGCAGACAGGGGTTCCAGGACCGAGGTGTCATCTACGAATTAGCAATTGAATCAACTATTAACGAATTTTACATGGATTCATTAGCTATCTTCCTCGTAAAGTTAACAACCAATAAAACTCATGCATGAGAGAGAAAGAACCAATCGACCAGTCGTGTAAATAACCGACTAATAATTTTTAATAAGCTGTTTCCCTTTTAATCATAATTTCACGTAGATAATTCATGATGAAGCGGCACTGGGTCGCTTATTGGGTCCGTCATCACTCGCGGGTTGTTGGACTAAACGCCTTTCGGCATTGCATCTTCATCGTGGAACAGACCCAATAAGCGACCCGGTTCAGCATAAGTTCATCCACTCCCACTTTAATTAATTGTTTTTAAATTAATTTTTTAATGTATAATGACTGTAGCATCATGGCTATAGCAACGTCATGGGGTCACTTATTGGGTCCGTCTTCACTCGCGCGTTTGAGTAGTTCAACAAAACCAACATTAAAAACATCAAGGATAGTAGATTTAAAAAAACACTCAGTTCCTACGTCAAACTTCGGATGATTTTCCCTTCATCAGGTCTTATTGATGATGACTTTGACTACCAATAAGTCAATATCGTCTAAATCTGGTTTTATTTTATTTTTTCAATTTAAATGCAAAAAATCCACATTATATCGGTGCATCCATGAATTCGACCTCAAATCGTTACATCAAGTATTGTCAAGATTTAATAAATTTACTTAATAAAGGAGTGGACTTGTAGGCGAGTGGTTACTCTCGTTAGACCATCTTGGGTTCGATTCCTAACCACCCAGGGAGTTTCTTTCCCGCTATCCATTCCTCCAAAAACTACAAATCATTAATGTTATCCTGGCTAATAAAAAGTTATAATGCTTTTAAAAAAAATACGAGCATGAGAATTTTTTGTCCCTGCGAGTAGGGAAAACAGATGATATATTAAATTCAAAATGTAAAATTTATTATATTAAATTTTTGGCTTGCTTAGAATAGTTATAATTCCACTACATAAAGACTACTTTTCGCCTTTTGCGATTTTTTTTAAAATACTATTTCTCATCCTTAACCTACATTGGGCCACCAATTGGGTCCGTCTTCACTCGCGGGTTTGTCGAACTACTCAAACGGGTTGAGGTGTGAACTGTCTGTTACTTTGTTCGAATAGGGCGAAAAGTGATATATTCTCACTGAAGATGGCGCAATGCCGGAACCCGTTTGGGTTAGTTGGACAAACCCGCGAGAGGAGGCGGACCCAATAAGTGACTGTACTTGGGTAGCACTTGGCCACTCATTTCCATTTTTTGTTCTGAAAACGAATTTATGATAATCAAAACAGTAGAATTCACGTCAATTGGTTTAAAAAATTCTATTGTTTTAGGATTCCATGTTCTTGCGCAGTTGAATAAAGGAAAAAAATATAATCTTAAACAGAATTTACGTACAAATAAAAAAAAAGGAATAGGATAAAATTTATTTTTATGTTAAACATGTTGATCATCGAAATCCTATTTTTTGTGTTAAAAATTGGATTTGCACAATTAAAATCTTTTTCACATAAAAATACGATAATAAAGAGAAATTTACGGTAAATCTAAAACCAAACGATACTAGATTTTTTTGTGAAAAAAATAGGACTATTTAACACTTTTGGAGTTTAAGTGTACCTACTCTAGCACTTGGTGTGCCAAAATGAACCAAATTTATTTCATCTCTCATTTCTATACGATTCTAATTTTTTGTATGTTCTGTAAACGGATTCATACAATTAAAATCATTGAATTCACGCTAATTGGTTTGAAAAAGTTTTGACTATTTTTTTAGGATTACATGTTCTTGCGCGGTTGCATAATGCAAAAATAGGATTTTCGTAGTTAACATTTTTTCGTATAAAAAATACAATTATAAAGCGAAATTTACGGTAAATATAAATGAGAATTATAGTAGATTTGTTTAACTTAAAAATAAATAAATAAATAGGACTATTTAGTACTTTGGTAGCACTTGGCCACTCATTTCTATACGGCTCCTTTTATTTTTTTTTATTTTTTTTATTTTTATAAACGTTATATGATAATTAAAATCATAGAATTCTCGCTAATCGGTCAAAAAAACTATATTTTTTAGGATTTAATGTTCTTGCGCGGTTTCAGAAAGGAAAAGAAGATTTAGAGGCAGATATTTAAAAAAGAGGCACAATTAAACTTTTTTCGCACGAAAAATATGATCTTAAAGAGAATTTACGTACAAATAAAAAAAAAGGAATAGGATAAAATTTCTTTTTATGTTAAACATTTTTATCATCATATTTTTTGTGATATGCGCCCGACTAGACATCGAATTAAAAAAATGTTTTAGTCCCCAACTAGAGATTTTTTTATTGTATAAACCAATAAGCTCGAAATGAGGGGAGCAGGATATAGGGGAATTCGATATGCAACATGCAAGGGTACAGTCCAAAAGTGCTAAATAGTACCAAATTTTTTCGAATCGAAAGGAAGTCATTCAGTTTTAGATTGGAACCGCGCAAGAGCATGGAATAATTAAAAAAAGTTAAAACTTGATTTTGTCATGAATCCGTTTACACAACCCGCGAGTGGAGACGGACCCAATAAGCGACCCTCCGTTTCAGCATGAGTTCGCCGACCTACACCCCATCATCAAACTCTAAAATGATAACAGTAAAATTTATAACAACAAATATTGGTGGAAAATGATTTTGCATATAATTAATTAAGGTTTTAAGTTGAGATAAAAAAGTCAGTGTCACGAGCGGGATTCGAACCCACGACCTTCGGCTTAATACGCCGCTGCTTTACCACTTGAGCTATCGTGACCTCGATCCACTCGGGCACTAACTTCCCATCTTTTTCTCTCCCTCCTTTTTGCCATTTTTCAAATGTCGTGTTATCTATTTGATTCTCGGCGACAAGTGAAATGGCCACGGAGAGCTTAAGTGAAGTATACTTCATTTTAATTCATTAATTCACAATTTTTCGTGGTCCGCTTGACCAATTAATATCATTTAATTAATTAAGGTTTTAAGTTGAGATAAACACTTGAAAAATGGCAAAAAGGAGGGAAAATTCAAAAGGTATCAAGCCGAAGGTCGTGGGTTCGAATCCCGCTCGTGACACTGACTTTTTTATCTCAACTTAAAACCTTAATTAATTGGTCACGTGGACCACGAAAAATAGTGGATTTTGCAAATATTTAAAACAGAAATTGGTTTAATTTCGTTTCAGATATTGATCACTATATTTTAAGCGAGAAATGTCACATGTTCAAAAATGTCATATTTTTTAGGGTGTATTTGGGATAGAGGAATGATGTTTCGTGCTGACAGTTGGTCAACTCGTGGAACGCCAACCAAACTGGTCTTGTTTGTTCTACCGTAAATAACGACCGATTGGACATTCAGAATGAGGAGACACTGTCAGTGTGAGATGTCCTGTAGAAACTGTCAATTATCTCCTGAACGACAAAAGACGGGAGAATCTATTAAGGCCTCCTTCGGCCGTTAAAAACCCACTTTTGAGTTGTTTTATCCGAAACCCCAGGACATTCGGGCTCCGGAGTCCTGTTCACGAGGGTGGATCCGTCTTGTAAATTAGATGTCTTTTACCAGAACGGTGGGATTAGCGGGTATAAGGCGCTATCAAAAACCGGGTTAATGGCTCTACAGCGCGCCCGGGGGATTTTTATGCATCCGAGGGGGCGTTTATCAAGAGGGTAAAAATTGTCTACTTGCTCTTAAGCGGAAGGGGATGACGCCTGGTAAACCAGACGTTATAACCCTTTTTTATCTACAGATGCCCCTCGTTTCTTTAATTCCAAGAGGGAAGATCTTGCCTCTTCTCTTCGGATGTAAACAAGAATCTGGTTTTCGCTAAAAGCAAACCTTGATAAAAATCCTTTGTTTTAAATAAAATTCAAGCATGCTTATTTATAAATATAATAATAATTTATAATTATTTTTGTGTAAGGTCTTGGTTGAGATAAAAAAAGTCAGTGAAACGAGCGGGATTCGAACCAAGACACAATAGCTCAAGTGGTGGAGCAGCGGCGTATTTAGCCGAAGGTCGTCGGTTCGAATCCCGCTCGTGACTGACTTTTTTACCTCAACCAAGACCTTACATAAAAAGAATAATTAATTGAAAGAGGTAACTTGGTCAATTGACACTAAAACATATATGGAATAACATTTATTATTTTCCTACTTAAACTCCACTTTTTTCTTGGTTTCTATTTCTAAGTCAAAAACAAAGGGTGAAAACCTAATTGAAACCTGTCATCTTATTCAAAAATTCTTGCCGTTCCTTTTTTGATATTAGTATACTTAATGAACATCGCGTTACCTGAAATTTTTTTCGCATAAAAATACTATCATAAAGGGATTACGGGAAATCTAAAACTGAATGACATTAGATTCCTTTTTATGCGAAAAAAATTTAGAACTATTTAACACTTTTGGAAGTGAAGTACCTACCCCGAAGCAATGGTGTGCCAAAACGATACAATTTTATTTGGCTTCTCATATCTGTATGGTTCCAATTTTTTTTATGTATCCCGATTTATGATAATTAAAATCATAAAATTCAGTCTAGCTGGTTTTAAAAAATTAGACGTTTATTGGATTTCATGTTTTTACGCGGTTGTATAATGTAAAATGTTGGATTTGCATAATTAACAGTTTTTAAACATGCGGTCAGAAAGAGAAATTTACGGTAAATATAAAACCGAATGATATTAGATTTTTCGACGAAAAAAATAAAAAATAGGACCATTTAACACTTTTGGAGTTTAAGTGTACCTACCCTAGCACTTGGTGTGCCAAAATGAACCAAATTTAGCTGATCTCTCATTTCTATACGGCTCAAATTTTTTGTATGTTCTGTAAACGGATTCATGACAATTAAATTCATAGAATTCACGCTAATTGGTTTTAACACGTTTTAACTTTTTTAAGGATTCCGGTTCCAATCTAAAACCGAATGACTTCCTTTTGATGCGAAAAAATTTGTAATTATTTACCACTATTGGAGTGTACCCTAGCATGTTGCGTACCGAATCCCCCCAAATTTATTTGACTTTTCGAACTTATTGGATTATACAACCAAAAAATCTCTAATTGGAGACTAAAACATTTTTTTAAAATTCGATGTCAAGTTGGGCGCATATCACAAAAAATAGAATTTCCATAATCAACATTTTTAGCATAAAAAGAAATTTTATACCATTATTTTGTTTTATTTGGTTTATATTAATTACGTAAATTTCTGTTTAGGATCATATTTTTTATGCGAAAAAAGTTAATTATGCCTCTTTTTTTTTAAATATCTGCCTCTAAATCTTTTTTTCCTTTCTGCAACCGCGCAAGAACATTAAATCCTAAAAAAGTATAGTTTTTTTTAACCAATTAGCGACAATTCTATGATTTTAATTATCGTAAACTCGTTTACAGAAAAAAAATAGAGCCATATAGAAATGAGTGGCCAAGTGATACCAAAGTTTTTTGTTTTCTTTTTTTAATAAAAAATCTAGTGTAATTCGGTTTTATATTTACCGTACCTTTCGCTTTATATTATTTTTTATACGAAAAAATGTTAATTATGAAAATCATATTTTGGCATTATACAACCGCGAAAGAACATTTCCTAAAAAAATAGTCAAAACTTTTTAAAACCAATTAGCGTGAATTCAATGATTTCAATTGTCATGAATCCGTTTACAGAGCAGACAAAAAATGAGAATCATATAGAAATGAGAGATGAAATAAATTTGGTTCATTTTGGCACACCAAGTGCTAGGGTAGGTACACTTAAACTCCAAAAGTGTTAAATAGTCCTATTTTTTTCATCAAAAAATCCGTTTTAGATTTACCGTAAATTCCTCTTTATTATCGTATTTTTATGTGAAAAAATTTTAATTGTGCAAATCCAATTTTTTTGGATTATGCAACCCCGATAAAACGGAATTCTAAAACAAAAATAGTTAAAAAATTTAATATTTTATTTTTTATGATGTTAGGAATAGTAAATCAGTTTAGAGATTGAAAAAAAGGTCAAGGAAATTTTATGATTTAGTCTATGTTTAGGATTGGTTTAATAGTTTTGGGTATATTAACTTTAATTTGCCTGGAGGTTTTGGTTTTGGAAAATTTTGGATACCTGGATGGAAATCGTGTGCGTTTTACCGACAGGCGCGCGAGTTAAAAAATGACATCTTGCCTCCATCAAGGTGATTGATATGGTTGATGTAAAATTTGATGATGGTTCTGCCAGAAGAGGATTTTTTATTTTTCGACCTGCCCACCCCCTGGGTAGTAAAGCAATAAAACAAGTGCTTCCCAAAGTGCTTTGTACCACCACCGGGGTCGGGATCATTAAAATTGACACACAATTTCCATTAATGGACCCGGCCGAAAAATCACCGGCCAGGGGTGCACCGGGGGTTGCATGTGCAGTGATGTGGGCGTGGCCGAGTTTGATTGACAGCCACTATGGCCGCGGCCACACCCCTGCTGAGGCCGTGTGGGGGCCAGGGGCTAGTTTATTGCGAAAACCGGCGGCCCCCAACCCCCGCCCGACCCGTGACACACACTAGTGTGAATTATTGCACACTGCACACCCCAAAGACGCGCACACACGCGTACGCGCACGCACGCCCTTCGCCCGGCAAACAACATATATGAAATTATTTACTAGAGCCATCCAACAGCGCGCACCCTCCACCCCACAATGAACTAGGCGAAATCCAATCAATGGATCCCAGCATATAAATTATGTAGTAAGGACATTGCAGTTATTGAAATAATGGGGCTCGTAGAAGGGGAAAGAAAACCTCTCAGGGGGAAAGTGCACTTCTCTCAAACATGCAACCAGAACACAATAATTTCCCCTTCAAATTGTAGATACATTTATCATTTATTCCATTTTATAATATAAAAACATATAATACATATCTGATCAAAAACAGTTCCAAAAATTAAGAAAAAAGTGGCAAAAAATATATCATAAAAGAAGCGGCATAATTAGATTTTCATTTTTCTGGCTTGTAAGTTTGAAACATCAAACATTCCTGATGATAAAAGCATAATTTCGGTCCGCCTACCCTCGCTGTTTTGGTCCAATTTGTTTACGGATCGAAATAATGTTTATAGGCAGACGAAAATGATAGAAGACGACTAAACAAAATACTTTTATGCTTAAACCCTATTTTGTAATGGACATAAGGGCCATAAATATTTTGTAGGGGGTATACATGTTTTAAATTAGGATGATATTCGCCCAGAATTTTAAAATAGCTACAACAAAGAATTTAGTTATATTATTATAGTTACCAAAAATTTTACCATTGAATTCACTAGTTTTTGTGGTCCGCTTGACCAATTTATATATCATTCAATTAATTGAGGTTTTTAGTTGAGATAAAAAAGTCAGTGTCACGAGCGGGATTCGAACACACGAATTTCGGCTTGATACGCCGCTGCTCTACCACTTGAGCTGTCATAACTTCGATCCACTCGGACACTAACTTCCCATCTCAACCGCACCTTTTGAATTTTCCCTCCTTTTTGCTATTTTTCAAATGTCGTGTAATCTATTTGATTCTCGGCGACAAATGAAATGGCCATATCTAGCTTTAGTGAAGTGGACTTCATTTTAATTCATTAAATTCACAATTTTTCGTGGTCCGCTTGACCAATTAATATCATTCAATTAATTAAGGTTTTTAGTGGATCGAAGTCACGATAGTTCAAGCGGTAGAGTAGCGGCGTATCAAGCCGAAGGTCGTGGGTTCGAATCCCGCTCGTGACACTGACTTTTTATCTCAACTTAAAACCTTAATTAATTGAATTTTACTGTGATATTTCCTCACGAGGTTTAAAAAGGGGATGATTGTTACGATATTTCCGATCATTTTGGTCATCTTATCTTGTTATTTTGGTCAGTTAAATAATGTGGTCTGAAAGAAATGAGTCTGACAGAAAAATGGAGATTGGATGACCAAAATCAAAGGAAACGATCAAACTAAAGAATTTTGTGTTTTCACCCTCTTTCCTATTGTGCATGATAAATCTACTTAATAACGTAAGGCACAAAAAGGAAAAACATCTAAAATTAAGGATGAAGTGAGAAAAAATAAAGAAACAGTCTGAAGACCAAAATCAAACGACCAAAGTAAACCATTGTATATTTTTCCCCTTTTTCTCATCGAGTACGATCTGTTTTCTATAATGATTTAACAAATTAATAAAATAATATTGGCCCAAAAACTAAAAACATCTAAAATTAAGAATGAAGAGAGAAAAAATAAGACATATTTGGATTTTCTTTTTTTTGCTCGTAAACTTGAAGTACGAAAAATAAAAAATTTATTGTGAGATTTCCTCATCTAAAGGTGATTGTAAGACTAAAAAGGTCATCAAATTGTTAGGTTATTTCCGATCATTTTGGTCTGCTCAATCTTGCTGTTTTGGTCCACCAAGTAATGTGGTCCGGCTGATCAAAATCAAAGGAAACGACCAAACTAAACAATTTTGTGTTTTTACCCTCTTTCTCATTGAGTATGACACATCTTTTTGATATATCTTTAAAAAAAAATGAAAGGCACATTTTGAATTTAAATTTTGTGTCTCGAAAACATGAAATATCAAAAATGAACATTTTATTGTGACCTAATGAGGTTTAAAAAGGTGATGAACAGATTTGGTCATTTCCGATCATTCTGGTCTGCCCACCCTGTGCTGTTTTTGTTCACCAACTAATTCGGTGAAGAAGAAAAACATCTGACAGATCAAAAACAGTAGAAATTGGCAGACCAAAATGACAGATGTCAAAATTAAACACTTTGGAGCTTTTACCATCCTTATAATAAAGTGTGACGTATTGTACATTCCAAACAGATTTAAAGAAAAAAAAAGATAATAAAAGAGAAAAAAAGATAATGAGATTCTTTCACGGGGTATTCCTACCCTGGGCTGTTTTTGTCCACCAACTAATTTGGTGAAGAAGAAAAACATCTGACAGATCAAAAACAGTAGAAATTGGCAGACAAAAATGACAGATGTTAAAATTAAACACTTTGGAGCTTTTACCATCCTTCTAATAAAGTGTGACATATTGTATATTTCAAACAGATTTAAAGAAAAAAAGATAATTAGAGAGAAAAAAAGATAATGAGATTCTTTCACGTCTTCCTACCCTGGGTTGTTTTTGTCCAATATAGGGACAAATCAGAAATATCCTCTTTGCAATGGATATCAGTGACATTAACATCTTCCATGAAGTTTCAAATGATATAACATTCGCCCAGAAGTGAAAGACGCCTGAACTAGAACTAACACTCTTATCTAAAACTGAGCCAAAATTGTAAAAGTATAAATGCATATCAGCAAATGTAAATAAAAATTCTATAGATTTTTGAACAATTTACTGGATGAAGTCTGGAAGTACCATATTAAACTCACGATATTTACATGTACTTATCAATTTACGACATAACTAGAAGTATAATTTGTTTTTGAAGGCTTTATTATTTCAATTTTTTAAAATTTACAATTTAGCGACGTTTCGGGGATTTTTTTTTCAGAAATAAAATATATGACTTGAAAACAGGATCGCTGAACCATCGTTAAACTTACTAAAGTACTTTTTTATAAATTAAAATTTTAACGTATTTTCGTTTAAATAAATAAATGGATACGATGCTAGGGAAAGCTATATAAATTTTGTACTTTTTTCTGTTAAAAACAGTTCAAATTAGGCTTTTATTTAAAAATCCTAACTCAAGAGCTTGATAGCTTTTGTCACCATCATTTGTGTCTTTCATTTCTAATTAGATTTATTTTTGGAAAATTTAGTTCAGGATAAGGACTGTGGTTGAATTTTAAATATAGAAAATAAGGATTTTTTGTGAATTTCTTAAGGCGGGGTTTTTTGAATCGGGACTTCACCAAGTTTTGTTTTGTTTCGAAGGGACGGATTCGTGGAGGCGAAGCACGTTTGACGCGGCGCTTTATGCGCTTGAGAACTTTATGCTTCGACAATGGGAGGTGGACGCGGATCGATAATTTTCCACTAAGTGTAATAATCGGGTCCCCTTCCATTCGCGGCTAAAATCCTAGTAGTCAGGGGAAGGGGACAAAAGGAAGCCTTAACACCGATGTCCCGACAGGAATTAAAAAAAAAATATTCTTACAATGTCAATATAAAGAGTGTATTGACAATGGGGGTGAGGAAGAATAAAAGGGAATTATTCTTTTATATTCCCCCTTGCTGATTGGTCTTCGGGACCCCCTCATGGAATTCTTCGACTCGGCCTCCAAAAATATCCCCGTGTCATTAAGAGAGATTTACTCGGGCAATTCTTTCCCCTTGCCGATTTTCATTCCGGGTGGGGAAGATTTTTTCCTCGAACCCTCCGAACCTCGTTTTTCCATCGTAACGACCATATTTTGCAAATGCGGTCGCCGCTTTGACAAATCGACCCCCTCAAGACCACGAGTTAACAGGGTAATAAAAGTCGAGGAGGGCCTTTTTTTCCTCTGGGGTCGGACGGAAGGGTTGATTTTAATATGACTTGGAACCGCTATAGTAATTTCCATTCCACTTGTTACGGGGGTCTCTTCTGTTAATACGCAACTTTTATACCGCAGAGGAATAAACAAAATCAGACCCAGAGGCATTGAATATCTTAAACTTGGGCCAAAACATAAAAAGCCAATTGGCCGACCCCTTTTATTCCGGCTCGACACTTCCACCCCGGTTCTACATAAATCAACAAATAACTGATCCCTCACAAGTGTCGTCGTTAGAAACTTAAATCCGGTCAAGTTGACACCCCCACAGATAATTCAAAACTTACTAAAAAAAAGTTAAAGGAAAAACTCCTCTCTCGTCGAATCAAATGTGTTGCTGCAATTTGAGCGCGTTACCAGAGGGTTGACTGTGCAAAAAAATAAGAAGAAAGTAAGTTGTTACGTGTTACGTTCAAATTGAGCGCCATTAAAAAAATCAGCTGCTATTTGGAACGTCGCATTGGCGGAGGTATCAGCGGGTTCACTTTGGCAATTTATGTCGAGAGACGTGGTTGTAGAAGTCCTTCAACCTGATGATGAGCTAAAGGGCCCGAAATCGAGATCGTTCCAAAACAACTTACTGTGAGTAGGAACTATTTTTTTTAAAGGGATTGAACCCCACACTCTCTCCATCATTTATCATTTCTATCATTTCTAGAAAGTAAGTTATTATTTGTGATTTTATTCTAGTCAATTAAAGATGAAACACAAATAACAGACACATTCACAAAGCATAATACCTAAAACATAAAAGTTAGTTAGCGTTCACACAACCCTAGAAAATTCTCGATGATCCTCGGGGAAATTGTGGATAAGCTTCATTCACGCTAATAAATTAGATTCACATGCATTCACACTACCCCAGTGTACTCGAAATCCTTAGGAGAAATTGGGAGATAAACCCTGCCATTCACGCTAATAAATTGAATCACGTTCACTGGCACTACCCCAATGCACTCGATATCTTTCGGAGTGATCGGGGATAAGCGCTGCTATTCACGCTAATAGATTGCAATCTCATTCATTCTCACTACTCCAGTGTACACGCGATATTCCTCGGAGTAATTGAGGATGTCTCACCATTCACGCTAATAAACTTCATACATTCCATTCAAACTATTGTAGAGAAGTCTTGATTTCCTAGGAGTTATAGGGGATGAGCCCCTACATTCACGGTTATAAATTACATTCACACGTTCATTCACACAACCCTACAGAAAACCCAATATTCCTTGGGGTAGTTGGGTAGTTCATTCACGCTAATAAATTACATTCACGCATTCAAACACACTATCGCATGATATTCGTAATTCCTCGAGGTCATTGGGGATGAGTCCTGTCATACACCATAATTCATTCACACTAGTCCAGTGTACACACGCTATTCCTCGGGGTAATTGAGGATGTCTCACCATTCACGCTAATAAATTACATTCACACATTCCATTCAAACTACTGTAGGGAAGTCTTGATTTCCTCGGGGTAATAGGGGATGAGCCCCTACATTCACGGAAGTAAATTACATTCCCACATTCAGTCACATTACCCTACAGAAAATTCGATATTCCTTGGGGTACTTGGGTAGTTCATTCACGCTAATAAATTACATTCAAACATTCCATTCAAACTATTGTAGAGAAGTCTTGATTTCCTCGGGGTAATAGGTGATGAGCCCCTACTTTCACGGAAGCAAATTACATTCCCACATTCTGTCACATTACCCTACAGAAAACTCGATATTCCTTGGGGTAGTTCATTCACGCTAATAAATTACATTCACGCATTCAATCACGCTATCGCATGGTATTCGTAATTCCTCGAGGTCATTGAGGATGACCCCTGTCATTCACCGTAATTACATACATACACCATAATTCATTTACACCGCCCCAGTGTACACGATATTCCTCGGGGTAATTGAGGAAAAGTCTTACCATTTACGCCAATAAATAACGCTAATTTTATTTCAACAAATACCTTACATAAAGACTAATTAATTGAAAGAAGTTATTTGGTCAATCGGACCTCGAAATCTAATGGATCTAATAAATAACATTTACAAAATCCCAAAGTATTCGATATTCCTCGGGGTAATTAGGGATAAGTCTTACCATTTACGCTAATAAATACATTAATACCGATAAACACTTGCGTGGGATTATTCCTCATTTCTTTAAAGTTAATCTTAAACCGATAAAAATGATTAAAACGGGGACAACCTCTGTTTCTTAATTATTCTTGTCCTACTTGACAAGGCTGTGGTACGCTTAGAAAATAAAAATTAAATAATTTTAAATAAATTTCAGGACACAAATGGGGATTAATAATTCCCAAATTATCGTCGTGTGTTTTTTCAAAATTCGACAAACGTACACTTACTTTTGGGCCAAAGGAAGGTGTCCGGTATGCAAAGAAAGGTTGCACTTGTACTAAATAATTGAAAGGTGCAATGTTTTTACTCCATATAGGGAGCGAGTAGTAAAGCAGGACTTGTACACGACCACGGCTACGAATCTTTGGGCAATTTTTGTATATATGCTAAGTTTGGTGAAAGATATTTCAACCGTTTCGCGAGAGTGTATTTATATGCGTGAATGTGTTTGCGGTAGAGGATCGGCGGCGGAATTAGGTCTTCATGATAAAAGGTGATGGAGCAATGTACTCCCATCGCCCTAATTGAGTAAAAGGTGTGTAAATAAGAGGGAAAATATTTAAGAATGAGTGCTTAGGTTAAAACTGCTTGCGTCGGGGGTTGAAATGACCATAATGTCGAATGCTTGAGCCTGATTTCGACGGTGGTACGGTTAAGATCAAGGTGTGACCACGGTGACGTATATACAATTAAAAATCAAAAAACTCCCAAAACAACCAGGTACATCAAAGGAAACATTTTATATTTTAAATTTATTTTCGTTAAATAAGCTGATTAGATAGATTCTTGCTTCGGGGAAAGGAATTCCGGAGTAGCGGCCGTTATTATTGAGTATTTCATAACGTTCGCAGGTTCAAAGGCTATCGACTGGTTTTTTATTTTTTTTGTTTTAATTACTTTTATTGTTTTTTTTATAATTTTTTATTGAATGACTTCATAGGCGTCAAAAGTTCATTGATTTTTATGTAATTGGACAGTTCTGAGAACATTAGGGTGTTATTGTGTGTTTTATTACCGAACTCATGTATTTTATTCATTTTGAACGATTCGAACTATTCGAAATTCTTCGACCACATCGTTATTTGATATCCGTTGTTATCGCACTCCGCGAACCGGTTTCTGTGTTTGTCATCTGGAAATCCATCCGTGGGCCGTATGTTATTATAATATCGGTGAAAACATGCTACGCCCTCATTACTTCAAGTCCGATCCCGGTTGGGAATTTTCCGGGTTCCGGGGTGGCCGGATAGGCGGGGAAATTGGGAGTGTCCTCTACACCCCTTGACACCCTCTAATTATGTAAACAACGGCAAATTGCATCCCCCGGGCTGACCACATGCGTTCTCTCACAACGGTAATACATCCTGTATGAAACGATAAATAAACCCGGGATCATTTTTCCTCTTCCTCTATCGATCTTTCTTTAAACGTCTCACCGACGAACTAGAAAATTTTCAAAAAACAAAACCTACAAGTTAAAAATATTTTAAACAGTTTACAATACTGTTCTCTGTTGGACGACGTCAGGGTAGGGTTAAGCATATTAAAATTATGCTAATTGGTGCATTCGTCCCCCTCTTTGAAAATCGATACTTCCACATACCCCTATCTACACGCATTCCACTTCAAAATTATCGTCTAAATTATTCTCTCCACATTTGCCAGATGGGTTTTATGAGTTATGAAAACATTACGATAATTATTCAATTTACCTTTATTATCAATAACAACAAAATGACCGATACTGTTCTTTATTTTGTATCTCTCGTGATATAAACTATAATAAAGTAAAATGAAAGGGAAAATATTATAAATTATTTAAGACATACATACTTCAAAAAGCCTAAATTAAAAAAAATTCAGTTAATTAAGGTTTTTAATTGAGATAAAAAAAGTCAATGGCACGAGCGGGATTCGAACCCACGATCACAGATACACGACATTTGAAAAATGGCAAAAAGGAGGGAAAATTCAAAAGGTGGGGTTAAGGTGGGAAGTTAGTGTCCGAGTGGATCGAGGTCACGATAGCTCAAGTGGTAGAGCAGCGGCGTATCTAGCCGAAGATCGGGGTTCGAATCCCGCTCGTGCCATTGACTTTTTTTATCTCAATTAAAAACCTTAATTAATTGTAATATATTAATTGGTTAAGCGGACCACGAAATTAGTGAATTTAAAAAATTCAGTGTTTAAATCCAATTTTTTCAAAGAACGACATAGTATTTGTCTAGTTACCGACATACCAAAGAAAAAGAAGAGACATGAAGAAAAACGTTCTATATATCCAATCTAACTGTGCAATTCCTTGGTTCCATATAGAGAGCGCGTTGGAATGCCATCCGATATGAGAATTGTGCTTGAGCAGAGCAGATCTTGGTACCCTGTAGGATTCTTGGAGGGGAAGAATTAGTGTTAGAAGGCCGGTGGCGGAATTCTTGTACTACTTCTTGGCTTCATACTCAGTGGTATGCAGGCTAAGTGATTCTTTGAGGGTCGATAGGCTGGACAAGTAGAGTAGTTCTCACGTATCGGGAGCACGGTCGATAGGTGGCCTTCGGACCATCTGAACCGCAGAATAGCGATCATGCTCACCTGAATAAGAATAGGCCATGCAAGGCTGACACACGGACTTGGGGCCAAATATGTCTCCAGATGTATATAAAGGTTGGCCGATTTATTCCACCTAATTGGATGTGCGTTTCCTTGGCTCCGTATAGAGAGCGCGTAGGAATGCCATCCGATATGAGAATTGTGCTTGAGCAGGGCAGATCTTGGAGGGGAAGAAGTAGTGCTAGAAGGCCGATGGCGGAATTCTTGTGAGACTTCTTGGCTTCATACTCAGTGGTATGCCGGCTTAGTGATTCTTTGAGGGTCGATAGGCTGGGCCGGCAGAAAAGTTCTCACGTATCTCACGGTCGATAGGTGGCCTTCGGACCATCTGAACCGCAGAATAGCGATCATCGGTCACCTGAATAAGAATAGGCCATGTTAGGTTGACACACGAATTTTAGGCCAAATATGTCTCCGCAGTATAGAGAAAGATTGGTCATATGTCCCACCTGATTGAAGGTTGCAATTCCTTGGCTCAATAAAGTGAGCGTCCTCTGTTCCGTTTCTTGGAGGAAACCGGGTTGTTTTGTTCGATACATCTCTGATATATTTCTGTCCTAAGTGGGTGTTTAGAGTGAATGTATTTATTAGCGTGAGTGTAATGTGAAAGAAGTAACCCATTAACTCTGTAGATTGTGTAAGATGTTCGGGGTGTATAATATACCGCGCCTTTGAGAGCTATTGACGTTATGTGTCCTAGTTCATCAAGAAACTTAATTAATAGGCCCGGTTTAATTGGCTGAATTTTGCTATACATCGCAAAATATTTCCTGTTAGATTAGTTAATACCATGAGTGAAAGGATTTGGATTTTGGATATGCCCTGGTCACCTGAAGCTGTTGATAGCACATGGAACCAAAAGACCGAGGTGTTACCCCGGACTGCCATCATCCGGGGTTGATGATTTTCGATGCCTACCGGTAATTTATTGTAAATTAAACTTGTGGACCGCCAGGTTTACAGATTTGTGCTTAGTAGGTGAATAATCAATAAATTTAAACGGCCAAAAGCTAAAGAGTCAAATGATCGATACCGATCACTTTTCGGTGTCAATCTATTCTCCCCGGTAGCCCTAGCAACCATCTAGAATAGGCGGACTCAATAAAGTGATCAACGATTCAATATGAGTTTATCTACTCACAAATTATGCGACACTACCAACTAAGAAAAATAGTTTCATACAATATAATATCATATATGTGGAATATTTTTTCGGCCTGTTTTTGACGTTTTGTCACCTTGGTGAGTTAATTTTCTTCGGTGTACTTTATGACAAAAACAGCGAACATAGGCGGACCAGATCACTCTATTTGAAAAGGACTTGTTGAATATCGTCGGGTTTTCAAGAGGTCGTTTTGTTTGGAAAGAACTGTGAACAATTAGAGACATAAATCGGTTTTCCTTCAAAGACCGTCAGCTGAGAAGGCGTAGGAAAGTTATTTTCCGGTTCGATGCGGGGGCGTTTTTGCAAAAAAAAAGAAGAAGACTTTCTGCTAAAAAATCTATCATTTTTTATCTCCCTCACTTCGAACAACCTTTTTCTTCCTCGCGATCGATTAGGCCCATTATTCCTCCGAATCCCGCCCCTTTGTCGCCCAATAATAAAAGTACTACTTTCCGGGCAGTTTCAAATTGGTTTAAGGTTTTGTTAGGAATCGGTCGGGGGCGGAAAAAAAGGGAGAAAAGTTGAACCAAGGGGCGGGCGCGGGTTAACAGAATTTTTGGAACAAACTTTTACGCCATTGTTGGAAACTCTGTCTGACGGACCAGGACTGAATTTTTTATTTGATGTTTTCTCTCTTTCTCTTGTCCCCCCTTCCATCCTCAAAGCTCCTACTCTCTCAGAAAAGTAACATTCTTTTTCAACTTCGGGTACCTGACGTTTTATAAAGCCTCTCCCTCCGACGACCTTTTGGAGAAAAAAATTAATTTATTTAAGTAAACCCTCTGGTAATTAAAAAAAGTTTAAAAGCGATTGATAACTACCTCTTTACATCGAATCTTAATACACTTTTGAAAAATAAACCTCCAAATTGAACATCGATAAAGCCTTATTCATCTACAGAGAAAAACTGAAATTTATTTGAATAAAAATACATTTTTAAAAGTTTCTTAAACTTTTCTACTCACAAAAACTCTGGATCACTGTATGGCATTGATTAAAAAGCAAATTCAGTTGACAATGCCAAGCTTTCGACCTTTTTTAAGGTCATCATCAGGGCAAAATAATTTTAAATATGCCAATCTGTTCACATATTTAAGATTATTTTTCCCTGATGATGACCTTAAAATAGGTCGAAAGCTTAGAGATGGTAATGGTAATGAGGATACTAGGATGCGCGGTTTGTGCTCCTCAGGTACTGCAGCCTTCTGGCTTGTTGTACCTTCCTAGTTCCCTAGTTCAGTACAATAGACTTAAGTCTTAGAAGTATCAGGTCATTAACTGTCGCTGCTACAATTTCATTCCTAAATTTTTCCTGTATGCTAGGTTAAATCTACATTGAACCGTTGCTTCGGATTCGAAGGCATGGGTGGCTGTTTCCTCCTCCTCATTGCATAATCTGTAGATGGAATCATCTTTGTATATGCCCAGTTGTGTAGATGTTTTCTCAGATGTGACCGGTTAATAGTCCTATTGCACCTCTGAGTCTGGTCCTCTCCAACTGCAGCAGAGTTGGTCCAGTCTTGTTGAGGGTAGTAGATCATAGTTAGCACCGCTAGAATTTATCCACTCCTCCTTTTGTTTTGTTTGGATCCATTATGCGATAGAATATTCTATATTCGATGGACTTGCAGATCCTTCTCTGGCTTCTGCTTTATCGTTAACCAAAATTCCTCTGTGCCCTGGAATCCAACATATCCCAACATGGTGCTCATCATTCAAAGAGCAAATGGTCCCCGGGAAGAGGGTATGGTGACGTTTCAAATAGTTTCTGTAGCCATGTAAGGTTTTTATATTTCTACGTTCTACTAATGCTACTGAAATTAGGTGTATACCCGAATGAAAAGCAGGTGTATGGGGCACACTTTGGGGGTGGCCCGGATCCTAGGGGAGTTAAGGATTCTCTGTAACAAAATGATATTTACTGAATGCCTTAAGGCAAAGTAAACAAAAAGTATGTATATGAGACCTTTACCTTACAATGATCAGCGCGTCTATTTTTTTTTTCAAACCTGCGCCAGAGTTGGAACAGGCCTTTAGCACTCCTTCTTTTTCCAAAAAATCAGAAAAAATTAGTTTAATCTACTGGACACCCTATGGAAGTCGTACCAAAGATTAAGCTGATAAGAATTGATACTTTGATTTTGATAAACCTCATCAGAATACAATAAACGGCTGTAAAACTCCAAGAGAATCTGAGCGTGACAATTTTTTTTCAATCTGCGCCAGAGTCACAAGCCCCTAGCCCTCTGTCTTTAAAAAAAAATCAGTTTAATCTGTTTGACTCCCTATGGAAGTCTTACCAGAGATAAATCAGATAAGAACTGATATTTTGATTTTGATAAACCTCATCAAAATACAATAAACGGCTGAAATACTGCCAAGAAAATATGAGCGTGTCAATTTTTTTCAGCCTGCGACAGAGTTGGAACAAGCTCCTAGCATTTTTTTTCCAAAATTTCAGTTCAAGCTACCGGACGCCCTATGGAAGTCTTACCAGAGATTAACCTGATAAGAACTGATATTTTGATTTTGATAAACCTCATCAAAATACAATAAACGGCTGAAATACTGCCAAGAAAATATGAGCGTGTCAATTTTTTTTCAACCTGCGACAGAGTTGGAACAAGCCCCTAGCATTTTTTTTCTAAAATTTCAGTTCAAGCTACTGGACGCCCTATGGAAGTCTTACCAGAGATTAATCTGATAAGAACTGATATTTTGAATTTGACAAACCTCATCAGAAAACAATAAACGGCTGAAAAAACTCCAAAAGAACATGAACGCGTCAATTTTGTTTTCAACCTGCGTCAGAGTTGGAAGAAGCCCTAGCACACCTTCCTTTTCCAAAAAATCAGTTTTTATCTACTTGACTTCCCATAGAAGTCGTACCAGAGATTAATCTGATAAGAACTGATATTTTGATTTTGGTTAACCTCATCAGAATACAATAAACGGCTGAAAAACTCCAAGAGAATACACAAGAACATACATTTACAAAATTGTTCTATTTTAAGACCCATACCTAAGCATGTATTTTAAAATTGTATGAATATTTTGACATAGGATCTTTTTTTCTAACTTTTTCTAAAAGAATCCCATCCAATGCCGGATTAGCCGTACGTAATCTCCATTTTATCTCAATTATAATAATATCCGGTTTTTATTAATTCACGCAGCGGTTGTATGCATTACGCGTGGCCTGTTAAAATTAAAAAAGAGAAATTAAACATAAAGCTCAACCAGATGATTTTCTAGGTCACAATCGAAAATTGCTGGCTTTAAAAGCTCGCCCTGTCGAAATCATCAATCATCACTGTCAATCAAACAATTTCCGACGTACCTCAGTCAAAAATTACTCTCATTTGTCAAAATTTTTTGTCATATTTTTTATGTAAAGAAAAATCGAAAAACCATAAAATTTCTTGGTAATTTTTTTATGTGCTGATTGCCCATGTTTTACAGAATTTAGGGCCTCTGGGGAGAGAGAAAAAAATTAAAGAAAACACTTGGGACAGTTTCATTAAGGGCCGTACTGTCTTCACCTCAAACACCCGAGGTAAATTAATTTTTAAAAGGGCGCCTCTCCGGATTGACGGGCCCTGCGATAATTTATGATTACTTTTATTTTAGAGCGGGAACGACGTATTCAAAAAGCGGAAATCCTTTATTGGATTTCCAGAGACGGGGCGGGGGCTGGAGACGGTTTATTGCATTAGCATTCGCCTCCCCCGCACTTTTCCAAAGTCTTCTTTCCTCTCGGTTAAGTGGGCTGAGTGTCGCGCTCTTCTCCGGCTCAAATGAATTCAAAACTTATCCCATTTTTCATTATATCCCATTTTAACGCAAATTAAAAAATATTTTTGAACCCTTTCCCTTCCGGGACTGGGCCTTGATTAAGTGCTAATATCCCACCTTCATCCCCCGACGACGCCCAGTGGAGCAGACTGTTTTTTAAACGCTCTAATCCTCAGAGAGCCCCCGTATAGCATTTTTCTCATTTCTCCTTTGCCAATTACCAAAAGGATTAGACTGATAAATTATTTTGTTGATTAATTTCAGTTTGAAAAATTGATGTTCACAGTCTTTCCGACGTTTCGCAATCTATACTTCAAGATTCGCTGTGAAACGAGCCTCTACTCTAAGAAATTGTCAAAACTTTTTGGTTCACTCTGCCCAGGACTTAATTAACGGTTCAACGAACTAATCTTTTCCATACAAAATGTAAATTACAACTTCACTAGTTTCGTGGTCCGCTTGACCAATTAATATCTTACAATTAATTAAGGTTTTCAGTTGAGATAAAAAAGTCAATGGCACGAGCGGGATTCGAACCCACGATCTTCGGCTTGATACGCCGCTGCTCACCAATTGAGACACCAACCTCCCATCTCAATCACACCTTTTGCATTTTCCCTCCTTTTTACCATTTTTCAAATGTCGTGTAATCAATTTGATTCTCGGCGACAAATGAAATGGCCACGGAGAGCTTTAGTAAAGTATACTTCATTTGGAATGGATCGAGGTCACGATAGCTCAAGTGGAAGAGCAGCGGCGTATCAAGCCGAAGATCGTGGGTTCGAATCCCGCTCGTGCCATTGACTTTTTTATCTCAACTGAAAACCTTAATTAATTGTAAATTACAACGATTTTGTTCCGATTCTCCTAGGCCTCCTAAATCCGTAAAAACAATTGAGCAATTTATGACAGATTTGGTTTCTTTAGTACGAGTACTAGTTACCATGAATTTATTTTATTTTAATTCTTTCAAACACTTCTATTAAATAAGGGAAGTTTAAGGGCAGACAATCAGCCGAGGCTATCACCGGCTCTGTGCCTGTTTGTACTTCTTTTCTGGTCTTTCATATTTTTCAGCCTGTAACCATTTGCGCGACTCAACCTGCTAGAAAAGCTCATTTAGCTCTAAAATCTCCAAAAGCAATCAGATTAGATATTAACTAAACAATTCGAGCACATAACCATAATTTAGTAAAATAAGACAACCATTGTTAGAAATAGGGACTGACTAGGTGATCCCAGACTCTCTCTACATATTTTAAAACAAAATAGATTTTGTAATATGTTAGCCTCTTGTTTGTACCTCAGGTTGTCAACTATAGAATATATATTGTATAAACTATACAATACATATACTTATATACATCACCACCCGATATAGACAGAAGTGTGGTCATATTAATCTCCCTCAGAGTTTTCGAGATACCTCCGGTACTAATAACTTACTTTGACTTACCAGACGTCACATTCTTAACCCCAGAGAACTCGATATGTCTCGGGGAGGGGTTAAACAAGCCTTCTTTTAAGCCTATAGTTACTTTTTTCTCTCCAGAGGTCACACACCCACCCCAGAATAGTCGATCTTCCTCAGAGCGGCTTTAAGCAACTCCTTTCTTTCACGCTAATAAATTACATTCATTCCTATTTAAGATAAGTGCAACACCCGATACAAACATAGAAGTCCAGTCACATTCACATCCTCAAGAGTACTCGATATTTTTCGCAGGGTAGAACCCACTCCATTCTGTTTTCAGTGTTAGATGTATAGACCGTGAATACTCTGGCTCACGGTATGGTTGAAAAAGACAATTCAGTTATTCCTGACAAACTTTGGACTTATTTTAAGACCATCATCAGGCCTATATTAATTTCCCATATTTGTGTCACGTTTCGATTTGAATGTACCGCCATGCCCCTCCACACACATCTGACAGTGAAAGGAGTAGGGGCTAGGAAAAGACTATTTTTTTCAATAAAAAAAAAAAACAATTCCCTTTCTGTCCTCCGTGGGTTAAGAGCTGTTTTATTTGTAATTAAGAAAATTTGGTGTGCGCATAATTCAAGTGAGTAAATTTTATATTTTGACGTCAAAAAACTAAAAATAATAATTGTATTTTATTAAAAATTTATTATTTGTATTAAAAAATGGTTTTCACAAAAAATATATTTTTATAAAGAAAACTAAAAGAGATAGCATTTGATTTTAAAAGTTATGCTAAAATATTAATTGTATTTTCTAATTGGTGGTCAAAAATTAATAATAATAACAATAATAATAATTTTCTTTACTTTTACTTTTCTTTATAAAACGAGAATTAAATTCGATTTTAAAATTAATGTTTGTAGATTCTGAAATAGGTTTTATTATAGAATAAAAGATTCTTTAAATTAAAAATAATAATTAATAAAACAAATTGTAATTTTATTTAAAAATAAATTGTAATAAAAGATTTAAATTTAATTAATATTTTGGTCTCGTATTTATTTTGGTTTGAATTGAATATTGGAATTTCATACATCAAAAAAGGTGCCTGATCAATAAATTAATGTAGTCAGTCCGATCATAAATAAACCTCTGAGACCTTGTTTTCGGTTTTCCGAATTTAGGGTTGGGCCCAAAACAAAAGAGACACGCTTACATTTGTACATTTGATTCAACAATCAATATGACTATATAGAACTTACAAAATAATTAACATTTTTATGTAAGGTTTTGGCTGAAATGAAAAAGTGTCACGAGCCGGATTCGAACCCACGACCTTCGGCTCGATACGCCGCTGCTCTAACCACTTGAGGTGAGGAGTTGGTGTCCGAGTGGATCGAACTCACAATAGTCCTATCACCTAGGACCTAATAGACAGGTTGTTTATTCACAAGGTTTGAAAATTTTAGGTGAATTCTCCTATCATTTACCGATAAATGGCACCATTGAACATACCAATGTTAAGTGACTTGTATATCGTCCTAACCTTGAGTTTAGCCTGCTTTAATTGTAGCAGTGAATTTGTTACTCTTGATAGGGTGGTTTCAACATAACCTTGCTGTGACTAAAGTTTATCCACTTTTCCTTTTGTGTTCATTCTTTAATAGAGGATTGATTGAGGATTTGGTCAGTGACTGCTTCTTCGTTACCCAAAATTCCTTTATATCCTGGTAGCCAAGATATCATAAGTTCGTTGTTTACCGAGGTTTTGGAGATTTTGGATGCAATCACTGACTAGTTGTGATGTGTTTTTTATATGCTAATGCTTCAATGGTAAAAAGTAACTATTTCATTGACTGTCGTTGCTACAATTCCTATCTCTGGGTATGATTTGTACCCCAGGTATGATTTGTACCCCAGGTTATGCCACCATTGAGCAGTTGCTTCTTGCGAAGATGATACGTCTCATTGTTTCTTCCTCCTCATTGAATAAGTTGTTTGTTCTCTCAGATGCCAGTCAGCGGTATATAGTCCTATCACTCGTGTCAGTTTAGCCCTCGCTAGTGAGGGTTGTTTTACCATAAGTTTACTCTATCTAGCGATCACTTCTTCTTTTGTATTTTCGGATCCATTCAGTGATGTAGGATTGAGTGTTTGTTTTTGTCATCCTGAGATGGTCTTGCGACCTTCTTCTGGCCGGTATGATTTTTCGTTACCCAAAATATCATCAGGTTATTGAGTTTCTCCAGGTTTTGGAGATTTTGGATGCATTCACTTTTTTTGCCAGTGTAAGGAGTTTAATAGTCATCGAAAGATTTGTGGGAGAGCGTTCCAGTAAAATTGCCTATAATCCATTTATGTTTCAGTGGTCAACTGATCAAGTTACTTCTTTAAATTAATTATTCTTTTTGTGTAATTTGAAAATGGCAAAAAGAGGGAAAATTCGAACGGTTGTAGGTTGAAATATAGAGTCGGTGTCACGATCGAAGTCACGATTGCTCAAGTGGTAGACCAGCGGCGTATTTAGTCGAAGGTCGTTGGTTCGAATCCCGCTCGTGACTCGGAATTTTTTATTTCAACCTAGACCTTACGTAAAACATGATTTGATATGTTCATCTTTGTGACAAAACAACTAGGCAACTAATTTAAGGCTGTTTGTAGGTCTACTGTGCAAATTTAGTGCTATAAAGGTATTTTAAAGAATGTATACATTATAAATATTAAAGGCTCAGAAATTTCCAACAGTGGACTTAAAAAAAAAAAAAAAAAGGGAAGAACATGGCAACATCGGTCGTTTCAAGTGACCCAGTAGGAGTCAATCAATGTTCAAAAGACGAGGGGGCAAGCAGAAGGGGTGAGAAGGCCTGTTATTCATAAAGGAGGAATTCCAGATCAATGTACCGACCGGGGGAGGTTGAGATTTTTAATTTGGAAGTGCTCGTCCGAATCCCCTTTGTCTTCCCGGCCGCATCGGACGAGATGAACGCGGAAAAAAAGCCGAGAGAGAGAGAAAGCGAACGAGAATGCATTATCGATCTGTGTCAATGCATTTGTGAACCGGCCGAGATAGAAAAAAAAAACTGGGGAAAAAAGATAAAAACTGCGACGTAGTTTACTGACGCCTAAGCGCCCAGTTCCCAGGCCAGAGAGAGAAAAAAAATCCAACAGTCGGAATCTCTGTTAATAATGCGGATAAAAAAAATGCATATCTGAAGTGCATTATCTCTCTCTTGCAAAACTCTTGATAACTTTTAACTTCATAATTTGTTTTTTAATAATATAAATTTAACGTTATAAAATGCCTTTTGTTGCTGTACTCTTTGGAAAAAGGATTAGCGCATTTTAAGGAAGAGTTGGGCAAAGGGCTGATTGATTCCTGAGGAAGACGTACCCCTATCTGGGCAAGACGGATCCCATCCGCTTCTTACGTGTCTTTAACGATAAGAGTATATATATAGGACGTTCGTGTGCTCTTTCAGCCAGCTAAGAACGTTTTATAATATTTGTCTTGTTTCTGATTTAAGAATCAACCTAGTTTTATCAGGGTGAAAAGGGCAGTTGAATCGATCAATCAGTTCGGTCAGATTGATGATTGTACAGAAAGATTTGGTCATTTTAAAAAAGAAGCACCGTAAATATTGAACACTGACACGCAACCAAGTCACACTTGCCACAAATAGCTGGAAAAGCAATATTAAAATAGTTAAATTTCTGACGTTTGGATAAAAAAGAAAACGCCAAACTATAAAATCGCAAAAAGCTTGAAAGTACTTTTTTCTGCGCAATGCCATAGCTTACATAGTAGAAACTTTGCTTAAAACAAAGTATTTTTACCTTGAGATTTTGAAAATGCAAAAAATATTTGATGCTTAATGATCGGTGAGTAGGATAAGGTGGAAGTATGTTTAGCAGCAAGTCGCTTACCGGTGTGAAGCCTCGTATGCTGCTGGACGTGTGACAGCTGCTTGAATCGCCTTTCGCAGTAGGAACACTTGTACGGCTTCTCTCCAGTGTGGACTCTTATGTGCTGGACCAGCTGGTGGTTGGACGAGAAAGACTTGAGGCACTGCTGGCATTGGTGGGGTTTATTCACTTCCGGAGGCCGCTGCAACTCCCGGGCATGCATCTGCATCGCAGACTTCCGCATGAATATCTAGACGCCGGAGAATAAATTCGATTATTCAGGGTTATAAGATGGCCGCCTGGAAAAATTAGCGTCTTTGGGCTAGAAGGACGTCATGCGCCGAAAAGACAAAATTATAAAGAAAAAATATTAAAAACCATGCTTCATCTAAATTTCAGCAAATCGAGGATATGAAAGACGTGCACATATCTAAAAAACCAGACAGTAATATTTTCATATTTTAAAGAAACCTCTGAAACCTCAAAAATTAGATTATTAAAGAAATCTTGAATTATTTAAGACTTCGCGATTTATGCTTTTCAAACCATAGGGCACAAGATTCATAAGCTCTAATTAATTATATCAAACTTTAACAAATATTTGGCACCGATTCTTGACAAAATAAATAAAAAAACACAGAACAGGCCGAAAAACCAAATTGTGTTTATCATAAAAAAACAGACAATTTCAAACTATATTTGTATGTAGTAGTCATAACTGACCGTATTAACTATTAAAATTAATTATACTTTTAATCTAAGGTTTTGGTTGAGACGAAAAAGCTAGTGTCATGGGCGGGATTTGAACTAACGATGTTCGGCTCAATACGCCATGGTGGATCAAGTGGTTACAGCAGCGTCGTACTGAGCCGTGGGTTCGAATCCCTCTCATGACACTAGCTTTTCATCTCAACCCAGACCGCATATTAAAATTATAATTAATTTAATATTTTAAGTGTTAATCACACTATCTATAATTATTTCTATCAGCACATAAGAGGTAATTTTGAAAAAAAAAATTCTACTATCAAACATTATAAAAGAAAACTTACCATCACAAGTAGAAAAATTTTCGATGAGCTTCTATTCATTTGAAAAAAGATTTTCAGACTGTGTATCCCGATAATTAATGCAATAAAATACAGCATTATTTATAAATTAACTCATCTAAAGTTCTCTGTTTTCTATATTAAATTTTGCTTGTCTAAAACCAATGTCCTATGAAGAACTACCTATGTTAAATTGGTTAAAAGATAAAAGCATTGTTAGCATAAGTTATTAATTTTTTTTATGAAAAAAATTTTCTTTCATGACAATTCTTCCTCTACTTCATAGTTTTAATTTATCTTTTCACTTTCGAACCTTCCTCACTGAATTTTAAAAATTTATGGTTATCACCTTACACCAGGCCTAAAATATGATGTTTAATTACAGGCCTATTTCCCTTACTATGTGAAATTTTGGAAAAATGTTTTAAAAAAATTGTTGATTTTTTTATAATAACAAAATAACGGTCCCAAAAAATTTGTATGTCAATTATGTAAATCTCCAGCGTTTTTATCAAAAGCTCTTGATAATAAAATTAAAGTCATAGGGTTGTTCTTGGATATCTCAAAGACTTGTGTTTATACATACCGTGCAGTTTCGTTTTAAAAACTTTTAAAAATTCAAAGGATTATTTTGTAATTTCATTAAACCATATTTGTTAAATAGGACTGAAAAAACAAAAAAATATGTCAAACTTTTAGCTATCGCACTTATATTAATTGTAGGTATCCCACAGGGAAGTGTTTTAGGACCTGCACTATTTTTAATTTATATCAACCATTTTCTTAAATTAATACTTTCTGGTGAAATATTGTGATTCGCTGATGATATAGTTACACTTTTTTTTCTGGAAATAATTATGACGTAAGATTAAAAAAATATTAATTATGAAAAATGGTTAGATAGTAATTTCTTACTTTTAAATATATTTAAAAATATAACAATTAATATTTAAAAATCAATACGACTTAAATGATTGTAATTGTCAGATTATACAACTTTTCTAATCAACTTAAACATTTGATAATAATTTTATGATAATAAATTTTTTATATAGATTTAATATTGATGCTTTGGCAAAAAAATGAGAAAATTGTATTATAAATCTTTCAATTAATTAAGGTTTTTAGTTGAGATAAAAAAGCCAATGTCACGAGCGGGATTCGAACTCACGACCTTCGGGTTGAAGTGAGAAGTTGGTGTCCGAGTGGATCGAAATCAAGATAGCCTCAAGTGTAGAGGAGCGTATTTAACCGAAGGTCGGGGTTCGAATCCCGCTCGTGACACTGACTTTTTTATCTCAACCAATACCTTACACAAAGATTAATTAATTCAAAGATGTTATTTGGTCAATCGGACCACGAAATAACTTATTTCAATTAATTAATTTTTATGTAAGGTATTGGTTGAAAAATGGCAAAAAAAGATGGAAAATAAATAATTCGAAAGGTAGGTTGGGATGGGAAGTTGTCTGAGTAGATTGAAGTCCCGATAGCTTCAAGTGGTCAAGCAGCGTATTTAACCGAAGGCCGTGGGTTCGAATCCCGCTCACGACACTAACTTTTTCATTTCAACCCACACCTTACATAAAGATTAATTAACTAAAAGAAATTACCATTTAATTTTCTTTCTCAAAATAATGTATTCATACAGTAACCCTAACCATCCCTAACCATAAATTCATTTTTTCTTGTCCTAATGTTAAAGCCGCATGGTCTCTATGTACGTTTTTGATCAGAAAATTTCATTCACCTTGGAACAACATAAGTTGAGTGGCAATCTGGCTTAACGTATTTTAGAGAATTTTTTTCGAATTAAATTTTACACCGAGGGTCCCAGGGTTTTCTGCATATAACACGCTCAGGCTAGAAAAAATATTATATTAAATTTAATTAACACTTTAGATCGAGATATTTGTCAATCGTAAGCTGGCGCGGTCGTAAATTGATAGAATGATAAGATTAAACTAAAACCTTCATTGACTGTCATTCATATCGGTAGTAAACACACACATTAGTCTGGAATTCTCTTCTTTTTATGCCTTCCTGTATTTTGATATCCGAAATCGTAGACTATGGAAAATTTGTAAGCCAAACCTTAAACTCGGGCGTTTTTCAGGTCATCGGGATGTAAAAAATAACGGTGAAAACTTCCAATTACGATTGTGCAATTGCGCTTGGCGAAAGGCTCTGTGCAAGAAGAGGGCGTGCATGAGCGTTTTGATATTTTAATGTTATTCAACTGAAAGGGTGAGACGTTTGTAATGATCATTAGTTGGCAAGATATTAAAAAAAGTAGACGTCTAGCTTGTTTGTAGAAGAAACTCCATAAATTGCCAATGATTTAGTGTTGGGCTAGAGCGAGGAACCTTACGCTTTCAAAAGCCCAGCCCAAGATAATAAATGGCTTTAATGATCCGGGTATTATTGCATACAGGTAAATGTCAATTTGATTTACTCGGGGGCGCCGACCCGGCTTTTATTTCGACTTGGAACCCGGACAATAGTTTCCACCCCGCTTCCCACCGGTTCACGTGATCATCTCGAATTATGTTAATTCCGCCTGGGCCGGTTGTTTTTGTTTGTTAATGCGATATTGAGAGCAATTTGAGGGAAAATCTAGAAGAGAGATTCCCCGGTTTGATACGGACTGAAATTATTCAAATGCGAATCCCGCTTCGGCCACTCGGAAAAAGGAAGATCGATAATAATATCGATTATTTCAATTATGAATCACTTGCTCTTAAGAGTGGTTTTAATCTGCAATTTATACTTTTAAAAAAAGGCTTCAAATAATCAGCAATCACCGTTTATTAATTTGGATTTTTTTTTAAACCCAATGCATTTCCTTTTCGACGTGCTATGTCAACAAGAATCCTCTTCCACGAAAAAATGATAAATTAAACCGTAGCAATTTCATGTCAAGAAGTGCAAATATGAAATGCACAATATTTATTTAAACTTCAGAAGATCGGAAAAGTTTCAATCTTAAACCATAAAAACAACGGATAAGATTGTTACACGGTTTGTTGAAAGGGACTCTGAGACCCTCCAGAACATAGAATATACTAATCGAGCCAAATCTAACATAAGTTTAACATGACGTACTCATTTCTGTACAAAGTCGAGAGACCGCGAGTAGACAAGTGTCAAGACGATATACAGGGTGTCTCTCTGCTCAATGCACTACCTTCACCAGGAACAAAAAACTGTAGACAATAAACATAGCTAACAACCAAAACCGAAAAATTGGACAATATATCTACACCAAACACCGGCAATAAAAAAGAAAAACAATACAGAAGTTGTAAAAAACAGATTTAACCTAATAAAAAATCACAAAAAAGAGAAAAATTCAACGTAATTTGGTTGTTCACAATGTTTATTTGTCTCTTTTGTATATTTGTTTGTTTTCTATGTTGATTTTTTTCACTTTTTTGTGCTTTATTATTAGGTTGAATTTGGTTTTGTACAACTTCTGTATTATTTTTCTTTTTTTGGCTGTGTTTAGTGTAGATATTTTGTCCAATTTTTCTGCTTTGGTTGGTGACCACCAACAAAAAAAAGGAAAGTGAAAAAGCACAAAAAAGAGAAATGGTTATTTTTCTTTTTTGTATGTTTTGTTTGATATTTATGTTGATTTATTTACCTTACTTGTGCTTTTTTTGTTAGGTTAAAGTTGGGTTTTACAACTTCTGTATTGTTGTTCTTTGTTTTTGCTTGTGTTTAGTGTAGATATTTTGTCTATTTTTTCTGCTTTGGTTGGTGACCCCCCCCCCCCGAACATAGAACCGACTAATGGAGCCAAATCTAACACAATTTTAACATAATGTACACATTTCCGTACAAAGTCAATGCATCAACTTAACCAGGAAGAAAAACTGTAGACGATAAACAACCAAAGCAGAAAAATATGCCAATATATGTACACTAATCACAGGAAAAAAAATCGAAGGCAGAAGTTGTAAAACCCATCTTTAACCTTATAAAAAAGCACATAAAAGAGAAAAATTCAACGTAATTTGGTTGTTCACGATATTTATTTCTCTCTTACACATGTTTCGTTTGATTTATACGTTGATTTTTTCTTCTTTTTTTGTGCTTTTATATTACATTAAAGTTGGATTTTACTTTTCTTCTTCTTTTGTCTGTGTTTAGTGTAGATTTTTTTACAATTTTTCTGCTTCAGTTGTTAACTATGTTTATTGTGTTTTTTTTTTTCGACGTTTTGTTTTATTTTTCTTTCCTTTCGTCCTTTTTTATTAAAGTTGGGAAATAGATTTTGCGCAGGATGAAAGATTGAATTACTGTCACCAATTTTTCCTCTTTTAACACAAAATTTCTGCATTTTGGTTGGATGCAATTAAAAAAAAATTAGAAGCTAGAAAGCTTATTAAATGAAGATGTTTTTCGTAATTTTAAATTTAGGAGTTTTTGAAAGAATTAGTGTTTGTTTTGGGACTTGGCAAAAATTCGAAGGCAATCGGCGAATACCGCATGTACAAAGCCACGTTTAAGATCCATGATTAGAGACAGTATTTTTTGCATATTTTGCTTGTCACCACATACAACCGAGGAAACCAATTGCTATACGAATCATATATCTAGGAAGCCTTGGTGAAATTTTACAGAGCACATTTTTGCAAATTTGATAAATATCGCATAAATTTGCATTTTTGAACAATATCGCAAATTTGAAGGTTTTTTTTTTTTAAATCGCATTTATCGCGCAAAATATTTAAAATATTATATATATATTAGGGGAAAGNTTTTTGGCGGGGAAGCATAAAAAATTTGTAAAAAAATATTAGAATTATACTATTCATGAGTGTCGTGGGGGCACACTCAACACGACACAAAATAATGGCACATCTAGGTAGAAAACGAACACTTTGAGCCCTGACGATGATCTCAATAAAGGTCGAAACGTTGGCACGATAAAGAAAATGTTTTTCTGAAACTTACGTCACATCAGACCGCATCTCACGATCTCCGAATAATTAACATCACATATCAACATTAATTAAACTAAATCTGTATAAAATATGTAAGTGAGAAAATGTTTTTGTTAAATAAATAAATACTAGTCGGTGGCATCAACGGTTAAACATTGACACAGCGCTCATCACTGTAGGGGTCCCGGGTTCGAATCCAGCGGCCCTGCATTCGAACCCGACATACTTACAAATGGGCTTTTTTTCAAAAACACCGACTCTGCTGTTGCGAGCCCTCATAAAAAAAGAAAAACTACTGTATATTATTGCATATTTCAGGGCTTTCGACTGCTTATTTTATGGCATATTTTGGCAATTTTTACTGCATAAATATACGGTCTCTGCCCATGATCTATGCCATTTGTATATATTGTAAATCCACCTCATTACGTAATGGAAATACGGTATAGATTGTAATGGATAAAAAAAAAATTCTTATGTATAAAGAAAAATAACCTGGGGTTCTCATGGATGTAAAGGTCTTCAAGAAGACATTAAGTAATTACCAAGTCTTTAAATACTACAGAAATATAGGAAGATGTTGATAATAATCGAAGAGAAAGCATTACTTTTAAAGGTATTGAGTTTTTTTCAATAAGCAGACGAGCTCCATCCAATAACGTAGTCCTCCCAAATACAAAGGTCAACGTCTTTGCCTTTTCAAAAGGTTTGTTAATTCACAAAATTGGCAACGTATTAAAAGCAAACCGGGAGTCCCCTTTTGAGTTTTTCTCCGGCCGGCCGCCTTTCTTCCCAATCAAAAGATGGCCGGTCCGCTTCTCAAAAGCAATTAAAATTAAGTGAAAAAACGAAGAGAAAAACATTCGGCCGGTGAGGCGGTGAATAGGCCTGAAAAGAGAGGGTGGTTGTTCGGCAATATCAAAATCGAGGAGCTGGCAAACAAAGGGTCCCGGCTCAAAAATTCCTTATCCTCGCCCCCCCCCCAAACGCGCAATTCCTCCGGATTAGCAATGGTCAATGCGCCCACTTAACCCGGCCGATTAAAAAACTTGGGGCCCTACTTAACCCCCGCATCTTAATCTCGGGGGATCGCATCTCTTTACGGGCAAACCGCTCGAAAGAGAGAGGAAAAAAAGGATTTTTTCCCCTCGATTCGCAACAGGGGGAGAGTAATCAGTTTAACCGAGGGGTCGCCACTCTTAACGTTGCGGATCACGACGGTAACCCTTATTTATAATTCTTCATCCTGCAAATATTTAATTTCAATGACCCCGAGGGGAGCGATAACAATCAAGCCCCAAAACATATGATTTTTGCACTTACAGATAATTCTTTCAAATCGAGGTAAAATCCTAAAGAATTTCTTTCAATTATTATAGATCAGTTGGTATAAGTATCTAATTTATTTTAGCTGTTTCGCTTAGTTTAATAATTAACCTTATTTATAGCAATTAATATCTATTTATGGCTCTCTGAACATTACAAAGTTTTACCGAACAAATTTATTACAATTTCGATATTTTACACACATATTATTTTTGTTGTCTGAACCATAAAGAACAAAACACAATTTTACTAAAAGTACAAGGTTCCAGAACGGGAAGAAGAGATGAAGGTACACCGCTAAAGGCAAACTTTTACTCTTACACTGATGGCTCCAAAACCGACAAGGCCACAAGGGCTGGAGACTTCGGGATGAATCCAAAGACTACGGTTAACCTATCTAAATATGGTGCAGTTTTCCAGGCTGAAATCATAAGGATTGAACACTCCGCCAGAGAAATTAAAAGGTAGGAATACATTCCCGAAGATAGCCATCTTCTCTGACAGTCAGGCTAAACTAAAGGACCTAGGTGCGAGGTGATGACATAGAGGGTTTGGAACTGCATGGAGGCCCTAGGCATTCGGGGCATAGAGGCAACGAAAAGGTTCGGATGTCGACCAGAGGTAGCCAACATGGACTCTCTAGGTTCTGAACGTTACCATCTTGCCACAAAAGAGGGTATATCTTAAAATGGATCCTTAATTGAGTCAAAAACCTGATGGTATGACTCATTATAGATCCAGTTATGGATAATGGCTCTTTTTTCTGCCATCATGCTCACTTTCTAAGTTTCTATGCCCCGAAAACCACAGGACATATGGCAGGGTCAGGTATTGGTTCGACTCACTTATCCAAATGATGGTCCCTGGGCATTCTGGGCGTAAAGGCAACGAAAACGTTGACATTTGACCAAAGAAGAAGTCAACATGGATCTGTAGGTCTTGAACCCTACTGTGGTTTCCCATCTTGCCACAAAAGAGGAAACATCTCAAAATAAATCCTTACTGAGACCCTAACCTCGTGGAATAATACCACAGGTATGAAGCACGCGAAGAGATTCATAGAAGGAACAGCCGCAAAACTTACAAAAGAATTACAGGAAGGCAACCGCAACCGAACAGGATTCTGGTTGGACTCCTAACAGGGCACTGCCACTTAAAAAAACACATGCACCGGATAGGAGTACAGACAGAAGAAACACTCTGCAGATACAGCCAGGAAGGGAAGGAAACCGCAGAACACATTTCATGTTTCTGTGAAGGTCTATGTAGGTGCAGGTTCTTGCAACTAGGGCAAGAGAAACCACAAGCAAGAACCTACCCTAAGAAGCTGCTGGCAAGGCTATGGAGGTTGATTAACAAGTTCGTCAGTGAGTTATAAAAAACAAGGGAGCACAATAGATCTATTCAGGTAGAGGTGCAGAAGGCCTTGTGGCCGCCTCTATCCCTATCCCTATACCTACCGTGTTGCAACCGAAATTTGGTCGTTATTTCTAGTAGTTACGAGTCATTGAAGGGTCAGCGTCGACCCAAATTATCTATCCTGGCATCAGGCCAGTGCTCTGCCCTCAACCGTACTACGTGTACAGCTATCTCATATTGCAGTTGTGTCATTGACCGGTTTTTTCTCACTGAAGGCGATTTCCTATCCGACTAGTCCCCATCCATAGTATTTCTTCACTAAGTTTTGGTTCCTATACCAGGTGACCACATCTGATATTCCATTTCCACCACTTCCTCATCCCACCAAACTCACATTTGCAGACGATTCAGCGACTCCGATTTTGTCATTTCCACTTGAAACCTTCAGGAACACCTCACACTAATAGTGCACAAATAACACCGACGATACCTTCATTCTTCGTGTTGGGGTTCCTGGTAGCGTTCTGGCGCCTACACGATATCAGGTCTATACTGCTAAAATTCCATATCCTCAAACCAACCTCCCTAATCATTCAGATGATACAGTGATCCCTGCAAGTGACTCCAATCCAGTCAATTCCACTGGAAACTTTCAGGAACACCTCACACTAACAGAGCGCAAATAACACTGACAAATCCATTCAAATTATCTTCATTCTACGTGTTGGGGTTCCTCAAGCTAGCGTTGTGACCCCTACACTATACCAGATTTATACAGCCAACGTTCCATATCCTCAATTAACTTCCGAACCTTTCAGACGATACAGCGATCATTGATCCCTAATTCCAATCCATTCGTTTCTACTCAAACCCTTCAGGAACCTCACAATACTGAAGTCTTGGCGAAAAAAATACAATTTAACCTAGAAAAATCCACTCAATAACTTCACACTTAAAACACAACACACCTAGGATCCATAGGAATATTGCGTAGTTTTTTCACTCTTGTGTATTTATTTATTTTTTTAATACTCTAAATGTTAATTGTTACCCAACTGGAGGTAGTTGTACTTTAGTTAGTTAGTCTGTCAGGTGCATTTTAGCAGTTCACTATGTTCATTTATTTTGTTTGCTTTACTGTTTGGTGATGGCATAACGTTGAAACGCGTCAGTTAGAGCAAATCAGCGAGACGAGGTGACGACCAAATTTCAATTATTTTGCCAATAACCGGTAATTATTATGCAAAGTATGACAAGTTAGATTCACGAGGGGGACTCGAACCCACGACCTCCGGATTACCCCTGCGCTTCTACCAATTGAGCTATCGTGATTTAATGTTGGCGTGTCGTGGGTTCGAGTCCCGCACGTGACACTAACTTTCCAATCAACCATACTTTGCGTAATAATTACAGTAATTACTTTAGTTAATAGGCCCAACTAAATATCACATAATAGATTAATATTTTACAAACAAAATCAAACAACATACCCAAGTATTTGAGAATTATGCAATTTCATGTTGTACACACGTTGAATAAATATTAAGAAATTCACATCCAGACATTGTTGTACGGTGGGCCGAAAGAAAATGGAGTTGATAACCGTTTCCTGTCCCGGGCCCCTGCCCAGTCCGGCGTGACGTTAATGTTCTTCTTAAATGTTCGATTCACATAATGAAAAAATAATCATTTATAAGAATGAATTTTTTTCTTTTTTTAGCTTACCAAGTTACTCGAACTTACAATATTATTTATGGGTGTGGGTAGAAAACGTGGTAAAAATATTTTTTTTGTTGTAGTCACATAAATCGGGATTGACCAGGCTTTGGAGTATAACCAGTTTATTCGTTTATCATGTGTAATAATATAAAAAACAGGGAAACGCGAAAAAAATCTGAACAACCTGCACATTTTTTACCTCAAGAGATAAGACGAATAAACACTTTATTTTATTTATGTTTTTATGTAATACTGCATCACAGTTTCACTATTCAATTTAATTATTTTATGTGCTGTCTCGTCATTGCGAAATTTCCAGTATATCGGCCGTGTCGTTTCAATTAACGGACGTGTAGGAAATTCAGTACACGCTGGATACTTTATAAACGTCTGAATAATTTGCAAGCATACAGCTCCTTTCCCAAGAGCGTTCGAAGCGAAGTTCACTGTCATGGGCACATTTTCAACAGTGATGATATGCAACAGTAATCTAAATTTGAAATTCAATGTAAAATATTTTATAAAAAGGGTTGAATCTTGATGTTAGGGAAATTAGTTTAAAATTATGCGATTTACTTTTATGTGTAAGGAGAGTTCGATATTTTGGTGAAAAACAGAACATTTAGGGAGATTTTGCATAACGTTAGCGTGAACGGTATTGCTAAATTGATCGGAGTGCGCATGCGCAGATTTAACGGAACGTTAAATGAAATAGCGCCATACGTTATTTAGCTTAGAATAGCGTGCATACTAACCCGTGATGGTTGTCAACAAATATAGTAATATTGTTTATTTTATAGTTAACGTTTTACAATTCGAAGTTTTCATGAATTGCAATTCCAAAGAATGTAATATGATGTCTTCCAACATTAAAACATTTAGCTGTTTCATTTACACAAGCTTGAACGACAGGACTACAGCAATCTTATACAATTTTATTACAATAAAGACAGCAATTGTCTAAAAAAAAAATACACTGGCTGCAGTACATAAAGACAATTTAAAAGCTAAATTTCTAACATAAACAGAACTATTAGGGAGAATTCGAGAATAACGTTAGCGTGAACGTTAATGAGTGCGATGCGCAGATTTAACGGAACTACTATCTGAAATAGTAGGGAGATTTTGTGTAATATTGTTCCATTTAAAAAAATAATATAATAGACATGTATACCGTATCTATCATAATACCGTCAGATAATTTAACCTGGTTCCCATCCGACCAAAATCGAGTCCACACGAAGTATCTACTTTTATTGCGGCATAACGACATCCATTGAAGTGCGCATGCGCAGATTTAACAGAACGTTCTCTAAAATAGCGTCTTACGTTATTTGTCTTAGAATAGCGTGCTTGTTAACCGGTGACGGTAAAGTCGACAAAGTATTTTATATTAGATTATTGTCCAATTAAAAAAGTAATATATATACAGATTTAATAAAACTGCTTATTTTATAGACATTTTCGTACAAGTTTTCATGAATACCGACTGTAAATAATGTAGTATATTTGTTGTTCTAACGTTATTTATTTAATATTTAACTGTTTTATTTACATACAATCAGGGATGACAGAAATACAGCAACGGTATACATCTTTCCTTGAATATAGTTACAGCAATTGTTTAACTGCCAAAAAGCTAAACAGGTATACAATGCGGTTATAATTAGTAAACTATGGTTAACTAAGTAATATTTCAGTTTTACCTAAAATTTCTGAACGAAAGGAAAAACTTTTTTTTTCTTAAGAGTTTTTGACATTTTTCGTCGTCAATTATATTTAAACTGAACTTGCCCCAATCAACTTAATGCTTACTTTGTACTTTAGGGCTAGGTGTTCAGAATTTGACCAACTGTCGTCAACAATCAAGGGAAAATCCATAACGCTCCTTTGATTACAAGCTTTGATTTACAAGATGCGACTATATCTGAACTTCTACGATCTTCCCAGGAACTCAGCGTTAGTGGACAAATCTATTATGCAAAAAGTCTTCAAATAGCGGAGACGTTATGAAAAATCTCTCTATCTCCATGGGCTTTTGAGTAAAACACGTATAAGAAAAACAGAAATGTTTTAACAAAAGGGTTCCACTGTAAGAAGTCGACAAGAATAAAAAAATGAAAAACGATTGATCTTGGTAACTTACTTCTCCAGCCGCTGTGTAAAGTGCGATTCGTCAATGTCTCAGAGTAAAGAAAGCCTTTTAAATATTCGCACCCCCGCAACAAAACGGGCGCATTTGTTGAATTGGAGAGTTTTTCACGATCAAGACACAAATTACAGCCGCCCGCCTTTTTCACGAGAAAACTAATTACCGGGGATAAATATTCAAGATGCGTAGCTGGGGCGCTGAAAGGGTTGCGAGATAAAAATTAACACCCCCTCCGACAACAGCCCCGACGATAGTTATCACCAACGTGTCTCTTGTAATAAGGATTTATCACGGTATTTTTCTTTGGGCGGGGACGCGTCGTCCCTTCGGCCCCTAATGGATATAAAATGGATTCTTAATTGTCACAGGACCTCTCCATTTTCCGTATTATAAGCGCTTTCTGTAAAATTCACCTGGTTTCGGCTTAAACGTCTTCAAGCACCTGAAAAACCTGTCCGTACATTTTACAAAAACATCCTAAATATTAATTGAAAATTTAATTGTTCTAACATTTTGTTAATATTATACAAGAAAAATTATTCTTCCGGAGATTAAAGGAGATTATCGTCTCTAGATCAGTGTACAAGATTACAAATACACACAACTGCATATTGAAAATAAAGTACAAACATAAAAAAAATATAAGTAACTCGTGCGCTTTCCTTCTGTAGTCTGCCGATAAATTATAATTCGATCCTTATCACTAGACACACTGAAGAAGGCAAATTTGCGAAAATGCGTGTAACAGACCAAGAGAGGCAAGACCAAGATGGTAAAACCCTCTCTCACTTTATCTTTGCCTCTCTATTCTCATTTATTTTCTTTCTCACTATTTTGTCTTCTTACTCTCACTTACTTTCTTTTCTCTCTATCTGTCTGTATTTCTCAATCTCACTTCTTTCTCTGCCTCTCTCCTCCTTCTGTTTCGCTTTCTTTGTTACTCTCTCTCTCTAACACTTCCTTTTCCTTACTATGTCTCTCTCTAACACTTTGTTTTCTTTACTATATCTCTTTTCTCTCACTATTTTGTATTCTTTCTTTCTCTTATTTACTTGCTCTTCTCTCTGTCTGTCTGTATTTCTCACTCTCACTTCTTTCTCTTCTGAATCTCTTTCTTTGTTATTCTCTCTCTAACACTTTGTTTTCCTTACTATCTCTCTCTTCTCTCTCACTGTTTTGTCTTCATTTTTCTCTCACTTACTTTCTCTTCTCTCTGTATTTCTCATTCTCTGTCTTTATTACTCTCTCTCTAACACTTTCTTTTCCTTACTATGTCACTCTCTCTAACACTTTCTTTTCCTTACTATCTTTCTCTTTTCTCTCACTCTTTTGTCTTCTTTCTTTCTCTCACTTACTTTCTCTTCTCTCTGTCTGACTGTATTTCTCAATCTCACTTCTTTCTCTGCCTCTCTCCTCCTTCTGTTTCTCTTTCTTTGTTACTCTCTCTCTAACACTTTCTTTTCCTTACTATGTCACTCTCTCTAACACTTTGTTTTCCTTACTATCTCTCTCTTCTCTCTCACTGTTTTGTCTTCATTTTTCTCTCACTTACTTTCTCTTCTCTCTGTCTGTCTGTATTTCTCAATCTCACTTCTTTCTTTACCTCTTTCCTCCTTCTGTTTCTCTTTCTTTGTTACTCTCTCTCTAACACTTTGTTTCCTTACTATGTCACTCTCTCTCTAACACTTTGTTTTCCTTACTATCTCTTTCTTCTCTCTCACTGTTTTGTCTTCATTTTTCTCTCACTTACTTTCTCTTCTCTCTGTCTGTCTGTATTTCTCACTCTCACTTCTTTCTCTACCTCTCTCTTCCTTCTGTATGTCTTTCTTTCTTACTGTCTCTCTTCAACACTTTCTTTTCCTTACTATGTCTCTCTCTATCTCCATTCTCATCTGTCTCTCTCTTTCTCCTTATGTGTGCTCTCTTTTTATTCCATAGACTCTTCATTCCCAGTGTTTGTCTTTCAAACTCTCTCTCCTCTCTCTCTTACTCTTTCTTTCTTATTTTCTCTCTGTCACTTCTCTTTCTTACTCTTCCTGTCTCTTTTCTCTTCGACTCTCTGCCTTTCTTTCTATCTCTCTCAATTCTCTTTCTTTCTCCGACTTTTACATCTCTCACTCTGGCTCTCTCTACATTCTGTACCTCTTTCTTTCTTACTTTCTCTCATTAACTTTCTTACACTCTATTTGTTTGTTTGTTTGTCTGTCTGTCTGTCTGTCTGTCTGTCTCTCTCTCTCTCTCTCTCTCTCTCTCTCTCTCTCTCTCTCTCTCTCTCTCTATCTATCTCTCTTTCTCTCTCATGTTAGTAGTTGAGTGTAAAGTGGTCAAATTTGACCAAATCACTATAAATAAAGTATTAACCTCTCTCTCTCTTTTTCTCTCTCTCTCTCTCTCTCCCGTGTTAGTAGTTGAGTGTAAAGTGGTTAAATTCGACCAAATCACTGCGACTATAAATAAAGTATTAACCTCTCTCTCACACTCTTTCTCTCTCACTATATATATATATATATATATATATATCNATATATATATATTTGTCTGTCTAGATCGTACTTAGCAGTACTTAACTATTCTATTTGCTTCTCCTGTGTACTAAAATCTACACGATCGTTAAGGATCAAATTACAAATTTGTACTGGCGCTCGTAGAAAAATATTATAAACTTGCTAGCATATATTTGTTTTAAATCGCTTTCGTAGAGAAAGAATAAATATTTCAATCTTGTCGAAAAATAGAAAATCTAACGAAAGTGAGACCTTTTGAGTGTGTAGTGGAGTTAATGCCCCTCGGTACCTCCGCCCGGCGGACGGGTCACGGATAGCACAACGGTCGCAAACTCGTGGCCGGCTTGCAAACGTGGAAGAACACGCGATGACTATGACCACGCCGTTGTTGCATATAAAAACGAAGTTCAATACTCGGACAAACCGGTTTTTTTTACAATCGCGGCCGGCGTGCATTCAAGATTTAAGGCCGGGCCGGCAGAGGCGGATTCGATAAAACAATGGTAAGGTCAGTTCTGAACGTTTTTCACTTGTAAACCTTTTAAGGCGGTTATCAGATATAATTTCTACAAGAGGATCTAATTCGTTATTTTATATTGCAGGTTTTGAGTATATCAATTTATTTAAATGTCACAAAAAAATGTTTATGGTGTGCTATGCTTTGATTTGAACCTGAGCTATAATGGAAACTGAAAAATGTGATCCAAGCAGTTGTGTAAGAGTTGTTAATAATCTAATATTCATCCTGTCGGACGGTTTACAATCCGGAATGGTTCGAACACGACATGAAGTGGGCATTTTATTTGCTATTACTTGGAAAGATTCTTGGATTCCGGTTTATCATCGAGCGTCAGCCGGACGTAGAAATAAACTCGCCCACGACGGTTTTAAGGAATGAGGCGTTTTGATGTTATGAAGAAGAGAACATTGCACAGGTAGAGGCAGTACGGGTCGCGGATCTCAGACGTCCTTGAGAGAATGTGGATCTTTTATTATGTCGTTTTTTAGAATGAGCGCCCGAGGAGGCTGTATAAGCGATCCGCACCAAACTGCAAACTGCATTCCTCACGCCGGCCCTCACTCGGCCTTAATAACAGCTCATTTTCATAAAAAAAACACACCCCCGCGGCCCACGTGCCGCTCGTCTACACGGCTAAATTATGCACTCGATGCTCTAGAATAGGCGGACAGGTAGCGATAATCCATTAGGGTTCATTATTGGAAGGAAGTCGCCTTCCCATATCGCTATTATTCGGATGCCAGATGGGAGGCGGGCAACCCTTTCGACTTCCTCGTCGTCGCCACCTGGAGAAACGAGGTCGAGATAGTCATCGCTCCTTTCTTTAAACGTCGACACCGCACTTCTTCAATCTCATAATAGGTGCCTTGTTTATATCGCACTGACAGGTGACCGCGTCTTCGCGAGGATCCGGCCGAGTCGAAGGAGGCACCTGTTCCTTTTAACTAAGAAAACGAATGTTTGTTTTGACGATCTGTTCAGACATAAATTTAATCGGTTACTCTTCGTCAGTCTGCCCTAAACGAACACCCATAAGGTATAATTTTACTTAAAATCAAGTCGCATAAATTTTTTAAGTTTAATAAGACATTATTTCTAGTCAAAAAACTAATTTTCAACTCATTTCGATGATTAATCAATATTAAAGAGCTAAAAAATAAGATTCGTTAAAAGCCGAAAAATTAATTTGTAAAATGTCCCTTTGAATACAAAAATTGATAAAATAGTTTAAAGATTGAGTTATTGTGAAATTTGTTCTTGAGGACTGCAGTGATGATTGAAAAACATGATTCTGATCCGCATATCTTCACTGTTTTTTCTGACAAGTATCGAAATTTCTTCCAGGGTGGGTATGTGTAATTTTTTAAGACTTGTGTAAGTTCAGGTAACGACTAAGTACTAAACAATATTGTCTTTTTATTAATTAAATCCCAGTTTTTTATTGCAAGTTGTATTGTTGATCGTTCTGATATTCGATTATTTGCCTATATAATTTTTAAGATTAGAGAGTTGCTAATTTGTGTTATTTCTTCGTGATGAAGTTGGAAAGCTATTTACAAATTTTCGACCTATTTTTGTAGCCAAGGAGCAAAATTTAGGCTTGTATTGGTGAGGGTTCGTGGTGTTATGCTTGTTTACATAGTTTGTCACTAAATTACGTTATACGTTCTTTGTTTGTGTATTTATGTTTTCCTTCTTTTTTTTTTTTTTTGTAGCCAGAGAGCAAATTTAGGCTTGTAGCTGTTTTGGTAAGGTTTCGAGGTGGTTTTATGTGTGGTTGTGAAGTTTGGTTGCCTCTAAATGGCCTTGTGTTCTTTGTATCGGTTTTAATATCAGTCGATTCTTTTTTTTTAAATCTATCTTTTAAGGTATAGTGTGGTGTTTAGTCGTGATTATTCGGAGATGTGAGATGCGGTATGATGTGACGTAGGTTTAGAAAAACCATTTTCTTTATCGTGCCAACGTTTCGATCTTTATTGAGATCATCTTCAGGGCCTGGGATTTATAAACATTGTTTAAATTTTAGAAATAGATGTAGGATGTGATAAAAGGAATTTATACAATGCTAGAAAATTTACCAATACCTTTTATATATATTTTTTATATATTATATATTATATATATTTATCTAAAATTTCTATCATTGTATAAATTCATTTTTTTCACATCCTACATGTAGTTGTTAAATTTAAAGAATGTTCGTAAATCCCAGGCCCTGAAGATGATCTCAATAAAGATCGAAACGTTGGCACGATAATGAAAAAGCTTTTCTAAAACCTACGTCACACCAGAACGCATCTCACGATCTCCGAATAATCTTTTACAGTATTTTGTATGGTTAACATAATTCTTCTTGTTGTATTTGCGTATTTACAAGTTTTCGCCTTTTTTGTATACCATTTTAGGCTCGTATAGGTGAGGTTTCGTGGTGCTTTTATGTGTGGTTTGTTTTTGGTTGTCTCTATATGACCTTATGTTCTTTGTATCAGATTTTTATCTACCTTTTATAGTATTTTGTATGGTTTACATGTTTCACGTAATTTATTGGTTCGTTCTTTCAGCCATTTCTTCTTGTTGTATTTGATGTGCTTGTGTATTTACAAGTTTTCGTGCTTTTTTTGTATGCCATGGAGAGATTTTAAGCTTGTACCTGCATTGGTCAGGTTTCGAGGAAGTTTTATGTGAAGTTGAATAGCTTTTAAAATATTTTGTGTGGTGAACATATTTCTTCTTGTTGTATTTGTTGTGTGTGTGTATTTACAAGTTTTCGACCTTTTTTTGTCCATAGAGGAGTTTTAAGCGTGAGAGTTCGTGGTGTTTTTATGCAAGGTTGCGCGTAGTTCGATTGTCTCTAAATGACTATGTCTTTTGAATCAGTTTTAGCATCAGTCGATTCTTTTTTGTCTACTTTTTATAGCACTATGTATGGTTTGTGTGTGATTCCATTCAGCTACTTCTTGTAGCATTTGTTGTGTTTGTGTATTTCGTTTTCGCCATTTTTCTGTATGCCATTGGGCAAATTTAAGCTTGCCAATACACCAATATAGCTAGGTGAACCTGGTGTTGTTATGCTTGTTTTTAATTTGTCCCTAAATGACATTATATGCTCTTTGTATTAATTTTTATATTTTCCTGCCAGTCTCTCTGATATGTCTTTGTGTTAGTTTTGTCTATGCTTTTTTCCAGTCGTGTTGGTTTTAAAACAGCTTTTTCTTGTTAGGTCGGTTAGTTTGCCTCTTCCTGTGCATGTATTAAGTAGTAGTTGTTTTTGTTGTTCTGGCAGTTTTTAATTTTTGTTTTTTTGTTTTTAGCTTGTCCGTCGTCTCATTTTGAGTGTTGAATGTTAATTCTTCCTTCCAATAGGCAATCAGACTTACCTATAATATAGAGTTCGAAGCAAAAAGTTATTTATTAATTAATTAAGGTTTTTAGTTGAGATAAAAAAGTCAGTGTCACGAGCGGGATTCGAACCCACGACCTTCCGCTAAATACGCCGCTACTCTACCACTTAATCTATCGTGACTTCGATCCTCTCGGACACTAACTTAATATAGCTTAAGTGGTAGAGTAGCGACGTATTTAGCCGAAGATCGTGGGTTCGAATCCCGCTCCTGACACTGACTTTTTATCTCAACTAAAAACCTTAATTAATTGAAATATTTAATTGATCGGACTAACTAGTGAAGTTATTTATTAATTTGCCAATCTAATAAAGATCCATAACTTTCAGTTATGAGAAATTTTAAAGTAAAATATTTTCACCGTGACTTATATTTGTATAAACATCTGAGAGAAAAAGGGCTTTTGTATAAACATGATCTGAACAAAGTTGTTGATCGTTTTCGTTTCCGAATACTATTCGTGATTATCGTTCAGTGATATTAATACACGGGGTCCGCTCTGTCTCGCTTCAATCAAAACAGCCTGATTTTCCTCAAAGGACAAATATCGAACATTCCAGTTTTATAAATAAATAAATAAAATAAAATAAATGACCACACAGATTAATACAGGAATGAAGGACTGCTGCAAAAAAAGCCGACACCCGGCGCGCGCCCAGGATTGATTTGATTTTTTTTTTTGCCACTTGTCTCCTTCTGAAGAGGACAGGTGTAAATTACAGGAACGGAGGGGAATTGTCATCCTTCCAGGCTGATTTAGAGATTAGCTACTTTTTTGCAATCCTTTCTTTAAACGGTATTAACGTCACTTTCACTATTCTTCACTGATCTATGCAATCCCAAGAATTATTGATAAAGAACAAACATTTTCGTCGATTTACAATCCACAAAGCTAAGTGAAGAGAGAACAAAAAAAAACAAGCTGATAACAATTCTTTCATATGTAATAAACTGAGCAACTTCAATGATATATTAAAATAAGATAATTAATTACACCCAAATTTGTTGGTAGGTTTAAATGTTATCACGGTGTGCGTTATGATTATGACGGGGCTTAATCATATCTGGACTTTTTCACTGTCCGTCTGCAATCGAAACAAAGGGGAAAAAATTGGTACTTAAAATGGATTAATTGTCCTGTTATGCAATGTTTTGATAAATCGAGGTTATGAGGCGATTGTAAAATTTATCTTTTTAATTTTTTAGATTATAGGCGATCGCATTTTAAAACGCGTCTTGGAAATGTCTAGCCAATCCGTTTAAAAGCCCACCTGATTGATGCTATCCGGCAATTTATAATTCAGCATAAATTCTTCTGTTTAAGTTTTAAATACTGAAATTGGGCGAGAAAATTTGTATGAATCGCTTTCTATTCTGATCGGTCTGATTTTTTTTTAACGAGGGTTCGCAACAGCAGAGGTTATATCAATCCTCGGGGTGCCGGTGTTTTGGAAAAAAAGCCCATTTGTAAATATGTCGGGTTTGAATGCAGAGCCGCTGGATTCGAACCCGGGACCTTCACCTTACAGTGATGAGCGGCGTGTCAACGGCTAAACCGTTTCGTCCACCGACGACCCTAGAGTAACCGTTCCTATTTATTAAGTATAAAGTTTCAAGTCAAACACGTCAATCCAATTAAATCACAAATAAATCAAGTGTACCTTATAATCGATAAATTGCATCCGGCACATACGAATACATATTTCTAACATTAGCAGACTTGGTTAAAAACGAATTGAGATAATTTTTAAATCTGTACTGACGAAAGATAAGAAATATCCATTGAGTTCAATATTATCAGAAATATTACTATTAGCACTAATAAAGATCAACTGTTAGAACTGAAACAGGATAAAAAATTTAAATTGAACAAATTTAACTGCAAGAGGAGAATTTGATAATTTTTCTATAGTTTTGAAAGTGAAATATCCAGGATTTTAGTATTTCAGACGGTATTATCGCGGCCTCATGATCTGACATTTTTTTTTTGCAAAAAAAGGAATAAAAGCCTTCGTTATGTAATTTCTCTGGCGTTGAAAGGCAATCTCGAATAGGAAAAAAAATCAAACGAACATTTTATTCTATTTAAAACCAATTCAATTCAATCTCCGCCATTATTTTTGCTAATTGTATTAATGGGATAAATATATTCAAAATAAAACGCGTGACAACCCCGTGGGGCGTGAAATTTTATGGTGGGGTCGGGGGGTGGAGGAGTTCATTTTGCGTTTTGTATGAGAGAAGTGTTGAAAACGTTATTTTCGATTGTTTCGGATTCATATTTTTAAAGACAATGAATCGTATACAATATAATAAAACAAAACTGAGGAAGACTGTTTTGTTCGGAATTGTTTACATAAATTGGACGACAAAATTTATATTTTCTTTACGATCTCCCACTCTCTCTCCCTGCTTCTATATTTCTTACCGTTCTCTAATTCCTTTCCCTTTCACTCACTCTCTCTTCTCGCTGTCTCTCTTTCATTCTTTCTTATTCTCTTTGTAAATTCCATTCTCTCTCTCTCTCTCTCTCTCTCTCTCTCTCTCATTCTGTCTCGTTCGTTCTTATTTCTATCCCTTTCCTGTATCACTATCTTTTTCTTACTTACTTACTCTTTCTCACTCTCTCTTTATTTCTCATTCTGTCTCGCTCATTTTTATTTCTCTCTCTCTCTCTCTCTCATTCTGTCTCGTTCGTTCTTATTTCTATCCCTTTCCTGTATCACTATCTTTTTCTTACTTACTTACTCTTTCTCACTCTCTCTTTATTTCTCATTCTGTCTCGCTCATTTTTATTTCTCTCTCTCTCTCTCTCTCATTCTGTCTCGTTCGTTCTTATTTCTATCCCTTTCCTGTGTCACTAACTTTTTCTTACTTTCTCTCTCTCTCTCTCTCTCTCTCTCTCTCTCTCTCTCTCTCTCTCATTGTGCCTCGCTCGTTTTTATTTCTATCCCATTCCTGCATCACTATCTTTTTTTTACTTACTTACTCTTTCTCACTCTCTCTTTATTTCTCATTCTGTCTCGCTCATTTTTATTTCTCTCTCTCTCTCTCTCTCTCTCTCTCTCTCTCTCTCCCTTTTACTTATTCTCTCTTCGCGCTATCTCTCTCCTTTTCTGTCTACACCTATTTCTTACTCTCTCTCGCCCTCTCTCTTTATCTCTCATTTTCAGTTCTTTCTCTCTCTCTTTCCCTATCTGTTTCTTACTCACTCCTTTATCTCTCTATCCCTCTCACTCATCCTCTCTCTCTATTTCTATCTGTCATGATTTGCTTACTCTCTCTCTCTCTCTCTCTCTCTCTCTCTCTCTCTCTTTTATCTATCTATTTCGGTCTCTGTTTCTTTCTATCAATATCTTACTATCTCTTCTCTCTCTCCCTTTCTCCCTCTAGACCTCTTTTTTACTCTCTCTTTCTCTCTGTCTCGTTTTGCACTCTCTCTCTCTCTCTCTCTCTCTCTCTCTCTCTCGCTTTGTCTCTGCCTCTCTCTTACTACCGTATCTTGCTCTCTCTTCTCGTCTCTACACAATTAAAAAGCGATACCATACTTAGCAATACTTAATTATTTTTCATTTACTTTTTTGTACAACTTCTACACGATCTTTTTAATGGCTAATGGGCAAATTGTAGCGAATGTGCACAATACGAATAAACATTCGTCTTGCTATTTACACAGACTTTTTCAATAAGGAAAGTTGACATACGGAGTGTAAAACGGAGACAGTTTCCATTGGGTAGTAAAATACTTCGCGCTGGGGCAGGACGAAGCGCGATCGAGTCACGCCTGCGTTTTATATATGCCTGTCAATTTTTTTATGAAACAGTGCTGTCGCAATTTTGAAAAAAAAATATGCCCTTGAGCTGCATTGTTAATTTAATAAACCCAGTTTTTATAAATGGAGGACAGACGATAAAACTCGGAGTGGAAAAAATGCAGCCGTAATCAGCAGATTTAATAATGTTATTCAAATTGGCTGTTTAACAGTCATAACAGTCGTCATGTTATGGATTTCAATTTGTTTTCTTTATTTTTCATTTTATCACCTGAGGAAGAGACTTGTCTTCGTATCTAAAAAGTCACGCTTTTACACTCAACAAGGAAAACAATAAAAATTAATAAACAATCCCTTTAAAAATTGTTTTATTTTGCTATTAATTTATGTTAATTAATTGATTATTTTTTATGCAAATTTCAACTATACTATAATTTGTATAAAAAAATAATAAATCAATTAAAATAATTTCTTTGGTTAGTAGGATCAACTAAAACATAGAAATATTAATTTATATATTTAATAAGTACTATAAGTTTATAAGAATAAAGTTTTTTTGAAATATTTCTAGGCCATAAAATGCAATAACACTCTTTTTAAAGAATTGAGGTCAAAAGTGTATTGATAATTCATTAGTACTAGGATTCTAAATATATCTGTTTCACTGTTAAAAAAAACCTGAACCTACGCAAGGGGGAATTAAATTAATTTTCTTAATGTATTGAAAATTAGTGTTTCTTTCTCGTTCTTTCATTATTAATAGTTAATTACATAGACAATTATTGTTCAAATCTATGTAATCTGAGATAAACTCTTTGTCCAGACGTCCCCACTGGAAATGACCCCGACGTCAATTTTAAAATAAAACCCCCCTAATGAGTTTTGATGGATAATTTGCTCTATTTTAAATTTGTAATTTTTGTTACAGAGTCAGAATTTGTAAGCCTGGGCATCCGGGTGAACAATAATTATATGGATATTATCTAATTACAAACAATAATTGGTACAAAATACTCGTTTATATCTTGTTCAAAATTCTTGGGATAATTCGGCCCAACGGCCGAAGTGTCAATTATAATTTAAAATTTTGGAAATAAAGAATCGTTTTGGATATACTGATGGCCTGATTTAATTTTGCGTGAAACCAATGATGAACGAATCAATAAAAAAATTAATTGTGGATGTTGTTAAACTCCCCTTAAAAATTGACCAATGATCAATTATCAACTTTTCGAATTTTTCCCTCGTTTTACCATTTTTCAAACATTCATCTCAACCAAGACCTTACATAAAAAGTATAATTGATTTGAAATTAAAATTCGAAAAATGGCAAAAAGGAGGGAAAATTCGAAAGGTAGGTTGAGATGGGAAGCTGGTGTCCCAGTGGATCGAAGTCAAGATAGCAGCGGCGTATTTAGCCGAAGGTCGTGGGTTCGAATCCCGCCCGTGACACTGGCTTTTTTATTTAAAAACCTTACATAAAGATTAATTAATTGAAGGATTTATTTAATGTTTTATTTGACAAAGTGATCGTCAAGTTATCCCGATCTATTGCACATTTGCCATCGACTAACAATCTTGTCCCTAATCACCCCGGTCTGTTTGTTTTCGCTGTATCATCGTGATAATGTCGGAACACCGTGTCGGAAAAACACGAAGTTTGCATTTTAAAGGCGTGAAAATAAAAAAAATACTTTTGTATTAACATCTAAAAAGAAAATCAACTAAAATGCAGAATCCACCTGTCTGATTATCCTTTTTGTCCTTTTGTTATTTGGTTAATCATTTTTATTTATCCATTTACGTTTTAGTTATCAATTGACCAAGTTACTTCTTTCAATTAATTATTATTACGTAAGGTATTGGTTGAGATAAAAAAGTCAACGTCACGAGCGGGATTCGAACCCAAGACCTTCGGAATAGGCCGCTGCTGTACCACTTGAGCTATCGTGACTTCGATCCTCTCAGACACCAACTTTCCATCTCAACATTTTTATTTTTTTATTTTTGTTTAATGCATACATTTTTCTTTCCTTTAAATTACAGAACAAATGAAAGAAACTCAACATAGTGTCTGTTAATTATCAATTTAGTAAAAACCAAGAGATTTAATGAAGGGACAAAAGTTTGATAGGTCGGTTCCCCCCCCCCCCGAAAAAAAGAAGTAAAGTAAGTTCTGTCATAAGTAGGGCTTAACGTTCAACTACCCAATTGTCAGGGGACTAGGGGTTAAACCACTTTGAAATACTTTCTCCATAATTAAAATGAAAAACCAATGGGATATGCCGGGATTCGAACCCAGGACCGCTAGCGTGGCAAATTGGTGGAACTCTGACCGCTCGGCCACCGCAGTCCCGTAATCGTAATTACTAATAATAGTTGATAAGTTAAATCAAATAATAATAAAGATAAAAAAAAAATTATTGTTGTGTTCAAATTGTTATAGTATTGTGTGAATATGCTCACAAGGTTGTTGTATGTGCACATAAAGGGCATGTAAGACATGACGTCCAAGAAGGTGGTGATAACTTATTATTTGCCGATGTTATGCAATTAGTTGTCGCATGGCCAACGACTTCTGTCTACGACGAGGATTGGCGGGTAATGTTGATGATGACAATTCCGGATTAAGGGGTTTTGACCGATAGACTTATTTAGAACATTTTTGGAAAACAAGGTCAACATTTGGACAAGGTCGGATACGAGATTTTTAAGTCGGTATGAATTTTATGGTTAGAGACACAGAAGCATTTATTTTTCGAAGAATTTTACAGAAGGGTCTGTAGTATGTTCGGTATGCCCATTATGAGACTTTTTGGTTCAATGTAAACCACTTATTACAGTGGTATCCATAATATTAAAATTTGATCTTCAGGATCGCCTGGAAATCCTCTGGCACAAAGCAGACACGAACGTCAGGAGTTCAGGAATTCTCGCTCAACTTTGCAAAACTTAAATTGAACCTATTTTTAAAATTGATCCATTAAGACATATTTAATTTAGTTCAAATATTCATACAAAACGGTAAATTTTCCGTCAAATAAAATTCATTCTAAGCAGTGTGAAGTAATCAAACGTTAATATATTCATATGAACGTTGATGCTTATTTGAAAGAGATGACTCACCGATCAAAAATATTTTTAAACTTCAGACTGTAGAAACACATCGGTTAAGACTGACGTGCTTAATATATGCAGTGTGAACTTTTTTACCGACTATAAATTAAATGTTTTTCGATGTATGGACTTCGTTTTTACAAGGTGGTACTTGAGAAATGAACATTTACTGTTAATGGAATTGTTTATACACTTATGGAATTTCAGATAGAATCGCTATGGAACATTACGATCTGAGTATGGATGTTTTATTGTTTATATGTAAATGAAATAAAGTCTTTATTCTCATTATTATTGAGAATATTTGTTTAACGACCGGTTCTTCAAAAATTTGTTGAAGTAATGAGGAGCGTTCAGGAATGAATTGTATAAAAAACACCCTTTTCTTTTTTTGCCGACGTTTCGACTTTACATGAGTAATATTTTTTTTCCAATCAACGTGTTTTTTAATTCACCCAGGCCCTTAAGATGACCCGAGTAAAGGTCGAAACCTCGGCAAAAAAATGAAAAAAGGTGTTTTTCTAAAAAAAATTCATTCCTGAATGCTCCTCACTACTTCAACAAATTATTGAAAAACCGGTCGATAAACATTCTCAATAATAATGAGAGAAAAGGCTCCTCACTACTTCAACAAATTATTGAGAATACAGTAAATTAGGTCTTGTTAATTTTATATATAAACGATACATGATATAAAAAAATCAACAATGTTTTTATCTAAAAAAAAACCGATGTTGCACAAATTTACATGGAAGTTTGTTTATCACTAGGAGTGTGTAAATCCGTGTATGTCCACGGACAGTTGTCAACGCAAATTGAACAATTATTTTCTAAACAAGACAACAAAACTGTAGTAAAACCTGACAAGAAAAGGATATAGTTTTGTTATGAACACATGTTTGTCAGTTACTGTGATCCTTGTCATTCGTGATGAAATATTACAGCAATATGAGTAAAATGACAATACTGAACCGGCATGGGTACTTAAAACAGTTTTGCCATCTTCAGTGAGAAACTGTCTCACTCGTAGGGCTTGTGCGGTGTCGGGTAAATTGACATGTTACAGTTCATCAAACTCACGAGAGAAGACGGACCCCCAATAAATGACCTAGTGCTGGTTCGCATGAGTTCACCCACTCACAGATCAACACCCCGCATAAAAAAATTAATATTTTATATATTAAAAGTTTAAAAAGTTCATTTCTTCTTGTTAATCAATTTGAAGGTTGTTTTTGTTTTGTTGTCTTTAGGAACTAAATAAAAAATTTTTATTAAGAGTTCAAAATTTAAACTAATGTTTTGTTTGCTTTTAGTAGATTTGGTCAAAAGAGAAATTGATCAAGCATGGTAAATATTGGTGAATTTAGGAAATTTAATTTTTTTGTGTATAAAATGGATGTCTCGATCCGAAACCGGAATCGAAATTGAGTCAAGTTTCCTTGTCTGGTTCCGGAAAATTCTCAGATAGAGAAATGTAGTGTTTGCAGTGTCGTAGTGGGGAGGTTTGCAGGATGTTCGCGCGTCTTTCTCCAGTACCGGGCCGACGTTTACCTCCGGATCACGTGCATCGAACGCCTTTCAGGCCAGGTGCCCCGGTAGAGAGTAAACAGAAGGCGCGGGTCTGCACAAGGGGCCTCGAGTTGAGGTAGGTCCGAGTAGCTGGCTATTTATAAAACCGGTCCCTCCTCGCTCCTGGAGTCTGGAGGCCGAGGAGGATACGCGCCCGTTATCAAAACAGTGATAACTCACCTCGGTCATCGTCGTCCGCGCCTGCACATAAACACTCCACTCCGTAGAAAAACCGAAAAGAGTTTGAGAGTGAGACGACCGACGAGGGAGAGCCTTGGAGGGGGCAACCCCACTACCAAGCCTCGCTACTTTTGTTTTATATTATATTAATAGGAGTTAAGGGGGGTTATCCCGGGTCAGTCCCCCTCTTAGTCCCACGCCTACACTCGAGACAGGGTGAATCCCCTGGAATCCTGGAGAGTACCCGGAGGAGCTCCCGATGCACCGCGGAACCGGCTGCCAGGGTCCGACCGCCCTGCCCCGATCCCCGACCCCTCGGCCGGACCTCAACTCTTTCAACAAAAGACCGTCCTTGAGGTTCCAAAAAAAGTCCGAAACGAAAGAACTTCGCATTAAATTGCCACATAACTTTAAATCTTACAATGAACACATCTTGTAAGACAGAACCAACCATGCCGTTTGCTTTAACATAGAGCAGGAATCAGTAAAGTTGTACTTAGGGATGGCAATATTTAATCTATATATACCGATATACCGAAAACTATATGTCCGCTTCACCAATATATCGTAAAAAAGATATAAAATAAAAAAAGATTATGCCAATAAAAATTAAGGTTTGAAAGCCTTTCGAGCAAGTCTTGCAAGTTGCCATTTGTTTTCCTTTTTCCGGTGCATTAAAATATTTAAAAAAAAAACACTTTTTTGACTTTTTCCAGAGGAAGGTGTCAATATAAAAAAGTATTTGAAAATAGCGCACACAAATTATTATTATCCACGGACGAAAGTTTACAAACAAATAAAATTATATACATATATCGATGTTTCATACAGACAGCAGTTATCCAATAGTAATAAAAAAATTTGTAGTCAAGTTTTTATAAATTAATTTTTTTCGTAAATAAAAAACGAATATATCGATACATTTCAAGTATTTATACTCAAATATATCGATAAAAAATATACTCGAATATGTAGAAATATTTCGATATATCGTTGCCATCCAAAGTTGCAGTTATCGACAATTGTTAATACTAGATGTGGATCAAGGAGTCCTATTTTGACTTGACAACATTATATTGAATAATTTTAATCAATTATCTTATTGAAGTCGTGAGGAGCGGTCAAGAATGATGTAGTTTAGATAAAACCCATTCTTTTCATTTTTTGTCGACGTTTCGACCTTTATTCGGGTCATCTTCAGGGCCTGGATAAATTAAGAAACGCACGTTGATTGGACAAAATACAATTTAAGATGTAAATATAAATTATGAACCAAGTATTTCGTAATTTACCCATGCCCTGAAGATGAGCCGAATAAAGGCCGAAACGACGGTAAATAAAGGAAAAATGTATTTTTCTAAACTACCTCATTCTCGATCGCTACTCACGAATACAACAAATTATGAAACAACAGGTCACTAAGAAACAAAATTAATTATACTTTTTATGTAACAACGGGACACTTTTTTTTTGGTTCTACACTCCAAAACACGAGACACATATCCGCCATTTCTTGTAACCGTTAAAAAATTTTAAACTTGAAATTTTCCATTTTTTAATATTTTTATTTCACGGTACTATTTTCTTCAATCAACTACGTGAATATATAATTTTACGGCATTTTCTTAAAATCAATATTGCAAAAAAAATGTGGTAAAACATTATTGTTTTTATTTTAACCAATAATATACAAAAAATCATATTTTTTAAATACCTAAATTAAATCAGGCTGAGTTGAAAAATATTAGTTTTTTAGAAATTTTTTGGTTATTAATAAATCTGGATAGTTATTATCATAATTATCATATTTTTATCGCAATATAAATAAAAAATGTTGTAAAATGATATATTTACATAGTTGATTGGGGCATGTAGAACGGCGATATGAAAATATTTAAAAACTTTAAAAAAATTCATGAACTTCATGAAAATTTCAACTTTCAAAAAAAAAAAATCAATCGCAAAGCCATGGGCTATTCACAAGAGGGCTAATTTCACGTCTCCCAAAATTATCTATAAATTATGTTTTTGGAGTACTTTCATGTTTTTTGTTGCCTTAATGCTATTTTATCTCAATAATTTAGTACAATTTCTAGGATTAAGAGCAATGTTGTGATGACAGAAAAGCTTTTTGTAATTTGTCAATTTCACAACGTTAACAACGAGCTTATTACTTTTTAAATATTTTTTAATATATTTCTTTGGTTGTAATGACATTATTGGCTGTATAGGGTATGAATGAACTAATTTTGACCATATTTATCTAATCTGAGCCAAGAATATAAATTTACTTTCTGAGCATAGGATTGAGGCCCAGAAGAAATTGTCCTTATAACAAAATGCTTTTGGAAAAGCGTTTAATTTTAAATTTTAAATTTAATTTTAATTTTTTCGCTATACTTTCATGATATTTGTTTGATAAGTGATAACAATAAATCGGAAAAAAATCATTTGTGTTAACAAATAATGCTTTATTTTTTCGTTAGGGCTACCGGTCCTGGGTTCGAATCTCGACTTAGCTCATGGGCTTTTAATTGTTGTAAAGTGGTTTGACCCTTCGTCCGTTAGATTGGCGCCGAATAAATCAGTGTTGCCAATACACGGGCAGGAACGCCATAAACTAACGGGATTTCTTGTTAACCTAAAACAAAGTCGCTAAAGTTGCTCTGAAGAAGGGCAAGAAAGGGTTAAAAGATTGAAGTAATAAGATAAAGAAAAACAACGGGAAAACAGGAAAAAACGGAATTTACCAATATTTTTGGACTATTTGGTTCTTCTACATCTATATCCAATTTTTCCAACACAATACAACATTTAGTCCGCAGTCCGTAGTTTGCCGACCCCTGATATTAATAGGATTAACATAAATTTATTTTTTGTAGCACAATAAAAAAAATTGGATCGAAGAGATCGCCTGTTCGGCCGTTTCGCATTCGTTTTCTGCTTTCCCGACACAAAATGTCCTACATGAAAATGGATCTGTACCGAGAGAATATTTATGCAAATGTTTATTTAAGCTTATGTTCGACATTGGGCGATTCTTTGCAATTGCTATATCACATAAAATGGTATTTCTCATAAATATACAAAAAGATTTATTGAATCGATCGGTATTCGTGGTCCGATTGACCAAATAAATTTTTTTCAATTAATTAATCTTTAAATAAAGTATTGGTAGAGATAAAAAAGTAAATGCCATGAACGAGATTCAAACCGAGGACCTTCGGCTAAATACGCAGCTGCTCTACCACTTGAGCTATCGTGACTTGAAGAGCAACGGCGTATTTAACCGAAGGTCCTGGGTTCGAATCCCGATCTTGACATTGACTTTTTTATATCAACCAATAATTTACTTAAAGATTAATTAATTGAAAGAAAAATTATGTTAAAACATTGTTATATAACTCTTTCTTATTTAGGATTATGTATTTTCGACACGCACAGTATGATTTGTTTATTGAAATACGTAAACACTCAGCCGGATTTTCATTGATTAGCAATTAAACTAGACCTCACAGGAACGTGTACGAAGGCATTAGTCGTTGGATATTCGGTCGGAACTGTTAAGAAAATTACTAAGTTTTCGTTGTTTGCCGGATTCTTAATATTTTCCTAGCGGCCATTGCGCGTTTCTCCTCGATTAAAGTTGCTCGGCTCTCGATAAAACACCTGGATAAAACAAATCCCGACTGAAATTAGTCCTGGGTCGTTTCGTCCACGCGATACGAACACGGTGTAATTTATTCATGGGGGGGGGGGTGTTTTCATGTCGAAAATGGGTTTTTCTATCTGTTTTTATATTTCATAGCTGAAATACCGTTGATTTTTTTTTTTAAGTCCTGTTATTTTAATTGCGTCAGTGGTAAGGAATAAGTCTTGTTACGCGACCATGTCGGCTTTATCTCGGGTGGACTCCGGCTTATTAAGATTAGAAGCGACTCGCCTAGGTAGTGCATGTCCGACGACGAGGGGTGCAATTAAAAAATAGTTTTATAAGGAGAAGCATAGTTGACACCCCTCCTGCCGGCCCTTGAGACAATAAGAAAAGGGTCTCTCTTAAACAAAGGACCTTCTTTATTTACAATCCTTTGCCGGCCAAAAAAAAACTTGATTAGGACATGGGAACATCTAACGGAAACGCAAGATGAACCCTTCTTCCGTTATACCATTGTTCTAGATTTTACGATGATCTCCGGATTTTTTTTTTTTTTAGATTCTTCAAAGGGCAGGTATAAACAATATGTTCGCATTAGTTTCTTTTACTTCTTCTAATGGTAGTAAGTATTCATTTAAAACCGGTTTAGGTGTTCTACTGGGTCCCTTCTATAAAGAATAAGTCGTTGGAATTTTTTTTTTAATTTTTGCTATTATCTAATGCATCCTTGAAGGCATCATTAAACTGACACATTTCTAAATTGCTTTACAATTAGCAACTCAATTCACTCAAACTTTGTTATTTATTTAATATCGAAAGAAATAAAAAGCGAAATAAACTTATGATGTGTTTTCGGCCTTCTGATATCTGATGTACGAGTATCGAGGTGGCCAATAAAGAAAAATTTAAAAAAATTTAAAGCATAACCATTATAAAGTGCATAAAGAAATATGTCGATGATTTGTTACTAATGATATCCAAGTCTGGATATTGGAAATATTCAAATCATACCATAAAAACTTAGAATTTACATCAATTATATTTAGTGGTCTGATTGACCAAATTACTTTTTTCAATTAATTAATCTTTTTATGTAAGGTTTTGGTTGGAATGAAAAAGTCAATGTCACGAGCGGGATTCGAACCCAAGACCTTCGGCTCAATACGCCGCTGCTATATCACTTCGATCCATTCGGACACCAACTTCCCATCTCAACCAACCTTTCGAATTTTCCCTCTTTTTTGCCATTTTTCAAATGTCTAACCAGAATTCAATTCTCGGCGAAATATGAAGTGGCTACGGGGAGCTGTTAGTGTAGTCATCCTTCGTTTTACTTAAATCCATTTATTTAGTGGTCTGATTGACCAAATTACTTCTTTCAATTAATCTATCTTTTTATGTAAAGTTTTGGCTGAAATGAATAAGTTAGTGACACGAGCGGGATTCGAACCCACGACCTTCGGCTCAAGTGCTCGAATGGATCGTCGTCAATATAGCTCAAGTTAGAGCAGCGGCGTATTGAGCCGAAGGTCGTGGGTTCGAATCCCGATCGTGACAATGACTTTTTTATCTCAACCAAGATTTTACATAAAAAGATTAATTAGAATTTACAGTTGAATAAGAGGTGGAAAACTACCTTACATAGAAATACTTCTAATAAATAGTAACGAGATGGTATAGAAAACTATACTCCTCTGATAGAATCATGGACTACAACTATCTCCACTATTTCAAAGAGAAAATTAAGTTTAAAATTTATAGAAAATATTAATGCAAATTATTATTTTTTAAATAAAGAGAGGATTATTATTAAAAATTTCAAATACTACTAAGAAGGCAAAAAATTTATAATTTCAAAAATTTTAAATTGTAGTTAAGATATTTTAAAGCCAAGATTTAATTTGGTTGGTTTTTTTTCTTGCTACAAGTTTATTCTGTATTATTTGTTTATTTTTCATATGGGAAGTTGGCGTCAGAGTGGATCGAGGTCACAATAGCTCAAGTCTTTACAGCAGCGGCGTATCGAGCCGAAGGTCGTGAGTTCGAATCTCGCTCGATACACTAACTTTTTCATTTCAACCCATATCTTACATAAATATTAATTAGTTGAAAGTTGTTATTTGGTCAATCGGACCACGAAATATAATGGAATTATTAAAAGAGATGCTCTACATCAAAAATGAGCTTACAAGCTTAGAGCTCTATTCTTAACTATTAATTATGTTTACATGTTAAAAATGTTTTTAGCAAGGCTTACCTTGTTAATTTTAAAAATGGTAAAAAAATGGAAAAATTTGTTGACTAAATATTACTGTCATTAAAGGATTTATTGTGTTTTCTTGGAGCATGGGCCATAAGTTCTAACCTGGAATGCTAGTTGTTTCATCTCTGACGACGGTAAAAAAAAAAAATTGTATGCTTTTTGATTTTGGTTAAGGTATAGATTGGGTAAGTTAATTGTTGTATTTCATTAATGTGTATAAATTTTATATAAAATAAAGATAATTATTTGTAATAGAGGTCTGATGAAGGCGTTAATTTTTGGGTTTTTCTTTGTTGGCCTCCTGTCCAATACTCGTACAACATATGAAATAAAGGTTTTGAGTTAAGATAAAAATCAGTGTCACGAGCGGGATTCGAACCCAAGACCTTCGGCTAGATACGCCGATGCTCTACCACCTGAGCTATCGTGACTTCGATCCGCTCGGGCACTAACTTCCCATCTCAACCCCACCTTTTGAATTTTCTCTCCTTTTTGCCGTTTTTCAATGCCATTTCGAATCCCGCTCGTGACACTGACTTTTTCATCTCAACTAAAAACCTTAATTAATTGAATGATATTAATTGGTCAAGCGGACCACGAAAAATAGTGAATTATATGAAACAAACAAAATAAAGTAATAAAAGTAGAAATTATTAGGCACTGCTATGTCGATTGTGACGCCACTAAACTTCAGCAAAAAAAAAATCTAACTTTTTTAAACATTACAATTAATTGCTGTTTTACTTTTATTCATAGAAAAGAACATTGTTTATATTTTTATCCTTTTGTATATTTTTCCTCGAATTAACAAAATCATTACAATATTCTTGAAAGTTACTAGTATTCATATGAGGCGGACACTAACCTTTTTATCTTTTCGTCCAAAAAAAAGTTCACGGTCTGAGGAAGTATCATCCAATTTGCTTTGTCGGAAGTACAAAAAAAGTCGAGTAGTTGCGTGCTATTCGGATTAAAAATCTCGGTCGGCCATTTTGTGTTTCGCGGGGTAGCAATCTTGGGTAAAGATCTTCTGACCGTCGTTATTTAGGGCCAATTAAACAACACTCGGGCCAAACAAGTAGTTTTACTTCCAATTAGGCCGGGGGCCGTGCAAACAACACAACAGATATTATGCAGATACACGCCCGCCAGGAGTTTATTGTCTTCATCCACCCTGGATTCTCCGTTTTATTTATTCTAATGGTGTGAACCCCTTGGTGTTTCCATAGAGGAAGAACCCGCGGCCCACTCTCACGGTGATAGACATCCGTGAATTATTTTCGATCGGGAAGTAAGCTAGAAAGAACCATGATTTTCTAAAATGAATCGACAAGTTGGAAAAAAACAGGAGGGGTTTTGCCCATCAGCATCAGTGACTGCCAATTTCAAGGCTAGAGACATCAAGTCAAAACAGAAAGAAGAAAATTCACGATGAACGCCATAGCGAAATAGTTTAACTAGGGAATTTCGAGTATTTAATTATTATTATTATTATGCGGTATGATGTGACGTAGGTTTAGAAAAACCATTTTGTTTATCGAGCCAACGTTTCGATCTTTATTGAGATCAACTTCAAGGCTCAAAGTGTTTGCCTTCACACACAATTGGCACAATGGCACAATTACACAGAAGACAAACACTTTGAGCCCTGAAGATGATCTCAATAAAGATCGAAACGTTGGCACGATAAAGAAAATGGTTTTTCTAAACCTACGTCACACCAGACCGCATCTCACGATTTCTGAATAATTATCGATTAACTGTCACTAATCACCACACATTTGCTCAGCAGGTTCAAAGACTTTAGAAACAACAAAGCGACGCTAGCCTTCGTTAAAAAAAACCTCTGAATGCCACGGTAACAAAATTTTTTGCCCTTTAATATTGATATTGGCAGCTTTGAAATGCAGTTGCTAGATTTAAAAAAATAAAGAATTTTTGAGCTCAAAAAAGAGCTAAAGATTTACAGCTATTGGAGCAAAATAAATGTGACTTAAATTTACAGCACAGTCTGCTTTGAAAGATCTGGCGAGGGAAGATACGTTGATTTTTAACACTTGATGATGGTCAACTGAAGAAACTAGCGTTTCCTGTTCTTTCTTTATTTGAGTTTACATATTTATGCGAACAATAATTTTCAAGCGTGAACTTTATCAAGAGTAGATTAAGAAATCGGCTTATCGATGAGAACTTGGAATCGGGCCTAAAATTAAAAACAACATAAAAGCAGACTTACCCCTACTTTCGAGAGCGTACTTTTAATTCTAATTATTTCCATACAAATGTCTAATAAAACAAAGCTTAAGTTCAAAAAATGGCTCTTTGAATAAACTTTAATTTTGTATTTTTGATTATATTTGGCTCTTTTGGACGACGAGTTTGCCGACCACTGGTATATACGAACCAAACCCAAAACCCGACACATTGTACTGCTTCATATTGGCAAAATAATTTGCCCATTTTTGGTAATTTTAGAAAAACTATTAAAACGAATAGAAATGATGATTTCGCACGTCGATAATTGTCCTGATATAAAAACCAGGGGATCGAGGGGTTCTGTCTTTCAATCCATGTGGGAGAGATGTGATTGTAGAACTCCTTCGATCTGATGATGACCTATGAGCTCGAAATCCGGTCGTTAAAAACAACTGCTGTGAATGCGAACTATCTTTTTAAAAAGAAGCTATTAAATTCTTCCAAACGTAATTCTCAAAATATAATCCCCGACCACAGGTTTTCACAACTGCTACTTAACTGTCCAACTGTGGTACACATCTCTTTCTTGAGTTGGGGCAGTGTTGTTCTTGGGCTGTTAACCTAAGCTGAGACGTAAGATCGACGTTGGCACCCGGGGTGTTCATGTTCAAGGACATCCACCTACTACCTCATACTGCATACCCATCTCACTTTGGTTATTCCAAGTCATTGAAAGCAGTATCCTCTCAGAATATGTCCAAGTTGGTTATTGGACACAAACCTCTCAAACAACCCTAACCTTTGCCAGATGATGCATTACAAAGCAGTCAATGACCTGATACTTCTAGGAAGAAGGATTGAGTCTATTGCACCGAACTAAGGAACTAGGAAGGTACAATAAGCCAGAAGGCTGCAGTGCCTGGGAGGTGCAAACCCCGCTTCCTAATATCCTTTTTCACCATACCATACCATACGCAAAAGCAAAGAATAAAATTTAACCAGGAATAAAGGACTGGTGTCCTGTAAAAATGTGTGGTGTTTGGTGACCGTTACTTAAATTTGGAGGTCATGAGATGCGGTCATCAAGCCAACATTTCGATCTTTATTGATATCGTCGTCAGGGCTCAAAGTGTTTGTTGTGTCCAGAGGCACTCTCAACATGACAGACAAGAATGACACATCTACACGGAAAACAAACACTTTGAGCCCTGAAGACGATCTCATTAAAGATCGAAACGTTGGTACGATAAAGAAGATGTTTTTCTAAAACCTACGTCACACCAGACCGCATCTCACGACCTCCAAATTCTCAGTAAAAGGTTGATCCTTTAATATTTCAAATACCCCCCCTCCAATGCGTTCAAGGTGCGACCAGGATCACATACACGCTTCACGTCAAATCCTCAAACAGGACCGAAACATCAAGAAGTTACAAAACGATCTTACACGACGGACAAACACCCTGACTTACCTCCCAAAAATACTGTTTTACGACACATAGTTAAGTCGGTATGGATTTACGGACTGGGAAGACCTTACTGACCAATGGGTATTTTCTCCACCCTTGTTTTTAATTTTGTTTGCATTTCCTATCTCAGTTTAAATGTTACCGAATTGAAGGTAGTTGTAATTTACTGCAATTTAAACAGAAAAAAACTGATCCGTGCGCTATTTAAAACGTATTATCGGTGTTCATTAAAGAGCCAATAAACACGAAATACACATTTAATTAACTGGTTATCTTCTAGTCATCGACCTACCTTTAAGAGATGGTTTAACATCAGATTTTTGTAAACGATCAAGCAGCGTAATTTCAAGTTATTACTGATTGTTGTTCGGTACGGCACGTCATGAGCGCTCAGTAATAACAGTTGCGATGCCAGGCATTAAATTACGATCGCCGTTAGCCAGAAACACAGTTTAAAAGAAGACCGATCTTCTGAGACAGTGAAATGCAGTGAAAAGACAAAAAAAAGGAGGGAAAGTGCAAGACAGTTGACATGCGACAAACTCTTGGCCCCTGGTTAGAACAATACGCCGATTAACATACCGGTCGGGCCAGTTTTCAAATCGTAATCCGGAAAAAATCTCAGAGCTGACAAAAAGCACAACCCCATCGCTTCCGACACAAAAACAAATTAACATCGCAGGATGAACAGCGGTTCAGTGTAGAAAAACCAATTGATACTATTCGAGCTCAGAAGCCGATTGGATCTGCCTAAGGGGTCGATTTTCCATCCTTTCCACCCCTCTTTCAAAATTAATTAGCCTGTTAAGATTGATGAACGAATTCCACTAGTAAGGTCAATAATTTGGTCCTTTGGCATCACATATCTCCCGAAAATCTAAACGAGTTTAAAAGATAAACTGACAAACCCAATAAAGCATCTGTTATATTTTTTTAAATTTTTTACCGAGGTTTATTTAAGGTTTGATTCTATAAATGATTTGAACAAGTTAATATGTGTGTGAAATGCAGCCTGAAAATATTTTTTTTGGTAATTTAAAATTCAAAATAGTTTTCTATCTTCTTATTTCAAGAATAAACTAATATATGCTGTAAAGGTGTTAATGAAAATTTCCTTTGAAGCTTATATCACATGCAGAATATAATCAGTATAAACTGACAACAAAGAAAGCATTGGAATATTAAACAAAGCTCACTCAAAGCATGCACAAGTAAATACAAAAAATGTACAATTGCCTTAATATGTTCCAATTTGTACTTAGAAGTTATTTTATTGGCCAGTCACTTGAGGTAATTTTTTTGCAATAATGAAAGAACTGTTAAATTGGACCAATTTTTCCATAGAAGATATTCAATTGGCCAGTCATTTGAAAACAATGTCTTTTTTATGCATTGGACGATGTCATTTTTTGTAAGAATGAAACCGAATGAAACTATTTGTACATAGAAGGTATTTCATTGGGCAGTCATTTGAATGAATGACTTTTTTATACATTGAACGATGTCTTGTTTTGCAAGAATATAAAAACCATTAAATTGAAACTATTTGTACGTAGAAGATATTTCATTGGGCAGTCATTTGAATAAATGACTTGTACGTTGAACGATGTCATTTTTTTGCAATAATGAAAAACTGTTAAATTTCGCCAATTTATACTTAGAAGGTATTTCATTGACCAGTCATTTGAACAAATGACTTTTTTATTCATAGGACGATGTCTTTTTTTTGCAATAATATAAAAACCGTTAAATTCGACCAATTTGTAAATAGAAGGTATTTAATTGACCAGTCATTTGAAGACAATGTCTTTTCTTTTGCATTGGACGATGTCATTTTTTGCAATAATGTAAAAAATTGAGTATACAATTGAATCTATTTGTACATAGAAGGTATTTTATTGGCCAGTGACTTGAATAAATGACTTTTTTGTACGTTGAACGATGTCATTTTTTTTCAATAATGAAAAACCGTTAAATTTGCCCAATTTGTACTTAGAAGGTATTTCATTGACCAGTCATTTGAAAAAATGACTTTTAAGCATTGGACGATGTCATTTTTTGCAATATTATAAAAACCGTTAAATTGGACGTTTTTGTACATAGAAGGTATTTCATTGGCCAGTCATTTGAAGACAATGTCTTTTTTATATATTGGACGATATCATTTTTGTGTGCAATAATGTAAAACCGTTAAAATGGCCCAATTTATACTTCCAAGTTATTTTATAGGTCAGTCACTTGAGGTAAATGACTTTTATACAATGAAGTTGTTAAGGATATACAATTTACACCCTTGAAGCCTATTTCAACCGGTATACTTTGAGAATTTCAATAATAGTTAAGATCTAGAATTGTTAATGAACGAATTGTTTTTCATACTGATATATTTCTATTTGATAACATGATTTTAGGCGTGAAAAATGAAATACCTCCAGACGACCTTATAAATAAAAATGATAGAAATGATAAATTATCTTATAAATGTCAAAAGTCTGATTTCTAGGTGTGGTATTGAAAAATAGGCGGAAAATATGCAAGTTATAGTGGCATAAAACAAACACAAAGTGCTAAAGGAGAGCATGCAACACGACAAATAGTAAAAATCCATGCAAATACTACATTTAAAAAACATGACAAACGGGGCTTGAAAATAATCGACTCACTCTTTGAAGGGCGTTCCAGCATTCTTCCAAAGTCCGGTCGGATATCACCCCAGACCGATTCTGCACAGATTCGACGAAAGGTAAAGGCGTAAGGAGAAGGAAGCAGAAACAGAGAAAGAACACATGTTAATAGCCAAAAGTGCCCGAGGGGCGTCTGCGGGGGCGGTTGCAGAGAACTCTCTCGGCCCTCCTGGCCACTATGCCGCCCCCGCAGCATCCAGCCCACCACCAAAACAAGCGCCAATAACCCTATCTTTAAAAGAACACCACCATATTTAACCATTTACCATGAAATGACTACTGAGAATTTGATATGAACATCACCAATATAACATAATAAACTTAAATCTAATATTAAAATTAATTGACATTGTTGCACTTCACGCTGGAAAAGGATAAATCAATTATAAATACATCAGACTAATAAGACTGGAAATAATTTTTAAATCTGATGAACCTATGGACAGTATTATTTTAAAAATTAACAGACTCACAAAACAATTATTATAAATATATAGTCATTAAGTTACATGTTCAAAACAGCAAATAAAGAATTCTTTACACTCAGTCAATTTTTTTTATAAACCCTGTATTACCAGGGAAATTTTTTTTTACAAAATTTCACTTCTATCTGATTAGATTTACTCTTTTGTATAGATTCCATATGACGTAGTATTTTTTCCAGATTTCTTTTCATCTGATAGTTCTTAATGTACAAATTTCTCCCCTACTTCCAGAAAATTATAATTATTAAATATATACCAACACCGGTATTTATAAAAAATAAAATGTATTGAGATATATTGTATAAACGTAATGAACTGAAATATAAGGTAATTTTTATGAAAAACTCATTATTTATGTTTAAAAAACGAATAAAACGGATTATAACGAGTATCGCTCAAATGGATGACAAAATTTTAAGACGCTTTTAGTACAAGCAAAGCTTTTTATAAATTTTTAAACTATCGAAAATAAAAAAGTTTCATAAATGATTGATTGTACATTTTCCATGAGTATCCTAATCGTAGAATAATAGGGATGGAACTATATCATTTTTTGAATTTTGGTAAATATAATAAAATATATTATAGTACTTTGGGGATTTTGCCATACGTCAAAAGTGCGCTTTTAACAGAAATAAGTATAAATACTCAATTAGTCATACACAATTTTTTCGATATGAAAAATTTCGGTCACAGGCGGGAATCGAACCCATGACTTTCGGCTGTTCGATTTGTTTCGAATTCGGAAAGATTCGGTTCGAATCCCGCCTGTGACACAAATTTTTCATTTCGAAAAAAATGTGAACAAATAATCGAGTATTTATATAATTAAGTAGAAGTTGATAAAATAATTAAAAAGAAAGAAGTATTGTTTACAAGTTTGATCATATTAAATATATTTATAGTATATTCTTTTATTTATATGTTATTATTATTTATTATTATATAGCATTTAAAATTCAGCATAGTCAAGGACATTTAGCTACTGCGATGTGTTTTTCAACAAATTTAACTCCTAAAAAAATAATTCGAGAAGATCTTCGAGTTATAACTATGAATTACAAATGAAATACAATTAATAAAATATTAATTAGCCAAAACAGTTCGTAACGAGTTAAATTTAAAATTCAGGATAATCAAGAACTTTTAGCTGTTGAGGTGTATTTTTCTACTTATTAAACCCCACAAAAAATTAATTTCGATAGTTCTTCAAATTGCAACCACGAATTACAAATAAAACACAATTACCAATATAATAATTAGCAAGGATAGTTCGTAACAAGTTAAAATTAAAATTCAAGGTAATCAAGGACTTTTAGCTGTTGCGGTGTATTTTTCTATACATTAACCCCGTCCGAAAAAAAAATGAAACAATAAAAATAATAATAATTTGAGTAGAACTTCGTATTACAGCCATGAATAACACACAAAACACAATTAACAATATAATAATTACATATAGTTTAATATTGAGCGCAATCAAGGAATTTTTAATTGCTATGCTGTGTTTTTCTACAAATTAAACTCCCAAAAAACACAATACGAGAAAACCTTCAAATTTTACCCGTGAATTACACATAATATATTATTATTATTATTAATTTTTAAGGGCGTTTTTACGGCTAAGGTCATTTCTCGCCTTAACATTTAAACCTTTTATAAACTAATCTATCCAAAGCTTTAATTTATACTTTTAAAATACTAAAACTACTAAATATGTATGCGAAACAACCATTTTAAATTATAAAATTTATTCCTGTACTTTAATTAGAATTTCGAATTTTAGCTCCATAATAATTTAAACATTTCCCATAGGCTTGTATGACTAATAATAATACACTCAATATAATTAACAAAATAGTAATTAGGCAAAATATTTGACAAGGAAAATCTAAATTTCAACATAATCAAGGGGAATAAATTTAAATTCCAACTCGGAAAATATATCTTTAACATTATAATCTATCGTTTACGCCGCAGTAAAGTTTATTATTTCCTTTTTTCTCCTCCATCCAGACTTTTCAATTTAATATTGAAGGTTGTAAAATTCTTTAGTATTACTGTAACCTTTAAAAGGCGTTTTATCGTTTCCAGCAATTTCACGCAGTTTAACAATTATTGGTCTTTTTAAGCATGTTCGCCCAGTAGTCAAGAAAACAGCTTGTAATGATATGACGGCTTAATTTTGGCAATATATAAATAAATATTTTTATTATTGAATCTCGCAATTCCAATCTTTCAATAATTATTTGTACCAAAAATCATACACATGATATAAAAATGCAGAAAAAAACTATTTCAAGATGGAAAAACATCTCAGGAGAGTTGAACAATTTTAAGTTAATATTGGATTTTAAGTTTAACTCAAATATTTCACAATTTACTCATCGTTTAGACTTTTATTATTGTGATTCGGGATTCTTTTATAATTATTTCTAGATGGATTAGGATCGATTCAAAGCAGCAAATAACGGATCAATGGACGATAATTTGGTAGTACAGGTTGTTAAGTTTTATCTTGGGTTTAATAATCGACAAGATTGGGACTTAATTGCATAACTATACTTTATTGGATGCAATAGATACACAGCACAGAAGAGATTATTACTATTATTGTAAATAAACTGTATATATTTATTATAAAATAAGCAATACTTCCAAGTTTTGTTGGTAATTTCGCTAGTCTTTTTTTATATATTGTAAAGACAATGAAAATTTTCATAAATAAAACTACTGATTGTATTGTTTGATGGTATATCAAATACTATAATCCATTCTAGACATCTCGTAATTATTAAAACATGAGTCTGATAATTTTCTCTTTTGTATAATGAAGATTAGAGAATTTTCTCTACTTAAAAAATTTAAAGATAAAAGGGAAAATAAATAATTGAGACATAAAACAGGGTTTTGGGAAGGAAAGCTCGTCGGGTAAAGGAAGTTTCGTAATAAATAATAAAATAAGGGCTGAGAGTTCTGCCGTACGCAAAGTTCGGCGGACGACTGGCCGTAAGAGGCGTCCCCTAAAAGGAGTGGGGGTAGGCGAAGTACGCGGAGGGGAAGTGTGCGCACGCATGGGCTCCCCCCACCCAATTTCCATGGGCCGCACGCACACCACCTGTCACCCACCCACCCCCCAGTTCCTTTTCATCTCTCGGCCCTTGTCATACGATGATATTACGTGATTATATAAATAAAAACACATCGATTCCCATTTTTTATTTTTTACTTTTTAGGGGGGGGGGGTAAAAGTGTCGGAATGTTTTCTGACAGGGGTTGAAAATTTTGAGGCCCGTACTTGAGAAAAATTACGGAGCTTTTAGAGGGATAAACCAGTTTTATTACTCGACCCAGAAAACATACGAAAATAGGAATTTTGAAAATTATGTTTGATGTAAAGAACTTTGGCAAACATTAATGACAGCTTTTAAATATTTTGATTTAAAAAAAAATCTAAGCTAGTAATTCCTTCGGTAAAAATATTAAGAAGACTTTAGAAAGACAAAGAAATAGAAGAAATTCATAATATTTAAAAAGCCGAATTTGACTGATTTTAAGACAAAAATGTTTACATGAGTTAAAACAGGTTATTTGTTTTTATTGAGACAAAATTTATTTCCACAAATATTATAAACTGTTCAAATTTTGATTTTCAAGGTTTTTTAGGTTTACAACAAACTTTGAATTAAAGTCTTAAAAAATATTCATTTAATTGGATTTGAGAAGTGAGCACTGATGAAATAGCAAAACAGCCAAGAATTTTTATTTTCAAGATCTGTTTATATAAATTATTTTTTTTAACGTAAATTTACGGAAAAGTTGCATGTATCAATAAATATAACAAGTTTTTTTTTCTTTCTTCTCTTTTTGCTGTATATTCTCATTTGGATTATAAAAGCATAATTTTTTTTAATAATCCAAACCAACTGTTTTGTCTTATCATTTGGCAAACTAAGTTATAATGATGATGTTTGTTGAAAAAAATAAAATAAATCAATTTTGTAATATTTGCTTTTGCAGCATTAAGACTTTTGTTAAATTATTATGAAAGTAAACAATATCTCCACGGAACAACTTTTTGAATTATGAAATTTAATTGAATAAGTTACTTTTAATTTAGTCAATTTTGATTTATGATGAGCAGGTGGCTAATTGTTTATTGTTGACAGGGGAAATATTACAACGAAGTATAACTTGTTTCAGCCTTTCTTAAGGAAAAGAAGAAAATTCCGCGAAAAACAACCCACCCTTTTATTAATCATAATTAAAAAAACGGAAAATATAGTAATTTTGTGGAAATTATTTTCAATTGATATTCACGATATGAGGTATTATAGTCAAAGTCAATTTCAAAAGTTCCAAAAATCTAATGTCAAAAGTGTCAATAATGTAAACAAGCAATAGTTAGGACATGGACGCGACAAATAATATACGTTGATGCGTTACAACCGTAAATTTTGAAATTTGATATTTTTTCAAAAACGATACATTAATAAAAATGACAAGGCTGAAAACAATTAAAACGATTTTGTTCAAACATCACTGAATTAATATAATTATTCGTGATTCTTGCTTTTACTAAAAAAATATATAATCAACGGCCGAAAAAATATTTTTGTCAAATTTAATTTTTTTTAACAATGTGACAAACGTATGATAATTCCGATTGGTAAGAAGTTTTAAAATATTCGACAGGGTGAAAAACCAATGTTTGTTTTTCAAAGTTAGGGTGCCGGCGGTTTATGTTTATTTTCCGACGTATATAATCTACCCGTTTTACCGCACTTCAAAAAACTTAGGAGGGCGAATAAAAATATAATAACATCGAGTCGGCGTTCGGATACACCGGGTATTGACACTTTTTGGAAAATATATCCGTTTGAAATAAAATTTCACCAATAGCGCGGGGAAATACAAATAAAATCAGACGCCGTTCTTTTTGTAAATTTCTGAATATTCAACTACCAATCATCGAAATGGGAATTAAATTTCAAATTGTAAAAATTGATCGGACATACGGACTTGAAGAAACTTTTCGTCAGTACAGGATGAAATGAAACTTTAGCGATTTTAAGTGATTCAACGTGGTAAAAACATATTATTTAGCATAAACGTGTAAAGCAAAAGAAAGTGTTTTTTTGTTTTGTTTTTTTTATAGCGGAAGACCCGATTTTTGTCACTTTATATGCGAGAGAACAGAAAAAAGTTTGTCATTGTTTTGTTTCCCTTCGCCGGCGATCAGGTGTTGAAAGGGTGGAGATAAATAAAGAATGACGAGTTTTTTTTGGAGGGGAATCACGTGGTTAAAAAAAAAAAAACGTGTCTGGGGTGTTGATGAGGGGAGGGTTTCGAGGCCCGGCAGGCGTACACGTGGGTAGCGTGAAGTACGACTTTGTCAACACAATTTTTTTTAAAAATAATAAACCATTTTGACGTACCTGTAATTCGCTCACTAACTTCTCTGTCATGGCTTTCGGGTCGGGGAGCTGTAACGAGGGGCTGACACATGCGACTTGGAGGTCTTGCGGCAGCTCCTGCGGGTTCTGCTGGACCCCCTGGAGCTGGTGTTGCTGCTGTAATTGTTGTTGGTGTAATTGTTGTTGTTGTTGTAAGTGGTTTTGTGGGGATCGGACGATCGGCGGCGAGGTGTGTTGTGCCGGCTCGTGAGGCGAACCGACGGAGGACTGAGTCTGTTGGGATTGCTGCTGCGTCTGCTGTTGCGGTTGGGGCTGGGGCTGTTGCTGCTGTTGATTCTGGCACTCGGGGGACTGCCTCTGGAGGAGCTGGTCCTGCGGCTGAGGCTGCGTCCCCGTGGTGGTGGTCGCCGGGGTCACAGTCGTCGCGTAATCCTGTTGCCCGTTCTGCTGCTGCGTGTCCGGGCTGAGCTGGGGGCTCGCCGAAGGCGGTCCCCTCTGCCAGAAGTCGGCCGCCGGATTCATCTTGAAGACGGGCCTTTGGATGAGGACCGCCTGTTGGATATCCGCCGACATCTGGTCCCCCGAAGAGGAGCGTAAGTCCAACGGTGTCGAGATAATCTTGAGGCCGGTCAAGTGTCCTCGGATCGCGAAGGACGGGGCTGCTACCCTACGGCGTAAGACGCACAAGACCACAGGCACACCGGAGGATAATCACAAGCACATACTCGGCTCACTGAAACACAACAAGTCCCAGTTCTCACTAAGGAGGTCCGTACCCGACTGAGACCGGAGGCCCAAGTAACTCTCAGACTTATACCGCGGGGGAGGAGGGGTGCCACGTAAGAAAACGACGGCGCAAGGAAAAAGCCCCCTTTCTGGGGGTTGGGAGGGGGTTAAGGAGGGAGGGCTGGAGGGGGCGGAAAAAATTCTGAGATCTCTCTTGGCGGCGGCGGGGGCGGGGGACTGCCGAACTAGAGTCCCGTCGCCGACTGAAGCACCCCCCGTCTTCCAGGCATCTCTTAGAAAAATCCCCCCCCACCGAGCCCCCCTGCAGTTAGAGGGGGGGTTTCCTTACAGTTTTCCGCGCCGGCGTCTGAAGGGCGTCCCCACTCCCACACCCCCACACTTCCCCCCCACCGTTAAGATTTTACCCGCGTCTTCCTTCCCCTACGCCACCCCCGACCCCTGGAGAAAAAGTCACATCTCTTTCCAGAAAGGGCATCGCCCCTCGGCCCCGACCGTCGCGGCCGCCACGCACAATCCCACGGAAAAATTCGAGAAAAAAAAACAACAAAATTTTCACCGCTCGCGCTACCCGTCTCTCGGCAGACACTGAACCGGCCCGGGGTAAGTGTCAGTGGTAAAAATTCTACGGCTAGGTGCGGGTGGGGTGTTTAAGGAGATGGTGGGGGAATTTACAAGGGAGGGGATGAATGAGAATAAGATCTCTCGGAGGGGTAGCCACCCCCGTAATTTTTAGTAAGGTTCCTATCACTTTCACTCTCCGCCCGTACTCCGCCAAGAGAACACCCTCGACCGCACTGACACCTGTTCATCATTCATGCCGACCCGGGAAAAAACCCGCCGACGGACGCCCCCCCGTGAAATCACACCGCCGTTCGGTCGATACCAGCAACAACAAACAACAATTTTTGTCCCTCAATAACGAAATCGAACATAATCGCAGCAGGTAGAAAAATGTGTCAAACGAAACGTGATCCGCGGATATAAGGATTTAAAGACGTTAAACTCAAATTCAACCTGATACGCCAAGAGCCAAATTATAATATTTCGGACACTTTTCGAAAAATAATACTGGGTTTTAATACCTTATGATTGAATTTATGCTATATAATGTGACATAATGTGGCATTTGTGCCTAGAATGCAAAACATATTAAAAATAAAAACTAACAAAAAAATCCAACACTCCATCAGATTTTCATAGTTTTAGTTAGTTTTTAGGATTGTGGTTAAGGAGACTTCGCTGTTTTGATCTGTCAGATTTTTAATTATTTTTTAAAAATATGTATATTTTGTTTGAACTCACCAATGACGATGGCAAAAAAATCAAAAGATCTTCCAGAAGGTCAACTTTCAGCTCTATAATGTCCGTACAACAGCTCTTAACTAATACAAAAATAAATTGAGAACTCAAATTTTTTCAAAATTATTTGATTGTAGTTAAGAAAACTTCGCTGTTTTGATTGGTCAGATTTTTATTTATTTATTTTTTTAATATTTTGTTTAAACCCACCAATGATGATGGCAAAAAGTCGAAAGGCGTCAAGCCAAAAAGGCGAGTATGGGCCGAAGGTCAACTCCCCGGCTCTAAAAAGTACTAACAACAGCTCCTAACTGACACCAAAATAAATCGAGAACATTCAATTTTTTTTTTAATGATTTGATTGTGAATACGAAGATATCGCTGTTTTGATCTGACAGATTTTGAATTTTTTTTAAATATATTTTCTCTGAACTCGCCCATGATTATGCGAAATGTCGAAACGCTATAAAAGCGGGAACAGCCGGACCAAGACGATCAGTAATGACGACAAAACGAAGATCAACTCTCGGCTCTGACTGGAAAATGAATTGAGCACTTTCAAATCTAGTTTTTTTTCTCTGATGTATAGACTATGAAAGCCTCTCAGTTTACTAACAATTTATGCTAATTCACCTCATCCTAATTGACAAAGAAAACACACCATATTTGTAATGTGATATTGTCAAAATACACTGAGGTTATTTTGAAATGTCCCTTTAGCTAGATCAACAAACAGAGTATTGTGTTTGAATGTACGCAATTAAAAAAAAATAGAGCTTAAAATTGAAAAAAAAGAAAAGAAATCGATTTGTCATAAGTCAGATATTACTTGAAATATACGGATTTAAATGATAAAAGCCTTCTATAATGGGAATTTTAATCAACTTTGAAATATTTGTCTTTCTATGTCATTATGTAATATCATACTAAAATTCAACCGTGACTACCTGCTTTTTTCCAAAAAAAGGGATAGTTGGACTAAAGAATTTAAAATATTTTTTCAAAATTTTTTTAAGGGTAAAATAACGAAAGTTTGCATGTTTAGCGTCATCAGCTCAGTTAGATTTAAAAACATAATTTCTCACTGAAAAACCTAATTGTACATCGAATTTCGTTACCAAAGGGGTGGGGAAGTGGGTGAATTAGTGGTCAAATGGTGACTTCGACGATAAGGGCAGAGGGCCCGTAGTGTGGCGCTCCGTCGGCAAAGGGCTGAACCTTCGCCCTTGCGGACGCCCTACCAACTAAAAGAGGGGTAATGAAGAGCCGAAGGATAGATAATTTTAACCAGTTCGCAAATTGTATATAAAAAAATACTCGATAAAAATTACGAATATATGTGGAAATTATTACAAGAAAACATTTATTCAAGGGCACTTGATTCCAAAAGAAAAAAAGTGGAATTCCAAAATTTATTTTTTTGGTAGTACCTTGTGCAAATAGACGTTCAAAAACCATTTTCATATGACCCTTATTTTCATTTTCAATGAAAAAATTTGTTTTTACAAATTTTGCTTATTTGTTTCTTGGGCCTCACTATATCAGCTGTTTATGACCCTTATTTTCATTTTCAATTAAAAAATTTGTTTTTACAAATTTTGCTTATTTGTTTCTTGGGCCTCACTATATCAGCTGTTTGTTATGTATTTTAGCCAAAAAAAATTCAAAATTAATTAAAATAAATTGAATTATAAACTGTACAAGAAAAAATTAATTTTTTCAATACTTCAGGAAAAAATGGAAATGGTGCGTCTTATGGTTTAAGGATTAAGGTCCGTTAATCCGTAAAAGTGCCTTGAGAAACCGCTTTAAATTGCTTTAAAATTATTCTAAAATAAAATTCTAAACACTACGCGAGATTTGAACCCCGCCCGCTTTGCTTGGCAAATACGAGAGTCGGATGTCGTTAATTTTAATTTATAACATGTGGGTTTTCATAGTGACCGGTTGTTCCATAGTTGGTTGACGTCTTTAGGAGCGGTCAAGAATGATAGTTTAGAAAAACACCTTTTTTATTTTTTGACCGACGTTTCGACCTTTATTCGGGTCATCTTCAGTGCATAAAGTGCGGTGCTATTCTTGTCACAACACTTTCACACAAAACCAATATGACACCACAAGAATAGCCTGACCTTTATGCCATGAAGGTGACCCGAATAAAGGTCGAAACGTCAGCAAATAAATAAAAATCATCTTCAGGGCATAAAAGCGAGGCTATTCTTGTGGTGTCATATTGGTTGTTGTGACAAGAATAGCACCACACTTTATGCCCTGAAGATGACCAGAATAAAGGTCGAAACGTCGGTAAAAGATAAAAAAGGTGTTTTGCTAAACTACCTCCTTCTTGAACGCTTCTCACGACTTCAAAAAATTATGGAACAACCGGACATCCGACTCGTATTAGCCAAGCAAGCGGTTCGGGGATCAAATCTCGCATAGTGTTTTGATTTTACAGCTAATTGAATTGAATTTTTGACTAGAGATCAAACCAAATATTTAGATATTCTAAGGTTAATTTTACACTAGCAAATATAATAGTATACAAATATATAAAAATTTTGTCATGGGGTGGAAAAAAATAGCGAAAAAATTTAACTCTTAATTGCAAGTTGGTGTAAAATTTTTGAGACAAAACCGAATTTACAAGCGTAATTAAAATTTAAAAAAGTCTAATAAACTTTTAAGCAGTCTTTTTTTGAAAATTTATTGAGTTAAGTATAAAAAAGTTCGTGATTCATGCTTGATTTTGACAATGGGAAGACAAAAGACCTCAACGTCCGTCTCATTGGGTTTAACCTGGTCAGGGCCGCCAGTCGAGGCTCAGGTTGATTTATTGGGCCAGGAGGATGTGCATTAAGACTAATGGATTTCCATAAGATGATAATCCCCCGGTGAACATGTCCGAGCGGGGTGGGCACATATGCTAGTCCGTTGTGATGCATCGCAGAATGCAGCAAGATGGCCGCCTTTCCACGCCGGCTGCCGCCCCCGCCCATGTCCTAACATTGTTGTGTCAATAAGCAAACATAACACAACTGTTGTTGTTAGGCGGAACGGGCTCTCCTTTATGCTACCACCGCTCGATATCAAATTGCTAATTTTGATTATTTCCACCGAAATCCGGCCAACGGGGAAAATACATCGTCGATGTTTCAGGGGTGGAATGAAAAGAAAACTATGCCTTATTAAAATAAACAAAATAAATGACAAAAATCATTCTCAATATATTATTTATAAACTAAGAGGTTTCAATTTTCGTCTTGTGAACTCTTAAAAGTACATTATTGTCGAAAAATAACAACGCACATACAGTGCGAAAAGGTTTCGAACAAGTAATTTCTCATTTTAACTATGATTATTAATTAATGAAGTTCACCCAATGATTTTAAATAAAATTTTGGGTGAACTGGTCGGTATTTTAAAGCTAAGGATGACTTTTCTTCTTTCATGCCCTGTTAAGAAAACTAAAAATTTGATTGGTCATACTTATGCTAAATGGTAAAACTAAAGCATATAAAGTTTTAACCCAACGCAGATTATTATTTCATATAAAAAAAATGTGCCTTTTTGAGACTTAATAAAGAATTTTTGGTATTTTTTTCAGTCTGTTTTGTCGGTAAAGAAAGAACCAACATAAAGTGAACAAAAAAAAATCGACATTTGCATTCGTGCATATGAATTAGAGTCGATGTCGAACACATGTTTCAAAAGAAGAGTAATTGCAGTCCGAAATGCAGTAGTCGGAGGAAATGCATGCGGGACATCTGCCGCGTTGCCGTCCCACCCCCACGTGGTCAAGCCCCCGGCGGCGTCGTTAACGAGAAGGGACTTTATTTGGACAGATCAAAGGGTTATTTTTACTTTTCCGCAGCCCCTGTCAAAAGGGAAGGATAAGGGGATTCCGGGGGATAAAAGGGTTGACTTCTGCCCCTTCGCCCCCCCTTTTAATTCCCGTTTGTATCTTATATAAACAAATTTGGACCCTTTTTCGCCATTTGATATCGAGTCAAAGGTAAAATTCGGGGCGGACGTGGAAAGCGTTAAGCTTTTTGATTCTTTGAAGATAAACGACGTGCAGCTTTTAGTCACCATTACGCACAGACGCTGATTACGCAAAATAAGCAGTACATTCAAACAACTTTTTATATATTTACTCTCTCTTTAAATTTTCTGAAAAAAGTATTTTTGTTAATATTCACCAGCATTCTAAGATATTGGTGATAATTAGTTAAAATCTAAGGTAAATATAAAGATTTCGATCTTGTATAAGTGAAAGTAGAGTTTCACAAAAAAAATCCAATTTAATTTGAAATAACGACAAAATACAATTTCAAACCAATTCGGATACGGGTAACAATGGCCTTTGTAGATAATTTGGTCTGGTTGTACGTATAAGTGAACAGCAAGTGTCGAGGATGTTTGAGGGTGGCCGGGGGCAGCAGAGAGCAACATACCTTCCTGTCCATGGCCAACATGGGATATTGATTTACCTGTCAGGTCCAAATTAGAACACAATCAACCGTATTAGGAATTAATAAAGACATTATTAGAGCCTTCCGTATGGATTTAAAATTCTATTTGTTGATTTTTTCCCCCAGGAGATGTTAATTTTAAAAAATTAACAAAATTTATTAGAAAAAAAAAACCTTTAAAAATCCTAGAGCTTCCTTTTAAACCTTAATAACTGAAATCCATTCATTTTATAACCCCAATTTGGACAAGAGATATTTCCACTAAAACAAAAATTAAAAATTAAAAATCAAGCTTGGTTAAATAAACAAAATCAATTTAATTACATTTTCGGTCTCCTGATCAACCAATTTGGCCGGTTTTGTCCCAAACCTCTAAAAAATAACCAACAAAAAATATTTTCCGATATTTTTCATCTTTGGTATTATAATTGAGTTTTTCATCAATCATAAGTACAGTTCATGCTACGGTTATGTAAATAATAATAAATAATTTAACACCTTAGTGAATGGACAAATTTTTAGCTCCAAAATACCACTGAGTATGGCAAATACAATCTGACAAACCAAATAATTTTTTGCGACATACCAGAATTCTATCTTTTTATTCTTTCCAGAAAAAAATTTATTAAAACATTAACAAAATTGATTTATAAAGGTAAAATCCTTTTAAAACACTAGAGATCCGGTTAAAACCTTAATAATTCAAATATCCATTCATTTCTTAAGCCTAATTTGAAAAAAGATGTTAAAAAATTAAAAATCGAGCTTGCTTAAATTAAGAAAAATTAATTTAATTACATATTATATTAAATTATACTGGTTTCCCAAACTCGCTAATTTTGCTGCAAACCTATAAAAATATCTAACAAAAATTATTTTTTGATAGTTTTAATATTTTGGATTAGAATCGAGTTTTTCGTAAAACATTACTGCACGCACAGTTCATTTGATTAACCTGCAATGGTTATGTAAATGATAATAAATAATTTTCTACGCAATCTACGGTCAAACTTAGTTATTGGACAGTTTTTTATCTAAAAAAATACCACTAAGTACGGCAAATACCATCTGACAAACCCTATCAGTGATTAGCAGACCAGAATTCTATTTTTTAATTTCCAGAAAAAATTTAATAAAAAATTAACAAAATTGATTTAGAAAGGAAAAATCCTTTTAAAAAACTAGAGAATCGTTTAAAGTCTTAATAATTTAAATATGCATTCATTTTGTAAGCCTAATCTGAAAAAAAGATTTTAAAAAAATTAAAAAACGAGCTTGCTTAAATTAAGAAAATTAATTTAATTACATCTTCGATTATACTGGTCTCCCAATCTCGCTAGTTTTGTCGCAAACCTATAAAAAATATCTAACAAAAATTATTTTTTGATAGATTTAATATTTTGGATTAGACTCGAGTTTTTCGTAAAACATAACTGCATGCACAGTTCATTTGAGTAACCTGCAATGGTTATGTAAATGGTAATAAATAATTTTCTGTGATATCTACGGTCAAACTTAGTTATTGGAAGTTTTTTAGTGAAAAAAAATATCACTGAGTACGGCAAATATCGTCTGACAAACCCTATCAGCGATTAGCAGACCAGAATTCTATTTTTTTTTATTTCCAGAAAAAATTTAATAAAAAAATTAACAAATTGATTTGGGAAAAAACCCTTAAAAACTAAAGATTTGATTAAAACCTTAATAATTCAAATACCCATTCATTTCATAGGCCTAATTTGAAAAAGATTTTCAACTAAAAAATTTAAAAAAAAATCGAGTTAGCTTAAATTAAGAAAATTAATTTAATTATATCTTCGATTATACTGGTCTCCCAATCTCGCTAGTTTTGTAGCAATCCTACAAAAAATATCTAACTAAAATTATTTTTTGATAGATGTAATATTTGGAATTATAATCAAATTTTTCGTAAAACAACTGCATGCACAGTTCATTTGATTAACCTGCTATGGCTATATAAATAATAATACATAATTTGCTATCTAAGGTCATACTTTGTTAATGGACAAATTTTTAGCTCAAAGATACCACTGAGTATGGAGAAATACCTATTCAGAACATGGGAAAAAACACCAGTATCTTCCAGGTAAGTACATGCAATTGAGAGATGTAGTCAATTCAACTTGAGCAAAGGGTACAAAAACAAGAATCTAGCTAACGTGCCAGATAGCCATCAAAAACTAAACTAAACAGATTAATAAATAATGGTAAAACGAAGTCTTCCACTGCTTGTTCCCAGGACAGGTCGGAGTAGAGGGCATCGAGAAAGCGGACGCTGCCATACCACTGATAGGTCCGAGACCTTCTGTGGCATACAGCTTCACGCTATTAATCACTTAGACAAATAGATAATTTGAAAATGAGGAAACAACGTAAGCAAACAGAAAAAAACTTCGAATACTGACAGAATTCTTGACAGGACACTGCGGACAGAATGGCCATATGAAGAAGATTGGTATATTTAAACAGGCACGTGCACACTCTGCAAGAAGCACTGTGGCGCAACATTTTCCCGCAGGAGGAAGTGTTTTGGAATGTACAACTTAAAAGTAGAACAAATTCAACCACTGAAACCGGCCCTACTGATCAAATTTTTTGATGAAGTAGGTCTCACAGGTGTGCTATACTATAGGTACAGACCGGAGTATATAATATAAAAGGTTGTAGTACATAACACACTCTGAACCACCACATCTACATCTACATGGGGAAATACCTTCGGACAAACCCAACCAGCATTTGCAGACCAGAATTCCAGAAAGATCCTGGAACCAAAATATTTTTCGACTCCAGTTAATAAATTTATTCGTTTCCTGAAGCTGACAGTGCATTTATATGCATGTTGTTTCTCTCTTGTAACAGAAATGTATTAAATTTTGTGTAAGAAAAGAGAAAATAATAATTGTTCATAAAATGCAACATTTGACTCAAATTTAAGATATTTAACCGGCTTTTATGATGTTGCGAACCTAGTGGCTATCGTCATATCCAAATTTTAGACTATTTCCCAAATTCGTACTATTTGTGACAAAAATCTCTGGATATACAAAACAGGAATAAGAAAAGGGGAAAAAAAGTCATACTGACAAGAGTTCGGATAGGCCATACAAGACTAGCTCAAGGGAAAAATTTTGGCCAGAAAAGCGACCACGTAGGTTCCTGTTAAACAAGAATAAAATAACGGTCGAACACATTTTCAACTGCAAAAAGCTTGACATTTATAATATTTTGATCTCAGGGGTATAGGGATTTTTAAATGTACATTGTGGTCGTGTTGGGTTTGAATCAATTCAATCAATCATTTATTAGCGTGAAAGCAAGGAGTTTTTAACCCCAACGCCCTGAGGAAGATCTTGTACTCTGGGGTGAGTGTGTGACGTCTGGAGAGTAAAAGTAAATTATTGGCGAAAATGGGGTTGGTTCAACGCCCGCCACGACGAATATGTGACGGTATGAACGTGAGCGGACTTCTATTACTGTATCGGGTGTTGTGGTTATGTTAATTTATCGGAATGGATGTAATTTATTAGCGTAAAAGTATGGGGATTTTAACCCCGCCCGAGGAATGTCGAATAGTTTTGAGGCAGTGTATGACGTTTGGAGAGTAAAGTTACTTATTAGCGAGAATGGGGTGGGTTCAAATTCTATCCTTTATACATATATTGAAAGTAAGCAGATACGTATATTATATACACGATTGTTTTGTACAATAGAAGCCGTTATTTTTTTTATGTTTTTCAAATCAACCAAAGACCAACTCCGCCCCATATTTACAGATTTGTGATACACATGTTTAACATAGAAAACAAATTTTCCCAGAGAAACATTTTTAATACAAATGCTGATAAAATATATCAAAATATTTTTATGATGTCTGGACAATGCCTGAGCATAAATATGCAACGGGGCAGACCCACAGATGGCCTATTATGAGTAAACTGTTTAGGAAGTTGATCTCACTCAGGTACTAAACGTTTTCATACGAAATTAAAAAAACAAAAAAATCATCGGACATAATAGCCGAACCCTGAACCCCTCACGCTTTTCGGTGGCGAAAAATAAAAATCCCTCGGACAATACGGGCACGTGCTACAACAAAAGGGTTAGCTTTTGGGGCGAATTTAAAAAATGCTAGAAAGGTGCGGGTCACCCCTCGGAATTCACCTGGACAGGACCGGTGCTGTGCCAGCTCGAAGGGGCCCATTGCGTCGTTTTAATATAATATTCTATGAGTAAAAGTAATAAATTAAGGGGTGAAAGACTTTCTAAGGCACCGGAGGCAAATATTTACAAAACTGCTTAAGAATAGGGGCATAGGGGGACGAAATCAATTTGTCATTTTATTTCAAAGAAAGCGCCTTTTTACCTAGTTCAAAAACGTTTGCCTTTTGAAATATTTGTTAATTATAGCCAATACAATAAATTTAATCTAAATAATTGTATTTTACATATAATTAATTTTAGGAAAAAATATGCATTTCCATTTATTAATAACGGTTGTAATTTCTATTAATTCTACAATTCTGGCTATTTCTCTAAAATAAATCGTGTACAGAATTCGTCGACATTACCGGTTAATTAAAACTTAGCCTATTACGCACCAGAAATTTAATCAAATTATATTTTATTTATGAATGAATTACATGATCTCTTTGTTCATGGATTTGTGAAATTATTTGCACCTCAAAAAATTGTTCTATCGTTTTCACAATTTGTAGAGTTACAAATTATTGTTGAACATTGTTGAAATATAGTGTAAAGAAAGTTGAGACGAAAAAAAAATGTCATGACCGGGGCTCGAACCCAAATCCCCATGTACAGTCCTTGAAACTAATTTTTCCTATCATTGTCAGCATTCTTTTCATTACATTAAGAACTGGTTTAGATAACTAATAAAATAAATAATATTAATAATATTACTGAAGATCGTATTTGTACAAATAATAAAATTATTTTAATTTAGATATTTAATAGAATTTAATATTTTGTGAGATTTCTTGGCAGTGACCAGTAACTTCGATGTTTCGGTTGTCGGGCTAGTTCGGCCATTTTATTTGTGGAAATGATTTTCAAATTTTCACAATTACATATTGACTCAAATAATTAATTTAATTTTAAAATCACATTAGAAAAAATATACCCCACAGGTTTAAATGGGAGATTTTGTTGTGTATTTATTTTAGAAAATACTTTTGGTAAAAACTCTGCTTAAAATAATGGTTCAATATTAGTTTTATCCTCAATGGATCATAGATATACAAAATATAATTAATGCATTAAATTTTACCCCGTTATATTTAGTGGTATATTTAACAAATTAAATTAATCTTTTATGTTAAATTAATTAATTAATCTTTTTAGGTAAAATTTTGGTTGAAATGAATATTGGTCGTGGGTTCGAATCCCGCTCGTGACACCAAATGTTTCATTTCAAGGAAAACTCCATAAAAAGATTAATGAAATCTTACTTTTAGATGATTCTTCTTTTTAATAACATGTAAATTTTTAAGAATAATTTGTATTTTTTGTTTATATTTTGTTTAAAGAAATTTTATCCATGTTTTATATATTTTTTAAAAGTAAATTTATTAGTTATATGAAATTTCGAGAATTTACTCCCCTCATCTGCACCTTGATTTTTAAAGACATTAGTATATTACAACGTTTTTAGTATTTTACATTTTATTATAAAGCTTAACTTTTGAAAAAAGTCACTAATTTTCGAGGTCCGCTTGACCAATTGAAAAATGGCAAAAAGGAGGGAAATTCAAAAGTTAAGGAGGGAAGTTAGTGTCCGAGTGGATCGAGGTTACGGTAGTTCAAGTGATAGAGCAGCGGCGTATCTAGCCGAAGATCGTGGGTTCGAATCCCGCACGTGACACTGACTTTTTTATCTCAACTAAAAACCTTAATTTTTTTAAATAATTATTAACTTTTATATTATATAATTTAAAAAAAAAATGTATGTCGTTTTGTATTGTAATTCAAGTTTATTTACTATTATTCCTATTCCGATTATTTATCAGCGTTGGGTATTTTGAGTAATTATTTGGATTTCTATGGATAATTTCTTATTATATAAATTATAAATTTTTATACTATCTATCATAGATTATTTTATTATATTTCTTATGTAATATGTAAATACTATATCAATAACTACTGTATTTACTTTTTTATTAAAAAAAACACATGGAATTGTTTTCTAACATGAACTAAAAAATTACCATTTTATAGCTACTCAGGGGTGAGTGAATGACGTCTGGAGAGTAAAAAGTAAGTTGTTAACGAGGATGGAGTGGGTATATATATATATATATATATATAAATATATATATATATATAAATAGATATGGGAATATCTATTGCTTTGGGGAGTGAGTGTGAGTTCTATGTTTGTTGTTCTATGCTTAGGGTTTTTTTGGTAGTTAACAAACTGAGGTACAAATTTTTGGGTAGCGACTTAGGTTTAAAAGCAGGGATTCAGTAACAGATTGAGACCATCAAATGGTTGCGGGCTATACGCGTGAAATACCAGATAAAAGATGGAAAAACTAGCAGAGGTTATGACCTCAGATGTTTGTCAGTCCGTAAGTTCGTACTATCAACTCCTCGCTCCATCAATTGTTGTATAAAAGATTTTTATATTTAATTTTTTATATTCAATTAATAGGTAGTCACTAGTGTAATGTCAAAAACTCTGGTGGTGTATGAATGAATTTATTTGCGTGAGTGTTTAAATATGGACTCGGTCTGTGTGGAATCGACAACCCACATTTCTGTCGAACCAGCTAGTTAACTTAGTATAGTGAATACCTGTGAATGTATTTATTGGCGTGAATGAAGAGAGGCGTCAGGGTGAAAATCGCCTCGCCGGGCTCTCAACCAAGGGTTTAGGCAGTACAAAATTTTAACGTAGTCGAGGGGGTCGGGTCTCAGTATGTCGAGAACTCTTGAGACCCGCGAAACTTAGGTTAGTTTTTTGGCTAGCATTTTATACATGTGTAGAAGGGCTAAACACCAAAGTAAGGGATAATAAAAATGAAATAAATGCCCTAGCTGGAATTGTTTATTGTTATATTGTTCGTTAAGTATGATCAATCACGCTCCTCAACTGTGCTTTACATATTGCCATTTTTTATATTTATTACGGCTAAAATGTCTTATACAACACAATCACTAATAAATTACTATATTCCAAATAATTTAAAAAAATATTTATAGTTTTTAATTAAATTTCTTATTTTAATATATATTTGGAAATGTTGCTAATAAAATAAAAACGCTTTCATCTTCATATAGAGCATAAAGCGACCCATACGGTGGAGTATTCAAATATTTCCGCCCTCGGCCCTCTTACATTAATATTCGCGCTAATAAGTACATTCGCTATACACAAAGAATAAAAGTTTCCTCCAAAAATTCGCCCACATTTTCGAGTACTCGACACTTCATCACCACGTTCAGCTCACACACAAGCTATACAATTAATCAGACTGAAGGTCGATGTAATCAGTATTCACTCTAATAAATTCGCTGAACATTAATTTTTATTTGAAATAAAATTAATCGATCAAAATTCTGAAAGAGGGACACTATAAGCTGGAATTCTTACTAGTTTTCTATACGAAGCCAAGAAGTGGCTTAAGTACTCCCCCCATCGACCTTCTAACACTACACATTCACACTAATAATTATGTTCACACACACAAGTGTACACACCGTCTTGTTTCTTCACAAAAACGGATTCAAATAGACGAGTATTCGACCTGACAGCATCACCTTAGACACAACCTATACAATTGAAATCCGATTGAAGGTTGATTATCAAGTATTCACGCTAATAAATATAATCATAAACATAAGCTATATCAATAATACTACATACAATACACCTGCAATGTTTTCTCCAAAATCGAAACAGAACCGAAATACTCGCTGCCGTACACAAGCACTAATCTCTTATCGGGTGGCTACACGCTCTCTATACGGAGCCAGGGAATGATAACCTCGGTTAAGTGGGAACACCTTTTTCTATAAGAAAATATTTTATATATATCCACCATGGCTTATTCTTAAACGGGTGAGGATGATCCCTCTTGATACGTAGAACATTCAAGAACAACACTCCACTGCTCCACTTGAGCTATCGTGACCGCCGGGACACCAACCCATAGCCGAGGTCGTGGGTCCGAGTCCCGCTCGTGACATTAATTTTTCATCTCAACTATATTGATAACTATATATACTATATAAAAGATTATAAATTTAAATCAATACTTTGGTAAAGTAGGACCTACTAAAAAACATAAGGAGTAATAGAGATTACTGATGAAAACTTAGATGCTATAGCGCTATGGCGAACTATGGAATAGGTAGTTGACATAAATCAATAGCAATTATTTTTGTATAATAATTCAGCGAGGGTTAGGTCAAATGGTGGGCCAGTTTATGCCTGCTGTATAATTAATTGTGAGCATATTATACGAAGCGTTGGCCGGCGGGGCATAAATTAGCGTGACGCTCCCAGTGGCCAAGGAAGCGGAATCCGGTGGCAGAAGTGTCAGCAAACGGGCGTGCGTCTGTTCTGTCGAAACAATCCTCGCCCTTTCGCATTTGCTGACCATTGTCATCACGTGGTCCCCTTTTGTTTCTGGACCGCGGTGTCGACAATATCGCCGTTTAACGCGGATGAAAAGGCGGCTAGCTGGACTTCTTGACGTCCATCAACCGCATACATCGACCTAACAGTAAATCCCCCTTCAAATTTATATTAACACTAAAGCCGTTCTTATAGTTTAGATTTGTTAAGTATTACGTATAGTGGTTTTATCAGAAAATGAGAAGGGGCCAAATTTTCGGCGATCTATTGCCAAGAGTTTTTGTACGATGCTTCTGCCTGCTCTCGATGTTCACGCGAGGACAAATATATCCGAACTGCAAATCAAGCAGCAAAAATGACCTATACGAAATACAGCTGAAGTGTTTTTAGAGACCTGCGAGTTTAGGTTTAAAACAACCTACTATTAGATAGCACAAACGGGGAGTACAATTGAGTGAAGAGCTATAACCTGAGACCTGATAGTTGGACATTTTTTTAAAACTGTTCACTCTATCAAAGCAAATCTATTCTTCTAGTACTTGTAGGAAACTGAATTACCAGCTTTACCTGTCCATTAGATCTACTGCTTTTGTAGAGTACAATAGGTTGACAGCCACGTAGCACCAACCGGGAGTTCAGGGGAGTGAAAAGCTATAACCTGAGACCTGATAGGTGGACATGTTTTAAAAACGGTTCACTCTATCAAAGATAATGTATTCCTATAGTTTTTGTAGGAAAACTGAATTAATAGCTAACAGCTTTACCTGTCGGTTAGCTCTAACAGCTTTACCTGTCGGTACAGCTTTTCTAGAGTACAATAGTACAAGTTGATGGGCTTGCAATAGGTTTACATCCACATAGCACCAACCGGGAGTACAGCTGAGTGAAGAGCTATAACCTGAGGCCTGATAGGTGGACATTTTTTAAAAACTGTTCACTCTATCAAAGCTAATGTATGCTTATAGTTGTTGTAGGAAACTGAATTAACAGTTAACAGCTTTACCTGTCTATTAGCACTTAAAGTTTTTCTAGAAGACAATGGACCAAGTTGATGGGGAGTGCAATAGGTTTACAGTCACCTTAACAAATCTGACAGCTTTTCTTAATAAAAATTTAGTAATTCGGTGAATGTTTTGAAATACTGAGAACATGTGTGGATATGGAGGTTTGGTTCCATAAAAGGATCTCTAAATAAATCATTATGATAAATGAGGTAGGTGGAACGTTATCCTGGCGTGATTAAATGAATTAAGAACTGACCGACTTTGAGTGATAAATTTCGTGTATTTTGAAAATAATTGTTCCACCCCCTGTCGAGAATGTGCATATCGCGCGGTATCGTTTTTTTCCTCGGCTCGTCTGTTTATTGGCTAACTTGAGGCCGACTTGCACCGTTCTTATCCATAACCGTCATGCACGATGCCGTGCGCACGCGACGACTGCACAGATCGCAGTTTTTCGTGATCCTCCCGGGCCGGATTCGTAAACCAATTAGCGGCTTCGGGGGCCAGGAAACCGGCCCTAATGAAAACCAAACACAACAGGTCCACCGCAGACCGCAGCCCATTCTGGCCTCTTTTCACAAAGTCTCATCCATATTACAATATTTGTGAAAATGGCTCTATAGTTGAAGTTCAATACTGTAAAAAAAACCCTCTCCCATTTTGTAATACAATTCGCGACAAGTTTTACCATATTTCTGAACGTTTTGTGCAGTCATTAGTGGCTAAATTCAGTAATGGGAATTCCATAGGCAAAACAAGCAAATTAAGTTGTCGTTAACATTGTATCCAGAAAGCATACAATTTAACGTTATCGGAAAGTCAATTGGATTATCCCCAACTCATCGGATTAAAGATTATCAAATACGAATATGGGTTTTACATTTTCCGATTCGGAAAGTGAATATTTTCTAGCTTTTGCCTAATGTTCCAGTAAGCATACGAGGTAATATTTAATAACATTTTAGTTTTAAGAAAAATATTCAATTTTTTTATTCAAACGTTTTACCCACATGGAAAATAAAAGAAAATTAAAGTAATAATTGAATTGATTTTTTTCTTTTTATTTACCACTTTCTTAGATTTTACCTTTCCCAGGATACTGCATAAGCCCATGAACCAAACAGGACATGTTCCGCTGGTTTTTTTTGTCAATAAATGTCTGAGTCTGCAGTGTCTAGACAACAGTCCTATTATCTTTCTACTCTTTAGACATCCTAGGTTTAATAGATTTGCTGTAAGTTTCTGCGATTATCTTTTTTGCTTTCATTTCTGTGTCTTGAAATGCATGTCCATTGAACCGAGGACTTATTCGTAATGATAAATCTGCGGTTTTGGCAATTTGGTATGTCCAACAATGGTTCAGGTCATAAGGTGTCCTGATCAAACTATTCTTGGACAAAGTATAGGCCTCATCGTTGCCTTTAGTCCCTGGTTCGAACTGAATTGTTTTTTTTCCTTTTCACCTTCCATATCTCCTACGCTTTTCATTCGACGATTAGGATTCCGCGCTACGACAACAAATTCCTGTTTCCTCTTCTTCCTGGCAATATCTGCTCAGGTATGCTTATGCTGCTCAGTATATATATGCCGCCAAAGTCTGTAGTGCATGGTTAGCAGTCTTACTATAATTCTAGTCTTAACACATCCTAGATTTAGTACATCTCCCGTTAGTATCTGCGACGGTCATTAATTTTAAATGCTTATGTTTTATGTTTGTTTATGAAATGCATCCCCACTGAAGCGAGTACTTATCCGTAATTCATTCTCAGATGAATCTGGGTTTTTGGCAATTTAGTATGTCCATATCTTACTAGATACCTAGGCTTTTCCTTCCACGATTAGGGATCTCAGTCTGCATATGCCTTCGCACTAACAGACCTGTTCCTATGTGTCCTCTTCTTCCGCGCAATATCAGGCTTGTTTCTACTGTTCCGTATCTATACACATGCCTCCAGAATCTGTAGTATATAGTCAGCGGTTTTACTATAATTCTAGTCTTAACACATCCTAGATTCCCATTGAACTTTAAATCATCGTCGGATGGAACATTTAGTGTCATCGGACCTCTTTTCCCTGACCAACTTATAGGCCTCACTGTTTCCTCTCTGCCCTGTATGCCCTGGTACGCAACTGTTTTTTATTTTTTATTGTCTGTAATGTCTCACAGAGACTTGGTTCAATCCCAACCTGTTCTGGACTTTATTACCGATAAAGCCGATGGGGCAGTTACCTTCAGTGCCACCTTGTTTGAGGAGATGGCTTTTGTCAGTAATACCCAGCTTTTAATCTCCTTGGCACAGTGTTCATTGCCTGAAGAGAGGGCGTATTAAGTAAAACATAAGACATAATGCAGCAGATGGAAAAATCTCAATGAAGTCAGAAATAGACAGCACTTGTGGATAAAAGAGCTCCCAAAGTCTGAGATATATATCAATAGAATAATGAAACAATTATTTTTAAAACTCAAAAAAAGAAATATCCTTTGATGTACTTCTTCGCATTTCTATGTCCTGGGATAAACTCCCATTGAGCCAAGAACTCAATTTCTAATTTTACTAGTTCTAAACGTTAATTTATTTTACAATTTAAGTAGAGTTGCATTAGTATTTACTAAATTCACTAATTTCGTGGTCCGTTTGGCCAATTAATATATTACAGTTAATTAAGGTTTTTAGTCGAGATAAGAAGTCAATGGCACGAGCGCGGGATTCGAACCCACGATCTTCGGCTAGATACGCCGCTGCTCTACCACTTGAGCTATCGTGACCTCGATCCGCTCGGACATTAACTTCCTATCTCAAACGCACCTTTTGAATTTTCCCTCCTTTTTGCCATTTTTCAAATGTCGTGTAATCGGATTGGAGATGTCGCCGAGAACTCGTGGGTTCGAATCCCGCTCGTGCCATTGACTTTTTATCTCGACTAAAAACCTTAATTAACTGTAATATATTAGTATTTACGTTTTTTAAATAAATATTTATTTTTGTATATAATTTTAGATATAAATTAGAATAAAACTGATATATTTAATTTTAACTTTTTACAAGCATTCAAGGATAAAGAAATAAAAGATTGAAATCATTTAGCACCAGATGAAATGTTAACAGCTCATTTTCTACCAAAGTTTAATACTTTTAATTATGGCGATATGTTTTCCGAAAGCTTGTCGAAGAAAATGCATATTTTTTCAATTTAACTGTTTTTTAATGCATAATTAAGAAGATTTTCTAGCGAAGTGGCCAAGTCGTTGGCGTAGATCTTGGGACGCGTGGGGTTCTGGGTTCGAATCCCGGCCTTATGCTTTGAATTTTATATTAAAAAAAAGCATTGTAAACTTTTATGACTGGAATTTCTTATACTTAATAATTCACGAAGAACTTTAAGATTATCATTATTTTTACACATCTATTAGGTTTCGTGGTCCGATTGACCAAATAAATTCTTTTCAATTAATTAATCTTCAATTAGGGTTTTGGTTGAGATAAAAAAGTCAGCGTCACGAGCGGGATTCGGCTGAGGCCTTAAGCCGAAGGTTGTGGGTTCGAATCCCGCTCGTGACGCTGATTTTTTATCTCAACCAAAACCTTAATTAAAGATTAATAAATTGAAAATTATTTTTCTGTATAAAAAACAGCATAAACTCTAATTTAATTAATGATTTTTCCACACTTTCACATAATTGGATGGAATCTTTACTTAGTCAAGCACGTTGAAATGTTCCTTATTATTTCATTTTTACAAGAGGATGGGAATGAATTATTAATGAAGTAGCAATAAACTTAATTCCTTGCGCATTAAGGAACCTAATGTATCTGCTTTTAATTATTCTTAATACAGGGGGGGGGGGGGTTAGAAGCGAATGCAAATTCCGAGATTTATGTCAGGGCTGTAAAAGATAAAGGTAATTTATATATCACGTGAGAATATAGTTTTTCTCGGAGGGGCGCTCCTCGTGATGGGCCGTTTTTATCTCGATCGCATAAATAATATGTCCATGTTGTAATGCATGAAGAGCGGGGCGCCTACCGGTTTTATGTAAATGTGGCCTCGGTCGGCCGATCTCGTCGGGATAAAAGACTTCCTAGCGCTTGATATCCTTTAACGCTTGATCGTCGGACGACCTGCTTGGCCGTGGAGGGTGGTCCGTGCAGCAGCGCAACGCACCAACCGACAAAAGGCGTCCGTTCGACAATGAAGATCCTAGGCGATTTTGTAAATGTCTACAATTATTCAACAATCTCAGTTCGTCAATTTCCACATCTGATGGATCAGATCTTTCTTTTGGATTTTTTTTTGCAAATAATGAACAATTTTTTTTTTTTTTTGGCCGAAGCTCTATAAAAATTATTTGCTAGATGAAAAAGATCCAGTTTTTACGTTCATGACTATTTACTGTTTATACCCAAAAATACACGATTTGACACAATATAAAGAAAATAAGTGTTAAATATCTTTAAAAAAATACGTTTTCATAATTGAATAAAAGTTAAGTACACAATAAGATTCATCGGCTTACAACAATTTAATTTTTTTAGTTGCACAGAAGGAATTTTTTTAAAGGTAGGAAATGTCCTTGAAACGACCAACTAACGTGATGATGAGCCGTTGAGTAAAATTTATCTGGAATCCTGGAGAAATGAACGCCGCATTGAAGGGGTGAAGCATCGAAGCACCCACTGGGTAAAACATCCCTTCCACTTTCGGTAGAAAACCCCTAATAAAAATAAATCTAGGTGGAATTGTATTTTAACCAATGTACCTTTGTGCAACAAAAAAATAATTTTATATTTTTAATACTTTTATTTTTATATTTATTTATTGGCCTAAAGAAGCTGTCTGTAAGGTATTTCTACGCCCAAAGCCAATCTAACATAATACGAAAAAATTTCTAAGCTTTCTATTATTTAAATTGTTTAGGCCATTTAACTATTTTTACTAACATAAAAATGTTTTCGGCGGCATCTGAAAATTTAATTTCATATTTAACCCTTCAAAAGAAAAAAATTGGGTAAAAGCAACAAACATATATAAGTACGCCTCGTCTATATACATTAATGTATATAGAAAATATAATTGGTTCTATCGGTAAGAAAAATCTTCCGACATAACAGACGTACACAACACTGAAGATGAAGATATGACGAAAAAGGTCCCAGCAAGGGATAAGAAAAATGAACGGTAACAACCAAAAACAGGTTCAAAACAGGCAAACTACAAGACATACCAACAGTAAAAAATGAATGGAAAATAAGGAAAATAATAATAAATTGTATCAATTTGCCGATATTTCTCAGCGGGTAAACATCTCGTGAATTAGAACGAACACACACAAAAAAAAAAGATTTCAAAAACAATAAACTCAAGATAAAATCTAGGATCAAATCTTTTTAATTTCCAAAAGTAAAATAAGGCCGTACAAATAAAAATATAAATGAAAGGTGTTGGGGAAAAACAAGTCTTTCATTTTCCTTCCTGGCCCTCAACGGAGCTAAATTTGGAAAACTGAAACCCAAATAAGTAATAAAATTTTCACAAAACGTTAGCAGGTATCAACGATCTTAATGTTTTATGGGAAAAACTATGAACCCTTTTTTTCTTGCAACCAAATCTACCAGATTTGCCAAAGCTTATCTAATCCCATGAGTTTAGGGCAGTGTTGTTCCTGCTCTGTTTCTGCCTGTGAATTGGCAACACTGATTTATTAAGCGCAAATCTAAACTCTATCACTAAACTTACGGGGTTTCCTTCAAACCTTGTAACCAAATTTCTAATGTTGCACTAAGATAGCATTAAAAAGATAGCATTAAAATGCCATTAGCCCCTTAAAGGGTTAAACACAGATGATCACTGGTCAATGTGATCGAATATTTGGTAAACATTTTGAAATTCTTCTTTTGAATTCCGTCAAAAACTTGTTTCAAATAATTTTCTAAATAAATAATGATTTTACTTCGATTTTCCTTGAACACGAAATGGTAACGCGTTGGTATATTCTAATTTGATTTTTTTTTTTTTAAATTCAGTTTAAAGTCTTTCTTCCCCGCTGTCCTTCCAATGATTAGATTTAGTGAATTATGTATAAAAATAATGTGTAACAACGAATTATTCTATCAAATATTGAATTATTGTAAGATTTTGTACAAATGTGTTGTTTTGCTATAAATCATTAATGTTTGATTTTTAAAATGATTTTTTTTGTTACTTTCAACTTATGCTTTATGATGAAAAAATATCAAATAGACATGAGTTGACGTAAATCTATAGAATAAACCGTTATTCTACAGACTGTCTATTTATACTCAGATAATTAGAATGTTAAGATATTATTATTATTATTATTATTATTATTAATATTATTATTTATGAGGGTATTTCAACTACGAGGTAATATGAACCCTCAGGGTGCCGATGTTTTTGAAAAAACAGCCCATTTGTAAGGATGTAAAGGTCCCGGGTTCGAATCCAGCGGCCCTGCATTCGAACCCGGGACCTTTACCTTAGTGATGAGCGCCGAGTCAACGCCTAAACCGTTGCAGCCACCGACGCCCCCTAACAAAATCTTTATAATCATTCAGGTGCGCCACCATTCAAAAAAGAAGATTTTTAAAAAGAACCAACCTTTAGAATAAAAGCAATTAAAAACCAAGTAAAGTAAATCCTGTCCGGACGGCTTAAAGCACCCCATGGGTCAAACTAATTAACAATGGTTCAAACTCCATATTATTTCCAAAAATCCAAGGGGTATGCCGGGATTCGAACCCAGGGCCGCTAGCGAGGCAAATACGAATCGTACGCCCTTACCACTCGGCCACTACGGTCCACAAAGTTAATTTAAAGGTATGTTTATATTTATTATTTTACTCAATTCTTGGAGTACCTGAATTTTACTGATGGTGTACTACCGTATTTGGAATCGGAAAAATACAGAAAATTTACCTGAACGAAATATTTTGACGAAAAATTGTGTCGATGAGAAAAAATGTTGGAAAATCTACACCAATTTTTTTATGATGTGTTATCATATCGGCCTTATGATGTCACATGTGTTGTACGAGAATCGGAAGGAAGCCAGCAGTGAAAACTCTAATTTAGTCAATCTTTTTTTTTTCGTAGTAATTATTTTTTATTAAAAAAAACAACCTACAATTGTACCAGTCTTGATGAAGGTATTAAAATTATTAAAGCTTGCCTACAATTTTTGAGTTTTCCTTTCTGGTTTCTTCCCCGATACATTTTATACAACATTTGACATTACAACATCAATATGGAAAATTCAAAGGAGAATGATATATAACAATAATTGAAAACTTCACAAACGTAAGACTTTATAGAATATTATTATGATTATAATATAAAAAAATAATAATTTCGACGATCATAGAAACAATCGGGCTGCGTTTCGCCCCATTGCATAACCATTAAAACATTTCCATATATTAAACTAAAAATTAATAAATGATCAAATTTATAGAGATTTTCCAATAGTCTTGATTAAAGAAATTAGGTGATTCGTCATGTAATTGGATTTTTTTAAAAGTAAGGTTCTTAAACTGGACGTTTTTCGGAAATACTATCATTTTTGGAAGGATGATTTTCTAGTTTTTTATGTATACGTTATGTATTAACTACTTGTTCATAGTTTGAACTAAAGGTAAAATTTACAGGATTGAAGTTTTCAAAGCTAAACGTAAAATAGTTTATTAGTTGCCTATCATCTTGGTCTGCCTATCCTCGCTGAATCCTCCGTGGCCCAACAAAAATCAGCGAGGATAGGTCGACCAAGGTTATAGGCAACTATCAAACGATAGTTTCTTCACCTGACAGACCACAAGAGGAAATTACACAATTAACCTTAAATGGGACAAGTCAAGACTGTGAGACTGTACAGGGTGTTCGGCTACTCTTGCTACAAACTTTGCCAGTAGATTCTACATTCAAATCAAAACCAAAAAGTCCTAATTAACTATGGTCCGAATCTCAGCGCTTTCGGAGTTATTACAATTTTTATGATTATTTTAAGTTTTCACGACCTTGCTTCAAAAACCAATGATAACTCCAAATCTCAGAGGTTTCGGACAAATCTGCTGATACCATTGAAAACTAAATTATATTTCCAATAAGATGTGATCAATTCTAAACTTGTAAACATTGGTGAAATAAGCGTTTTAGTAGCCAGAACTTCCAAAAAAAAGTTGAAAAACTTACTATTGTAATTCTAAACACTATTTCCAAACCTAGAGACCAGCAGATTTCAGAAAACGTACTCCATTTAATATCCTTTTTAGTTGTGTAACTGCTTTTTTAATTAATTTTTTCATAGAAAAAGAAATTGATGAAGGAAAGGTAAAAAAACCGTGGTTGACGGATTGGTAAGGTAGAAAAATTAAAAAATTAAAATTAAGGAATTTTGAATGAATTTATTAAACTTTTTTAAATTAATAATTATATATAAATTATCATATAACTTATTATAATAAAGGATTATTGTATTACTATTCCCTGGAATAAAAGAGTTCTAAGATTCTAAATATTTTTAGTTCATTCATTCATAATTTCCTTAAGCTTTTTTTTTTTAATTTTTCCACCTTACCAATCCGTCAACCACGGTTTTTTTACCTTTCCTTCATCAATTTCGTCATCTTTTAAAAAGAAATTAAAAAAGCAATTACACCACTAAGAAGGATATTAATTGGAGTACGTTTTCTGATATTTCCTGGAGTTAGGTTTGTATAGTATTGTATAGTATAGTATGCTTGTATAGTAGTTTAGAATCACCATAGTGAGTTTTTTAACTTCGAAATTTTTTTTTCAAAGTTCTGGCTACTAAAATGCATATTTCATTAACGTTTACAAGTTCAGTATTGATCACATCTTATTGGAAATTTTACGTAATTTTCAATGATATCAACGGATTTGCCCAAAACCTTGTAGATTTGAAGTTATCATTGTTTATTTAAAGCAAGGTCCTGAAATCATAAAAAATCAGAAAAAGGGGAATAACTCCAAAAATGTTGAGATTCGGACCATAGTTTATTGGGCTTTTTGGTTTCATTTTGAATGTAGAATCTACTGGCAAAGTTTGTAACACGAGTAGCCGAACACCCTGCATAAAATTTCCACAGGAATGAAATCGCTTTTTCTAAATTTTGTTTAAAAGCCTACAATATGGCAATTGTTCATAATGAAAAATTTGAAGAAAAATAAGCCATAACTTTATGATTTATAGGGATACAAAAATGGAACAAATTCTTCATATTTGGCAAGTCATAACTTTGCATATATTTCTAATGGCCAACAGGCTGTTTAACAATATAAGTCGGGAATTTTTCGTCCTGAGTCGGTAGAATAGTCTTAAAAAACGAATCGTAAATGAGGGGAAAAGTGAAAGGAAATCGCATTAGTCATCCACTTCCCAATATTTATATATCCGATCTCAATCGGCAGGGGACCGGAATCAATCAAATCATCCCCCGTGGGGTGGGATTTTTTTTAGGGATTACCCCACTCTCCTCTTACCATCAACCTACGGGGTTAATAATTGTGATTTATATGCGTGAACCTACACCCCCCGCCTTCGGCAAATGACAAAATGGCGGCTTGGGGCGGAGAGCGTTGCGTGCGTGGGGGCGGTTTGACCAATGGGCGAGTTGCCGGCCGACCAATGGGCAGCCGCCCCCGCCGCCCCCACTGCGGGAAAGTCCAAAAAATTTATCCGACCCCCAGAACGGAAAGCTGCCGACTGAGGGCTGAGCTATTGATTGGCCGGATAAAGAGAAAAAACGCCAAAATTTCGTCTTTGGGGCCCCTCAAACGACCAATACACACGATACTAAATTTCCAATTATACATGACTGACTATGTCCATATACTAAAATTAAAAGTACTATAAGCACACCTCAAAACTGACAAATAGCACAATGTACTCATAGAGATACCACCTATCGAAAAAATCACAGCCCTGTAAGTCCCAAGTCAACAGAACATCGTTGTATATCAATACAACAAAAAAATCAGTAAAAAACCAAGGACAACTCACAGCAATGAATAAACATGAAATTGATTATATTAAAACACGACGAGAAAACAATTTAAAAAAAATTACCATGCGCTAAACAATTAAAATTCACTAATTCTCTTAACCAACAAAAAAAATTTCTTTTTCAATATATGCAATATTCAAATCCAATACAAATCCAAAAATGATTTAGTGAATACTTTATTACTTCACTGAATAATTTCTACTTCAACGATTTCTTTTTTTCTAACTAGTTAAGCTAAGCACATAAGTAAAATTGTTTAAAAGAGAAATTGGCTGTCGGAAATTAAACTCACAGACACATCAAAATTATACCAATCCCGTTTATACCGTATTTTATATGTAAAAAAAATTTGTGGACAGTATAAAACTGAATATAAGGAAAACACAGATAAAACGATACCATGTCCTCAGAAAACTTGAGCAAAAACAACCAAAAAAGTGATATTTTCAAAAAATAATTTTATTTGGGGCTAATTACCTTAATAAAAGTAATAAAACTTCACCTTATCTTTATATCAATGTAATAAATTCATTCATTACTTTAACTTGGAAGATTTTACATTCTGTTAGAAAGAAAACTATTTAAGTACAATCATGATTTTTCTGAACTTAAAATTATACAATAAATTGTAAGTTTATATTGCCACGTTTTTACTATAATTTGTAAACACCTATTAACAATAAAAATAGGTTTACGTACAACCAAAACATTTTAAAAAGAAAAACACATGGCTACATTTTTGATCTCCACCCGTTTGTTTTGCTTTTTTTAAAATAATGTATTTTAAAATACGTATAACAAATTTAATAAAACTGATTCGTCAGATGGTCAGACACTAAAACGAATATTTTTTCCATTTCAGATCAATTAAGACTGATACTGCTGCGGACAGTAACGATCAACGTTTTTGCCACACGTGTTAGGAAAACTACCACATAGATAGATTTTATTGTCTGAATTTTAAGGGTCGTAATTAAATTCGACGAAGGGGTGGCTCGAAAACAGGGGCTCGGTTATGCAATGAAAACGCCGGCCGGTTGTGCGGGTTAATCTCACCGACACCCTGTTTTAGTCAAACATTGAACATTTTCGGGCCTTAAATTAAACAAATAGAAATTAAGTTAAAAAATAGGTTTTATGTATGGTATTTAATTCAGCGGCACAAATAAGGAAAGCACTTTCAAAAATTTCCATATTATTATTTTTTTTTTAAGTTTGAACCGGTTCTATAGGCGTACAATAAATTTTAATAAAGAAGATTTAATGTATTCTGTGTTCCAAAATCTACTGAAGAGAAAAATTCATTACGAAATTTTGTACATATTAAAAGAAATAATAATAGTGAAAAAAATAATTACGAGGAATGAGTTTTGACCTTTCCCACCGATTATCACATCCATAAAATAAAATAAAAATACCGTTAATTCTCAGTAAAACAGACAATGAAAAACCTATAAAAAGGGAAGTTGATGGGCGTCAGGGTCAACGGCGAAATTTCTCTTTCGCCAGGCGGAAATCAGGGCCATAACCTCATTAGTGTAATTGTCCGGGGGGAGCGAGAGTGGAAAAAAAACACTCTGAGGACGGGGGTGGCGCCGCAATGAAAAACCGCACATTCACCCCGATCACACCCCCTCGGGTGAAATGAAAATATACGCGGGGCACGTTTTTAACCGCGTTCGATTTACTCTCCCCAACTTATTTTTATTCCAAATGAAAAAAAAGATATACCTACCAATTAAAAAAAAAAAAAAATAATAGAATAATTTATGTCAGTTACAAAAATAAAACATGCTCTTACGTCTGAAATGTCTATGAATGAATTCTACTATGAGTTCACATGCACAATTTAATTTTTGTTTAAATTATTCTTGTTAAAAAGCATTTCCTCTTGAACTTTATGATTTTCTTTTTGTTGTTATAAGGACAAATAGAAAGAAAAAACCAATTTCCTTCGTACAGCCAGGAATACCTTTTCATCGAAACTAAGAAATTATATTCACTAGTTTTCGTGGTCCGCTTGACCAATTAATGTCATTCATAAGGATTTAGTTGAGATAAAAAAGTCAGTGTCACGAGCGGGATTCGAACCCACGACCTTTGGCTTGATACGCCGCTACTCTACAAATTGAGCTGTGACTTCCCTAAGAAATTATATCGAAAAATTAATATAAAATTATAATACTGAAAATGGGTGACTATATCGTAGGGAATATGAAATTATATATATAAATAATAGGTAAAAATTAGTATAGCTTTGAAAAGAAGAATTGCTAATATGTGCTTTTTTTATTGGCAAATCAGTTTGAGAAAATAAATTTGGAATTTTGTCACGATATTACCACTTAGTTTTTTTTTGCTTGCCCCCAGTTTACTGGTTGTACAATATTTCAAAATTTCCATAATTTTTCTATATTATTAGACAAATCTTTACTAATCGTATTGTACAATGTGCGCCTGAAGTGGAGTCTTTTTATTGTGATATTATGACATTTCTTCCTTTGGTCTGCGGGATGATAAACCTATTGTTTGATAGTCATCAGGTCAGCCTATCCTCTCTGATGTTTGTTAATTTCCGACTTTCCGCCATCTTCAGTGGCTCTGAAATCGCCGAAACCCTGCCGAGACGTGTTTGAATTAACAAAAAAAAAAAAAAACAAAAAACGGCGGGATTAGGCGGATCATGATGATAGGTAACTATCGAGCAATAAATTTGAATCCGTACATGTTTGACGGTCATAATTATTTCAATTCAATATTCTTTTTATCTAAGATCTTGGTTGACATGAAAAAGTTCGTATTATGGGAGGGATTCGAACCCACGACCTTGATTGAACGGCGTATTGAGCCGAAGGTCGTGGGTTCGAATCCCGCTCGTGACAATGAACTTTTTCATATCAACCAAGACCTTAGATAAAATTGACCGCTTTTGTATTATTTCCTTTGAAAAATTAATAATGGAAGAATTTTTAAACAATTAATTTAAAATGGAAATGCGTGTCCATTTTCTCAGTTAATTTAATTTGGTCTCTTGGCGAATTCATGGCTGGACTTCATAATGAATTTTGCGAGGCCCGGGCCCGTAAATAAACAATTGATTTCATTCAAAGCGCGTTGTCGTGTTTACTGTTTATATTCCGTTTCACTTGTCCAAACAGTCGGAGCCCTGTATAGAATCCTGTTTGTTTAAATGGCGAATGTTGGCGATATTAAGGAGGGTAAGAAATTTCTGCAGGGTCGAGTCCTCTTTCCGGTCCCAGCGTCGAGGGCTCTGGGACACCACGACACCCAAGTTCGAATCGTAAACAGCCCCAAAATTCGGTACAAGTCTGAGAGTTCCATTACTATTTCCCTACGGCCTCGGTCAAGGATAAAGACACAAATATAATAAAAAAAATATCTTAAATGTAAAATTTACCTGTGATGCGATATCCAGTCTGCTACTAATTAAGAAACATAATTCATTGCAATTATGCTAAAGAAAAGAAATAATTTTGCTTACCTCCAAAGGGAGTTGAAGCTTCGTAATGTCGTCTGGTTGAGAAGTGCAGATCTCCAAAACTGTTCGCCTTCACTTCAACTTAACGTCCGTTTCTTTGCAATTATTATTTTTACAGTAATAATAATTAGTAATAATTAAGCCCAGTCTTTTTCTTAGAAAAATATCACAACCATTTTGTATCACAAGTTTTCGACCGATTATATAAACAATAAAAACGAACTAACGACTAATTTTTTGTTCTTTTTTTTTATTAATATGTCTACGATTATATAATTAATTTTTTTTGCTGTTACAAATCCTTAAAATAAACTTCGATTTTCTCCACAAGATATAAAATTTATAACCGTATTCTTTTAATAAGGTTTTAATAGGCCACGAATTGCTATCAGACGACTTTGACGATATTGGACGTCTAGGATAAAGAGAGTGAAAGGAAAATAATTCAATATATATATAATATTATTTTATAAAACGAAACTTTTCTTCTTTTTTTTAAATAAACAATTTAAAGTGTCCTCAATAACAAATAGTCCCTCTTCTAAAATATAATAATTATAAATAGGCACATGAGGAATATTCTTCAGAATTCTTCACCAAAGAGTAACTTCAGAAAGATCACTAATTTTCACTAAGGCGCGTTCTGGATTAATTTAAATGTTAATTATTATATAGATTATTAATTATTATTATCAATTTAGAACGCACTTAAATACCCGTCGAAAAGAACTTTTTCACTAGTTCCCGATTTAGAATTTAGCTTTTTTCGTTGAGGTTTGTTTTTGAATTTTTAATAAGGTATATTTTTTGTATTAATTATTTATCAATATATTCAATAAATAATTTTGTAAGGGGGTTTATCATATATAAAAATTATATATATATATTTATTTATTTTGGATTTTTTGAATCTTTGTGGAAGGATAACCGTTTTTGGAAAGAATTATCGTCTCGGTAACGGGCCCGTTTGTTACTTGTGGTTTGGTTGGGTGGGATTTGTAACTGGGATAGGGATTGGAGCCTGTAGGGGTGTCTTGTCTTGTTAGACTAGAGCATGTGAAGACTTAGGGGCTTAAGCCCTGGTCCGCGGGCAGGGGGCTTAAACAAGCCTCTCCCGCGGCGGTGAAATTTTTAAGGTCTCTTCTCGAACAGGTGCCGGTAGCTCCCGGGGCTACATCTGTCCAGGGCCGGTCATTTCACAAAAACTGGTAAAACGATCAAAACAAAGACGAGGGGAAGGGGCAAAGTCCGAAAACGCACTTCCGAAGTCCCCCTCAGTCCTTCTTCCCCACCATCACACCTGGAAAAACAAAAAGTCTTAAGTCGCGTCGGGTGGTGTTAGGCGGCCAGGGGGAGGAAGAAGGTCGGATGAGGATGCGGCCTACCGGTGTCGCTGATGATGTGCTGTAGTGATGATCTGCGTGATGATCAGGTGTCGTTCTTGCCCCGCGGTCCAAACTGCACTGGGATGCAGATTTCTAGCTACTAGCGAGAGGTGCAGTTTGGCGCGCCCCCACCCGCGTTCCGCCCTCGACCCCCACTCGCGTGTCCTCGTGTCTGTGTGTGTGCGTGTCTGCGTGTGCGAGTATTGCGAAATCCAGCCCCCTCTCTCGTTCACTCTTTTCCCCCCCTTGTGACCGGTTTGTGCGAATTTTTCAACCGCCCCCTCCCCGGCCGACCACCCTTTCTCCTGTACCGGAGAGGGTTTAACTTAAATTAATGACCGGCCCGTCATACAATGCCGCAACGGACACACTTGCTCGTGGGAAGGACTCACGACAAATGACATTCGGGGGGTTGGAAAAAATTTGTCCCCGGATCCGAAGAAATAAATCATCCCTCGAACGTCCGCTCGCCCCTCGCCCACACCTCGTCGCCTTTGAAATCCCATTCCACCCCGGATTTCCTCGAACCAGTCAATTTGTACAAGCTGCATTTAAAAGTTATTTCCTGAAAAAAAAAAGCCAACTCTCCGTTTTTCCCGTACAAGTCCCACCTCCATGGATTCCATTCACCTACCTCAACCTAGATTATTCGAAGTTCTTCGTCCATAGAAAACAAATCAGATCTATCCCTGCTTTTGAACCAGACCAGACCTCTCGTAACAAACTTGACCCCTTCATCATCACAGACCAAACATATCTCACCGTTTCTCGTTGGTGAAAAGTAGAACAGACTAAATAAAACATATGAAAAGGTCTTACTAACGAATTAAATTGAAATTTGACGTTTCCTTTAATGCATTAACTTAACTACTTACTAGCTTCAAAAGAAAGCGCGTGGTGACCGAGGCTGAAGAGAATGTTCCTCAAAATTACAGAAGGATCTAAGTAGTTGTGGAAAGATAGCAGTTCGGTGTATAAAGGGGGCCGATTTACTGTTCAGAAGAGATGAAATTTGGAATTCGAGTGATGTACATGGTAGACTCTTAAAAGGTTAGAGCAGTGTTTCCAATCGCGGGGCATACGCCTCACAGGGGGCAATTTGAATTTTAAGGGGGGCGGGCTATTTTGAAAATAACTCGTTTAGATGTGCCCAAAATATAAAAAAATTCGAAAAAGTAAGTGATTTTACCGGTTTTTGATTTTAACCTACCTGTTGAGGGGCGAGTTGTGAGTTGGATTTATTTGACTAGTTTATTTAGATCTGATCTACTTATCGGTTCAGAAATTGTCCCCAGTATGTAAAAATACTTTTTGAAACTAATGAAATATCTAAATACCAAAAAAATTCGAAAAAGTATGTGTTTTTACCGGTTTTTCGATTTTCATGTACCGGTTGAGGGGCGAGTTACAAATTGAGGAATGGATGTATTCGACTAGTTCAACTTGGTCTCAAGTACCTATCGGGTCGAAAATTGTACCCAACACGTGAAAATATTTTTTGAAACTAACGAGATATTGAAAATTAAGTGTTTTTATCGTGTTTTTTTTCGCCTACCTGTTGAGGCGCAAGTTGCGAATTGGGGAATGGATGTATTCGACAAGTTCAACTTGATCTCACGTACCTTTCCGGCCGAAAATTGTATCCAACATGTAAAAATATTTGTTGAAACTAATGAGATATTGAAAATTAAGTGTTTTTTTCACCTTCCTGTTGAGGGGCAAGTTGCGAGTTGGGGGAATGGATGTATTCGACTAGTTCAACTTGATCTCAAGTACCTACCGGGTCGAAAATTGTACCCAACATGAAAAAATATTTTTTGAAATTAATGAGATATTGAAAATTAAGTGTTTTTTTTTTCACCTTCCTGTTAAGGGGCAAGTTGCGAGTTGGGGAATGGATGAATTCGACTAATTAACATGATCTCAAGTACCTATCGGGTCGAAAATTGTACCCAACATGAAAAAATATTTTTTGAAACTAATGAGATATTGAAAATTAAGTGTTGTTTTTTTTTCACCTTCCTGTTGAGGGGCAAGTTGCGAGTTGGGGAATGGATGTATTCGACTAGTTCAACTTGATCTCACGTACCTTTCCGGTCGAAAATTGTATCCAACATGTAAAAATATTTGTTGAAACTAATGAGATATTGAAAATTAAGTGTTTTTTTCACCTTCCTGTTGAGGGGCAAGTTGCGAGTTGGGGGAATGGATGTATTCGACTAGTTCAACTTGATCTCAAGTACCTACCGGGTCGAAAATTGTACCCAACATGTAAAAATATTTTTTGAAATTAATGAGATATTGAAAATTAAGTGTTTTTTTTTCACCTTCCTGTTAAGGGGCAAGTTGCGAGTTGGGGAATGGATGAATTCGACTAATTAACTTGATCTCAAGTACCTATCGGTTCGAAAATTGTACCCAACGTGTAAAAATACTTTATGAAACTAATGAGATATTGAAAATATCGAAAAACGTCGATAAGTATGTGTTTTTACAGATTTTTTTATTTTCACCTATACCGGTTGAGGGGCAAGTTGCGAGTTGGTGGATGGATGTATTCGACTAGTTCAACTTGATCTCAAGTACCAATCGGTTCGAAAATTGTACCCAACGTGTAAAAATACTTTATGAAACTAATGAGATATTGAAAATACGAAAAACGTCGAAAAGTATGTGTTTTTACAGATTTTTTGATTTTCACCTATACCGGCTGAGGGGCAAGTTGCGAGTTGGTGGATGGATGTATTCGACTAGTTCAACTTGATCTCAAGTACCTATCGGTTTGAAAATTGTACCCAACATGTAAAAATACTTTTTGAAACTAATGCAATTTTTTTATTTTCACCTACCTGTTGAGGGGCGTGCTGCGAGTTGGAGCGTTGATATATTCCACTAGTTTATTTACATCTAAGCTACTTATCGGTTCGGAAATTGTCACCAATATGTAAAAATACTTTCTATAACTAATGAAATATCTAAAATACCAAAAAACTTCGAACATGTATGTGTTTTTAGCGGTTTTTTTTTATTTTGACCTACCGGTTGAGGGGCTAGTTGCAAGTTGGAGAATGGATGTATTCGACTAGTTCAACTAGATATGGGCCGATTCACATTCACTTTTTTGGAGACATTTTCTATTTTCCTTTTTTGAGTGAAAAAGTTGGAAACCCTCAGTTAATAATGGGTAACTGGGATTTAAACATATCGATCTAATGATCGTTGAGTTTTCTCCTCGACTATTTTTTACCAGAAATTCTCATACTAGGCAAAGAATTTCCATTTAAGCAAGAAATAACATCGTCAAACTAAAATGACTCCACACAGTTAAGAGACTCCAACAGCTTTTGTATGTGTCTATATAAACACAAAATTTGATCGATTCTTAACAACTTTTATTTAACATGTCACAAACTAGAAAAGAAAATTGCGAAAAAGTTTTTTTTTAAATAATCCAACGTACAATAACAATCATTGATTTAGCAGGTCATATTGTCATTTAACATTGTTTAAAACATAACGTCTACAGAAGTGTTTCTCAACGTGGGACCTACGCCCCAAAGAAGGATAATTTGATTTTTAAAGGGGGGGATTTTGAAAATAACTCGTTTACATTTTTAGCCAAATATGTGCGATTCTCAAGCTTGGGTCATCGCTGCAGTAATTTAAATTATTGATAGTTAAATCTTTGTAAAGTATCGCTTTTTCATAATTCAGTATATTTTATTAAAGTGTCCAATAAATTATATGAATATTAAGCTGACTGGGATTCGAACCCCGAAAAAATTTATCAGTAAGTTTAGTTAATATTAATTTTTTATGACCTAGTTTCCGTAAATGAGGGATGGAAACGTTAATTAAATGAAAAATACAACCGCATTGTTGAAAGTCCGTATGAAGGCTTGTACGTGCTTCAGATTGATCCTCGTGGTGGTAACGAAGTAAACATCCCGCACTTCAATCACTGTTACATTTGATTACTTGCAAAACTTAATGCAATAATAAGAAAACTTAATTTTTATCAAAAAGTCAACGTTCAATACGCCATATTTCTCGCGCTGAACATGATCAAAAATAAGAGACTACGCATAGGTCGTACAAGAATAACGGGCACCTTCTATCCCGAAAAAAGACCGCGTAGGTGTGTATTTATTAGCGTAATAGGAATGGGTGTTTTAACCCCACTTCGAAGGATATCGAGTACTCTGGGGTGATAATGTAACGTCTGGAAAGTAGAAGTAATTTATTAGCGAGAATGGAGTGAGTTCGACTCCGCCCCGAGGAACATCGAGTGTAAAACTTAATTATTCAGAAATCGTGAGATGGGGTCTAGTGTGATGTAGGCTTGAGAAAAACACTTTCTTTATCGTGCCAACGTTTCGATGTTTATTGAGATCATCTTCAGGGCTCAAAGTGTTTGTCTTTATGTAATTGTGCCATCCTTGCGTGAAGATGATCTCAACAAACATCGAAACGTTGGCACGATAAAGAAAATGTTTTTCTGAAACCTACATCACACTAGACCGCATCTCACGATTTCTGAATAATTATCGATTAACGGTCACTAATCACCACACAGTAAAACTAAATATATCACTCTGTGGTTTTTCAGTAATAAAAAAGTTAAATTAATAAGTAGAAAGCATATTTGGCAAGTTGATATTCAGTTATCAGTAATAAATGGTCTATTTATTCCTTTTTGAATTTTAAACATTGAATTATTTCTTAGGTAGGGTAGGGTTGATTGAATTTCCAGGTTAAGAGGAAGTTATAAAACCCCAATTAAATGTGTTCTAATTGATAAAATTGTATATTTCAGTTTTTAAAATTAGTGGTATGGTTCAATTATGTCTCCATTCTGTCCTGCGAAGTATTTAGCCAGAGCGTTTCAGTAATTTACGGTCCAACTTCGTTTTAACTTGTGACACCAAAACGAAAAGACTGAAGATTTTTTTGAATTATAAAAAAAATTGCTTAAAACAAAAAATTTTCTGCAAGCGTCTTTTAGTTGTTGTAAATTGTTATATTGAAAACAATCCTGCACAATATTTTCTTATTGTACGTAAAACATCAATTAGATTGATATATAATAACCTATATAAATATGTATTACAGGATACGGGCGTCTCTCAGGGTAGCGTCCTCTGTCCGTTACTGTTCTCTATATACTATATTCTTTTCCATTCTGTCACCACTCCTGATAACGCTGAAAGCACTGCCATTTTATCATTTAACTCCGACTTGATTATAGATTGACCTAACCTTCCAGACACATCTGTTTTCTCTTGAACAACGTCCAAAAAAATGATCAATCGAACATAACACCACAAATATCCAAAACGTAATTTTCACCTTCCGTCGTATCACTCGATCTCCAATCTCTGATAACCTCACATCCTTTCCTACTCAGAACGTCATCCGCTACCTTGAGCTCCATCACGATTGACCTGGATCTCCATAGCCGCCCCTCAAAAGTTAAAAAAAAAGATCAATCAAACTCAACCTCACAAAGACCCAAAACCACCTTCCGTCGCATACCTATACCCAATGTGTGATAACTTCACAAGCCATTCCTACTAAACCACTGTCCTACCTAGAATCTAAAGACTTAAAAAGTCAAAACTGACTATACCGATTCCTTAAATAACCACTCGACAACAAAACACTCATATACCATTTAATATTAAATCCAATATGGGCATACGACATAGAACTATTGGATTCGTCCAAACCTTCCAATCTACACAAAATCCAGCCCATACAGTCATCCTTAGATTCATTTTCAACGAAGACCCACCTACAAAAAATTCTACATTAACCAAAACCACCCTAATCATCACATAGAACACTTTCCTCCTGGTCTGTCCCAATGATTCTCGTCAACGGCTAAAATGATAGTAGCACTTTCTCCCAGATCGTGAGGGTGATTATAATTACTCTATCATTTAGGAGTGCCATTACAATGTGAAATAAAGAGTTTGACAAGTTGATAAAAGAATGCGATGAAAGGAAGAAAATGAAAGGTCGGACGTTGTTTGGGGTCCGCAAAGTGACGAAACGGCACGCGCCGCCAAGGTTGGAGGTCGAGGGGCACCGTTAAGTGGACACCTGTTGTCAGACTTGTCATGTCTGATCTTTGGGCGGCTGCAAAAAATCATAAAAGAACCCGTTCGACCACCGGGGGAGAGGCGATATCCACAGTTTTTTTTGCCTCGCCGCCGGATAAAACCATTACGTTTTACTTCCCTCAACCCTTTGTCACCTTTGAAACATTAATCGACCCGGGCAGTTATCCATTTTTTCTGGCCTATTCGAATCCTCGCCCTATTCGGACTCCTACAGGTGTGCTGGCGTTTTTTTGTTTTTTTTTCGCAGCTCGGGAATAGGGGGAGAGTAATTTATACTGTTTTTCCCGCCTCGGCGAGCACTTAAAAATGGTTAAGTCGGATTTTATTTCCGGCTTTAAGCACTCATTACCTTTCCTATTCGGAGGCATTCATTTATACCCTTCGCTCGTAAATTAACCTTTTTAACACTCATGAAATACACTCTGATTTTACTGATTTCATTACAGTTGACCCTCTGGCTAATGTCAAAAAACCCAGTTTCTATCTGAACAAAAAAACGTGTTCACCTTGCATTATTTATCGTTGTAAACAAATAAATACAAAAATTTCACGATTTTTTAATTATTTATTTCTTCTTTCTCCCTTCTCACTATCACTCTCTCTCCCTCCCTCCCGCCGCCTCTCTCTCACTCTCTTCTCTCTTAAAGTTTTGTGAGTAGAACAATCATTTGCAATAAGTGTCGTTCACTTTGTCATTGCCTTCGTCTTCAACTCTTTCCACCTTTGTCTCTCCCTCTCCCTCTCTCTCTCTCTTTCTCTGAAGTGCGGTAAGTATGTCGATTCACTTTTTGTAAATGATGGCTTTCTCATAAAATTTTGTGAGTAGAACCATCCTTTGCAATAAGTGTCTTTCACTTTGTCTTTGTTTTTATCTCTCATTACACCTTTGTCTCTCTCATTCCCTCCCTCTCTTCCTCACTCTCTCCCCCTTTCTCTCTCTCTCTCCCCCCTCCCCCTCTCACTCTTTCTCTCTCTGTATTTTTGTTGATTTTTCTCATTTTATCTTTGTCCCTATCTCTCATTTCACATCATTTTTATGTCTCATTCCATCTTTGTTTATGCTTCTCCTTTTTTCATTCTTTCTTTCTCGCCACCTTTGTCACTGACTTTTACTCTGTCCTGCCTCTATTCTTATTTCACCTTCGTTCCAGTCTCACAATAATTCCTTCCCCTTTGCCTCTAGCAGGCCTTTCTCTGTTTTATTTTCTATTTCTCCACCTTTGTAGCTGTCACTTACTCTATCACCCATTCCATCTTTGTAGTTGTTTTTCTCTTTTTTCAACTTTGTTACCTTGTGTTTGTCGCTGTAAAATTCACTCAAAAGAGGCTCTCAACAGGTAAGATTTAAGGAAATTTAATGGCTATAATGATGGGCAGAGCAGAGACAGATACATGCCAATTCTTTCTGCAGAGACATCGTCATTTATCTTTTGTGAAGCACTAGCCCGGATACTGTGGTTAGTTTTGTTGAAAAAAGTGTACTTTCCAAAGTTTGGTTGCAAGCATAGAAATTCCATTGTAGCCCTGCCAGGACTTCCTACAGTCGCAGTTGCATTAGTATTTATTCCATCAACTACACTATTAAACAACTACCTTCTCGAAAAGCTCCAAGATATGACTTAATTACTAACAATAAAATAGTAATAGTAAAAAAAATTATTTTTCAAAATGACTGACGATAAATTATTAACTAGATCCCATGTATTGTTTTCTTTTTAACGTTTATGCACGATTTTAAAAATTTTACACCACAAAAACGTCAAATAACAAGCTTATATTGATTATTTTTAATATTTTTTAAATTTTTATTATATATTTTCTGCAGAATTTGTAAAATAAATTTACGATTTATTTGGTATTTAAATGTCGTCAATTATTGTTGTGATGATAAGTGATGGTCTTTTCCCTTTATTATTTTTTTTTCTAAAATGTGTTGAATAATTTGTTGATTGGGTTTCTATAGTAATGTTTATTCGCTGCTTTATGTTTGTTCCTTTGTGTTTCTGTTTGGTCCTTAATTTTAATTCCTTTTGTATTTTACTGCTGGGATTTTGTAATTAAAATATCGTTATTTTTACCTCGGTTTTTATTTATTTTGTTATTATTTTAATCGCTCTGTCCAAGTCGACGACGTGAATGCAATTTGCTTAATTGGAGAATTGATTGACTTTTGAGGGACGAGCGGTGGGGCGACGTATGCAACGTGCATAGCGGTGCCACACAGCACTGGGAATCCGAGACTCAATCCATTTACAATAATTTAATTCACTTTTATTTTAACTCGTATTTATTCGTGTTTTTTTTTGCAAAGAGAGGGCTGGGTGGCAAGAGATAAAAAAATAATACGATACCCTATTTTTGAAATTTAATTTCCATTTTGATATGCAGATGTAAAAATATAACTTTGTCGAAACCATGAATACCTACATTATTAGAAATAAATACAAATTTTGACAAAACATCACTTCACAAAACAAATATGCTAAATTTTATATTTTTCATATGTTACAAAAAGCTTTCATGGAAAAGTCGCATATGAACAAATATAAGATTTACCAGTGGGAAGATGTCTATCACCAACCATTTATTAAAACTGGTCTTACCAGTCTATACATTAATTTTGCAAATGATGTTTGTATATAAAATAAATAAAAATTTACATATTTTTCACAGAAAAAAGTAAAGTAGTAAAAAAATGTACACTTCACCATTTACAGAAATATTAACTACACTGGAGAGGGTTCGACCCCGCCCCGAGGAATATCATGCATTCTGGGAGAGTGATTGTGACCGGATAAATTAATTTAAATATTAAATAGGAATGAATGTAATTTATTAGTCAATTAATTAAGGTTTTCAGTTGAGATAAAAAAAAAGTCAGTGTCATGAGCGGGATTCGAACCTACGACCTTCGGCTTGATTCGCCGCTACTCTATCACCTGAGCTATCGTGACTTCGATCCTCTCGGGCACTAACTTCTCATCTCAACTCCACCTTTTTCAATTTTCCCTCCTTTTTTATCTCAACTAACAACCTTAATTAATTGAATGACATTAATTGGTCAAACGGACCACGACAAATAGTGAATTTAAGTAATTTATTAGCGTGAAAGAAAGGAGTTGCTTATCGCCGCCCTAAGGGATATCGTCTATTCTCGGGTGGTGTGTCACCTCTGGATAGTTAAAGTAAGTTGTTAGTAAGAATAAAATTAAAATGTTGGTGGAACATGGAAGGTTCCAATACTGTTACTTAAGAAATTTGGAATCGTCTATGAAAAAGTTAATTATGTCAATTTATATACACATGTAAGATGGTTTTGTATAACAATTATATTTAGTGGTCTGATTGACCAAATTACTTCTTTCAATTAATTAACATTTTGTAAGGTTTTGGTCGAAATGAAAAAGTTATTGTCACGAGAGGGATTCGAACCCACGACCTTCAGGCTCGATACGACGCTCTCTAACTACTTGAGCTATCGTGATCCACTCGGACACCAACTCCTCATTTCAAGTGGTTAGAGCAGCGGCGTATCGAACCGTAGGTCGTGGGTTCGACTCCCGCTCGTGATACTAACTTTTTCATTTCAAACAAATTAACAATGTTAATTCTATATAGTTTTATAAGTTCTATATAGTTATATTGATTGTTGAATCAACTGTACAAATTTGTTTTTCATAATGTGAAGTTAATGTAGGACTGATGATGGCCTTAAAATAAGTCCAAATTTTGGCAGGAATAGCTGACTTTTCTATTTCAACCATACCGTGAGTCAGAATAGTCATGGTCTGTACAACTAACACTTAAAACAGAACGGAGTGGGTTCAACCCTGCGAGGAATAACAAGTACTCTCGGGGAGTGAATGTGACTGGACTTCTATGCTTGTATCGGGTATTGTACATAGGTTAAACAGGAATGAATGTAATTTATTAGCGTGAAAGGAGGGAGTTGCTTAAAGCCGCCCGGAGTAATATCGACTATTCTGGGGTGGATGTGTGACCTCTGGAGAGAAAAAAAGTAAATTATTGGCTTAAAAGAAGGCTTGTTTAACCCCTCCCCGAGACATAACGAGTACTCTGGGGGTGAGAATGTGACGCCTGGAAAGTAAAAGTAAGTTATTAGTACTGGAGGTATCTCGAAAACTCTGAGGGTGTTTTATATGACCACACTTCTATGTTTATTGGTGATGTATATAAGTATGTACCAAAAAGGTGTAGTATGTCGAGGTACCAAAAAGAGGCTAATAAATTACAAAATCGATTTTGTTTACAAATAAAAGGAGAGAGTCAGGGATCACATAGTCAGTCCCCCTTTTCTGAGAATGGTTGTCTGATTTTATTAAATTATGGTTGTGTGCCCGAATTGTTTAGTTACTATCCAATTTGAATGTTTTTGAAGTCTAAATGAACTTTTCCTAGTCTCTCGTTGTATAACTGTAGGTAGATCTCATTGCCCCTCGGATACATAGGTTTGCTAATTTTTGTATGCTGCCTCGTGACTGAGAAGCTACTTTTTGTTGAGCTTTGGCCCACCAGATATCCATAAGTTATTTTGGGTATTATTGTATATACCCAATGGAACATTTTCGGTTTTAATCTCCAAGATTTGTCTAGGATTCTTCTTGTAGTCATTAGCGATATTTTGCTTTTTACTATGTTATGATACATGTGAGGGTTTCAGGTTAACTTCTCAGCAAAGATTATTTTTAAGTATGTAACGTCGTTTTTTAATTGTAGCATTTCATTATAGAAACGTAGGCCTTGTATTTCTGTGGTTGTTTTTTTTGTTGAAAGCAATTAGGGTAGTTTTTGAGGGGTTTGCTGTCCCCGTTGTTGTTCTACCATGTTTAGTGCCTTTCTACTGGTAATATTGGTAATAACTGAACCTTTACCTTCTTCCCCTGGTAACTGAATTTGATAAAATCGTATGTTCTTTTTCTTCGATGTTTTATTGTTAATAAATTGGTTAAAGTTTGTAAAAATATTAAAAAGTTGTTGGTAAAACAGAAAAAATAGGATAGAAAATAATAGTAAAAAGAAAAATTGTATACAAAGAAAAAGGTCTGATGAAAAATACAAATTCCAGTAAATTTGATAAAATTAATTATTATCAACGAGTTATAAATATGAATTTTTTCCTGAAGTTCGTAGAAATGATAAATGGTGGAGTGAGTGTGTTTGATCCGGATTTCAAGCTTATAGCTCATCATCAGGTTGAAGGAGTGCATGCTTGTCGAGAGACGTGGTTGTAAACTCCTTCAAACCGATGATGAGCTATAAACTTGGAATCCGTATCGCAAAACAACTAACTATGAGTACGAACTATCTTTTTAAAAAGATATCTGATTTTGGTTCTTGATGTTTAATGAGCTTACATGTTACCACCGAGATGAGAAGTATTTCAAACAGACAACAAGATAACTCTAGCGAAGGATATTCAAGTCTGGCTTAAACTAAGTCTGTTTAGTGCAAAAAGTTTCTACCTTCATGATAGATTAATTAGCAAAGAATACCATTGAAATAATTAATTTAAAAAAAAAATATATAGAAAAAAGTGTTTCTCATAAATCCCTAAACATTTTTGACGGATTAGTTTATTTGTAACGGTAAAATGACGAGCGATCCTCTCTTATAAATTTACATTTCGCGGGATTAGGGAAGAAAAATCAATTTTTTTAATTTGCATTGACATGTCATTTATCTTTTTCCGCTTTGCCGGACTCGCCCCTTGTTTATTATTGTCCGCCGCCCCTCCGGACGCTAGTCGGTCACTCACTTTCATTATTTTTAATAGGGAATTTTTGCGAAAATATCCTCCCGACTACTATCTCGTCCCTAATGTAATTGAACGCCGCTTGTTTGCGCTTTGTCCCCGGGAAAAAAAAATCGTGTTCCGCCCCAAGTCGGCTTTAAATAAACAGGGGGATTAGCGGCGTAGGCCGCACATCCTGCCCTTCCACACTACATTTAAACCCCCTTGTGGTCATTTTTAAAAAATAAATTCTAACAAAAAATTTCAGACTGTATAAATAATTTTTTAAATAAAACGGTAAACTTTCACAACAGTCAAATGAAATTGTGAAATCTATCATTAACACGTTCTTAAATATACCAGAAATTTTGCGAATTATTTGGAACGAAAACTATATTTTTTGTATACAAGGCTGAAGTGTGTTTGATGTTGTATTTATCCCATTTTATTTAATATATTTAATAGGACCTTACAAGATACTAAGAGGATATCATTCCTCGGCTCCTTATAGGGAGCGAGTAGGAATTCCGCCCATTATAAGAACTCTGGAAAAGAGACAGTTATCAGAGCTGTAAAGATGGTAAATATGCAGTTTATTTAGAAAAAAACAGCTGTTCGTCTTTGTTAAACACATCCAGTGCATCTTTTCCTAAGTAAATAGTTAAACTAAATTCTGTTTGAAACTTGAATCGGGAAGATTGTCCATGTCAAATGTCGTGTGAAATGTTAATTGGTTATAATTGTACTAAAACGCAAATCGGGATTTAATTAGACAGGGGCGAGAGTTTCCCAGGCGAACGGGCTTCATTCACCTTCATCGTGGCAAGTCATTTGTCCCTTGAGAGCACTCCGACCTACAACTTGACGGTACTTGCCTCTTCAACAACATTTGTTGTCCCATTTTTGGTTGCCCTTCGACCCTTTCGTTTACCATCAAACAATTTATCTTAACTCTCATTTACTATTATTTTCAATTCTTTTTTTTTTTTTTTTGGTGGAGGGGAGTAACGACCAAATGTTTAATATTGCTAAATAACGGACTTATGACGTGTCCGTCAGTGACTGGGAAAAAAGTGAACAAAATATTTTATTTTTCATTTTCCCTTAAAATTGTTTTCAGGTTTTTTTTGGGGGGGGATGGAGAAAACCTATATCAACTATTTTGCTAACAAAATATTTTAACCCAATTTGCAACGTTGCTAGGGGTCACTACGACAAAATTGTACTTGGTAGCTAGCCTTAGTATGGATTTTATGGATATTTTAATACATAATTTTTGTATTATTATCTATTTTATTTTAAATTTTTTGAATTTTTTAATACCGCACAAAATATTTTTGAGATCTGAAAAGAAATGGAGGTGATTAAAGTGAACAACAATTTTGTATTGTTTTTAGAGTTCCGTTAAAATTTCCGGAAGGAGTGAAATATCTTAACTTATCCTGAACAATCTTAAACTAATTTTGACGTACATAACTAGGGGCATTAGACAATTAAGGTATTCCCTACCGAGAGAGAGAGAGTGAGAGAGAGAGAGTGTGAGAGAGAGAGAGATAGATAGACAGATAGAGAGAGAGTGAGAGAGAGAGAGAGTGAGGGAGAGAGAGAGAAAGAGAAATAGAGAGAGAAAGAGAGAGAGAGAAATATATATATNAGCGAGAGAGAGAGAGAGAGCATATTTTTCCGGTTTAGAGAGATTTATAAATGTTCTTATACCTGTTCAATGCTCATGTTTTTCTTTCTCAAGCCATATTTACCCACATTAGCATACTCCACAATCGGCCTAGTTTTAGCTCCGGTCCAATGGGTGAAAGAATTAGGCAAGCACTCCCAGACTTGATGAACTCAACTATTAATTTCAATCAATTAATTATTCTTTCTATGTAAGGTCTTGGTTGAGATAAAAAAGTCGGTGTCATGAGCGGGATTCGAACCCGCGACCTTTCGGCTCAATACGCCACTACTCTACCACTTGAGCTATCGTGACTTCGATCCTTTGGGACACCAACTCCCCATCACAACCTACAACCGTTCGAATTTTCCCTCTTTTTACCATTTTCACCTCCTTTATCTCAACCAAGACCTTACATAGAAAGAATAATTAATCGATTGAAAGAAGTAAGTTGGTCAATTGACCACGAAAACGTAAATAAACTATTGATTTTCACTCTAACACTTATTAAATTGATCAAAAAGTTTTAAAAAACCCACTTAACTAGTTGAGATAAACGAATAGAAAATGGCAAAAAAGAGGGAAAATTCGAACGGTTGTAAATTGAGATGGAGAGTTAGTGGTTGAGAGGATCGAAGTCACGATAGTCCAATTGGTACAGCAGCGGCGTATTTAGCCGAAGGTCGTGGGTTCGAATCCCGCTCATGACACTGACTTTTTTATCTCAACCAAGACCTTACACGAATGAATAATAATTAATCGATTGAAAGAAGTAACTTGGTCAATTGACCACGAAAACGTAAATAAACTATTAATTTTCACTGTAACACTTATTAAATTGATCAAAAAAATTTAAAAACCCGCTTACGATTAATTAAATTTTTGAAATTTAAACTTTCTTCAAATTTGTGTATGGGATTGTTCACAGGAGGTTGTCACATAGCAATTTTCGATTATTATTGTCAAGCCTTGTACATTGTAATTACTATGGTTTATATAGTTAATAGCAATGATGATGTAGGGATGTCACTAAGGTTTGAAAAAACGCCTATTTCTAAAATATATTTTCTTTTTCTAAGCTAAACCTAGGAACACAAGACACGTTAATGATGAATCATCAAGATCATCACCTAGTCTATATATTTAATTACATAATGATTTTCCTCTACCTTTATATTTATCAAATTTGCATATTATCAAGTATTCACTGAATAATATAAACATTAATTAGTTAAAAACCGTGTTTTTCATTAATTGGTCGTAATAAGTTCTGTTTTGTTATCGACACATTTGTTTTAAAATGCATCGGAAGTCGTGTAAAACATAGAATCACAAAGTTATTTTCATCCGGACATGGCCATAATTTAACCGTTCCGTTGTAAATGTTCTTTATTTTTCGAGTGAATTAACATTTTCACGTGTGAACCGTGGACGGTAATGTTTGAAAAGTTTGGAACGATGATCTCTATTTGACAATTCGTTTGATGGATTGTTAACCTGTGTAATGGACCTGTTTCACGACATCTGGTAAAACGGATTCACATGGACATTTGTCTTATACCGGCGATGACATTGTCCGTTCTCATAATATTTGGCATTTCCATATCCCGCATTTGTTTTGTACACTTATCGGCCAACTTATGCAGATAATGTTCTCTTGGTTATTATGAGAGATGTGGTCAAATTTTTAATTTTAAATCTTTGCTTAACTTTCGGAACTTTATTGAACCTAATATTTTGCCTTGATGTTAAATTGGCCACAATTAAAATGTATAATACATCCTTTTGTAGAGCCCTGAAGAAGGTACGATAAAGTTCGGAAAGCTAGGCGAAGATTTAAAATGAAAAATATCTTTCTTTGACCACATCCTTGGTAACAACCAAGAGATCATTTCCTCCATTTCGCCCGTCCTGCTGGGAAGTGTCATCACAATGAGCGGTAGATCGTGTTGGAGGCTTGGGTGTATCTTGAAAAGGTGAGCTTGGGCCTCGGCATGTCCTTTTCTCTCAATCCAATTTCTGGGATAGTGCAGTGGGTGCTCCAAGTAAACTCCAACATACCCTTCCCAACCCTTGGTTGGAAGAGTGTTACCAGGCCTAAAATATTTGTCTAGGCTTGAGAGCGTGACGAACTCTCTAAAGGACAAGCTGTATTCGTGTTTCTGGCGCGCATGATCTTCTTAAGCACCCTCCGCGTGAATTTGGAAGACGAAGCAAGCGTATAGCATGCGAGGATGCAAAGACTACGTCTACCCAGTTCCTCGAAATGTGTTAAGGAAGTTGGCTTGTGGGCTGGCCACGGACGGCGTTTGCTTGATCAGCGGCACAGGTGGATTAGAGTACAAGTTCCTGCCTGCTTAGACAGGAAGGGTGCATAAGCTGTATGACGGGATAGCAGTCTTCAGTTCCAACAGTTCCAAGCCCAGTAGGGTGCTATGCGGGAATGGTTTCGTCGTTGGCCGTAGGTGAGACCCCTGGCGGGTACTTAAGAGACGAGCCTGTTGTTCGGTGGTGCCTTTATGGGCTTCCTTTACCGAAGGTAGTCTCCTCTAGGTGGTGGTTAGAAATTCCATTTTAAAGAATCCGAGGCCGGAGCGATTCGGTAGTTTCGACACTACAGTCAGGGGGGGGGCCGTTTCTATCTAGGGAGCGCGTTGGAAACAGGCTGATGCATTTCAGTCCTTTCGGGTATCACTTTACGCACGGCACACGGTTGAGAGCAAAATGTTAACCCACCTCGTCGGAAGAAGCAAGCGGGAGATGTCACCATGTCTGTTCGATTAGTTTGTAGATTTGGTGGCTTCTACAGCGAACCTCACGGTGTTCACATTATTTACCGTGAGTGGAGGTGAGTCACTCCTAACTTGAGAAACTAAACGTGTAATAAAGCTTGTCCCAGGTGCGCACGTTAAAGAACCTCATTGTCTAAAGACATTGCGACCCCAAATGAGAAGTGTCATCAATGAAAGGAGTCGAGTCTTTAAAATGCCCGAAAAATTCCAGCAGACTTCTGTCAGTGTTGATCAATCCCCTTTTGCCTTGCACCGAATGCATCTCTTTTGGGTTTTTTTATGAATTTTTTTTTTACTTTCGTACTGGTCTGTCCAGCGTCCGAGGGAGGGTTGGAGGGAGCGAGTGCAGGGTGCATAATTCCAACTGCCGGCTCTCCCTCCTCCTGCATCATTGCACCCAATCAATACCGGAGGGTGCGTATGGGCCGGACAATTAGACAAGTGTCGCCTCTTCACGCTTCAATTGAAACGTCAACTTCTCCGGCGCCTCCATCACGCGTCAACGACAACCGGATTCCGCCGGAACCGTCCGCGGCCAAATTTTCAAAAGAGGCGACCCGCTTATCGCAGCCTGGAATTGCGCTAATTGGACGGCGCCCTTCCGAATTTCGGCCCTCTCGTTACACTCCGACGTATCCCTGCATTAATTGGCCGTCATTCGGGACGATTTTCAAACCTTCCAAAGGGTTAAAAAATATATCTCGATTTACAATTTTTGACCAAAAACCACAACCGTTTCGAAACAGTATTCAGCTTTAATTAGAGAAAACCACAATTCATGCCACAGTTCACACACGCAAAATGTCCTCCTAGATGCGAATGGCAAAACAACAAATATTACATTTAGGAAAAGGAAAATTGGCCAGGATCTCATACCATTTCCAAGGGGTTGCGCGTTTTACACACTGGTAAGCATAAACTCTTGTTCAAATTTCCCTAACATTGCAGCAGCTATTATTTAAAGTTAGTTAAATAGAATGTTCTCAAATTATTGGCTAATTTTCTGTTCGGTTCTGTTGTAAATGTTATCCCTGGTTGTCCTTTTTCTCCCGAAAAATAATCACCGATTCTCCCAAGTTTTTTCAATATTTACTTTATTTGAGGTGGCAGTTAAAATCACGAATTCGCTGGATCACAGTACGGTCTCGATGAAAAAGTAAATTCAATTCTTATTGCCAAGTTTTCGACCTATTTTGAAGTCATCATCATTAGGGCAGAATAATCTTAGATATTTCTATAAATTAACTTAATTAAATTTTTCACAGACGATTTAAATTTCTTTGAAAGCCGACTCGCTCCCGACATTGCCTAGGTAACGAAGGTAAATCGTCTGTGAAAAATTTAATTAAGTTAATCTATAGAAATATCTAAGATTACTCTGCCCTAATGATGATGACTTCAAAATAGGTCGAAATCTTTGCAATAAGAATTGAATTTACTTTTTCATCGAGATATATGATGTATATATATACACACAAACACAGTGCCCATCAAACGAAGAAAAAACCGACCATCTGGTTTTTACTCGAAAAAATAGCCAATTTTGGAAATGCGTATTTTCTCAGCCTTTTAATCACAAAACAACACAGGGACTCATTTTTTTAGAAAATTTTATGGCTCATAATGTACGTAATAATGCAAAATATAAGTCCAATTTTTTTTTCTTTTTCACATTTTTTCCTAGCTTCAGTCATTCGTCAAATAAATGCGAAAATTCGGGAACATGTTAATTTTTGCCGTTTTTACGAAAATTTCAATTTGAGCTATGGAGCCAGGAAATCACCCTGGAGCGACGCCCTTTAGCAATCGATAGGAAATTTTAATAAGCTTTCAATTGGTCACCTTCCACATTGCCAGATTTCTCAATCGTTTTCGAGTTATTCGCGATTTTTGGGCAAAAACGTTGTTTTTTTCGTGCTCGCGGAAAAAACTTCCGATTTTCAAGAACGCATAAATTTTGAAAAAGTCATGTTTTCGCAAATTTTACGCTCTACAACTTTTGTTCGAAGGACTTTTTCAAAAAAGTGACCAGGGATGCGACAATTCTCACTTTTTGTTACTTTGACCTTTTGGTATGCGAAATGCTTCTGCTGTCGATAACCGCTTGTTTATCTCATTACGGCCATTGAACTTTTCCTTCCCATTTCATAGGAACGTACAAGACAGGTCATGCTCACCCGATTAGGAATGTTTGCGACTTACTTTAGGGCTAAAGCCCACGTATGCGACCGCTCATAGGAAAAGGCATCTGGATGGAGAGAGCGTAGGATTGCCACCGACATGAGAATTGCGCTAGAGTACGGGAGCGATCTGGGTCCCCAGGTCCGATTCTTGGAGGAAACAGAGTTGTTTTATTATATACAGTGTGTGGTGTTTAGTGACTCTCAACACGACAGACAAGAATGGCACGGAAAACAAACACTTTGAGCCCTGAAGATGATCTCAATAAAGATCGAAACGTTGGCACGATAAAGAAAATTACACGAGACCGCATCTCCGAATAATCATTATATTCAGTACTGATATGTGCATGTTTTGGGTCCCCTAGAATGTGTAAATGTATTTATTGGCGTGAACATATATGGTGAAGGAATGTTGACTACCAATCGACCCTCCATCAGATTAGTTATATATCATGTCTGGAGGGTAATGGAGAAAAGAATACATTTGAGAGTTAGTGAGAGTGTGAGTAGTTTGGATCTAGAAACTGCGTTGGGGACTGAATTGAGCTAGTAGTCTTTAGCCCATGGAGTCCAACCTCGATGGCTGATGACCCCAGACTGCCAACACCCGGTTATTGGTGATTCTCGAGGCGGTAATTTACCATATAAACCTGGAATTGCCGGCCCACTGCGAGAAGTGATTGGCTCAGCTCTGTACATGCATGTATGTATATATCCCCGTGCAGAATTGAGGTTGTATAAATACCCTTGTAAGGCTAGTTATTTTACCTACTAAACCTTCCTCAAGCTTGTCAGCCTGAACCTTTCAGATTTACCCGAATTATGGTACAAACATAATCACTAAATTACCTTCGAATAATTCCTTTATTTTGGATATATTAATATGAAAATTATAATTGTTAATTGAAAGTTATTTGGTTGAAAAGTGTTGAAAAAATAAATTTCACATGTAATTTATTAACTTGAATCGAGTACTCTGAGTTAGTATGTGACGTCTGGAGAATCATTTAAGTCATTAGCGAGAATGGATTGGGTTCGTTCTCGCCCTGAGGAATATTGAGTGCTGGCTGTGACGAATCTGGGGGAGTGAATGTGATTGGACTAAGTTCTCGGGTGTTATGTTATTAATTTACTGGAATCATTGTCATTTATTAGCGTGAAAGTAAGGAGTTGCATACCCTGGGGGAGTGAATGTGACCAGAACTTGTACATTTGTATGGGGTGTTGTTTTTATGTTAATTTGTTACAATTATAGTAATTTATTAACGTGAAAGGAAGGGGTTGCATATCCTGAGGGAGTGAATGTGACCAGAACTTCTACATTTGTATTGGGTGTTGTTTTTATGTTAATTTGTTACAATTATTGTAATTTATTAGCGTGAAAGGAAGGGTTGCATACCCTGGGGGAGTGGTGTGACCAGACTTCTACGTTTGTTGTGATGTATATGTACTGCATTTTTTGTGTCTATTCTGAGGTACAAATTACGGGCTAGCATTTTAGAAAATCGACTTAGTTTTCATAAAAAAGAAGAGTCAGTAACAGATTGAAATAATGTGTGTGAAAGACCAGAAAAAGGAGTAAAATTGTGCAGATGGCCTGCGATGACCTCAGCTGTTTGTCAGCCTCTAAACTTGCCAAATCATCATTATTAATCACATGTCATTCAATTGATTAACTATTAGTGAATAAAACGACTTCAATGACTTCTGATACGATTTTGATATTTATCGAAATATATAATAGTGATTCCAAACGTTAAAACTGTCCAATTTACGGATTAACATCATTATCAATATGTGTTAGCGCTGGATTTAAGTCTCAATATTGGCAATGAAACAATTAAGGATTATTTATCCCAATTAACGTCGGTTTATTCCGATTGGGCCAAGTGCAAAAATTGCGCGTGAATATCCGTGAATAATTACTACTTACCGTATCGATGGCTACGTCATTTTTATGGTAATACGCCAAAGAGCTATTTTCCTCGAATATTATAAAATACTGGAGAAAGAACATTTATGTAGATGAATTCACTTATAACCCTTAATGTAACGTTGCTTTTTGGTCAAATTATATTCATTTATACTTCGTTCCGATTTTCCCCTAGCCATTATATATTTATAGAAGAATTTCGAAATATCATATAATCAACCCCTATCAGAGAAAAGCATTATAATTTAAAACTTACATTAGTACCTTACCCACTGACTAAAGAAAAAGTAACATATACATTCAAAACAGGGTGAATAATGAAAACGTAAATGTTTGATCTTTTCCCATAAAGTCGTTAAAAGTTGTAAAAATAAATGAACTTATTTGGAAAAAATTGGAAGTTTGAATCAGACTCCTTATTCTGAGAGGTTCTCCCTGGCTCTTTGCACCTGCTTAATTGCCATAATTTAACCATTGATATTAATTAATTGATATGACTTGGATTAAAATTAGTGACACCTTCCAATTAATTAAGGTTTTTAGTTGAGATAAAAAAGTCAGTGTCACGAGCGGGATTCGAACCCACGACCTTCGGCTAGATACGCCGCTGCTCAAATAAAAATGGCAAAAAGGAGGGAAAATTAAAAGGTGGGGTTGAGATGGGAAGTTAATGTCCGAGTGGATCGAGGTCACGATAGCTCAAGTGGTAGAGCAGCGGCGTATCTAGCGGAAGATCGTGGGGGTTTTACTAGGGGACGACCAGGTTGTGGGGTCACGGAATTGGAACTTTTTTGGTGCATTATGCATCGTATTCGTAGAACATTTTTGTTTTTATTTTAACCAACAATAAAATTAATACACAAAAAATCGTATTTTTTTAATCTCTAAATTAAACCAGGTTGACGTGAAAAATATTTGGTTTCTAGAAACGTGTTTGGTTATTGATAAACTTTGACAACTTTTACCACATTTTTTATTGTATTTTACCACATTGTAATATTGATTTTAAAAAATGCTGTAAAATTATATATATTCACATGGTTGATTTGAGTAAATAGAACGTGAAATAAAAATATTAAAAAATGGTAAATTTCAAGCTTAAAATTTTTTGGCTAAACCAGGGCTTGGTCACTTGGTAGATACTTGTCTGGTATTTTGGAATGAGAACCACCAAAAAGGTTTTGGACCACATCCGTGATTCACCAACATGGCCGTCTACTTATAAGACTGAGGTACCCTTTGGAACTACGCCAAGGGCTTAACATTATGAATTATGAATGTATTTATTATGGAGTTATCTGAGATGAATAATATGTACGCAATTACAGGGCCAATAGATTAGTATCCTCCATACGACCAAGCATAATGAAAATATTGAGGAAATTGAAAAATTTTGTAAAAAGTCACAATTAAAGTAAAATGTGGTTTCGCTTGGTTTTTACTAATTTTTCAAATTTTTGGTGATAAAAGGGCAGACTTACGTTATTATAGGATTTTGCAAATGGGATAATTTAATTCTTATTAGGTCAAATTGTAATAATTTGTTATTACTCTTATTACTATTGTTATTATTATTTAATCTCATAATTTAAATTGTCGACTGGACGGAGAAGCGTATATTCCAATTTTATTGTCAAAATAGCCCCCCCCCCCCAAAAAAAAAAGTTGTGATATTTCATTTAGAAAAAATACAAGCAGAATGGATATGGATATAAGAATTGGTTAAAAACAAAACAAAAAACATTTGAAAAAGAGGCGTGAAATGACCATAGCCGTTAAAACGCCCTTAAAAATTAATAATAATAATTTGAAATAAAATGTGATTTCTCTTGGTTTTCACTAATTTTTCAAGTTTTTGGCGATGAAATGGTAGTTATTATAGGATTTTGCAAGAGAAAATTTAATTCTTATCAGGTCAAATTGTAATAATTAGTTATTACACTTATTATTATTAGTTAATCTCATAATCTAAACTGTCGACCGGACGGAGAAGCTTATATTCCAATTTTATTGTCAAAATTAAAAAAAAAATAAATGGTTGTGATATTTCATTTAGAAAAAATAAAAGCAGAATGGATATGCTACCATAGATTTTTTCTACTCGAAAATGGTTTGACATCGAAAATAAACCGTGCGAGTATGGATTGTCAGTTTGGATGTGGAAGAGGCTCCCTAAGTGGATTTGGCCGGGTGATCGGGTGGAGATCCCCACTATCGGACATTGTACTTCCACACTATGACTCCAGTCCGAAATTAAGGAAATACCTCGTGATATACTGCTCGCAGGCCAGATAGTCGGGCCGCTTTGTTATCAGCGCCCACCCCGGCCGAGGGATATACATACGAGTCTATATCTATGCATCTATATTACCTTTTCCTCCTGTTATCTAGGCCCACACTCTAGGAAAATGGCTCGATCATGTCAAAACGATCTATTCTTTGCTACATTACCTATTAATCCGTGGGCCGGATCAATCGGTCAACTCTTCCTGCAACACATAAATCAAAATTTAACATATTGCAATTTGGTGAAAATCATACTCATCAAAACCCAATCCATATCCATATGTAATCTTATCAAGTATGTTAAAAAAAGAGTATATACACAATGAACTTCGTATTGGTAGTTAAAAAAATTATGACTTCCTTTGGAGCCATAGAGACTTTTCCTTTTTTAAATTTTCGTCTGCTGTTAGGAGAAAATCGTACCAGACAAAGCCCTATATATTCAATCTTGTTAAGTAACATTCAATTAATTAAGGTTTTTATCTCAACTTAAAAACCTTAATTAATTGAATGTTATTAATTGGTCAAGCGGACCACGAAAAATAGTGAAACTTATTAAGTTAAAAAAAATTATATAGATAATAAATATTTCATTTCAACCAAACCCTTACATAAAAAAAATTAATTAATTGAAAGAAGTAATTTGGTCAATCAGACCACTAAATGTAATGGATTTAGTAGATAATAAACTTAATATTGGCAGTTTAAAAAAAATGTGTTCCTATGGAGTCAACTTATTGAAGCACAAAAAAAAAAAAAAAAATGAAACAAAACACATAAAAAAAGAGACTATAAACAATAGCGAAAATCCAAAGCATATAAAATGGACTAAATACCGACAAAACAGACAAAAGAATAACAATAAAGGAGTTGGTAAAATCCAACTTTAACTTAATAAAAAAGCACAAAAAGAAAGAAAAATGAGACAAAACACATAAACAAGAGACAATAAACCTAGCGAACAACTAAAGTAGAAAAATTGTACCAAATATTTGCACTAAACAGAAAATATCAACAATACAAAAGTTATAAAATCCAACTTTCTTATAAAGTGAAACTAAAATCTAAAAATAATCAAGCACATAATAAGCATAATTCAAGGTAATTGTTTTGATTTGATTGTGGTTGTGCACTAAGTTTATTATTTCTTTATTATGTGGTTTGTTTATTTTCTATGTTGAATTTTTCGTTTATTGTTTTTTTTAATCATTACAACCATTATCAATAAAATAAATAAAAGATCGGAAGTATTCCAAGAATGTCTTTTGGAATAATGAATAGATCTTACCCATAAATGATTTTCCCAATTTTTTTGCAATAAAAAATATATAATTCTTTATTGGAAAAATTAATAATAAAAATTATATTGAATTTTATTTAAGTATTAATTAGATGGGATAGATTGAAATTATTTAATAAAAAAAACTATGAGGTCAATTATAAAGAAAACCCAGTTCGTACTAAGAGTTTTAAAGGAGTATCCTCTTCCAGGACGTTGAAACTTTAATTTATAATTTAAAAAGTTACCAAATATATATTAATAATTTTTAAACCTTAAATGAAAATAAGACATATGTATGTTTAAAAAAATATTTCAGTGACAAGTGTGAATCCTGTTTTAGAGAAATTAAGAAATATTTATAAACAGTGGATGTCACCGATCGAAGGATATTAGATCAAGTTAACGCAAATTGAATTGTCATGCAGTGCAGATTAGGATGAAATCTGGTATAGGTGGTATAGTTATGGTCCCCGGTGATAAAAGGATGACAGGGTAGAGACGTAGTAAATCTTTTGTTAGACAAAGGGATGGTAAAGACATGCACAAAGAAAAGAACAACAAACCCCAACCTCAATTTAAAAAAAAAGCCCAAAAAGACAAAAATGAAACAAAATAGAGAAAAGAGACGATGAACATTGCGAAAACCCAAAGTAGCAAAATTTGATAAAATATTTACACAAGTAGACGTTGTGAAACCCAATAGCACTTTAAAGGAGCGCTACATGATCTATTATTATTATTATTATTATTATTATTATTATTTATTTATTTTTTTTTGGCTGGGGATTCCGACATCTACGTCATTTCAGCCCCAACTAAGTCTATATTCTATTTACACTTTCAAACACTAAATTCATACATATAAATACATCCATACAATACACTCATTCCGTTTGGTCGGTGGAGTACTTTTATAAATATTCCGCCATCGACCCCGAACACACTCATACGCTCTCAACGTTCGAGGGGCAATGATGACGTTATATTTCACCATCACCCCTCGCCATTCACGCTAATAAATACATGCACTCAGACAAAACGTATAGACACACAACAAGACATATTATGTACAATAAAAAACCCCAATTTCCCCTAAAAAGCGGAACAGGGGACTCTGAAACTCGCTGCAGTGCTCCAGTACCACCTTCAGATTGGATGGCAGGCCTTACACGCTAGGGAGTATTATTATTATTAATTTGTTATATAATAAATAAATAGTAATGAGTTTGTAAATGTTTCGGTTCTCTCCTGCCAATACGTCGATCTGATTTTTAAAATAGAGAGATATTGGGCCAATCAACCACGAAGACAATAGTTATAATATGAATTGTCCTCTAAACAATAGACACCCCAGTTCGGGGGACATATGTTTCCTCTCTTTTTAACCGATTTACAAAAAAAAAAAAAAAAAAAAAAAAAAAAAATTGGTATCTTTCTTATTGTTTTGATGGGGCTGAAGGGGCCGTCGGTATCTGGAGCGAAGGATTTGACAGGGCGACATGGACAAGGAAACGGCGAGGAGATAGCCCTTTCTCCCTGCCCGAAGAACGGGGAAAAAACCGTCAAGAAGGGCCGAAGAACAAAAATGATAACGGGGTAAAAACTGTTGTTCGGGGGTGTAAATAAAGGGACGTGAAGTGCGGGGGGTGGCCCGAGGGAAAAATTACGGCCCGTCATATCGAAGCGTCGTTTCCGCCTTTAAGTGACCCCTTTATAAAAATCAAACCGTCAATTTTTTTTTGTCAGGTTTTGTTTTTTTATAGAACAAAAAGCAATAAAAAGGGGGATTCGGCAGTCCAATGCACGTATGCGTTGTCGGTGCATATTCACTCCTGCAATTCAATCAGCAAGCGATTTGATAACGGGGAGAAGGCAAATACGCCCTGAGCGAATGTGTGATGGATCAAAAAACCAACCCTCTTCGAAAACAACAAACAATGCAACACGAACTATTTCTTCTTGAGTATTTAAAGTGAAAAATAGAAATTTAATTAGAAACTTTAGTTCACAAATGATGCTAAAAATCCGAGCGTCATAAGTTCATAACTTTATGAATACTCTACTTAATTCTAATTATTCTTTTTATGTAAGGTCTTGGTTGAGAGGAAAAAGTTAGTGTCACGAGCGGGATTCGAACCCACGACTTTTGGCTCAATAGCTGCTGCTCTAACCACTTGAGCTATCTTGACTTCTACCCACTCTGACACCAAATCCTCATCTCAACCAAATAATTAATTGAAATATGGCCAATTAAAACACTAAACATAAATGGATCGTTAATTTTGTGGTGCCTGTGTAAGGCCAAAATCTTTTAACCATCCCCACGAACCATCGAAAATACAAACAAATATAAACTACTACATAACGTAGAAAAAGGACAGAAAATGATCAAATAATGGCAAACCTAGAACTATATAAACATAACAGATTCCACATAAAAAATTCATAAAAACATAAATTAACAATCCATTAGAGCTCGTGGTCCAATTGGCCTAATGACTTTTTCAATTAATTAATCTTTATGTATGGTATTATTTGATATAAAAAAGTTAGTGCCACGAGCGGGATTCGAACCCACGACCTTCGGCTAAATACGCCGCTGCTCTACCACTTGAGCTATACCACTAGCGCCAACTCCCCCTCTCAACCTACAACCTTTCGAATTTTCCATCTTTTTGCCATTTTTCATCTCAACCAAGACCTTAGAGTAAAAGAATAATTAATTGAAATAAGTAATTTGGTCAATTAGACCATTAAACATAAATGGATTAATACTCTACTTAATAAATCCATTAGATTTGGTGGTCCGATTGACCAAATAACTTCTTTCAATTAATTAATTTTTAGTAAGGTATTGGTTGAGATAAAAAATGGCAAAAAGGAGAGAAAATTAGAAAGGTACGTTGAGATGAGAAGTTGGCGTCCGAGTGGATAGAAGTCACGGTAGCTCAAGTGATACTCTCTACTCAGCGGCGTACTTTGCCGAAGGTCGAGGGTTCGAATCCCGCTCGTCACACTGGATTTTTTATCTCAACCAATACTCTACTTAATACTGATTTGTTCTGCGACACCCATCGGGGTTGGATCTTGGGAGGTCCCAAACCTCTTGATTACTTCCATAATGGATACATTTTTATTATAATATGATCTTAATTAATGTTGTACATTTTTCTAATATATTAATTTTTATGCAAATCTGAGTGTCAAGAGCAGGACTCGAACCAACGACACCGGACTGTACCATTGAACAATTGTAACGTTCGACCAAGAAATCAACTCCTCATCACATCCAACAGCTTTAAATTCGGACAAAGAAGTAGCTTCAAACGAAAATGATGATGGCCTCTGACCCAGTATGAAAAGAAAGCCCCCTTGAATTGCATATTTTTGTTCTCTTCAACCAGAATGCATTAAGTGACTACATGGAGACTTATAAATTATCGATTCTAAATGGAATCAAAGCTGCTTTCATTCGCGGTAGGAAAAGGAAGAAAAAAATAGACTCATCAAAGAAAGTTCGTTAATGAATAAAATCCGGAGCAACCATGGGTTAAGTAGAACTTTCCTATACATTCGCACTGCAACATGAAAAAGGTTTTGAGCCAATTGCAATGCCCTGTCTCTCTTAACATATCCAAAGAGAATATTTTAGAAATAAGAAAATGTTTAACCAAATCCAACCTTAATCGAATTCAATCCAATGCATCTTTCTATGTTTCCAATCACACTATCCATGCCGACCTAGATATTCCTCTTGTTACCCAACTAGCCCAATCCCGCTACAAAAAGTTCAATTTTAAAATATCCCGTCATCAAAACCGTCCAAAAGCTGTCATCCACCATGTTACTTAATATTCCTTTCAGGAGACTGAGGACGATGGTCCCGCGACAACCTCACTACTTGACATCGATCTCCTACAGAGCCCATCTCACCGGTTGGAACACATCTGTCCATGTTTCCAAATTAATGTTTATACGTATAAAATAAATGTCTACTGGTTGCATCGAACGAATGCAGTTGTTAAAAAAATGTAAAAAATGGTTAGTAGATACACCGCTAAATTATAAATATAAATTAATTTTTATGTAAGGTATTGGTTGAAATGAAAAAGCTAGTGTCACGAGCGGGATTCGAAGTGGATCGAAGTCACGACAGCTCAAGTGGTAGAGCAGGTCGTGGGTTCGATTCCTGCTCGTGACACTAGCTATTTCATTTCAACAATATCTTACAGAAATATTAATTAATTGAATTAAATTATTTGGTCAATCGGCATATATATATATATATAATCCTTGGACGATCCTGTATCCTGTAGTTTAAAAAAATTTTTAGATTTCATGCAATATAAAGAATAAAATATTTTTTCTACAGATTAGCTTCAACATAGAAATTTCAGTTTATGTCATTCTGCTAATCATACATGCCTTGTATTTTGATTGGGTGGTCGGGAATTGGTGCTGGAATTTCTGTGATGCGGGGAGCACCGGAATGGCTTTCTGGGAAAACAACTGATCCTGATCCGTTGGGATGTGTTGGCAGTGGTATGCACATCCCTAAAACGGAGCGATAACAACCAATTTTATACTGCTCACACCAAAAAGAATTCTTCTTGGGCCATAGTAGCGGGGTTGATCTCTCACCTGTAAGTATATCTTTTGTATCTGCATTTTGTACTTTTACAGCGAACGATTGATATAGCAAGGCAAAAAAAAAGCAAGTTGTGTGTTTCTTAGTGACCTATCGTTTCATAATTTGTTTAAGTCGTGAGGAGCGGTCAAGAATGAGGTAGTTTAGAAAAACACCTTTTATCATTTTTTGCCGACGGTGATTCCGGTGATCTTCAGGTCAGTTAAAAGCATCATCCTTCTTAACTCAATGTAGATCATCACATCGAAGATTGGTGGGCAATTGGGTTTCTGAGTGTTAACATTTATGAAAAAACAACTTATTAAGGAAATTCTACTTTTTTTTAAGCAAACCTTTTAGATTTTTTCGATCTATTTTCTGTTTTGTTTTTTTCAATGCCTCGTGCGAAGGAAGACATGCCAAAAAGGTTAAAAGCATCACCTTTCTTTACTCAATGTAGTTCATAATTTTCGAAGATTGGTAGGCAATTGGCTTTATGAGTGCTAACATTTATGAAAAAAATCTTAATAAGGAAATTCTACTTTTTTTAAAGCAAACTTTTTAGATTTTTTACATGTTTTTCTGTTTTTTTTTTCTTTGATGCCTTGTGCAAAGGAAGACATGCAAAAAAGGTTAAAAGCTTCATCCTTCTTTACTCAATGTTGATCATCACATTCGAAGATTGGTAGGCAATTGCTTTCTGAGTGTTAACATTTATGAAAAAACAACTTATTAAGGAATTTTACTTTTTTTTAAGCAAACTTTTTAGATTTTTTCGATCTTTTTTCTGTTTTTTCTTCAATGCCACGTGCGAAGGAAAACATGCCAAAAAGGTTAAAAGCATCATCCTTCTTAACTCAATGTAGTTCATAATTTTTGAAGCACCACGCTTTATGAGTGAACGTTTATGCAAAAAATGTCTTATTTAAAGACATTCTCTAGTCTTCCAGATATCAAATGACGACCACATACTAATTCAATCATTTAAATCAAATTAAAAAATTACTTTTTAATAAATTTGGTTATTTTTAAGCAACATTTTTAGATTTTTTTTCATTTTTTCTTCGATGCCTCGTGCGAGGGTTCACCGACCGAGGACATTACGAAAAAAATAATAATTACAAGGGTTGGGCAGTTATTTAAACCGGTTTAGGGTGGGATGCACCGGAGAGGGGGTTGCAGAGATCAATAGTGGTCCAGTGTTCGATTGCAATCCATTGCATTGTAGGACTGACGAACAGGGGGCTGGGGGGAGATAATACTGAGGGAGAGAAGCTTTAATAATATCGACGGGAGGGCAGGGGGTTAAAATTTATACAGTGTGCCGCGGGTTTGGGCCGGCGGGGGTGGGGGCTGCAACGTGCACTCTGCAAAATGGGGTTGCATTGGGCGGGCGCAGTCAACTCGCGTGCATTACCGACTCGCCAAAATCAACTCGTTCTATAGCTAGCCCTCTTCAATTTTTCAGTTTTAACCCTTTCGGATTTTTTTTTTACCCCCGAGCCCTCGGCCGTCAGTGTTGAAGCGTTGCATTGCGCAACCCTCCCCTTCGACCCCGATCTACGTCTGAAACAACTGGAACAAAAATATAAAAAATCGAAAAATAAAAAATATCACCAATGATATCGTTCAGGTCAATCAAATTCAAACTCCACCTTTCTATGCTATATACAGAATGAAAAGTCCAACGCAGTCATAAAATTTTCGCAATTTTTACGTATTACATACCACATACTGAGAATTTAGAAACCTTATACTGAAATTTTTCTTTTTACTTCTTGTTTTCTAAGATAACTATAAATTACATATAATAAGTAACAACATTACTCACGGACTGACTGAACCCCCCCCTAGCTGAACCAGGATGATCAGAAACGACCAATCAAAACGTTCATCTCACCAAAGACTTCAAGGAGAAAACTCCAAAAATATTATTTTTAAAAAGCTTCGTTTTATTTCAAAATGTCTGAAAAAATCAAAAGTGCAAAAATTTGTCCTGAGATTTTAATGAAGTTTGATAAGAGTCTGAAAGTTGTTAAAAATAGCATTCTCGTTGCCCTCTTATTAAAAATGCCAAGAACTGGTATGACTTATGTTAATGCCAACACGCCTTCGCACTCCATTTTTCTTAATGGTACAGTACCAGGGGTAGATCGTCCCCGGAAGAAGCGTCCCCATTTTTCCGCCTCCACCCCAGGCCGAAGGCGTTTTGCAATTTCACCCCCTTTGGGAAGAGTGCTCCCATTAGCATAAAGAGCAATGATACAAGCCTTTCCGGTCTCAACCTTGATTTACTTTTACGTCCTTTCTTATTCTAGGTAGATTAATTGCCCCGGAACATCCGGGGCTTCCTATTTGCTTAATGCTCGAGGATTTAACGGCACTTTCTTCGCCGTTGGGATCATCTCGGGAAACGGAGCCTGCAGTTTTTGGCTTTAATTCAAAACTCGGGGGGAAGGAAATCCGCTCACAGGGGTGGGTGTAACGTCAATCTACGAATTTGTTATAAACAGGAAGGTTCGCTTTCTCAAAATACTATAAACGAATTTCGAATCATTGTCTTCCTCATTACATTATCACATTCAACATTAAATGACCAGTGGCTAGGGTGTACTATTTGTATTTACCACACTAACGGTTCTGAGTTCGAATCCCGACGTATTCCACGACTATTTAATTGAGAATAAAAGGAAAATGTATTTTAAAGAGGCTTTGACCATTCATCCGTGTCACCCAAGAGACAGTTGGACTTTATACCCTCTTGCATAACAGGAGGGGGAGAGAGAGAGAGAGAGAGAGAGAGAGAGAGAGAGAGAGGGAGGGAGAGGAGAGAGAGAGGAGAGGGAGAGAGAGGGAGAGAGAGAGGGAGAGAGAGGGTGAGAGAGAGAGAGGGTGAGAGAGAGAGAGTGAGAGGAGAGAGAGGGAGAGAGAGAGAGAAGGAGAGAGAGAGAAGAGAGAGAGAAAGAAAGAAGAGAGGCGGGAGAGAGGGGGGCGAGAGACAGAAATAGTCTAATTTACAATTATTGTATTGATTAATAACAAAATCAAGGTTTGCACTATGGCCGGCTGGATCTAAGCCGTTCGTTTCCCGTCATGTTCTGATGGAACGGCATAAATTGTTTTTCGATGATTTTATAACCCTCCAGAATTATGTAGTCGCTCCTTGTACCTCTTCCCCAATCCGTATGGCGTTCGTGATTTCAAGGTTCGTAGTTATATTTACGTATCTACTAGAGACTGTGGCAAAGAGCAGAAATTTGTTCTGTATAAATTGGAGTTTTTTAAATATTTGATTGGCATATGTGACTCCAAGGACACCATTAGTTGACAGAACTAATCCGGAACATGAAGGGTCTGAGTTTGGTAAGAGAATGAATCTATTTTTGGAGACGTTGATCTTCAACTTCCGTTGAAAACAGAAGCACATAAAGATTCGCGCAAGTCCTTATGTAACTTGTTTACCATCGCACTGACCCTCCAAATGGAGCAGTGAAACGGAATGTCATCACTATAATATATCTCTAGTTGACAGAACGTAGATTTCTGTCGTTTAGATAAATAGAAAACATGTCGGATCAAATATTGAACACTGAGGAACACCTTCTATAAAGGGAGATGAAAGTGTTTTGTTCATCACAACGGGAAAAGATCACCTTCACAGAAACATAAAACGTGTTCTATGGTCTCCTCTTCTTTTTGGCAGTACCCAGCGTTTCTTCTGCCTGTACTCTAATCTTGTGCATATGCCTTCCCAGGCGGCAGTGCCCTGCAGGAGTCCAACAGAATCTGGATCTGTTATACTACTCTTAATTACTAACTATTCATACTCTTCCGGATAGTTCTCCTTTGAATATCTTCGCGAGCTTCTAGCCTCGAGTATTGTCCCACCAGGTTTTTGACTCATTAAAGATCCATTTATGGATAATGGCTTTCTTTTGCCAACATGTTCACTTTCTCAAAGTTTCTATGCATCGAAAACCATAGGTCATATGGCAGGGTCAGATCTTGGTGTCACTCACTTATCCCAAGCCATGATGGTCCCTGGGCATTCTGGGCGTAAAGGCAACGAAAAAGTTGATATTTGGCCAAAGAGAAAGCCAACATGGATCTCTAGGTCCTGAACCCTACTGTGGTCTCCCATCTTTCCACAAAAGAGGATACATCTTAAAATGGATCCTTACTGAGACCAAAACATCGTGGAATAATACGATAGGTATGAGGAAAAGATTCATAGGACCATCCGCAAAACTTCCAAAGGAATTACTGGAAGGCAACCGCAACCGAACCAGGATTCTGGTTGGACTCTTGACAGGAAACTGCTACTTAAGAAGGCACGTAGGATAGGGGTACAGACAGAAGGAACACTGTGCAGATACTGCCAGGAAGAGGAGGAGACCGCAGAACACATTTTATGTTTCTATGTCTATGTAGGAGCAGGTCTTGCAACTAGGGCAGGAAAACAAGATCCTACACTAATAAGGAGCCGCTGGCAAATCTATGGAGGTTGATTAACAACCTGAAAATAGCCAGTGAGTTATAAAACAAACAGGGAAGTACGATAGATCTCCACAGGTCAAGGTGCAAAAGGCCCTGTGGTCCCCTATTTTATCCCTATCTACCCTATCCCAGGCCATGAAGTCCTAAGTTGAATTTTTGATGATCCGGTCCACTTTTTTAAAAAAGATCAGTAATGTTTCCAATTAAAAAGAAAACAGTCAATTCGTCGACCTGTCGAGAAACATGTCGTCTTTATAAGGGCTTTGATATTTTTGTAATAAAATTCACTCGTCCTGTTCCTCCTGGTGCAATATGATGTCTGTATTTAAATTGTAATACTTCAAACCATAGGCTTCCAAATAGTGAAGATTTGTTCCTATTTTGTATTATTTTATAATTAAAGTTTCAAGGTCATGATGAGGAAGTATTATTTAAAAGTCAAAAGTAGGAACTAGGTTATTTTCCTTCTGATTAGCCTCATACTCAATGGTTTTTCAATACGGAATTCAATCAAAACGCTAATCACTAACTTATAAGAGGTAATTATTTAATATTTTAAATAATGGGTTAATGAAAGGTACATTGTTAAATTTTGGTAATATTTTTGGGACATATAACATCACAGAGGCAGTAGTTTGGTCAAAATCGATCATTCCTTGTTCGTCTCTCTCTCTCTCTCTCTCTCTCTCTCTCTCTCTCTCTCTCTCTCTCTCTCTCTCTCCCTCTCTCTCTCTGTCTGTCTCACAGACCCTCTCTCTCGCCTCTCTGACGGTCTAGTTTCAGTCGCCCTTGAATTTTAATGTTATTTGAATGAATCCGACAGAATATGGCGTTGGACCGAAACGCGTATGTCTCTTAACCCACTGCCGTAATTGACATGACCAGAGACATAGATATTAATTAATTACATTAAAACCTATCAGAACAAAGGAAAAACTTTTAGTTCATTTTTTTGTACTAATATCTCCTTGACTTACGTAAAATTTATTAACAAAAATTCAATTCGATTTTGACAGAGCTTTTAGTTTTTCTAACTACGCCGCTTACTGCCGACAATTTTCATTGTACATGTCATATTTATGTATATAGTTTCTGTATCGTTTTTATAGTTTGGTTGAAATATAAGAAGACTTTTGAAAGAAAAACTAGGATCGCCTAGTTCAAAAGAAGGAGGAGTCAAGTGAAAAGATACTGTTTCCGTGGCAAATTGACCATAGGAGCCCCGCCCCTAGGGAATGACCTCATCCCGCCCAGGTGCTGTCCTGACTCGGCCCTAAATAATTTGAACCCGTGACAAATTTATGTTGGGTCGTACAACTTATAATCTATAATAGCTGACATACCCTCTTGTCCGTACGGATCGCTGTACAAATCCCAATGGAAAGAAACATTTTTTCATTTTATCTCCTATAAAATGAAATTTAGAAACAGTTCTGATCATCTTTTTTCGACCTAAGATAGAACCTAGATGAAAGTTATCTTTAAATTTTTAATTTAAGTATCTGTAAGTGTATTTTTCGTTAGAAAAGTAAAGGGGTTTAAAAAATTAATCAAGGATATTCTTTACTAAATACCTCCAATCCTACACTTTTACAAAAGTTCGTCAGGTCTTACGTGAAATAAATCGTTAATTATTAAGTCATTTCACTTAGATGATAACCGATGCAGATCCACGGAGATAAAGCCCTACCCTAGGATTAATAAGAAAACAAAGAAGATATCAAATAAACAAGCACCATTTCAAGTTTCGACAGGCGAAAATTTTACGAAAAATTTAAATTAAATAAAATTATTTTGACTTAATTTATTTTTTATCTACAACTGTACATGTATTATATACAACGAGCAGATTGGATTTCAATTTATGTTTGTGGTATTACGGGTGTTATAGCGAAAGCTATCCATTGGCAGCTGCTCTAGATTAATAATATTATATATTAATATTAATCATTTAAGAGGTCTCTTATACATTTGATTACTGATTTCTTATACATTTGATTAATACAATGAAAAATCCTTTCACGTTGTAATTGTTGGGAATGGAGTAATCGTATTTCTGCTAGTGCCCGAGTGGATCGAAGTCACGATAGCTCAAGTGATAGAGTAGCGGCGTATCTAGCCGAAGGTCGTGGGTTCGAATCCCGCTTGTGACACTGAATTTTTTATCTCAACTAAAAACCTTAATTAATTGAAAGATATTAATTGGTCAAGCGGACCACGAAAACTAGTGAATTGAATAAGTTAAAATGAAATATATCTTCACTAAAGCTCTCCGTGGCCATTTCAATTGTCGCCGAGAATCAAATAGATTACACGACATTTGAAAAATAGCAAAACGGAGGAAAAAAAATTCAAAAGGTGGGGTTAAGATGGGAAGTTAGTGTCCGAGTGGGTCGAGGATAGCTCAAGCGGTAGAGTAGCGGCGTATCTAGCCGAAGGTCGTGGGTTCGAATCCCGCTCGTGACACTGAATGTTTTATCTCAACTAAAAACCTTAATTAATATTCTGTAATATGTTTTCTTGGATGAAAAAAACAGATATCATGTGAAGAGCTAAATGGAATGCGTTATTGTTTATATAAAAAGGGGCAGAAACAATTTTTCTTAAACTTCTGGATTGAAAACTTTGTAATCTTTGAATATTGGAATATTTGATTGATTCACAAGCTTGGCACCGTACATCCAAATAGGTCAGAGTAGGTATTTGTATGTCGAAAGTTTTGGTATTAATGGTACTTTTGATTGTCGGTTGATTAGGTGATAAACCATTTTAAATCGTTTGTTGTGTGTCTATTTTTTAATCGTTAATGGATTCCAAGTTAGTCTTCTATCAAATGTAAGTCCCAAATGGCTAATTTTGTCGGATTGAGGAACAGGTCCATTGTATAGGTATGTGCTAGGTCTTTAATTTAAACTTCAAACTTTAAAAATGGAAATATTGCTCCATTTTTCAATTGTTGGTATGTGATTTTACAACATAAGTGAAACATGTGTAGAAGAGGGATGACTTGTTAATACGATCATTTCCGTATGTGGCGGTTCATTCTCGATGTTCGGCATATCAGACGTAAAAATTCTGTACAACAGCGGAGCGAGTACTGACCCTTGTGGCACACCTGCAACCACTTCCTTCATCGCAGAAGTCTCATCCCTTATTTATTGCAAAGGGAAAAATTGTTTTAATTGGTATAATAGTCCTTTATGCCGTACATTGTCAAAAGCTTGAGAAACATACAAAAAACTCCAGATGTATACATTTTCTACTGGAGACATGAACGATGTAATCTTTAACACAGAGAAGTTAACGAGTAGTGGAATGATAGGTTCAAAAGGCAAAATGATGGTTCAAGATGTTCAAAGTAGCAATAGAAATAATTATTTGGTGAATTAAAAAGTAAAAAAAATTAATTTATTAAAAAAATTACGGGAGGCAAACTACATCGATCAATCTGTTCCTTAGCTTACTAATTTATTTTCTTGATTCCATCTCCCTTTTCTTTATCCTATTGCTAACCTATCTCTACCTCAGGATCTCGTTAATTGTGGATAAAATTAAAAAAAAATAAAGAAGACAAATAACAAACACAAATTAACAGAAACACAGAGACAAGATAAAAACATGATAGTCTGGATAGCATTCATGACCACAGAGTACTCAATATTCCTCGGGATAATTTGGGATATGCCCCTCCATTCACGCTAATAAATAACATTCATTCAAACTACCCTAAGTACTCGATACTTTCCTCCTATTAATTGGGGATAAACTCTGCCATTCACGCTAACTAATTACACACACCACATGGTCTGGTTATTATTCTCACTACCACACAGTTATTTATGTGTAACATGTGATTAAATTTTATCACAAAATAAGAAGACAAAAATTCAACGAAAACTTGAAACAAAAAGACCAGAGTAATCTAGGTTATTTAGTTTTAAATATATTTGCAGTTTGATTCAAGATTAGTCACTGGCGAAACATCACCCTGGCGACTACCTAATTGTGTGAATGTATTTATTTGCGCGAATGGTTAAAGGTGTATGGACTCGGTTTGTGAGCAAACTCGAGCACTGACAGATCTATCGCATCAATCAGGTTAGGAGGATAGCAAAAGCATATTTCTTATTTTGGGTGAACGTATTTATTGTCGTGAATGAAGTGAAAATAGCCTTGCCTGGTCAGAGTAGTCTTCTTATTTTGTACTAAACAATCATTCATGTTCTCCGTTGACAAGAACGTTTCAACACGTGTCTTTATATTTTTCGACATGAAATATCAAAAAAGTTATTCTAAAAACACTAATCCCAAGTCACTTGAAAAATTAATTTTTTCGAGAGGCTTTGATAATCTCACGAACAAAGTATATTCATAAACCACTCAGAATGCTAGCAGTTATATAATTGCTTTATTAATAATAAGGAAGTCGTCTTTTTCCATATAGGAGGCAGTTTATTTTTAACTGCGGATGCAAAGAAATTCGAAAGGGGGCGCCGGTGGCCGCAATGGTTTAGGCGTTGACACGGCGCTCATCATTCTAAGGTAAAGGTCCCGGGTTCGAATCCAGCGACCCGGCATTCGAACCCGACATACTTACAAATGGGCTTTTTTTCAAAAACACCGGCACCCTGAGGGTATATATGAACTCTGGTGTTGCGAACCCTCGTAAAAAAGAAGCTTTTAAGTTCAGCAAAGCATTTAAAAATAAAAAAATAACAAAATAAAAGTCTGCTATCTAAAAAATAATATTACCAACTTTTGCTTTATAGGCAAATCAAAAATTAAATATGCAATTTTTTCAATAATTTTTTGATAAAAAAATATACAAAAACCACACGGAAAGGTTAAAAAAACCCACAATTTATGAATATTTTTTAAGTTCTATTTTGCTTTTAAATACATCGAATCAGACGGAACACATCCAGTCAGATGACTAAAAGATTCAAATACGTGCGTGCCCTTATATGCGCTAGTAAATATTTTTATGAAGTTTAAAAAATAACTAGTTTTTTCCCGAAAATAGGAACCTGACGTCGACGTGTGACGCTCTCTGCTGGTTTCACCGACTCATGATGCCCGAAATACTCAGAATGACGGCTGTTGAGCGAGGTAAGTGTTCACAACTGGGTCACAAACCCCTGGGTATTCTGGGACCGTCTTCGCGCCGGGTCAGCAGGCCGAGGATTTCTAAATCCGGCCCAGCCCAACCCTGAATCGTAAACAAAAGGTCGTCCACTCTCTGCCTCGAGTGTAAACAGAATCTCAGCCAGACACGGGTTAAGAACCTCGCTAACGATTTATTGGGCGTCGTTCATCCACGAATATCGTGTCCTCATCCTTTCCCATCCTTCGAATAATAATTTCCGTCCAATCTGGCAAGCAAACCTTTTAAAAATTTGAAATAAAAAGGTCACTTAACCATGACGATATTTCAGGACTTTCATCAGGTTATGGATATCCTCAATAACATACTGGTGTATTCAAAACGCAAAGATGCATACCTATATCTGTTTATTATTAAATATATATAATATTTATTCTTTTAATTAATTAATCTTTATGTAAGGTATTCGTTGAAATGAAAACGTTAGTGTCACGAGCGGGATTCGAACCCACGACCTTCGGCTATATACGCCGCTGCTCTAACCACTTGAGCTACTGTGACTTCGATCCACTCGGACACTAACTCCCCATCTCAACTTAACTTTCGAATTTTCCCTCCTTTTTGCCATTTTTAAAATGTGCAATCAGGATTCGATTCTCGGCAACATATGAAATGACCTCGGAGAGCTTTAGTGAAGTTATTCTTCTTTTTACTTATTAAATCCATTATATTTCGTGGTCCGATTGACCAAATAACTTCTTTCAATTAATTAATCTTTATGTAACGTATTGGTTGAAATGAAAAAGTTAGTGAAACAAGCGGGATTCGAACCCACGACCTTCGGCTCAATACGCCGCTGCTGTAACTCGAGTGGATCGCAGACACGATAGGTCAAGTGCTTATTATCCTGATTTAAGGAGCTCAATTCACTAGCCCATGATTTTAATATTCAATTTGTGTTCTCCTTAAACAAACTACAAAAAATGTTCTATAAATTCTTGGCTTTTGAACCATCCATTCGTTCTAGGCATTTTGGACGTTGTACCGAATTGGTTCTTAGATCTAAAAGATTTCTTCTATATAAAGGAATTGATCATTTAAAGGGATTTTTCGACTTAATCATTAATGCATTTCACTCCCTTCCAAACAAGTTTCAATACTTGCGACTTCACCTGGACGACTAACTTCAAATCCACACCCAAAATTCAAATGGAACGAACTTTCACTAAACAACAGACACGGTTTAACACGATTAGGTAAAGTAAATTCATAATTAGGAAAAACCTCTCAAAAATATAGTAAAATCATTATAAACTTCATCAATGATTTATTAAAACTGTCAGATAGATAGTTGACTCGTCTGCTTTTCTATGGTCGATGATTTTTCATGACGCAGTTTTGAAATAAGCCTTACTGTTCTACAAGGTTTGTAAGATGTTCTGTTACGGAGACACGGGTTGTCGGGTAAAACCGGGCGTCCCATAACTCAGGAGAGTTTTGGAAGTTAAAGACTTTCACACTTCCTCTTTATCTCTCCGGCTAAAACAATCCAACAAACAATCGCAACGAGTTGAATAAAGATTAAAAAAACGGCGTAAGTAGGTAAAATCAAAGCTGAGTAATTAGTTTTGAAAACAATGAAAAGTACGGACTTTTCTGAAAGCAGATTACAGTGAACTGTTATAAAAGTATGCTCGTACGAATGATGACAGACAGGAACACTTTAATTTTGAATGAATGAATTTAAAAATGAAATGAATTTAATTTATTTATGAATCGCGCAATAATACTTCCATGAATATTTTCAGCTCCAGTCGAGGAGAGATATTTATTAATATGTAAGGATATCCCCAATAAACAACGGGCTTGGGATTGAAAGTGCAATCATACCAACAATACTCAAAATACCCCGAAGGATTGGAAATAAAAGTAACAAGTAAGAAGATGACCAACGGCTCAGAATGATACCCTAGCAAATATTCTTCCTGTAGCCTTAAAAAAAAGGAAACAAAAACAAATATACACACCAGACCAATAAAGTGCAAAGAAAGGATACACACTGCAAGAAAACTAAAGATTGGGCATTTTAGGACAAAACAACACTAATTAGAAACATCTACTATTTCTACACGGACGGTAATACAACAGGGAAACATGTTGGCTCTGATTTCGTAGTTTACGACCAAAGACACGTAATTTGTAAGAGAAAAAGAATTCGCGTTTATACTCTTGAACTTCCTGCCGCGAGGGTGTGCACGGCGGAACTAAACGCTAAATCCCTCGCGCTGAGCATGAACACAAATAAAAACGACAACTCTTTTTTTTTTTATATACAGATTCGCTCAGTGCGATGCAGAAGTTCAGGAGAAAAGCCTCCGTGGACACCCTAATAAACAAGATAAAATAATAGTTAAAAAGGATCGATGCAGTTCGGAAGAATGTCGTGTTGGCATGGGTTCGGGGCCACATAGGGACAGCCGGGAACGAAGAAGCACACAGGGCGGTAAAAGAAGCCGCTGCAAGGCCCCACGACGCTTCCCAACCAATACACCCAGCGGACCTAAAACTATTAATTTCAAATTCTGTAAAAAGAGAATGGGAAGGCCGCTAATAGAAGTAGAAATAACAAGCTAACAACAAAATAAATAATAGGCTAAACTGTGGCAGGTTAAGAAAGAAGTCGTTCCCTGGTCCACGGAGAACAGTTCGAAAAGGGAAAAGGCCATTCTGACAAGACTACGCATAGGTCATACAAGAATAACGCACGGGCACCTTCTGGCTGGAAAGCGACCGCGTAGGTGCCCGTTATGCATAGATGGAATAACGGTCGAGCAATTTTCAATTGTAGAAGGCTTGATGTATATAGACAATATTTTGGCATATCATCGGACCTGTGCGTAGTCTTGGGGCACGGCAGCGAGCACAGATACCTCAGGGTTATAGAGATTTTTAAATGTATATAGTTTTTTATCAGTTTTTGTGGTATGTCTGTGTTAGACTTTGTGTTAATTTATTGGAATGAATGTAATTTATTAGCGTGAAAGGAAGGGGTTGCTTATAACCCCGCCCCTAGGAATATCGACTACTCTGTGGGAATGAATGTGGTGATTGACATCTATTTTTGTGGTGATGTATAAATATGTACTGTATGTTTTGTTTCTATTCTGTATTTGACAACCTGAGGTACAAACGAGTGACTAGCTTTCTGGTATATCAACGTACTATATATTTGGAATCATAGAGTCAGTAACCAGATCGAGACGCTCAAATGTTCGTAGTTTAAAACAAAATACGCACGAAAGAAGAGAAAAAGAACGAAAACACGGAGAAGGCCGGACCTCAGCTGTTTGTCGGCCCATAAACTTCTCACTTTATTGTTATTATTATACTCTTGAAAGATCGGCTGATAAATAAACAAATAACCAATCAATTGAAAACTCTCGAAATAATTCAGTATATTTGAACGGATAGTAAAATTTCAATAAACGAACTCGAATACACGCAAAAAGAGGATGGCATAATGCACAAAATCAGATGTATTATCATAAGAATCAAAGAAAAAAGGTCAGAGACTAGGTCATAGATACTTAAAAGTCCATCGTGCCTAGTATATAACATAGATACTGACCATAGCGTATTATTCGCTTTATGTTTGAGACAATGATGCACAAATGGCAGAAATTGGGTCATAGAGACTTAAAAGTCGATCGTGCTTAGCGTACAACATGGATACTGATCAAAGCACATTATTCACTTTATGTTTGAGACAATGATGAAAAAAGACCAGATACTGGGTCATAGATACTGAAATGTCCATCGTGCCTAGCGTATAACATAGATACTGATCAAAGCGTATTTTTCACTTTATGTTTGAGACAATGGTGAAAAAAGTGCAGAGACTGGGTCATAGACACTAAAATGTCCATTGGGCTTACCATAACGTAGATACTAATCAAAGCACATTCGAGACTTTATGTGTGAGACAATGATGAAAAAAAGGCCAGATACTGGGTCATAGATACTGACAAGTCTATCGTGCCTAGCGTTTAATATAAATACTAATTAAAGCGAATTATTCACTTTATGTTTGAGACAATGATAAACAAAGGCCAGAGACTGGGTCATAGATACTGAAATGTCCGTCGTGCCTAGCGTAGGACATAGATACTGATCAAAGCGTATTATTTACTTTATGTTTGAGACAATGGTGAAAAAAAGGCCAGAGTCTGGGTCATGGATAGTCCATCGTGCCTAGCATATAACTTAGATGCTGATCAAAGCGTATTATTCGCTTTATGTTTGAGACAATGATGCAAAAAAGGGCAAAGACTGGGTCATAGATACTGAAATGTCCATCGTGCCTAGCGTATAACATAAATACTGATCAAAGAGTGTTTTCGCTTTATGTTTGAGACAATGATGCAAAAAAGGGCAAAGACTGGGTCATTGATAATTAAAAGTCCATCGTGCCTAGCATATAACATAGATACTGATCAAAGCGCATTATTCGCTTTACGCTTGAGACAATCTTGAAAATGAAGTCCAGAGACTGGGTCATAGATACCAAAACGTTACTATTTAATACATGATTAGCACACTATAACCTCACTCGAGTTGAAGGAGTGTTACAAGGCGACCGTTTATGGTGTTACGGCGTGTGATAATTAGTTATTTTTTAGTTAATTTAAATTATTGCACTTAAAATGTATATTTGATATGATATGATGTATATTTATAAGTTTGAGTACAATCTCTCATACAACATTTACACAATCCTATCCTTACTTCATGGTGATTTATTATTGTTACAGTGTAAATTTATGTTTTATGAGAATTAAGTTGTATATCATTTATTTATATTATTATATTTTATTAAAATTAAAATTAATTTAAATAATATCAACCTAACCAGATGGCGAGTTTCTACCTCTAATGTTAGAATAATTTTATCCGGGTAATTTATTACGATAACACTCTCAGTTGATGTTTTATTACAATATCACGCAGTAATTAAATTTGATATGGTTTCAGACAAGAGTTACACATTCCTGACCTCTCTGAAATCATAGGAGCGTACAGAAAGCAGGTTTCTGAAATAGAACGATTCTTTATTTTCCGATAAATCATCACTCTCAGTTTACATTTTATTACAATTCATGCAGTAATTAAGTTTTATATAATTCATTACAATATTTAGACAATTCTAAACTCGCTGGATTGAAAGGAGTGTACTGGATTCTGCTTTTAACATTAGGTTAATTGTTTATCCATTTATGTTTAGTGGTCTAATTGACCATATTAATTTTTGTTGTGATGTAAGGCTTTGGCTGAGATGAAAACGCTAGTGCCACGAGGGAGATTCGAACCTACGATTTTTGGCTCAAGTGGTAAGAGCAACGGCGTATTGAGCCAAACGTCGAGGGTTGGAATCCCGCTCGTGAGACTAGCTTTTTTATCTCAGCCAAAACGTTAGATAAAAATAATAATTAATTGTTTATGTTACGTATAATTTATCGTTATTAGAATTTAAATTTGTATTTTATTTTGATTATTCACTCATTAATTAAGGTTTATATCGTCATTTAGACAATCTTAACATTACCGGATCTGAAGGTGTATTACAAGACGGGAGGTTATGTGTTTATTGTAAGGATAATTGTTTATTTTCTTGGTACAAGCCAAGATTATGTTTTATTACGTTATCCACACACTAATTATGTTTGATATCTTTTATTACGATGATTTATACAATCATAACATTAGTGTTAGGAACCACAAAGGCACTGTTTATTGTTTTATTGCTCTGATAACGTTGTATTTTTTAAATGACACATTTTTAGCCATTACTTAGTCGAGTAGTTGTAGTCTATAATAATTTATAAAGCATAAGTGAATTTCAATCTAGCGAGTAAATATAGAAAGGGTAATAAGCCTCGTTGACACTTGAGGCGGGGGTTGGTTAAAACGTCGTAAAAATCATTAGCCCGAGGGGTTGCCACCCTCCCAGACTCGTGAGACCCCTTTGTTACTAATGGTCCCTGAAATGCCGAATTTAACGAGAAAAAATTCTAAAGGTAGCCGTCCCAATTGTAGGACAAAGAAACTATTAAGATATTCCGGCAACCCTAAGGAAATTTGGAACACTTTTTATTTTTTTCCTATAAAGAATAAAGAAATCTGTTTAAAAAAGATCGTTCTTCAACGTATGGCAAAACAAAAATGCGATAAGATAAAAGTGGATTTCGTGCAGAAATATTAATCGTTCGGACAGCGTTGATAGGTGTCACTGGTCGTATGACGAACCGCGAGCCGGACGTGTCTATTAACTGATGACAAACTGACAACACTTGTTCGAACTAATCCCCGTGGTACAATTCCGATTTAACCGTTCAAGTGCCACTCATCACGTCCAAGAACCTCGCGGGACTCGGCGGACCAGGCGATTATAACAATCCCGCGATTCAGAAAAAAGAGCGGAAAGTTTTAACATTATATCCAGAGTGTTCCTCTTTACCTTGAAATCAACTTAAGGTTACGAGTACGTTAACGATTTATCCAATGTAATAATGAGAGTATGTATTAAAGAAGATTTTCATTTCCCGGCATAAACAACAGTGATTAAAGAAATAGAAAACAGCAACCAAGCAGAATCAATAATAATTTAATGAAGATTAACTTAACATTACTGGTTAAGTGTGGATGCAATCTTCATAAATTATTTATTCTATTAAAAGTAATTTTTTCTGAGAAAAAGAACAACCAGAATAGACAATTCGCTTGTTTATTTCTGCGCATAAGGAATCTTCGTTCATCAGTAATACACGAATAACAAAAGGTTTAGAACCTATTTGTATCAATGGATCAAAACGAATGAATTTATTATAAAGGATGAATTATTCTGCTCTGAAATACTCACAAGGGCCTTATTCTCATATTCTACACGATGTTACATTGGAAAATCAGTCTAATAAACTTTAAATTAATTTTTAATTGTTGATTAATCATGAACAGATGCCACCTTATAAACGGGATCTGGCGGGCTTGTTTTTCTCATTAAGTCTTTTAAGCAATTCTGTCCTTTTTGACAATACTTGTCGAATTTATAGAAACAGGTGTGCCCATTTAAATACGGCTTTTAATATATCATACCTGACTAAATCGAGGAGCAGTCGGCTTTCAGTTCAAGACTATCTACCAGTGCTCAACATGGATGACAACGTTATCTTTAGTGAAAACGAAAATGCAGGTTACCTTTTAAAAAAACAATTTTTTTTTAAGATTGAAAATTGAGATTATGCAAGACAAATTCTCTTAATTGATTTTATACGTTGAGTAATTTTTGAGAAAACTAAGGGGAGAGCCTCCAGCAAATTGACACCCTGTGTGATCGTGATATCTTTTAATCTAAACATTTCTCTTAAAATCTATAAGCACCGTTGAAATCCCCGTTAATTTTTAGAGAGAATCAAAATCATTATTCCATTGAAATTTTTTAATTTAATTTAATGCCCATTTAGTATGTAATGCTTAAGAAGTTTACAAACAGCTAGAAGGTCAAGGAAGAAAGACCCAAACGTTTTGCCACCTTCATCTTCTTATTGAAAAATTAACGGGGATTTCAACGGTGCTTATAGATTTTAAGAGAAATGTTTAGATTAAAAGATATCACGATTTTCCGACGCCAGGACGTGATATCTTTCAAAATCGATAAAAAGCGAAATTACTCTGAAATGGTTGAGAATCGGACCATGGACAATATGAACTTTTTTGTTCATTTTAGGGTGAAGAATCTACTGGAGAAGTTTGTAGCACGAGTAGCAATTCACCCTGTATATTTATATATATATAAAATTAAATTTTCTAATCGTGCGCTTTTCTCGTTAAAGCTTATTTTTCTAATTTACCCTGTTATTGTTAGAAGAGGTACTGGAGATTTTTCCACCCGATTAACGCAATATTTCCCAAGGAAGAAGCACCTGTAAGAGTCCAGCTTGAACGTTTTGGTATGGTGGCGAAATGTTATTGGACATTGGGCAGGAAATGGACGTGGCCGGAGGCGAAGCGGAACGCACATCCTTTTCACACCTTCTTTCCTGGTTTGTTTGTGAATCGCGTTTGTATGTTCACAATGCACTGTTACCAACGTTCCAAAAGACAGGGATTTAACGAGATGGGCGGAATTCCAGAGGTGGCGTGGGGGAGGGGACTTGATTATTTTTTCCATCCGGCCGGAAATCGGGGCCTGTCTATTTCTAATTAAAAGTAAGGCTTCGAGTAAACAAACTGAAAGGGTTGTGTGATGGGCCGCAACCCTTCCATCTTGCGGGGATTCTACACACAAATTAAACCCTAATCAAAGATCGATATCACTTTCTTGGGCTTCTTCAAAACCCTTCTTTCGGCCAGTTGGCAGCCGAGCGATTGGAAATCCGGACCTCGGCGTCGCTTGATCCACCAGGCCACAATAGGCCTTCGAGTTTATCCCAATCCTGACTAAATACAACTTACAACTATCAATAATGAATTATTTGAGATAAAAAAGCCAAGTCAAAAAGTCACGCATGGGATTCGAACCCATACGACGTATAATGCGGACGATAAAAAGGAAATTGCACAAATATTACGAGTTGACATGGAAAAGTCGACGGAGATCGAAGTCACGGTAGGTCAGGAGGTTAGAGCGTCGAGGTAAAATCCCGAAGACCGTGGGTTTGAATCCCATAATTGAGGTTGACTTTTTTTAATCTCAAATTTCGAGTAAAAAAATTTATAATTATAGCATGGAACTGAAACCGATAAATCAGTAATATTTATTTTTAAAGTAGAGATTTAGCTAAAAAACTTCCCTAAACAATTTTTTTATGTGTTCAATAATTTATAAAACTATGGGGGGGGGGAGGGTTTCGCTAGTAAGTTGACACGCTGTACATCTAACATTTTTAGGATCCGATCTTCATATGGTTTTTGCCATTTTTTATAAAATCCATTTTATTGATGAACCCGCAATTGAAAATGCTAGTTACCGATGTTTAAAAATCGTTTATTTATATGTTGAGTAATTTTTGAGGAAACTAGAGACGTTCACTAATAAGTAGACAATCTGTTTATCTAACGTATTTATGAACCGATTTTTAAATGGTTTTTGCCATATTTCATAAAATTCATGTTACTTGATGAATCCGCAAATGAAAATGAGGGTACCATTTAAAAAAAACGGTTTTTGTTTGAAAGTAGAGATTTTAGTAAGAAAAATTCTCTTATAAATGTTTTTATGTGTTGAGTAATTTTTAAGAAAACTAGAGGGGGCACTAGTAAGTTGACACGCTGATATCTAACATTTTTATGAACCTATTTTCATACGGTTTTGCAATTTTTGATAAAATCCATTTTATTGATGAACCTGCAATTGAAAATGCTAGTTTCGATTTAAAAAACAATTTTTTTTTATATGTTGAATAATTTTTGAGGAAACTGGAGTTGGGTCACTAATAAGTTGACAACCAGTATATCTAACGTTTTTATGCACCGATTTTTATATGGTGTTCCCCATTTTTCATAAAATCCATGTGACTTGATGAATCCGCAAATGAAAATGAGGGGAACCATTTAAAAAACGGTTTGTTTGTTTGAAAGTAGAGATTTTAGTCAGAAAAATTCTCTTATAATTTTTTTTATGTGTTGAGTAATTTTGGAGAAAACAACGGGGGGTCACTAGTAAGTTGACACCCTATGTATCTAACGCTTGTATGAACCGATTGTCAAATGGTTTTTGCCATTTTTCATAATATCCATTTCATTGATGAATCCGCAAATGAAAATGTTGGTTTCCATTTAGAAAACATTTTTTTTTATATATTAAGTAATGTTTGAGAAAATTAGGAATGGGGTTCACTACTGTCCATACCACGCTGACATATATGGTTTTTCGACATATTTCATAAAGTCCATTTAATGCTGGTTACCACTGCTACCAGTGCTCAACATGGATGACAACGACACCTTTAGTGAAAACGAAAATGCTGGTAATCTAACGATTTATGTACCGATTTTCAAATGGTATTTGCCATATTTCAAAATGAAAATGTTGGTTACTATTTCAAAAAAAATATATTGTTGAGCAATTTTGAGAAAACTAGGGGGTTCACTAGTAAATTGACACACTGTATATCTAACATTTTTATGAAACGAGTTTTATATGGTGTTCGCCATTTTTCATAAAATCCATTTTATTGATGAACCCGCAATTGAAAATGCTAGTTACCATTAAAAAAAATTTTATATGTTGAGAAATTTTTGAGGAAACTGGAGTTGGGTCAATAATAAGTTAACAACCTGTATATCTAACGTTTTTATGAACCGATTTTCATATGGTGTTCCCCATTTTTCATAAAATCCATGTGACTTGATGAATCCGCAAATGAAAATGAGGTTACCATTTAAAAAACTTTAAACTTTGAAAGTAGCGATTTTGCTAATAATTCCCTTATAATTTTTATATATGTTGACTAATTTTTGAGAACACTAGGGGGGGTCATCGTTTTTATGAACCAATTTCCATTCGGTTTTCGCCATTTTTCATCAAATTCATTTGAATTGGGGAATTCCCAAATGAAAATGTTTGTTGTAGACATTACAGATGAAAAATATAAAACTGTAAAATTTTAGAAAAATTTTAAACCGTAAAAATATATGACAATAACGTTTAGAGATTTTGATCAATATTCAGTAAAGAGATATTTTTTTAATATTGAAGATTTATAATAAATATTATGATTGCTATAAAATATTTTTATTTTTACATCAAGTTACGTTATCAACGTGAAAAGTAATTTCTTTGTGGATCACGGAGAGAATAAATAATTGTCAATAATTGATTCCCATTTGAATAATAATTGTGGGCTATTAAAATCGGCTGTAGCTGGTGGTACAAATTACACCATGGGCGCTATTCGAACAAGTGAGAAACAAGAGCGTCGAACAACTTCACAGAGCTCTTACATATCCACTGGGATATAACATATATTGTCGTATATTTTGACTAGTGCTGAATAGTGAGAGTGGAATTCACCGTGTGACATGGTAGTTTAATATGAAATGTTGTCGTTATGTGAGTACAAGCGACAATTGTACTACGTATATGTCAGATGAACAACATTTGGGCGATGCCGCAGCTGCCACTTCTATATCCATCCACTATTTCAACGTCCTCCACCGACACCATTTGCATATATAATTACCTAAAATTCCCCGTTTCTAGATATAAACTATCCTAATACTCCGTAATTGACTTATTCGCCCTACACTTCGATACGCACGTATTTCTCATCCTGGGCAAATTACTCCCGGGCGGCGGTTATTTGCCGTAATTGTGAGCAGACGTGATCCCGGTGACCCTAAAGAGGTCCCATTAGAATCTGATGCACTCTGAAACGAGTTTAGAGAAAATGAAAGTGAATTCCTATTTTAACGCGAGGGGCAGGGATGGGATCTGTCAACAATCACTTATCTCCTCAGGGATATTGTGGTACGCCTCCCATTACCATAAAACAACCGAAATTCATCAGTACAAATCTTCTGTTTTAATGGCATTCCTTTAATAAAACTGTATAAGCACCTTACATATTTAAAATAATTAAGCATGCCCGGAAAAATTCAATTTCAACGATGTATTCAATCAGATATGTATTCTAGTACAGGAAATTTTTATCCAGTTCTTCGGATTATTTATAAATACATATTTCTAAACGTACGGTAGTTTTATTGCGAAAATTTTTCACATTTTCACAAACTAGTAATGCATTAAACCGAGCTTCCACAGGTTATCTTCTAGAGTTAAAGAAACATAAAACAAACGGTTCTTTAAACCACACCAAGAGACTGCATTTCAACAAATTTTGAGGAACTTTTAGTAAATGACCAACTAAGTTTTTTCTGGTTAAATGTTAGTGTTAGAGATATTAGGAAGACTTTGCAGTTAGCGTGTACGCCAAATTGATTGCACTGAGCATGTGCAGATTTAACGGAACGCTAAATTGATTAAACTGCGCAGGTGCAGATTTAACGGAAAGCTAACTGAAATAGCGTCCAACGTTATTTGTCTTAGCGTAGCGTGCTTGTTAACGGTAACTGGAAATCAGACTCTTTGATGAACCTCCTAAATACGATTTAAAAATGAAAATTCCACGAGACAAGTATAGAATGTGATTATAATGAGTATATACTGTACTTGGTTAAATGCACTGCAATGCTTTACTTTTTCCTGAAATTACTCAGCTTTTTTTTTCTGAAGAGATTTTGACACTTTTCGTCCTCAATTGCATTTAAACTGAACCTGCCTCAAATCGTCCGGTAATTAATCTACTTTGCATATTATAGCTTTTGCAAGTGGCAGGTTCTCCGCATTTCCTGCTAGTATCGTCAGCAATCAAGAGAAAATACCATCTGCGAATCTTTTTTTACATGCTTGCAAGATAAGACTGTAAATTGATTTATTAACAAACTCCCCAGAAAAATTTTGTGATAGCGGTCAAATCAGTTATTCAAAAAGTCTTCAAATAGTTTCAACGTTATCTGAAAGACGTTAAATATAACATTGAATTAGCGGAAACGTTATGTAAAATCTTTCCACCGTCATATAAAAATTATTTTAACCAGACTTTAACGAAAACATATTGCGGTGTCAGTCAACATCCCTTTCCTCCTATATTCCAGTAAAATCTGGATTGGCCCACGGAATCATCTTTGGCCCCATCCTATTTTCGATATACACCGGTAATATTTCTACTTCGACAAACACAGTAATCCGTTTGCTAACGACACGCCTATTCTCTCTTCTCACTTCAGCCCATCCGTTGTAAGCTCCTATCAGGAAAATCATCTCACCATATTATAAGACAGGCGCCATAAATGGACAACCAAAACGAAAGCAAATGTGATCAAGGAGATTTCGAACTATAGATGTGAATGATATACTGATACCGACTGCAGTCATAGTATGATACCTGGGGCTCCAGAAAACATTCCAATTCATTCTGTATCCAGTCTCCAATCGTAACAAAAAAAAAACCTTAATGATCTACGTCTTCAAAAATCTATTCACACTGACCTCAGTATTCCATTCGTTCACCACCTTGGAAGAACATGTTATCAGAATTTTCATAATACGCTTTCTATCTGAACCCTCGAACCCCTCGTCCAACAACTTTTAACACTAACCATACCTAAAAATCAACGTTGGTTGAAGAATCGGATGAATTCAGTGAATGTGCACTAAAGGATCTACTTCTCTGACTGGTTAAAAAATTATATGCATGTGTGTGTGGTTTCTGACGAAAGTACACTCTAACATCAGTATATTGAATAATGCACCCGATAAAGGTAATTAATTATATTACATGTATATATTTTAATGAGGAGGTATTATCTAGTCCAATTAATAGATTATTTACAATTTCGTTTACACAAATAATCTACTATTTAGTTAGTAATCACTATCAGCCTTCAACAATATAATTCTAAATGAAAAACTGCTTTTATTACCATATACGATATATAAATCGAGTTAAGAAACATAATATGTATAACAAAATCAATAATAGATTAAATTAACTGTAATTCAATTTCAAAAATTAAAAAATTGTAGGGCTTAAATAAATGAGTGTAGAAAGTGAAAAAATATGAGATTTGTAGTTTCTGCAAGAACTACAATCTGTCTTTTCCTCCTCACGGAGGTTTACTATGGGGAGGGGTTGAATGAACCCTCTGGGTGCCGGTGGCCAAAGCCCTTTTATAAGCCATGCAGGGCCCACGGATTCGAACCCTGGACCTTTACTTTACAGTGATAAGTTCTGGGCCAGCTACTTAACCGTTGCGGCCACCGACGCCCCTCAGTTCTTTTTAAATAAAAATAAGATTTAAAGCCCCAATGTTTTGTCCATTATGTGAAGATAATGCTAATAAACGTTCTACTTAAATTATTGTTAACTTGCAATAGATTTGTGTACCTAGGTAGCTACCATACATAAGCTCACTACAAAATATCTTTTGAAATGAACGATGTAATTTCAGTTATTACATGAACTTCATTATCGTTTATAATTTTGGCAAATTTGGTCAAAATTATTATAAAAGGAAAACCACTAGATTTGTTGATGTTTTTCTACAGTCCTGGGAACCTCTGAGTGAAGGCTTTAAAATATCTATAAAACTATAGGACGTAATTTATGAAGCTTGGTTTCTTTATTCATTTCATTTTCGTGTTTATTTATACCATATTTGACCCAAATTAATGGCATAAAGGAGAGCCGCAAGATTCGTTGATGTTTTCCTTCGTATTTGGGAACCACTAAATATATGATTTAAAATATCTTTGGAGAGATAACAGAGAAAAGACCTTAAATTGAATTTTCTGGATGATTGACGATATGCACTTGTAACCGAGTTTTAAAAAGTTTTAGAGTTTTCATGCAGTGCTTAATCGTTCGGTACGAATGCAGGGCTGCTGGATTCGAACCCGGGACCTTTACCTTGAGCGCCAAGTCAATGCCTAACTGTTGCGGCCACCGTCCCCCCCCCATTATCTTGCATATTTATACCAAATTTGGACAAAATTAGTATGCCAGAATAGCTTCTGGAGTTGTTGATTTTTTTTTAATATCTGAGAACCCCTATTTATATGCTTTAAAATATCACTGGAACTATACGACAAAACTTTATGAAACATCGTTTATTTATTCATTGCATTATCTTGTATAGTTATATCAAATTTGGTCAAAATTAGTATGCAAGAATAGCTTCTGGAGATGTTGATTTTTTTATATCTGAGAACTCCTAATTATATGCTTTAAAATATCACTGGAACTATACGACAAAACTTTATGAAACTTCGTTTATTTATTCATTGCATTATCTTGTATAGTTATACCAAATTTGGTCAAAATTAGTACGAAAGAATAGCCGCCAGATTCGGAAATTTTTTCTTCACCTAATTGTGCGCTTTAAAATATGTTTGGAACTATACAATATAGCGTTATGAACCTTGGTTTAATTATCTTGTATATTTATACCAAATTTGGGCATAACTAGTATGCAAGAATAGCCTCTGGAGTTGATTTTTTTTTCATATCTGTGAACCCCTAATTATATGCTTCAAAATATCTTTGGAACTATACGATATAATGTTATGAAACTTGGTTTAATTATTCATTTAATTATCTTGTACATTTATACCAAATTTGGGCAAAATTAGTATGCAAGAATAGCTTCGGGAGTTGATTTTTTTTCATATCTGCGAACCCCTAATTATATGCTTCAAAATATCTTTGGAACTATACGATATAATGTTATGAAACTTGGTTTAATTATTCATTTAATTATTTTGTATATTTATACCAAATTTGGGCAAAATTAGTATGCAACAAGCTATTCTAGAGTTGCTGATTTTTTTTCGTATCTGCGAACCCCTAATTATATGCTTTAAAATATCATTGGAGCTATACGATATAATGTTATGAAGCTTAGTTTAATTATTCATTTAATTATCTTGTATATTTATACCAAATTTGGGCAAAATTAGTACAAAAAAATAGCCACCAGATTCGGAAATTTTTTCTTCACCTAATTTATGCTTTAAAATAAGTTTGGAACTATACAATATAACGTTATGAAAATTCGTTTAATTATTCATTTCATTATCTTGTTAAATTATTCAGAAATCGTGAGATGCGGTCTGGTGTGATGTAGGTTTCAGAAAAACATTTTCTTTATCGTGCCAACGTTTCGATCTTTATTGAGATCATCTTCAGGGCTTGGGATTTATAAACAATGTTTACATTTCACAAATACATTTAAAAATTAATAAATTTAACCAATGTTTGTAAATCCCAGGCCCTGAAGATGATCTCAATAAAGATCGAAACGTCGGCACGATAAAGAAAATGCTTTTCTAAAACCTACATCACACCAGACCGCATCTCACGATTTCTGAATAACTTACAAAAACTGCTGAAAAACATTCTCCCCATCAATAAAATTCACTAATTTCGTGGTCCGCTTGACCAATTAATATATTACAATTAATTAAGGTTTTTAGTTGAGACAAAAAAGTCAATGGCACGAGCGGGGTTCGAACCCACGATCTTCGAGTTGATACGCCGCTGCTCTACCACTTGAGCTATCGTGACCTCGATACACCAACTTCCCATCTCAATCGCACCTTTTGAATTTTCCCTCCTTTTTGCCATTTTTCAAATGTCGTGTAATCGGGTTGGATTCTCTTTAATCGGATGAGATCGCATCTCACGATTTCTGAATAATTATCGATTAACGGTCACTAATCACCACACATATCTTGTTAAATTTTTTCTTCATGTTTGGAAACCCGATTTAAAATTTTGGAACTATCGACATAACGTTATGATACTTGGTTTACTTATTCATTTCATGATCTTGTATAGTTATACCAAATTTCGTCAAAATCTGTACAAAAGAATAGCCTCTGGGTTCGTCAATTTATTTTTTCATATCTGGGAACCCCTAATTATATATTTTAAATTATCATTGGAACTATACGACATAACGTTATGAAATTAGATTTATTTGTCCACTTTATTATATTGTATACATATACCAAATTTGATCAAAATCAGTACACAAGAAAAACCAATATGTTAGTTTATTTTTTTCCTTCATATTTGGGGACCTCTTTATTTCATATTTTTGGAGAAATAACATAAAAAACCCTTTAATTGAGTGTTATGGTTGATTGGTAATATGCACTTGACATGTTTTAAAAAGTTATGATAAAGTAGTTGTCATGACGTGCTCAATCATTCGTACATGTAATTGAAGAAAAGGGTTGTTGTTCAACGAGGGTGGAGTAATTTTCCTACAAAGGCGTACCTGCCTTCGGTGAAAAATAGTTTATGAAGCTACTTGTTGTACATAATTGAATTTTTCTGTTTACCCGAAGGGGGAGCCGGGTAAGGGATAGCGAAAATTGCGCCGAAGGTATTAATTGACAATTATAAGGTTGGCGTCGGTTGCGGGATTTCAGCTAGGGGGGTGGGAAGATTGGACAAAAAAAGGGTTGGGGGTGCGCGTCCGTGATTTTTCCTTGTTTGTCCTCGGGGGCGAGGGCGGCGGTGGAATTGAGAAGATCTCACAATTGGTGCTCATTTGGCGCCCGGGTATTAGCCAGACTTGGCACAACCCTTTTTTTGGCCCTCGCTGAATAAAAACAGTAATCAAGGGGTCTTTTCTCTCAGCCGGTGGTGCGGCGGGGAACAGTTCTTAATAACCGGCGGAAGGAAAGACAGAATGGAAATAATTAAAGGAGCCGGACCCTTTCTCCTTTCCTAATCACATTTACGCTTATATACAATTATCGCCTTTCCTTGAAATCTACAAAAGAATATTTACACCGGTCAGTTTTAGACAATAGACCAAGCACCATACAGACCCATCGGCTTTTTACCTTCAACGTCCTGAAAAGACCTTTTAAAGTGCTTAATACCCATCCTACTATATATACTAATAAAATCATTCCCTGTTACTAATACTAAGAACTAGTGATATTTCTGCATCCGTCTACATCATTCCTCGATCCAACAAGTTTTCAGAGTTATCGACACTGCACTAGAAAATGAGTTAGTACGTGTACCAACCAGGTTTTCGATAAGCTCTGATATGTTTTATAAATTTACATGCTTCTCACCCATTCCCTTATTACCTTATCATCAAATCCAACCTAACCGACCCCTGCTGCTGAGTGAAGTGCGGCAAAAGTGCTCGGAAGACAGATACACGCTGGCGTCCCACAACGGAGCATTATTGACCCCATCCATTATAACATTTATACTCTGACCCACCTATTCAACTTAATACCATAACCACCACCTAAAGTGGACGATACCGCAATTTTGTCCTCTAACTCTAATCATATCCAAGTTATCTCAAATATCCAAGAACACTTTGAGCTTATCGAAGACTGATGACAAAAGTGTAGGACAAGTCGTTCACAATGAAAAAACCATCTTTCCCTACACTACACATCAAGAACAACAAAATATACCAAAACGTCTATAGAAGAAAATTCTTAAGACTATACAAAGACGATAGACTGACGTGATCTAGGTCAAAAATCGGGCCTGATCGTCAAAACTAAACTAGCCTAATTTAGTTATTCTGGTTCTGCTAAGCCATCCAACTTCCAGCGCATTCAATCTTTACAACAAAAAAATTTCTCAGACAATTCTTAAACCTACTTACTACGACACTTTCCTCACTATCCACAAAGACCTCAACATTGGTTTTGTCAACGAACTGATCCCTCTTGTTCCATCCTAACCTACTGCTCGAGACCTATATACACATTGCCATCCCGAGAACGCGCCACGTCGCCTTTATCAATGATGGCTTCGCGACCTACTTCCCCTTTAATCCCCACACTGAGTGCCAGGCTGGTTTCTAATGGCGTATATAGTATACGTGCATCGCTGGTATTAGTGTTAATGCTATTACCGTTTGAAAAAACTTTTGTGATCACATTAACAATAAAGTACTAATATGTATATTTCTTTTATAATTGAATTTTCTGTGACTCCATACTGACCTCAACATGTTAACTTTTGCCTTCGTCAACCCTCTTTTGTCGTTTCAATTCCATTTTATGACATTTGGAGTCGCGTTTCAGCGTACCTTCAGTGGACATAACCAATGAGGAGAGAGGGACTACGTAGACATTATCGGAACCGACTAAATTTTTTTTTTCTATCCACCAGGTAACAACAAAAATGCCTACGGTTTTATTATCACCTTTGGCAGTACGAGGTCTCGTGATGTCCTGGAGAAAAATTACACCTTGTTCACGAGAGCAGGTTGTTTCTGGGCTAGTCGGCAGTAGCTTGGCGTCAATGGGACAAGGTCATTTAGTGACCAGTGGTACTTCAGTTGGATGTGACGTTCCAACAATAAAACGACTCTTCTTTTTGCCATGAAATCAATTAAAGGCAAAACGTTTAGACTCCGAAGGTGGTAACTATCTGTCAATTATATAATATGTAGAACTCATAATCTGGTACATGCGCGATGCTGCTATTTCATGTATTCTATAATATTCTACAGAAAATCTATTTGTTCAGTTATTGTTCCTTACAAGGAAGGAAGGAAGATATTTATTGAAGGAAGGAGAAAGACAGGATGAAAATAATGGGATGTTGTGACTTTAAAACACGACAGGGAGACGTCGAAGCCGTAAATCACCGAGTATTGGAAATAGTAGTCAGTTTCGCCTGAATATCCGCTTCGAGCTCGTACTCGTCCGAGGTCGTACTCCGATGGAAGCCGTTGTAAATCTTGAAAGACCATCTAATTTCCATACTTAGCGGCACCGTCGAGCTGCTTGTATCGTTCAGGCTGGTCAAATTGAAAATTCAGGTGTTTTGATATCCGTTGCAATCCTCTTTGGAGCATAGGTCAGATAGAAATTCTTACATGAATCAGAAACCTTTTTTATTTTGTAGGTTTTGTATGGTTTACAAGTTTGATCGTTATCTTCAGGAGGGTGGAAGAGATTCTTACAATTTAGTTTTTTTTGTGTTTAATATATGATGATATATTCTTTAAACCTTTTAAAGTTTTTTGTTCGATTTTTGTCTGAATACATTTTTAAATGTACGTGATTTTATTCGAGCGGAGAGGAAATACAAACGGGTTTTTCGAATTTCCCTGACCGGCCCTCTCCCCGGTGAATATTGAAATACCCGGCGGGAAACATTTTTTCATAACATTCCGTTTGACCTGAGTGTACATCAAGTGAACAGCGGGCTTTTGTTTGTTTCCCCGAAGTGGCACTTGTTTCGTTTTTCCATTTTTTAACCGGAATTCATATCCGCGCCCAATGAAAAAGGGCCGCTGAAAAAACAGTTTCTCCCAGCGGAAAAGCCTCGTGAGTCGCCCGCTCGCCACCGGGAAACCATTTTTTTCGTTTTCAATAAATTTTTTTCAGGATTTTTTTTCTTTTTTGTAAACGCAACATGGCGGAAATTCGCCCTTCCGGCCTATCGCTCACCGGCCGAAACAAAAGAGGCGTGTCGACCGTCCGCCTCACTCCAATGATTTTTTAACAGTTCCTCAAATGAACATATTCACTAGGAGAAAAAAACCCTAAAGCAGGTTCCTTTCTCGCCAGATCTGCCACGCTGAACAAGTCAGAATCAATACTAAAACATGAAGAGTTGAAATTCATACAAAACACAATATTGCCGTACGAAAACAAATCTGACAAGGAGTAATGGTTTCATGGTTTCATCGACTCATTGAACCTAGCCGGTAGGGCTAATATTGGAGAGAATATCATAGTCCAAGGGTAAACCTGGTCCCTCGGGCGTTAGTAACGCTGGTAATTAGAACTCAGGCGGACAACTTACCCGCCACTGGACAATGGCCGGATTCCAACACGTGCCAAAATATGTTTCTAAATAAAAAGAAAATATTTCGTTCCTCCAAATAGACTAATTCAAATATAACATTAATTTGAAAATTTTTACGTTTTTTTATTTCTTCAAAATGGAAAAGTCATGCAGATGTATAAAAACTTATAACACACAGGTATTGACAAAAGAAAAATCCCCGTAAAATAAAGCCCGAAAACTTCAACAAATTCTTACAGACAGTTATTGGCGAAAGAAAATATCATGTATATAAGAGCTGATAACATATTTAATTTCTTATAGGTAGGTATTGGCGAAAGAAAATTACTTGTAAAATAAGGACTGATAATTTCATTATGTTCTTGCAGACAGGTATTGGCGAAAGAAAAAATACCGTAAAATAAGGGCTGATAACATATTTAATTTCTTATAGGTAGGTATTGGCGAAAGAAAATTACTTGTAAAATAAGGACTGATAATTTCATTATGTTCTTGAAGACAGGCATTGGCGAAAGAAAAAATCCTGTAAAATAAGGGCTGATAACGTCAACGAATTATTACAGACAGTTATTGACGCAAAAAAATACTTCGTAATAAAGAGCAGATAACATCGTCATGTTCTTGCAGACTGGTATTGGCGAAAGAAAAAAAAAACCCCGTAAAATAAGGGCTGATAACACATTTAAGTTCTTATAGATAGAGGTATTGGCGAAAGAAAATTACTTGTAAAACAAGGATTGATAATTTCATCATGTACTTGCAGACAGATATTGGCGAAAGAAAAAAAAAATCCCGTAAAATAAGGGCTCATAACATCAACGAGTTATTGCAGACAGTTATTGACGCAAAAAAATACTTTGTAATAAAGAGCTGATAACATCATCATGTTCTTGCAGACAGGTACTGACGAAAGAAAAAAATCCCGTAAAATAAGGGCTGATAACTACAACAAGTTATTACAGACAATTATTCAGAAATCGTGAGATGTGGTCTGGTGTGATGTAGGTTTCAGAAAAACATTTTCTTTATCGTGCCAACGTTTCGATCTTTATTGAGATCATCTTCAGGGCCTGGGATTTACAAACATTGTTTACATTTATCAAATATATTTAGGATGTGGAAATGTGAATTTATACAATGCAAAATATATTTTTTATATTCAAAGTATTTCTACTCACTCAAAGTGTGTCTTCTGTGTAATTGTGCCATTCTTGCGTGTCGTGTTGAGAGTGTCAGTGAGATTTTGCTGTTTTATGTTTATATACGTTGGATTTTGAAGGGGTGAGGAAGGAAGTCGGTATAGAAAAGACATTTCTGTATAAGGCGTAGGCTTCTTTGAGGTGAAAAGAGCCGACGAAGGGAAACAATGTGTTGGTAATGGTTACATTGATTGAATATAAAAAATATATTTTGCATTGTATAAATTCACTTTTCCACATCCTAAATGTATTTGATAAATGTAAACAATGTTTGTAAATCCCAGGCTCTGAAGATGATCTCAATAAAGATCGAAACGTTGGCATGATAAAGAAAAAGTTTTTCTGAAACCCACATCACACCAGACCTCATCTCACGATTTCTGAATAATTATCGATTAACGGTCACTAATCACCACACATTACTACAGACAGTTATTGACGCAAAAATACTTTGTAATAAAGAGCTGATAACATATTGAAGTTCTTATAGATAGGTATTGGCGAAAGAAAAAATCCCGCAAAATAAGGGCTGATAACATCAACAAGTTATTACATACAGTTATTGACGCAAAAAATACTTTGTAATAAAGAGCTGATAACATCATCATGTTCTTGCAGACAGGTATTGGTGAAAGAAAAAAAAATCATGTAAAATAAGGGCTGATAACATCAACGAGTTATTACAGACAGTTATTGAGGCAAAAAATATCACGTAATAAAAAGCTGATAACATTATTATTTTCTTAATGACAGTTATTGGGGCAAGAAAAAACCCTGCAAAATAAAGGCTTGTAATTTCATCATATTTTTACTGACATATACTAGCGAAAATAAAACCCCGTAAAATGAAGGCTCATAACTTCATCAAGTTCTTGCAGACAGGTTTTGGCGAAGGAAAAACTCTATAAAACAAAGTCTGATAACTTCATCAACGTCTTACGGATAGGTTTAAGTGAAAGAAACAATCCTATAATATGAAAGGTGATAACTTCACCAAGGTCTTACAGACAGATTTACGCAAAATAAAAACACCTTTAAAATAAAGACTGATAATTTCAACAATGTCTTTCAGATAGGTTTAAGTTAAAGAGAAAAAAAACATTGTAAAATTAAGGTTGGTAACTTCACCAAGTTCTTACAGACAGATATTGGCGAAAAATAAAACCATAGCATACAATCAACTAGTTTCCTTTCACTGGTCCAACTATTGATCTTATGTCTTATGAGGAGAAAAGGAAATCTTTATAGACAAACTGAAAAAATTTACACCGAAAAAAAATTTCAGCAATAAAAAGCTTGCATTTTTCTAATTAAAGTTGAACCGAGCTAACCTTTTTTAGTCTACTACTACTAAAAGTTTTTGGACCCAACTATTACACAAAATTTCAAAAATTAAAAATTTAACGTTGTAATGTCCTGTACTTCATAAATTCAAATTATATACCTTATTTTGAAACATTTAATTCTTCTAATGATTGTACATTTTGAGAATAAATTAAAAGATTATGAATAAAAAAATGAAAAACTTACATCTGCATTTGTTCTGAACTTCTTCCTCCCTCCGCCGGAAGTATTTTTCCTTCTGTCCTGAAAAATTAAGAACAAATATGAAAGAAATCTTTAGAGAAAATTGATTTTAAACCAAAAATAAAATTTTAAAACATTTTGATATCGGGTTGTCCGGAAAATAATGCAGGATTTTAAGTTTTCATTAAAAAAAATCTATATAAAATATTCTGTTTACGTTTACAGGATTACTCATTTGTATGAATGTCAACACTTATTAATCCTCTTCCAAATGATATTGTTTGTTTACCTCTGTAGCATTCCGCTACTTGGAAATAATTCAGTCATCCTTATAATGTCAAAGCGAGAATTTCGTACGATTTTCTTTTACGAGTTTAAACTCGGCCGAAGCGGAGCCCAAACGGCTAGAAACATTAACCAAGTCTGGGGCGAGGGTTGTGTTAATGAGTGCACTGTGCAAAGGTGGTTTAAAAAATTTCGGGAGGGAGATTTCAGCCTTGAAGATGAAGAAGGTCGTGGAAGGCCTTCCTCTCTTAATGATGATGTTCTGCGATCAGTGGTGGAAGAAAACCCCAAAACAACTGTTCGAGAACTTGCAGGGCAACTCAAAGTCAGTAAAACGACCGTCGCTGACCACCTCAAGGCGATTTCCACACTCATTAAACGATCGCCAAAAAAATCAGCGCTTTGATGTTTGTGCATCACTTCTTTGTCGAAACAAAAATGACCCATTTCTGGCCAGAATTGTTACATGTGACGAAAAGTGGATTCTCTACGATAACACTAGACGTTCTGGACAGTGGCTCGACAAAGGAGAAGCTCCAATACATTTTCCAAAGCCCCCAACTCATCAAAAAAAGGTAATGGTTACGGTATGGTGGGCTTCATTTGGTTTAATACACTACAGCTTCTTAAATCCTGGCGAAACCATCAATGCTGAATCATACTGTAACCAAATTAATACCATGCATCAGAAATTGGCAGTAATGAAGCCCTCTTTGGTCAATCGGAAAGGGCCCATTTTGTTGCATGACAACGCTCGACCACATGTGTCACGTGTAACGTCACAAAAATTATTGGAGCTTGGCTATGAAACTTTGCCTCACCCACCCTACTCTCCGGACCTCTCGCCTACTGACTACCATTTTTTTAGACACCTGGACCACTACTTACAACACATAATATTCAAAAATCAAACGGAACTGGAAAATGCATTTATTGACTTTATCAATTCTAAAAATTCTGAATTCTACTCAGACGGAATTAATAAGTTACCAACACGTTGGGAGAAATGTATTGAGAGTATGGGAAATTATTTTGATTAAAGAACATTGCTTTAAAGTAACTAGTTTCTTTTTTTTTTGTTTAATACCAAAATCCTGCATTATTTTCCGGACAACCCAATAGTAAATATAGTATTATGGTGTTTAAACTTCTCTTGTATTTAATAGTGTATTTATGTTTTATTCATCCTGGCTTTTCTAATTGACATTTGTGCTCATCTGTAATTTTCAAATAAATTGATTGAAAATATTAAAGAAACACTCTTCCACCTGAACTCAACCTAACTTTAAATTAACTAATCTTTATGAAAGGTATTGGTCGAGATAAAAAAGTCACGAGCGGGATTCGAACCAACGACCTTCGGCTGGGATGGTGGGTTCGAATCCCGTTCGTGACACTGACTTTTTTTATCTCAACCAATACCTTTCATAAAGATTAATTAATTGAAAGATGTTATTTGGTAAATAGGACCACGAAATTTACTAGATCTAACTTTAAACATTATTCTACGAATTCGATCCACTCGGACCCAACTCCCCATGTATTCCTTTATTCAAATAGTACTTTTATTTATCCTAAATATTTGTCTATTTGTTGATTATGAAAGATCGGCACCGTTTGAGCTTTTTCCCGTCAGGTGATCAGTAAACTATACTTGTCTCATCCTGGTCACGTTCAAACTCAATACCGCCTGTTGAATTTAACAATAACAAACTTTTGCCTTTATGAGAGCCACAAATATAGTTTGACCAATGTAATTTATATATTTCAATTAATTAAGGTTTTCAGTTGAGACAAAAAAGTCAGTATCACGAGCGGGATTCGAACCCACGATCTTCGGCTAGATACGCCGCTGCTCTACCATTTGAGCTATCGTGACCTCGATCCACACGTAACTAGTGAATTTAATAATTGAAAACTGCATTTAAAGATGGTAAATGATGTTTATCCATACCCTCAAATTTTCCAAATCAATCAAGGCTAATAAATATTACGATTTGTGACCATTTGTGTTAACATAACAATTTTCGATTGAAAATGTATTCTCTTTCACAATTCGTAGTCGTTTTGAGTATGCTACCCTGTCTTTCTGTAATTAACTTAGATTAAATAGATATTTTATTCGAGATCTCTACTAGCTAAGTTGTGCCCTGCTTATAAAAGTTTCTTAAAAAAAAATCAGTTCATTTTCCAGTTGGATATTATTGAACTCCCGATTGCGCATATGATTTCGTTGCTTCGAAAAAATTAAAGTCAGATGGAGCCAGGCCTGGAGTAATAAGGTTTGGTAGGGCCAACTAAGCTCCATTATCGTTGCCCGTATTAGGACTTGTGTTGTCCTGATGAAAAATCTTTTACATTCACAAGAACGGTTTTTCTGTTTCTGGGGTACAGAAAGATACTCGTTGAAGTTGGCTTGAGTAGATTTGTGCAATGATGGCCTGGCCACGTTGAGGAAAAGTCTGCAGTACTCCACAAAGCACAAAGCATCACCGTCCTGTTGGAGAATATTTGGTCATTGGTGATAGTCAATAGTATGACTCCTGATGTTACTCGACAGGATCCATTTTTCATTCTGATGTAACAATACGGTCAAAAACGCCTCAATTTTTTGCCGTGAAAGCAATAAAAGCCACATTTTTGGACGCAGAAACTTGTTACCTTCGACCAATTTATGAAGAACCAATTTTCTCAGTTTCCCGTTTACCCAAGTCCATGTGAGTTAGAGCGAATGCCTTGATTATTGAACATTCTGGCATGCTCCTGTCACGTTAGACTCGAGTCGAGTTTTACAGCTTCCCACAATTATTTGTCTTTCAAGACAGAAGATCTACCAGACCATTGGAATTGGCTTGAGTAGATTTACGCGGTGATGCCTGACCACCATGGGGAAATGCCTGTTGTATTCCACCAAACACAAAGCATCACATCAACATGTTGGAGAATATTTGGTCATTGGTGACAGTCAATGGTATGACCTACTGGTATTACTGGACAGGATCTATTTTTCATTCGGGTGTAACCATACGGTCAAAAACGGCTCTACTTGTACTGTGAAAGCAATGAAAGGCAAATTTTTGGAGGCTGAAGTTTGTTACCGTCGATCAATTTATGAGGAACACATTTGCTCATCTGCCACGTTTTCCCAAGGCGTTATGAGCTAGAGGGACTCGAGTCGAGTTTTATAGCTTCCCTCAATTATTCGTCATTCAGGACAGAAGATCTAGAAGGATCTACCAGACCGAGGCTCATCATTAATCTCTTTTCTCAGAAGAACGTTTCTGAACCATTTTTGGGCAATGCTCGCTTATTTCGTTTCATCATCGACCGTGGTGCAAATTTTACGAGCTGCCTCGGCCGCCCTAGTACCCATCTTTCAAACAATAAGCACGAACCAATTATAAATTGTAAAAACGCGAAGAAAATTGTTTATAATACAGTGACCTGTTCAATTTGGTGGTTTTTTCAGCTTTTCTATTGGGTTGTCCGGAAAATAATGCAGGATTTTGGTATTAAACAAAAAAAAAGAAACTAGTTACTTTAAAGCAATGTTCTTTAATCAAAATAATTTCCCANATCCTGTAAACGTAAACAGAATATTTTATATAGATTTTTTTTAATGAAAACTTAAAATCCTGCATTATTTTCCGGACAACCCGATACTTCATTTTACTTACTAAATCTATTATAATTCGTGGTCCGATTGACCAAATAACTTCTTTCAATTAATTAATCTTTATGTCAGGGATTGGTTGAAATAAAAAAGATGTTATGATAGTTCAAGTGATTAGAGCGGCGGCGTATTTAGCCGAAGGTCGTGGGTTCGAATCCTGCTCGTGACACTAACTTTTTTATTTCAACCAATACCTTACATAAAAATTAAGTAATTGAAAGAAGTTTTTTGGTCAATTGGACCACGAAATATAATGAATACAATAATTAACCCAGGCGAAAAGCAAAAAATATTGTTCAAGTTTTAAGATTGTTTTGGCTGAATAAAAGTAAAGCTGAAACTTTCCAAGTTTTATAACTTGGACAAAGGTTATCTACGCTTTAATGTTTCAATCTTCGCAATGTTTCAAGAACTTTATGCAAAAGAACTTATAAAAAGAAAGTACGTGTTTAGAAGAATTTACAATTGTTATGTAATCTATGCTTTTTTTTGACGTTTTCATTGAATATGTTTAAAATACCGACAATGCCTATGAGACGACCAGACAAGATAATTATTTCCCGTATTCTTTAAAATCCGAAAATCGGGTCAGAGCCGAAATAACCAACAATCCTCAATAATCGAGGTTGTAATTTTCACGTCTAGTTTATTGGCCATTGGCCGCCTAGGGGAAGGCTAGGCCAGTGGTCGTGGGGAGGGGTGGATAGTGAAAACGGCAACAAAATGGCCGACGTGGGAACTATGTTAGGGGTGAACTATCGAGGGGTTGGGGGTGAACGACTAATTTATGTGAACATTTCCGTATAACTGGCTGCCCATGGCAACGCTATTACCACTCTTATGCGTCCGAATAGTAGTTTCCACACAAGTCATTTCGGCTCCAATTGATATTTTAAGCCTTTGTACTAAGCCCTTTTGAGCTTATTTACACATGTTTCGATCTCTTCTTAATACACAACCATTGATTTAATTAACATTAATAATATCGTTCATAACACTATCGTTTTTAGAAGACATTAATAGTCTCATTTAAGCTATTAATAATTTTTTATGATTTACATATTTGTAGGTGTCTTCCTTTTTTTATTTTTCGTATTTTAAAACTGTATAAATTTTATCCTAGCACTAACCTTCACAGACTGTGTATCTTTTCTTGCTTTGGGGAAAAAAATGGTACGAAATATACATAAATTCAATTTTTCCTTTTCCTTTATATTTTCGTTTAAATAGAAAATACTTTCGTTTTATCCGGAACATAATTAATACTCCTAGTGTTTTATGAAAGGCAACTTTTTGGCACCACTTTTTAATTATTAATATTTGTAATACTCAATGCAAACACTACTTACATGAAAAATATACAGTCAATAGTTGTCATTTAAATTAAATGTTTAAAATATGACTTCCCGTTGATACAAAATAGATACTAAGAATAAGAGACGATGTCTTGGCATAGGTCTGGAGGGTAAAAAAAATGGGCGGATGGGGTGGGTATCCAAACCTCCTGACTTAACCAACGCGATCCCTCTGACGCTAAAAACTGAAGAAAAAACACGATTAAAAGAATGTGGCAGTATCAGTAGACCTGTAGCTCTCGCGAAAAGCACATCGGTAGGTGGCCCTCGGAGGGCTTGACTTAAAAGGCCACATATGTCTCCGGCATACGGAGAAAGGTTGCTGGATGTGTACAACAAAATTGAAGGGTAAAATTCCTTGGTTCCATATACAGAGCGCGTAGGAATGACACCTGATATGAGAAATTTGCACTGCAGATAGTATCTGAGACCTTGTTCCGATCCTTTGTTTTATTGTATATAGTACTGTATAGACTGTTTTGGGTCCACTAGCGTGTGTTTAAAATGACAATAAACTGCTCAAAAATGAATGAGGATATTTGTAATTTATTCTTATTCTATTAATTTTAGTTAAATTAACCGATATATTCTTGTTAGTTGGATAAAACAAAATAGAAACAACAAACCAAATACAAACGAATGTTAATTCTCATTTTTAATGACGGATTTACTATAAATATCGAGTTTGAACTTCCGGTTGAGGGCGAGTTGCGAGTTAGTAATGAAGCCTTTCGACATGTTCAACTTCATCTCGTGTGGCAATCTTGACAAAAAATGGTCACAATACGTAGAAATACTTTTTAAAACTAAGGAAATATCAAAACTTGTAAAAAAAACTTCAAAAAAGTATGTTTTTCTAAGAGTTTTTCGAGTTTGAACTACCGGTTGAGGCGGTAGTTGCGGGTTAAAGAACGAAGCCTTTCGAATAGTTCAACTTGATCACGTTTAGAAATCTTGTAAAAAATAGGTCCCAATACGTAGAAATACTTTCTACAACTAAGGAAATATCAAAACATCGAAAAAGTATGTTTTTCTAAGGGATTTTCGAGTTTGAACTACCGGTTGAGGCGGTAGTTGCGAGTTAACGAATGAAGCCTTTCGAATAGTTCAACGTGATCTCGTGTTGAAAGCTTGTAAAAAATTGGTCACAATACGTAGAAATACTTTCTAAAACTAAGGAAATATCAATACTTCTAAAAAAACTTCGAAAAAGTACGTTTTTCTAAGGGTTTTTCGAGTTTGAACTACCGGTTGAGGCGGTAGTTGCGAGTTAACGAATGAAGCCTTTCGAACAGTTCAACTTGATCTCACGTAGAAATTCTTGTAAAAAATTGGACACTATATGTAGAAAGGAAATATCAAAAGTCTAAAAAAACGTCGAAAAATTATGTTTATCTGAGGATTTTTGAGTTTGAAGGAAGAAAAATATATAAAAACTAAAATTATTAACCAGAACAATTATTCTAAATAAAAATGTTTACACTGGCGTAAACAAATGGATTTAAAAAAAAGGGCTTTTTGAGTGAGGCCACGCTTTATAATTTTAATTAAAAAACAATGTAAAATCGAAAATGTATCTTTACCATTATCAAGATTTTATTATTTTTTATTTATTTCAGCTCGAAATAAACTTTAATGGTTCTAACTTTCAACAAAGGCATGACCTTAAAACAAATTTCATCTAACCAAATTGTAAACTTTCTTGTAAAGGTAAAATGTTTAAGTTGATCCGATGCAAGAATAATGCTTGATCCGATTCGGCCCGGTTCACGGAACGTGATGCATGCTGGATCGCGGTGGTCTTTTCGAGCTGACGAGCCGTTTTATGAGCACCTGGAGGACGTTAAACGTGCCGTTTGCGACAACGTCCGCCGGCCGACGTCGGCCCGTTTCCAATTGACTCGTTCGTTCCTCCAATTGATCTTTACGCCCGGCAATCCCTCCTGACGAAATTGTGGACACGGATGAACGGACCTAAAGAGACCGGTCGTGGCGGTTTACACCCCCGGGAAAGTAAAAAAAAAAACGCAATGTAAATGACAATAACATAAGAAAAAACACAAGTGAAGGAATAAAAAACGAGGGGGAACTGTTAGCGGAAATTAACTGAGGCAATAACTCGAGGTTAAAATGAAGTGTACCTGGTTTTAAAGTTGATTAAAACATTCGCGGAGTGGAAAAGAGCGGCTCGTCGCCGGCAGGGGAGGCAATTATACCTAATGCAAATTCCGGTAATCACCCCGGGGGTGGTGGACTTGAGGGGAATATATCACCGGTGACAGTCACATGTATCTAGTTTAAGGAGGTGCCGCAAAATTAAAGGAAAACCTTAGCGACAATTCAGCCCCCTGGGGCTTTTAGCCGTTTTTAGGGATCCTGTTCCGACATCATTCGATTATTCCGAGCTTCTGTTGCAAAATTTACACCGCACTCGCCCTTTTAACGCGATATTTAGTCAAGTTGAATAAAAGATCTGACAAAATTGTTCTCCATTGTTTAACAAGCGATAACTATGCAGCTAATGAAAGTTCACAATGTGACTATGACTGATAACACATGGGACAAGAAGACAAGACACCGATTATAATGATCCAATATCACCAAAAAAATTATCTTATCACAACTGGTATTTTGTATTATTTTTGGGAAAAAAATCCGGGCTTTGCGCTATTATCATCGCTCTACGAACGGATGTCCGAAGTCGAAAATAGAAAACCCTGGGCTATTATTGATTAAATTGAAGAATTTAACTAGTTTTGATTTGATAAAAAGTTAATTTCAATTACATAGTTAGATTTTTTGATGGTCTGCAGGGTGTAGAAACTATAGGTTGAACATTTGCCAAGGTCGCATTGAAGACTTAAAGATAATTTTTTTATATGAAACATAGACTAGTGGTAAGAATGTTTGAATGTAAGTACAATTTCTAAATAAATCCAAATACCCAAAGCGAATGGGAAAGAGGGAAAATTCTTTCCGTTAAGAACGGCACCAACTGCTGGTACACTGATAGATCTACACTGAAAGACACAAAGTGCCCTCCCCCCTTGTTGTTTTAGTAAATAGTTACGCCGTTGCTCTACCACTTGAGCTATCATGACTTAGATCCGCCATTTTTCAAATGTTGTGTAATCTATTCCATTATCGGAAACAAATGAAATGGCCACGAAAGCTTTAGTGAAAAATAGCAAAAAGAAGGGAAAATTCGAAAGCTGGTCCGAGTGGATCAGTCACGATAACTCAAATGGTAGATCAGCGGCGTATTTAGCCGAAGGTCGTGGGTTCGAATCCCGCTCGTGACACTGACTTTTTACCTCAACCAATACCTTACTTAAAGACTAATTAATTGAAAGAATTTATTTGGTGAATTGGACCTAGAAAGCTAATGGATTTAGTGAAAAAAATATTCCATTTAGTATGTTAGTGTAAGTTTAGTATTTCCTCCTCATGCGTTGATCATCGCTTGCATTTGACTTGGCAACGATTTTATGGGGTTTTCGAGCACTACATTGCTTTGGAATATTGTCATACTCCTCAAAAGCGCCATTCTTAATGCCTGTAAATTTTCTAGTGTCACTGGGCGACTTTTACCTTCTTCGACAACTCGTCCCAAAAGTGTTCGATTTGTTTAAGTCGGAACTACATGCTGGCCACTCCAAACATTGAAGTAGAGCCCGTTCCAAGTAGTCACCAACGATCCTAACTATGTAGAGCCTTGCGTTTTCATATATGAAAATAAAACCGTCGCAAGTTAGTGGCATATAAAGAACAACTACTTCAGATAACACATCTTCAATGTATCGTTCAGCGTTACGGAATCCTCGATGACGATCCCATTTGTACGACCTTCCATAGAAATGACTACTCGAACCATAATACCACAACCTCCATAGCTTCTTCGGAGTGAAAATTTAATGTAGAACTCCTGTTCTTCTCCACACCCTCTCCTGGCCGTCAGATGACCTCTAACAAAACCTTGACTCATCTGAAAACAAGATTTTAGTGCAATCTTCCTCAGATCAATGATGATGATTTCTTGATACTTAAATCCTGCTGTTCTGTAATTTCTGGTCCAATGGAAGGCATTCTAGCATGTAATCCAACTTCTGAAAATCTTCGCTTTACAGGACGTAAACTGACATTAATATTTCTTGCTTGTTGAAGTCGTTGCTTGACCTCAACAGCGGTTGAATGTCGATTACGGAGTACATTCGAAACAATAAAACGATCATCTCTCTGAGATGTGGCACGTTGACGACCTGATTCATACCTTCTTGGGTAATCTCCAATATCATGCTAGCGATGGAAGACCCTTCGGAAAGTTGTTCTGGGGATGTTAAGCACCCTGGCAAGATACACTTGACTTCATCCATCTTCCGACAGTGTTACAATTCTCGCCGAATCCGTATAACTTAAAACCATCACTCAAACAAATTTGAAACTTAAAAATGGACAACAAATAATAAACCACCGGGATGTTAGAAAAAAACTTTACAGAAAAACCAACAAAGAAGAGACTGACTATTCAAAAATTTATTTACAAAATCCAATTGTAATTACAGATTTTTATCTATGTTTTATTTCCTTCTAATCCTTTAAAAAGGACTTATTTTAAGTAGGAAAAACTACGAATGATAGGGTTCTTGACAAGACACTGCTGACTGAATGGGCATCTGAAGAAGATTGGTATAACCCAATTGCAGATTCAGCAAAGAAGCAGAGGAGACACCAACACACCTACAAACAAATATAGCGCCACATAGACAACAGGAGAAATTCAACCTCTGAAATTGGGCCTATTAACCAAGTTCCTCGATGAACTAGTATCACACAACCCAAATATCTTACATCTTAGGCAAGTTGGTATAAAAAAACTAAACATGCTGCTGCATACAATAGTTCGTCCTGATGTACCTATGACAAGGATGTGATACATTACAAATCGCAATCGATCGATAATTTCTAATTTTTCGAAAATAATTCCATTTTAGCTAACGGATTTCAAAAATGGGAACGAATTGCAATACCTGATTATTTTTTTACTCTCTTAAATTTTATTTTTATTAACTGAAAAGAAATAATATAGATGAACTGATAGTACAGATCCGCATTTTGTTCATCCGAGTTTGTTTTGGTCTTAGTCAAGTGTAAGAATTTGTTCATGAAATTCACTATTTTCGTGGTCCGCTTGACCAATAATTACTTTACAATTAATTAAGGTTTTTTTTTTTTAGTTGAGAAGAAAAAAAGTTAAAGGCACGAGAGGGATTCGAACCCACGATTTTCGGCTAGATACGCCGCTGCTCTACCACCTGAGCTATCGTGACCTCGATCAACTCGGACATCAACTCCCCATCTCAACCCCATTTCAATTGTCGTCGAAAATCCAAACCGATTACACGACATTTGAAAAATGGCAAAAGGAGGGAAAACTCGTAAGGTGGGGTTGAGATGGGGAATTGATGTCCGAGTCGGTCGAGGTCACGATAGCTCAGGTGGTAGAGCAGCGGCGTATCTAGCCGAAGGTCGTGGGTTCGAATCCCTCTCTTGCCATTAACTTTTTTTCATCTCAACTAAAAAAAAACTAAAAAAAACCTTAATTAATTGTAATTTGTCCATGTTTTATCCCGGTTGACGAAACTTCCCTCGAGTCGGTAAATCAAGTTCAGCGACCTTACAAGTCATCGTTGCAGGAATTTGGAGTTATTCCAAAGTGTATTAACGACGACCTTAGAGAGATTTCTTCCCATTAGCTTTAAAACCAAAGGCCCATGGGCCTTTTTATTACATTTCTACGAACTAGACGATTCGTGTACCGTTTCTACATGCCAACGCGGGTTGTTACGACTTTAAACATTACAATCGGAATAATCAAACAAACATTACGAATTGAAATTACGACTTTTATAACCATAAACTGTAAAATCTTATGATAAGGTTGATTTTTGTCTAGACCATTACTATCACCTTTGGTTACCCGTACATTTTCAATTTTACGTTTTGGTTGATTTTTATTGGAAGAGAATTTGACACAACATTACTTCCAAATTTATTACTACAGACGTTACGGACATTAAGGCGGCGGTCAAAAATATTGCGCAATTCGTCATATTGTGCAATAGAATTGATCTTCTAGAGCCCGCCTTAAAAAGTATTGTTATTTTGTGCATTCTAAAGCGGCCCATAGACGATCAATAAATATTATTGCACAATATTTTGGGTTGTGCAATTTAACTGATCGTGTGTAGACGATGTTGAAAGTTTGTGCATCGCATGATTGACGAAAAGGTGAAAATGTATTGTACAACCTGGAAAATATTGCACCGTCTGTTGGCATTATTGCACAATTCAGTCAGTTTGTGAAGTATCAACAAGTGGAAAATATTGCACTAACTTCAATATCGCCTTCAAACAATTCAAGTTCATTGCACAAACAAAATTTTGTACAATATCATTGAACGTTAAGGAGCAACCGTCAAATATTGTGCAATCTATATTGTACAATAATATTGACCGTCTATGGGCCGCATTAGGTGATTTTGTATATTTCCAAGATATTAAGAATCTCAATTTTTGAACGTCAAGATCTTCAACACTTAGAGGCTATCGTTCAAGGTTCACAGGACCGTTTCTTAATGTGACTAATCCAAGATCAAACAAATTGAAATATTTCAATTGTCCCAATATTCATCATACCAAATTCTTAGTGCCTTCATACATGCTTTATACATTGCAATAAAGAAAATAGACGTAATGGGATTATACAGTATTACGGTTGTGCTGATGCTCAACTATTTGCATGTCTTGTCTCAGAAGGCACTTGTCATGTTTTTGCACATATCTCTTAAAATAAATTATTGCCGCATGAACATCATAAACATTTGTGCTTACGAACCACCGGAGGTAGAAAAGCCTTGTATTTATGCTAGGAATAATTTTTCCTGCCTACAAAATTAACATTTTCGTACCCAATTTGCGTTTCAGAACTTTCGGAAATTTTTTATTACATCCCTTCATTGTTCTTCTTTAATGTTTACTCCTCGAAAATCAAAATTTACAAAGTTGGCAAACTTTTTTTAAGGATGCAACGTTTTTTGTGATTTAAGCCAATGCTGGCACTCAACGAGAGGGATTAAAGGGCAAGGAGGTCGATTAAGGCGACGTCGCAGTTTCTCGGGATGGGAATATGTAGAGAGAGCGCTCGAGCATCATGCTAGGATGGATTGAGAGGTTGATATGAAATTTTTGGAACCAGTTCATTGACAAAAGGAATATTGTGGATAACGAAGTTAGTGATGCATGGACAATTTCTCTGAGGACTATTTGACTCGAAGAATTGGATGCGCTTGATGTTGGATGACTTGCCAGAACACCAAAGTTCCACACGGCATGTCCAAAGTGGTACCAGTAAAGTCTTATATAAGGTTAGTTTAGTGAAGCGGTCTAGACAGATTTCGATCTCGAATCGGAGTTTTCCAAGTTGTTGTCTTTTAAGTCTTGTGTGAGGATTCTACATCAGTCTGCTGTATATATACAGTCCTAAGTATCTGACTTGAAATGGAATTCGGTATCTCTTTGTTGCTGATGTGCAGTGTTAGGAATTTTTAATGTGAACGACTTGTCCTTGACTTTGTGCCCGAGTGGATATTGGGGGTAACTTGGATTTGATTCGAGTAGAGGACTAAATGCGGTATCGTCTTAGGTGGTAATGGTATTAAGTTTCATAGGCAGGTCAGCAGTATAAATGTGATAAAGGATGGTACCAATAAAGTTCCCTGTGTTTCGCCAGCTAGTATCTCTCTGACTGCCGAGGACTTGTTCAACTTGTTGAAGAAGCGGTCGGTTGGGCAGGATTTCAGGATAATTTAATAATGAATGGGCAAGAGGCATTTACGTTTATAGAGACCGACTCCGATGCTAGACCCTGTCAAAAGCCAGTGCTAGATCCAGGAACTCACCCAAGCAATACTATTTATACTCTAGAACAGACAGAGGAGGATCAACGTCAAACCTGAATCCTTGTTGGTTTGCGGAGTGATGAGGACGGAAGAAGAATTGGTGAGATGGAATGCTTTTATGAGATCTAGGATGGGTTTAAGCGTTTTAAAAGGAGTCTTTCAAGGATTTTGGATGTCGAAGGAAGAATATGGGTTTGTATGATGTTTCAATTGCGTACTGTTATGTGCACGAAGACTTGAAACAGACAAATAGTTTAAACGTTTAGATTAATGTGTGGTGATTAGTGACCGTTAATCGATAATTATTCAAAAATCGTGAAATGCGGTCAGGTATGATGTAGGTTTCAGAAAAAAATTTTCTTTATCGTGCCAACGTTTCGGTCTTTATTGAGATCATCTTCAGGGCCTGGGCCATTTGTTTACATTTAACAAATACATTTAGGATGTCAAAAAGTGAATTTATACAATGCAAAATATATATATTCAATCAAAGTATTTCTACTCACTCAAAGTGTTTGTCTTGTAAACAATGTAAATCCCAGGCCCTGAAGATGATCTCAATAAAGATCGAAACTTTGGCACGATAAAGAAAATGTTTTTCTGAAATCTACATCACACCAGACCGCATCTCACGATTTCTGAATAACTTTAGATTAATAGTTGTGTGGACATCGAAAATTTTTATCAGATTTGATATCCATGCATCTAATGCTAATGGAAATGATGTTATGCTTTGTTTATGGGTTGTTCGCGTGATTACATCCGTTCCGGGGCATTAATTGAACTTTCTTATTAATGGATGATAAAATAATGGAAGCGGCTGCGGAGTGGAACGTAAAAGTGAAATGATTGAAATTCCCTGCGGGTCATCAAAAAATTCCTAAACGGGGCTTTCTTCTCTCTCGGGATTCGGATCACGAAGTAAATAAGAAGGCTGAGGGGCCGCGGGGATTTTTAATCCGTCTGATTAATCCCATCTCGAGTACTGCGAGGGCATCGTTTTTAATTTATCAAGGACAAAAGGCCCTGCCAAAAACAGTGCGCCTTTGTTTTTTTCCACAGGCGAAAAACTGAGGTCTCTAATTAAATGAAAATGGAAACTGAAGGATAAGGAAAAAGGAAGGGAGAATGTATAACCGGCTGTGGTAATAAAAGCGCGGATTATATAAAAAGGGAGACAATAAAGGTAAAGTAATACAAGGGTGGGCCACTTTTAAATACAGAGATAACAGAGGGCTAAAAAACAACTCGGGGTTTGTTTCATTGTAGAGGCAACACTTGTTACAAGGAAAAACCCACTTTTCCCCCTTTTTCAAACTCTCGACCACATTTTTCTACCATTTATTTCAACAACGCGCAATAAAAAGTTTTAAACCTATAAAACAGTTGCTTCAGGATGAACATTTCACATAATATTTGACCGTTAGCAGATAAAAGAAGTGTAAAATATATTATACAATAATAATTATTAATTATTAATAAAAAGTATTTAACTTCAAACCTATTAATTATATATCTTGATAATGAAAGTAAACCTTTTTTAATATACTGACAGGAAAAAAATTCCACTCAATTTTTTTCATTTTCTCGATAAAAGAAAATTCTGCTCCATTTGTCTCATTGTGTTTATCAATAAATACTTGTTTATAGTATGTTTTAAATTGTGAATAGCAATTAGATGTAAACACACTTAATCCTTAATCCAAAACAAGTATAAAGGATTTTTCAATGTTTACGTTTTACGGAATTTTAAATGTTTATTCAGTCTCATTTGAATTCTGAAGCTGTTTAGTTTAGTAAGAACTGTTTAGTTTTCATATTTGTTTTCTTAATTTCAATTTTGAAATTTAAAAATGTCACTAAGTGCTGAGGATGTTGCGCTTATGGATGATAAACATTCCATCAGGTATGCGGCTATTGCCATCGGAGTTCCCTACAAAACTCTGCGAGACGACGCAAAACTGGGACCTACATTAGGAGTGTTCTGGACGCACTGGGGTAATAGAACCACAGGAAGACAGTTTTTTGCCGTTGAGAATTTTGCGAAACCGGCACCTTACTGTCGTTCAACCGATTCATCAACTCCAGGAAGTTTGAGGTGTCCAAATGTCTTAACACACTGCTCGAAGAAGAATAAATCAGTATGGATTGATGGCTTTTCGCCCCGTAAGAGGACCAGAATTGACCAGAATAAACAGAGCTGCACGGTTCGCATTTGCTCGAGAATACAGCCATTGGTCTTTGGACGATTGGTCTGCTGAACTTTTTACAGATGAGTGTAGATTTGCTCTACGATCTCCAGATGGGGGTGAAAGAGTATGGAGAAGGCGAAATTAAAGGTACGAAGCTTGTAATTTTTCCCAGAGCTATGATTGATGGTGTCAATAGAGAGTCAGTCGCACAGGGTTGGTTGTTCCTGGAGGCTCTTTGACCGCCACTCGCTATGTGGATGAAATTTTGCAATATAGTGTGTTGCCTATCCTCGATGAAATCAGCGACAATCCTTTTCTAATGCAAGATTACGTCCGTCTTTTAGATGTGTAGAGATATTTTATGCCCCGCATGTCGCTCGCATAGTACAAACATACCTTCAACAGCATAACATTTTGGTCATAGTCTGGTCAGCCCGTTCACCTGACTTGACCCGCATCGAACATTTATGGGCTAATCTCAAAAGATGAATAAGAGAACGTCCATCACTTCCTCATATACTCCACGATCTTGAAAGGACTCTTCGTGAAGGCTAACCTCCAGCAAAGAGACATTCATACTGGTAGAAAATATACCGAGGCGTCTTCGAGATGTAATTAAGGCAAGAGGAGGAAATACGCCATATTGAAATATTAATTAAAAATATTAAACAAAATTAAAAGAAATTTTATCTGTCCCTCTTTTTTCCTTATCAATTTACAATTTTTTTTTTACTTTTGACAAGACTCAATTATTGAACGATAAAAAACGTTTATGTTATATTACAAGTGGGTAGAAGTTTTTGCTTGCCAATGTATATTTCTTACCTTCTGCCTATTATAAATACATTATTTCATAAAATGATAATGAATATGATTAATGAGGAATAAGGTAAATAAAAAACGGGAAAATCTGGGACTCTGCGAAATTAGGCAGATTGAAACTGGCATTCATTCGTCCCTGGTCGATCGGTCCCGAGTCAAAATAAGAAAGCACCATAGTTAACAGATTAAGAAAAGAGACCCGTGAGTCCATTATGTATCGCAAGATTAAGTATTGATCATATTTTACATTGCAGAAAATTAGATGCTTGCAGAATGAGGTATACATAGAGTTCCTACTGACCTATGCAGGTATGGAGCACCGTTTCAGTACCTCAGGGCTGTAAATATTTTTAAATTGTTTATGTTTATATGTTGTGTTTTATGTATTGTTGTGAATGTAATTTGCGTGAATGGAGGGTTTTAAACCAGACCCGAGGAATATCGAGTACTCGGGGGTGTAAATGTGACCAGACTTGTCTTGTTATGGGAGGTGACACGATATACGCGTAATTGGAATACTCCAGTACCACACGACGACGGATGACTATTTCGAAGGAGAATCGCGGCGTTGTTTCGGGGGCGTTGTCTGCCTGTTCTTCACCGTGGCATTGCAGGGAGTTCATCTACGCACTGCCCGCGTGTTTCAAACTCTCGTTAGCGGTATTCCGGAGGTGGTAACCTTCGAGAGGTATGCAAGTTACGAAAGCAGGAGAAAAAATCTGAGCGAATCAGCGACAAAATTGCGCAAAATAAAAAAATAAAAAAACGAAGGATTTTCCGTATAAAGAGCAGAGGGCCGGTGATGACCAGTTTATCGGTCCATAAATATACATATTACACTAGAGATGAGTCAACAACTTTTGCTACTCCAACTTTTGTCATAGACTAGTCCTTGACAATACTTTATCCGAGGGCTGTTCCCACTTTAGTTGTTCGGGTGGATTATATTGGGGGGCTTGAAAATTTGTTGGCGATTATTTCATCTATGAAGGTTATTTTGACGTCATTTGGATGTTTGTACATGAAACATTATAGGAAGGTTATCTGTGATTCTGAAGACCTTGGACTGTATTCGTTGGATGTTGGTATGTTTAGCGGCCCCTTATAGTTCTGGTCCTTAATTATATCAAATCGGTGTCAGTAGTGTTTTTTTTGTCAACATGTGTCCAAGTAGTGCAAAGCGTCAGTTTAATTTTTATTTGTCTCTTTATTTGTGTCATTCCAGGTTACGCATAACAAAAGGTAAAAGCATAGGCATAAAGTTTTTGGAATAGAAGTATTGTTGAGGAATATATGAGAGGATGGTAATGTTATATGAGTATTTGTTTCATTAATATATATCCCTAAAGTGTGCTCCATTCGGCAATTTGTAGGACCTAAGTCTACATTTAATCGGAAGCAATTGCGGAAATGGGATAAGAGCACGGTGTCGTCGGCGAAGTATGCAAGGAGGGAATGAAATCTAAAGTGTAGAGAAGTAGTAAAAGATAGGTCCAAGCAGCACTCCCGCTCCAAAAGGTCAGTCTGCGTAATCCTTGGTGAACTCCCAAAACCAACGACACGCGTGGTCCAACTTGTGAGCAACAACAAAACAGACATCTAAGAATATCTGAATGGTATGTACTAAGAAATTATTGTTTGATTGAATTACAAACACAACACTTTCACACAAAACCAATGTGGCACCACAAGAATGGCAATACAGTTCATGCCAGATGACCCGAATTAAGGTCGAGACGTCGGCAAAAAAATGAAAAAGGTGTTATTCTTGACCGCTTCTCACGACTTAAACAAATTGGATATTAAGTTCTTTGCCAACGGCTATAAGGATAATAAAAAGAAGCATTGACGATAGTGGAGGTTGGGAAGGTTTATGCCGTATGTCCCAATGGTCCTGAAGAATGATGTTATACATGAATCATTTGTTTTATAGAATCAGCTTTGACCGTTTGCCTAGTACTCTTTTACTAAGTTCTTATATTTTCAGTCGTACGTGATGGTTCCATGTAAGACAACGGTCAATATTTCAAGGTAGCGGACTTCATTTGCCACTGACAGACGGATGCTATTGTCGTAGATGATGCAGTAGTTTTCTTCAGAGAGTGTAAGTGACATTACACATTTTTGTATGTTTATTGTCATTTTAAACCGCTTAACCATTGCTCAAGGGATGTGAGCTGGCTGTACAGGTTGAGATGATAGAATCATTATATACTTTATATCATACTTTATAAGGATTGTTTCAGAAAGTGTTTAAATATCTGCCGTGTACACTGGTAGGAAGATGGGTCTCAAGATACTGTCTATTATCCATGCATGTGCGTACTGATAGAAAGGAGCCACAGTTTATTTGAAATAAACTCTCGGTTAAGTATCATTTAGAATCAGATAGTAGCTAATAACAAGGTTCGCAAGTTGTACGTCATGGATAAAAAATCAAACCAGTTTTCAATATTTCTTTCATACTTTTCTCATTAAAATTCAATGGGATGTGCCGGGATTCGGACTCAGAACCGCTATGGTGTCAGATACGAGTCAGACACCATAACCATACGGCAATACCCTAAAATTTACCTGAATGCTTTTATTTACATTTACAATATTTTCATTTTAAACCGTGATTTTTATGAGAATGTTGTATGTGTAGCCTGCTAAAAAATTATGAATAAAAGGGGAGGTCAGAAAAGTATGTATTGAATTATTAAAATGCGTCGTGTTGATTGAAAAAAGAAATGGGACAAGGATCATCCCCTGGATGACACCTGTCTTGGTGCGGTCATTACGTGATAAAGACAATTTCCTGACAGGTCAGAAGGCTAAAAACAAGGTAATAATAATTAAATATCACCTAATTTACACAGAAAGCCCCTTGGAAAATGTAAGGGAGAGTTATACCGGCTGGCCGTGTTTTCTTAAAACTGTGGACATATAAAGTCATAGTCCGATTACAACAAAAGGGAGTAGAAAAGGGTAGAATGAGGGCAATACAATCTGGGGGTGGGCCACTTTTACACGCCGAGATAACAGAGGGTTAAAAAACAACTCGTGGGGTAATTTCATTGTAGGGAGGTAACAAGAGTTGTAACAAGGAAAAATCCCTGTTTCAACCCCTTCCTTCCCAGGGCCGGGCCATTTTTCATCCTCAGTAATAAAAGTTACAAAACAAGCCGTTTTCAAAAGAGCCGGATAAAAAATAGGCTCCGAGTCGCGAGATAGCCCCCGAGTCCATCCACGTTGTAAAGTTTTATTTGATAAGTTTTGTATAAAAGAGATATTTTATGGCGCTTACCAAGTTTTCTCTCACCAGACCCAAACCGGGGTATTTTTCTTGACAGTTATAATTTATGCGGGAAAAACAGCGACCCCTCCAGTCGTTCCAGCCCTCATCTCTGTCACTCTCCCTCACTTTTATTCCCTCTCTCGCTCAGATAATACTTTCCTTTTCCTTTCCTCCCGGCTCCTGTTTTTATTCTCGAAATTATTTCCACCCTCTAAGAAAAGCGAGCTTTTGAAAGTTAATTTCGACGGTGGAGTTTGAAATAAATACGAGTTTCGGAGTGAAGCAATTTCAAAACAAAATCAAATAATTCTCATTCATTCCGACTTGAATTTTTTACTACTTTTTATATTTTATTTAACTTTGCCGGCGGAAAATGGGCGGATCTTTCAAATTATTTACCTCTCGATCTTTTTACTCATTTACATATCTAACATTTATCGCTGAAGCGTACTTACAAAAGTACGGAACTTCGGTTACAGCAACACTCCCCCCCCCCGAAGTTTGACCTTTGGTTTAAAACTCTTTTTCATTACTACGCTTATTTAAATCAATCAATAAATCAATCACAATATCTTTAATTCAGTGACAATCCATATATTTCCAAACTCGCTAAAGAAGCCGCCGAAGAAGAGAACATTAGTGTCACATATACGGTTGTACGTACATAAAGACACGTATATAAAGAAGAACATGAGACAATGCACAAAAATCAAATGGGAAGAGGAATGGACCATGACGGAAAAAGGAACAGGAACCAAGCAATTCTTCCCTACAGTAGCCTCACGGTTAAAAGTTCAGATCGACCATACTCACAAATCAACTATGGCCTTGACAAACCATGGGAAAAACAGATCTTATCTGGCACGGTTCCATATAATCGACAATCCAGCATGTCCTTGCGGTATGGGAGATCAGTCTTGGAACCATCTGATATTCAGCTGCTATCTCTTCGACAGGGAAAGAGCACGTATAATTCGACATATCGAGCTTCAAGGAGAGAAGTAGCCACAACCATTATATGAACATAGTCAAAAATAACTACATAAAATACATAAGTACAATATAAAGAAGGCACCTTCGGCCGGAAAGCGACCGCTTAGATGCTTGTTATGCAAGGATAAAGTAACAGTCGAGCTTTCAATTGTAGAAGGCCTGATGTTTATATCAGATCTGTGATTAGTCTTGGGGTGATTGTGTGACGTACGTTGTTAGCGAGAGTGGAGTTGGTTCGACCCCGCCCCTGGGGGTGTGAGTGTGACCAGACTGCAATGTTTGTATCGGGTGTTGTGTACTATGTTAATTTATTGGAGTGAATGTAATTTATTAGCGTGAATGGAGGTGTTGGTTAACCCCACTTCGGGGAATATAGAGCACTGTAAGAGTATATACCTGGTATCATTATCACTTAACTCTTTTAAATGCGTTACGCCCCCACTATTATGCGGATCGGACTTTTCACAAGCCAATGCTGCTGAGGAACAACAACAACAAGGCAACAGAGAGTTCCCGTGTGAAGTGATGTGAAAATGAAAACGCATAATCAAGTTTCTCTCAGGAACCGGGTTTTATAAACGATGGGTAGGAAGTAATTTTCTAATAATGAGAGTTCAGGGAGTTTTTATAGACGTGTTTAGTTGCAGAATGTTATGTAATTTGATTTACAATAATTGAACTGGTTTAATAAAAACCACCTAGACGCCTCTCGAACAGCTTTACCGGGCAAGAACATTGTCGATGAGGTCTTCACGCAAAACAAACAAGACTGGGCTAAGTATACTGCCTTGAGGAACGCCCGTGGTACTATTAGCTAGAGAAAATTTGACAATACCACTGAGTACTCTTGAAGGTAAGAAAAATAACCAAGCCAGGAGCTTATATTTTTTTACATGCTTCATCAGATGGTCTGCCGTATTTCGCCACCTCAAACAATTGATAACGTTTGTAAATAACGTAGTGTCCGACTGGTCGGAAAGACAAAAATTGCACAATAGCGAAAGTTTGTAATAGGGTAATCAATTCTCCAGGGCCGGGGTAGCTTTTAAGAAATAGGCCGTTTGCGAAAGGGCGTAAAAGGCGTTTGAACCGTTTCTATCCATTGGCCAATTTAAGACCCGTGTGGTATTTTTACGGCTAGTCGTACAACTTACGATTTGACGATGCCCTCCACAAAGGCTAATTACAAACCGTAAAGATCAAAGGGACACTGCCAGAAGGGAATGTTTCTATGATTATCCAAGCAGTTGTACAGCGTCTGACGCACTTTGAAAACCCTCATATCTGTCGACAGTCGCTGGAAAAATGAAACTAAAAGAATTCGGTCAAATTTATATAAACGGGGCAGAGATTTATATAATGGTACTTTTATGTTTAGAAGATAATTGAACTGAAAAAATCGTCTTGTAATTTATTCACACAGCTTTCCTAACTGCTCTTCAACTACGCCCACTGTCATGCTTACAAAATATATTGCATAATCACAAATAGAAATTGGTTTTTAATGTTTTTTAACAAAATAATCTAGTAAGAAAGCCTTAAGATTTAATAATAATCTATATTCCAGAATTCAAATATAGACATAATTTTCTGTATATGTATACAATAATATTTTTATAGGTTCAGCAAGTTCTTGCCATTTACAACTCTCAGTCTATGATCATATACCTAAAGATAACAGTTTTTGAATTTTTTGAAACGAGCAGTTCGCTGCTTTCTGCCATGTTGGAGATAGGAGAGTACAAGATGGAGAGTTTACATTGGCGCCAAATAAACCAGTGTTGCCAATACACGGGCAGAAACAGAGCCCGGGCAACATTGCGCCTGCCCTAAACTCACGGGATTTCCTGCTAGCCTTAAACAAAAATCCTACTTTGAGAAAGAACCAGTTAAATTATAAACTGGATATAAATAATGGATTATGAAAAATTTCATGTTTGGCAAATATACCAAGCGATATAAGATGCCGTTTGAGATAGAAGGTTCCAAAATGGAGACAGTAGATTGGCGGCAAATAAATCAATATTGCCAATACACGAGATGAAACATTGAAAGGAAAACACTTCACCAGCCCTAATCTCATGGGATTTGCTAAGCTTTAAAAAATTTACTAGATTTGGTGTTGCCTTGAGGCAACATTGGGCATAAAAGGGATAAAGGACAGAATTTGTTTAACAATACCGTAGCTTTGAGCGATTTAGTTTCCCAGTGCTCGCTTAAAAACAATTCCCTAAGAAGGCAGATGGTTAAAATTTACGTCGGGTGAAAAAATAAGGCGTAAGTAGTTAGTAAGGGGGTAGAATCGGCTTGGGGGTGGGATTTCATTAGGGTTTTATCTCGGTCCCCTTCCCCGGCAACCACCATTTTTCTTATCTCTACTCGAGAAGGATAAAGAGGGAGAAAAAGTCTGTCTCTCCTTTTATTGCCAGAGATGCGGACCGGCCTCACCTTCAGAAAACGCTTTTTCCTGATTTTTCCATGCCAGATTATAAAAGCGGCTATCTAAATGGACATCGAATTGAGCTCGGTTAACCTTTTAATTACTTTAATTTTACCGATAGACCTGATTTCTGGAAACGGTGCAAAGGATGTTCACTCCCACCCACCAGGAATCATTGGTGATTTTCAAGATTGCGAGTTTATGTTTATCAAAATCCACCTTAAAAATAACCCCACGATAAATATCTACATAAGAAATGCGGTCAGCTAAGAAATTTTCTCTTCACATCGCAAACAAACTAAAAATATATCTTTTCGACCGGAAGTACTCTATTTTGAAAACCACAAATTTTCTTAAGCGTGTTCCTGAACGTTTAATATTTTCTTTTGCACATCTCCAGCGTAAAATAGGCGTTTTATTATGAAAATAATTGTTATATAAATATCTTGAATTGAGTTGATGAATGAGGTGATTTAATCGGTGGCAAAGGGAAGTTTGGGATCTCCCTTAAAAGATATAAAACTTGTATCGCGAAAATGTAAACCAAATCTGTTCACAATCTTAAGGTTAAGGTTAAGGTTGAGTTGGCCTATTTAAGACCTTACGCCCTCCGATCTATGATCTATGATCATCTCTGTTATTATTAACTAAAGCTCGTTAAGCTTAAGGTTTTTTATCAGATTAAAAGCTTTGTTAAGGACTCCATGTGTATCCTTCGGGCCTAGGCTGCTCTCAGTCTGCTTAAGCCTTCGTACCAATAGAGGACCTTTCTACTTCCTATTGCAGAAATCTTGCAGGTTCCTGTCGTGCTGCCTCCGGAGTTTGCATTGTCCAGTCTTCAGTCCTACTGTTCTAGTTCCTTGATGAACTTTTGAATATGACTCCAACTATCCCAGGAGGCCTTGTTTCAAACGTAATGTTCGATGATTCTAAATTTTTGGCAATTTCGTATGACGTAAGACGGGTAAGGGCGGTGTTCGCATTAAACTTTTCTGTGCCAATTTAGTAAAGTAATTCCTGTTGAACAGCAGGGTATAAATTCCAGGCGTTGGCTATCGCGAACGGGGGTCAAATCACTTTACTATACATTTTTGATACGATTATCAAATAAAGAGCCATGGGCTCTGCCGAGATTTGAACCCAGAACCGCTATCGTGGCGATACAAGTCGGGCGCCCAAACCACTCGGCCTCCGCGGTCGCCACCCACCTTGGCCTATTTATCGGGCTCCTCATTGCCACTTTGCTCTGTGAGCTGTGGTACCCAAACAAGTGTAATTTTGTTGTTTTCCACAATGACCGACGCGGCTTTGATGCTATCCCAGACGGCTCTGGACTTTACTAGTAATGAGTTGCCGTCTGGTTGACCGAGTAGATGTTGGTTATACTACTCGGCACTGATCAATAGCCATCTACTTAACCTGAAACCAGTGGCGTTCCTTATGTTAAAGTCGATATTTTTACTAGTGGATTTATGTATTACTGGGTAAGTTTTGGTGAATTAGAAATTTTCGTAACAAAATGGGCTCATAATTTTGGGAATCTGCTAAACATGTCGCTTATATGCTTATAGAATAAGCTAAAGCAAATAGAAATAATTTTTCTTTAAAGCTAAGAGCTAAGTGTTAAGCCACTTTACTACCTGATGATTGTTTTCATTAAGTAGATTATTTACAGAAAGCAGTTTGAAAATATTTGCGTTTTCTTCAGGCATTTGTTTCGAGAGTTTGCAAATTGGCTAAGACACGGCATTCCCTTTGAAATATTAAAGGTTAAGGATATGAGAAACGGTTTAAAATCAGAAATATATTTAAGCTGATTTATACGACCGTAGATCACCGGTTAAGCGATTCTGGCTCGACATAGGTTGTCGACCCCTTTTCTAAAAAGAGTGATCCCATAATTTAATTTTTAAGTGTCCCCCCGGCAGGAACATAAAACCGAATAATCCAGAAATAACGTCCCCTCCCTCCGCCTCTTTGAAAAAAAATAGAGAACCGCAAAAATAGCATCGTCTAGAACAAGGGTGGCCGGCTTGGGGCAGGTCATGGGCCTCTGGGAAAAGGCGAAGACAAACATTAAACCGGCCTAAAAACAATATTTATCCCGGCCTGCGATCACATTCCCTGGCTAATGCCTAATCCTAAAAGTAATTTTCTTTAAACGTATTCAATTACTTCAACCACAGTCTTTCCCCATATTTAATTATAAGAAGTCTAAAGCGATCATGAAACACAACAGGTTTCAGCGCAAAACTCAAAAAGTCGAGTTGCAAAAACTGTTCATTAAGCGTTTTAGTTTTGCCAGAGGTATCTCGGCAAACACATATTTACAACTTAATGAAGAAACACTCTCCAACACTATAATATAACGTAATGTAATAGTTAAGGAAAGGAACGAATAGCTAACGCGTTAAAGTTAATATGAAGACCTGTTATGAAGCTTAAGCGAACAGAAAGAGATAATTTAGATTCTAACAAAACGATAATAAACAAAAGCTCTGAATCGTTTGTTGAATACAATAAAGGACGGACAAGAGCAGCAGCGATGATGTCTACAACACCATGACATTGCTGTCTGAACGGCTGAATCCAAACTGGTGTCAGGGAAAGGTTATAGGAAAACTGACCACAATCTAATCCACGAGACTATTATACAGTAAAAGTAGTCCATTGCATAGAATATACTGTTATGGGAAAAACATTTACTTTATCGTGCCAACGTTTCGATCTTTATTGAGATCATCTTCAGGGCTCAAAGTGTTTGTCTTGTGTGTAATTGTGCCATTCTTGCGTGTCGTGTTAAGCCCTGAGATGATCTCAATGAAGATCGCAACTTTGGCAAGATAAAGGAAATGTTTTTCTGAAGCCTATATCACACCAGACCGCATCTCACGATTTCTGAATAATTATCGACTAACGGTCACTACTCACCACATAGTTTTTGTAAGGTTTTGTCCATGTATAGATAACAGAATATGAAGTTTATTAAGATGTGGATGACGAAAAATTTCCATTCGGGCAAAAAGTAGGGTGCTCTAAGGGCAGAATTGTAAAGGTAAATAAGTAAAACTAAAAATATTTTTGGGTAGATGTCGAAGGATTTTTGTAATGATAGGTCGAAACCGGAGTTGTCTTTAATGGTAGATGGCTTATGACATGGAATACTTCGTTGGGTATGAATGGTGAAAAATCTATTTTAATAATCTAACATAGCGTAAAATTATATTCACCTATATAAATTTTTTTATCTAATATTTTGTTCAAAATTTTAGACGACGAACTAAGCTTCGTGGTTCGAACAATATGCCTACATGGCACACCTGGAAAATTTTCATATTGTCCCCTCCTTTATGAATTATTTTTAAATCATGTCATAGTTTTTACACGATTCACTACTCGAAGGACAAAATTTGTCACGAACTTTTTCACCTCAAATGCAACAAAAAAGTTCGGGAACCATAGTCCGATTTTTAACTCTTCCGTAGATATTCAATTTGTATTTTCAAATATCTACGATTTTCGTAATAAATGTACTCGTACCTCCTGACCTATTGTATTCATTTTTATAAAAATTCTAAAGAAACATTGAAAAATGAGTTAAATTTTCTTTAAGAACGCACCCTTCTAGAATTTTCATTATACTTTTTGATTAAAAAAACACATTTCAAAAACTGCTAATTTTTTAAAATTCGTAGTAAAAATTAATAAGTCCCTAAACTGTTAAATTTACAATCCGTTAAAATAAATTTGCAAATTGGAAAAATTCAAGGAAGAGCTTTGAATATTTTTATATAAACTTCTTCGTTTAATAAGCTTTCTAGCGGTACACCCTTTTCTTTAATTACGTCAACCAAAATTCACAAATTCGATACTAAATGGGAAAAAATTAGTGACGGTGTAAAAAGGAGGAGTGGGATTAATCTATGAATTAAATTTTTTGTCCTGGGCTAAATTTATTGCTTAATTTACACTTAACAAAAGAATAGAAAGAACAAATGAAGGAAAACACGAAAACGAGAATGAACATAGAGAACAACCAAAACAGAAAAAAATGGACAAAATATCTACTCTAATCACAGACAAAACAAAAAAAAGAACTACAATATCAAAATTGTATAACCCAACTTAATAAAAAAAACCACAAAAAGAAAGAAAAATGAAGTAAAACACATATCAAAAAGAAGAAAGAAACATAGAGAACGACCAAAGCAGAAAAGTTTGACAAATTATCTACACAAAACACAGACAAAAAAAGAACAATACAGAAGTTGTAAAACCCAACTTTAACCTAATAAAAGAGCACAAAAGAAGAAAAATTCAATGTAATTATTTCATTTTTGTTGTGCACTATTTATTTTTTATTGTCTATTTTCTTATGTATTTTGTTTAAAGCATGAAAACCATTATCGAAAAATTAATAAAAGATCGGAAGTATCCTAATAGTTTTTTTGTTGAAAAGAATGAATTTTAGAATAGTGAATAATTCTCACTCATAAATAATTTTCCCAATTTTTGTGCAATCAAAAATAATTATTGAATTTTATAAATTAATGAATTTTATTAGGGTTTTAATAATTTTATAACATGTGATAAGTGTGAAATTATTTAATAAAAACCTATCAAGGATGAGGTCAATTAACTGTAAATAAAACGCAGTTCGTGTCGAGTTTTGAAGAAATATCCTCATCACCAGGACGTTGAAACTTTAACTAATAATTTATGAAATCATGAAATATTAATAATATTTAATGCTGTGGTGTCATGTGCAATGAAATTAAAACATTATGTTTTAAAAAAATATTTCAATGAGAAGCGTGAATCCTATTTCAGAGAAATTAAGAAATATTTATAAACAGTGGATGTAACAGATTGAGGATATTGGGCCAAATTAATGCAAATTGAATTGTCATACAACAGTGCAGGTTAGGGTGAATCTTGAGATGTGAGCGTGATATAGTTATGGTCCTCGGATGGCCGGGGTGATAAAAGGGTGGCAGGGGCAGAGACGCTATAAATCTGTTGTTAGACAAAGGGGTGGACGGGGTCCATCTGTCGGGGTTAAGACAATGGTAGTATTGTTACCGGGGGCAGATGGTCACCTGACGGCGAGTTGCTTACCTGCAGTCTGCACCGGATTATCTGCAGTCCACGGCCCGGAACATCTGCCCCCCCAGGATCACCCTCCAGTGACCCCCGACCACCTCTTCCGAAGGGTTAAAGCCCTAAACCCCGGGGGTAAATAGAAAGGGACCCCTTAAAAATTCCTCTTCTAATCAGGGGGACGTTTTTGGAGCACGTTCCGGTAATCGAGGGTTGTACAAATTATCTTATACACATAAACCGACGTTTTTTTAATAATAATTAGCTCTTTCTTGCCCAACGTTTCCTCAGGCAACACCAAATTTAGCAAATTTGCTAAAGCGTAGCTAATCCTATGAATTTAGGGCGGGTGCAGTGTTGTTCTTAACTAAAAGCAAAGGGTATCAAGAAATACCTATCTATGGGTTGATAGTAAAAAGAATTAAAGAAATAACAGAATTTAAAAAAAGCAACAATAGAACTCAGCCAGCTCAGCAAAAATTAATCTTTAAGTTTTCGTTGCTTGTTCTTATTCCTTCAAACTGATGATGTGCGTTTAATGCTTGAAACCAGATCTTATTAAACAACTAATCTGTGAGTAGAAGCATCATTTACAAAAAGCGAAGTAAAGCCTACTAATTCAGATAGAGCACATCATAGCTTTTCACACTCCACACAAGTTAAAATAACATTATAATGAATTTTAACTAATATGTCATTTAAAGTGACAAGTGTGTCCCTCTCAAGAATAAATTAAGAACTGAAAAGATATTTGTACCTAGAGGTTATCATAAATCACTGATTAACAGGGTTTTACATCAAAGACTTAATAATACCGATATTATTATAGCCAGATAAATCCGTCCTTTCAAAATATTAAAAAAATTATATATTTTATTCTTCTTTTTCGGTTCTTGACTTTTTATATTTCTTGGGTTTCTTTTTAGGAATTAGATAACTATCAAACTCATTTGCTTTTTATTGATATCGATTTCGGGGGCATCAGCCTCCCCTCATCGGTCTCGTTTTCTTTTTGGAAACGTTTCAAATATCCACAAAAAGAAAATGGGTTGGCTGTTTGTCTAAGTTCCTGAAAAGAAACCAAGAAATATAAAAAAAAATTCCCTACAATTTTATAAAAGACATGTCAAATCTAAAAGTTTTACTTGAAAATAAAATTAATAATGTTACAATAGGTGATAACTTTAATAACGGGTTTTGTAAAATTGAAACATAAAGAAAAGAAAGAAAAAATATCAAGCATTATTTATTGCATTAAGTGTAATGATCGTCCAACTGTATAGTATGGCCAAAACAAAAAGTTCGAATTAGAAAGGGTCCCATAAATATGACTGCAACAACCATAGTAGAACAGTTACAGGATTATCTAAACATGGGATTGAGATGAAACATAATTTTATTTTTAATACAGAAGAAATAAAAATCAACATTGTAAGCGTACTTGGACGTAGGTTGTAAAATAATCCTTGCTTGTCAAAAAGAACTATAATTCCTCTAATTTACAGACTGATTTTAATAAATTAAGTAGAATTTATAGTATTGTTTTAAAAAAGTAAGGTCTACCATTGTTCGACGTATATATTGTCATAAAAATATTTTTATAGTTATAAATATTTTGTATTTATACATTTTATAGATATAAAACGGTTTTATATTTCTAAAATTATTTATTTGTATTTAGTATTTAGTACATTTTATAAATTTATACACAGTTTATTATGTAACTTAGGTTTAGTTTAATTGTAAAGTTATTTTTCTATTTGGTTGTTATGCTGGTTTGAAAGGTAAGCAGTTTTTCAATTAATTATTCTTTTTACGTAAGGTCTTGGTTCAGATTAAAAAGTTAGTGTCACGAGCGGGATTCGAACCCACGACCTTCTCTCAATTCACCGCTGCTCTAACCACTTGATTTATCGTGACTTCGACCCACTCGGACACATCAACTCCCCATCTCAACCTACAACCTTTCGAATTTTCCTTCTTTTAGCCATTTTTTAAATGTCGTGTAATCAGGATTCGATTCGGACCCACTTATGAAAAGGCCACCGGGAGATGTTAGTGAAGTGATTACTTCTTTTCTTATTATATATTAATCCATTTATGTTTAGTGGTCTAATTGACAATATTAATTATTTCAATTAATTTAATACTTCTTCTTTATGTAAGTGATCTCGGTTGAGATGAAAAACTTAGATCGTTACTTCAATCCACTCGTAGCTCAAGTGGTTAGAGCAGTGGCGTATTGAGCCGAAGGCCCCGTGTTCGAATCCCGCTCGTGACACTAAATTTTCATCTCAACCAAGGCCATACATAAAAAGAAGACTTAACTGAAATAATTAATATGGTCAATTAAACCACTAAACTTAAATGGATTAATAGATAAGCAGTGTTCTCTATTACTTTATGTTTAAAACGTGTAGAATGGTGTTGTTTAAAAAAATTTGACTTTTAATGTGTTTACATTATAATTTTTATCGGTAACTTCTTACATGTAAGTTGAATACAATTATTATCTCTATATTTAGCCTAATTTTGGAAAAAAAATTGTTATACGTTTTTAAAGCCTAAAGCTTAGACCCAATAATTCCACAGACCAGAGTATTAACACTTAAAACTTTAAAGTATCACCTACTGTGTGAGGTGAAGAGCTATTTGCGAAAACGACCCCATGCGTCCTATTTGAAATAGTTTTCCATCAGGCTTCCTTAGTCGGTAAAATAGATAATTACTAACATCCGCGAGAAGTCTGTTGATCGGAAGGGGCGAAATGAGACGTGAAAGGGGGCGGGGACTCGGGGGTGAAAAGGGTAGGAAAAAAAACGGCTTTAAAACTCGGGGGAGGGCGACACCGCCATCTTTCCAACTTCTTTTATCTCCTCTTTTAGATACAAAGTTTGTTTAAGTGGCCCAACTTTTAGTAGGCGGGTAGCGAAAAAAATGTTAATTAAAAGGGTCTCCTCTCCGCTCGTTTATCGCCACCGGCTATTATTGTCTTTTAACTGATTCAGAAGAGACTGACAAGATAATCAGAAACGCCCAAAAATTGCAGTTTAAAACATGAAAGGGAATTTTTGTAAAAAGTTGGTTGTACTCACAGATTTTTTGTTTACAACAATCATGTTTTCAAGCATTAAAGGCTCATCATCAGATTGAAGGAGTAAAAAACACATCTGGATGGATTTCTGATCCACCGCCAACGCGACATTGTATATACCCATAAAAAAACCGACCACCTGGTTTTTGCTGCTTTTAATTAACAGATAACAGCTAGGTCTCATTTTTTCGAAAATTTTACACCGAACAAATGGTTTTTTTAAATGTTTTCCTAACTTCAAGTATTCAACAATAAATTCAAAAATTCGTGAACATGCTAATTTGTGCACTTTTTACGAAAACTTCAAACTTAGCTTGGAGCGACGCCCTTTAGCAATCGACAGTAAATTTTAATAAGCTTTCGACTGGTCACCTTCCACCTTTCCCATTTTCTCAACTTACTCTTAGTTAGATTTATTATAGTTATTAATTTTTTTAAATCTTAACCTAAGCTATTCTATAGACGGAGACAACAAAAAACCCTTTCAAAACAAATATTCTTTATTTACTTGCAAGTAATGATTTCGGGGTGCCCGCTCTCCCTCTTCAATTGTTATGACATGAAACTTATAAAAAAAATAAAAAATATAATAATAATAAACGTCTTTCTTTCAAATTCACCTTGTCCCTGATCTTTTAAATTGATATTGCATTAAAGAAATGAAAGTGTTCCAAATTTAAAATTGATTCAAACGAATTGGTACATGTAATGAGTCATCAATAAGAAATCGGGCCCAAGTGTAATAGATCGTTTAAGCTGAAAACTAAAGTGGATTTTCACTTTCTAAATAGCTTCAAATAATTCTGGACTTGATTAATACATAGTACACACAGGCCGATATTGCAAAGTTTTGTGCTTTGCCTTGCACATGACGATTTCTCTAGAGGCGATTTTAAGTAACTTTAAGGGCTTTATTTTTAATTCGGACTTTAAAATTAACATCAAAATAAATTACAAAGCAATTAAGCTTTAGATTAATTATAGTTATTAGCACTCTCAACACGTCACGCAAGAATGGCACAATTGCACAGAAGACAAACACTTTGAGTCCTGAAGATGATCTCAATAAAGATCGAAACGTTGACACGATAAAGAAAATGTTTTTCTGAAACCTACATCACAGCAGACCGCATCTCACGATTTCTGAATAATTATACTTATTAATTGTTTATTTTTATCTTAACGCACGCTATTCCACAGACGGAGACAAGAAAAAACACTTTCAAAAGAACTTTTTTCAGCTGTTCTGATATGACGTTTTGACAATTAATAAAAGACCTTACATGCCCAGTTTCATGTCAGACTAAAGGTTATAATTTACAACATAGAATACCATAATTCGATTGCTCTTTCTTATGACGTTCTGGGTCGTCACAAGTTAGCCTATACATTATGTTTATTTTTCTTTATTTATTTATCTATACGTTACATACACTACACACAAAAAAACCGACCACCTGGTTTTTTCAGGAAAAAATGGCCAACTTTGGAAAGTATATTTTCTTAGCTTTTAAGACAGAGGCCTGCGATAGATCTCATTTTTTAGAAAATTTTACACCGAACAAATCGCCGATCCATCGCCAACGCGACGTTGTAAATACCCATAAAAAACCGACCACCTGGATTTTCACGAAAAAAGGCCAACTTTGGGTATGCATATTTTCTTAGCCTTTTAAGTAAAAGACCTGCGCTAGGCCTCATTTTTTTATTGTACACTGAACAAATGGCTTTTTTAAATGTTTTCCTAACTTCAGGTATTCATCAGTTAATTCAATAATTCGGGAACATGTTAATTATGCACTTGTTACGAAAACTTCACGACTGAGCTGTGGAGCCAAGAAATCGTCCTGTAGCGGCGCCCTTTAGCAATCGATAGAATTTTTAATAATCTTTCAATTGGTCACCTTCCACATTGCCCGATTTCTCAACTTTGTTTTTTCCGAGGGTCCGCAACAGCAGAGGTTATATCAACCCTCGGTGTACCGGTGTTTTTGAAAAAAAAAAACAAAAAAAACAACATTTGTATGTATGTCGTGGCTGAATGCAGGGCCGCTGGATTCGAACCCGGGACCTTTACCTTACAGTGATGAGCGCCGTGTCAACGCCTAAAACCGTTGCGGCCACCGACGCCCCTCGTTTTGGAGTAATTAGCGATTTTTGGGAACGTGGTTTTTTTTACGTGTTCATCGACAAAAATGGATCACTCTCTCCCGATTTTCAAGTAAGCGTAAATATTGAACATTTTCGAAAATTTTACGCTGTAAACAGGGAAGCCTCCGCAGGAAATGGACCGATGTCTATTATACATTTGGATAAATTAGATATGTTTCTTTCGTTCCAGTGCATTTTCCGTTCATTTTTTATATAATTAGAAATCGTTCTTTGTAAATCCGCTGGACCTATAGCGTGGGTCTCGACGAGACTAACTTCATCGTTATTAATTATTTAAGTATTACAAATATATATATATATATATATATGGATTAATTAAAATATAAATTACATTGTCTTAATTATATTATATTATTATTTTATAAATATTAATAAAGTCATTATTAATTTTTAGTTATGTAAGTATTAGAAAAGTATATAGATTACTTAAAATAATAAAACAAAACATTAAAAACACCAAATTCTTTTACTACACATGTTTTATCTTATTATAAAGACGTCTACTGTACTTTTACTGGGCCGTTTCTGGTATCTATCATCGTGGGAAAATAAATTTTAAATGCAAATCAATGTATCTTCTACATTAAGTAGCTTTTTAAACGCATAAGCGATAATAGCCTTAATTTAAAATTCTGCTATTAGGTTTTGTGATGGGAGAATTTTAAATTGGTGAAGAAAAGGGCATAAGTGTTCTACTTTTGCACGACCAATTATTTTCCAATTTCAAATATAGTTTATATAACCTTTCGGGTTCATCATAGCCTTTTGTTGAAGAACCGATTCCATATTGTAAATAAGTCGTTAGAAAAAAGCGTGATTGTATCGTCGTAAAATTTCCTATTAAAAGTTGTCAAGGAGTGTTCATTTGTATCAACATCTTTGATGAAACTATCAGCTATTCGGGTTTCAATTCATGGGCCGAGTTGACGCTTTCAGCCGACCTGGTCGAAAGGTCGCATGGGAGCAATTAGACGCGATCCTCGCCAGGGTGAAATGCGAGACGGCTGATAAACCACGTCCGGGAAAGGCCAAGTTTTATGGAAGTCACCAGCGTGGATAATCAGCGTGATGTCTGCCGCGGGAACGGTATCGATCCGTCTTCGATCCCCGGCAATTAATCCGCGTGGGAGGCAGCTCGCTATTTGCGTTATTCAGGGCTTTTGGCCTCGGCTGTAAAAATTCGCATGACGTTGTGCAATTGAAAAATCTGCCAACAGTGGAAGCCAACTGGGATATTTTTCTTGATTTATTTTTGAAGTTTTATTCAAATCGCGGCATTGTTCCTTTGTGACCGGGTGAGCAGATCTCCCGTCGTCCCGTTCCAAATGTTAGTACTTGGACTACGTAAATCTAAATAAAAATTTATTATTGATTCACACTATCAATGAGTCAAGGAAAAGAAGACAAAAAGAAAATGAGGAAACGGTTTCACTCCTTGAACACGAACAATCCATGAACCTGTTAGCAAGTTTTCGAATGAAAGAAACAACGCATAGGAAGTAGGAAAAATCTTCGAATCCTGACAAGGTTCTTAACAGGTCACCACTTACTCAATGGTCATATGAAGAAGATTAGAATGGCCCAACCGGCACGTGCAGATTCTGAAGCTGAAGAGACAATGTTATTTTTTTCCCGATTATATTATTTCTGGTCTGTCAAGTTTGGTGGCTATACTCCACAGCCATCGCCACTAAATGGGTGGCTAAAAAGCTGCGCTCCCGATCCATAAGGATGCAGGCAAAGGACAGCGACGACTTCAAGGCTGTAAGAGAGAGGGTGAGGAGCAACTCATTCCGAGGACCCTGAGAGCCTTTTTTCTTACGCTTAGATATGCATCTTCTTGCCCATACTACTACACCGGCACACAAAGTGAAATTTCCGGTTCAGCTCCATGAAAGCGTCACTCAGCACCCGTACTTTTGTACCTTAAGGTCTACCACGGCGTCCAACGTAAAATTTATACACGCGAAATTATGTTAAAGGATTGCAAAATTGTTTAGAATAAATACTGGCAATTTACTTGTAAATAATTAAAAAATTTAAATAATTAAAAATAATTAAAAATTTTCTGACAAACCAAAATACTACGTATTCGTAGACTTGATGATTGGATATGACCGAACTGGTTCATCATCCAGTATACTTCATAAGGAAATGTTAAAATTCCTTTACTAATTAACTGATCCTCACATGAAAACTTCAAGTGCTTCCAACATGGTCTATGTTCGATTGACTTGGCTTTATATTATGAGTTTTACTTTTTCAATTAGAAACCCGTCTCAATGGGGTTGAAGCGGGAAGCGAAGTAGCAAGTCATGCTGGGTATCAGTGAACAACCAATTGGCCTTGTTCAAAAAAGAACGTCATAAAAGTCAACTCGGCTTGATAAATACGTATTTCATTGGGGAATAAATAAGGTGTTGGTTTGAAAGCGATAAATAACATTTAAAAGAGCCCTATGCGGGCAAAGAGCGCCTTTCTCTTCGAAATTGATCCAATTAGACGTCACTCTAGAAAGAGCGAAAGGAGTAAATAAATATAACGAATACAATTAGCAAAAAAAATAAAAAACGAGGGTGTCAAAGAAAAATTCAACAGCCGCTCATCGAGAAAGGGCGAGGGATGAAAAATCGTAGGAAGGGCGGCTTTCATTAGGGCCGAGCACGCAATCAGAGATCCTCCGTTTCGAAACTCTTATTAATTTAAAAACAATAATAAAAGAATAATTGAGCAGTGGAGTCTTCTCGCCCACCCCTCTCGGTGGTCCAGGGACTTTAATTGCTTTATAAGATCTCAGTTTTTTAGCGGGTGGGGGCGGCTGAATCTTTATTAAGAGTCGGACTCACAAAAGTAATTGTCGCGATAAAAGCATGCAGATAATTTCAACTGTATTTAATTGTTTTTTCCCTAAGATTTTTGTTTATTCATTCTTTAAAAATATCTACAGTTGCTTAAATACTAAATTTAGATAAAACTATGCTCAACATGTGCGAAGGGTAGGTTCCATTTTGAAAGAGCAATGATTTGTACTCATAATAATAAATAAACAGAATTAGACAAAACAAAGTCAGGTAACTAATTAACGTACATATTAGTGTGTAGAGATTAGTGACCGTTTATCGATAGTTATTCAGATATCGTGAGATGCGGTCGGGTGTGATGTAGGTTTCTAGTAAAATTGTCTTTTATATACCGACTTCCTTCCCCACCCCTTCAACACCAAACATATGTAAACATAAAACAGCAAAATCTCACTGGCACTCTCAACAAGGATGGCACAATTACACAGAAGACAAACACTTTGAGTGAGTAGAAATACGTTGTTTGAATATAAAATATATTTTGCATTGTATAAATTCACTTCTCCACATCCTAAATGTAATTGTTAAATGTAAACATTGTTTGTAAATCCCAGGCCCTGAAGATGATCTCAATAAAAGATCGAAACGTTGGCACGATAAAGAAAATGTTTTTCTGAAACCTACATCACACCCGACCGCATCTCACGATATCTGAACAAGTACATATTAGTATAGTGCGAGGATTTGCGCAGTAAGGAATAAGTTATAAGATTATAAGGAATAATAATAAGCAGATTTTAACTAATTTAACACACTAGTATAATAAGAAACTGATTCTACACCAAAGCAGATATACTATTTGGTCGCATGTGTACGCTAGTGAGTGTTGAGAATGAATTTATTAGCGTGAATGTGGAGAGTGAGAGAGTGAATGGCGGAATATTGAATATCCCATCGACATTTAATTAGGTTAATTATATAAAACGTCAAGTGTGATGGAGGAATATTGAGACTCCATTACCATAACTGAATGTTATGCAAATAAAACAGAACGAATGGTAGAGTGAGTGGGACACGACTTTACACATTTTAAAAGCAGCGAGGAGAAGCAGACCAGAAAAATGTCTTGTAACGATCAAATTGCAAGTTCATCACCACTCAGACCACATGGAGGAATTTGATATTGAATCATGTTTTTGTGTAATTAACTTAAACTATTAAGAAAATTAGGCATAAAAGCTCAAAAGAAAAAATACAATAAGGGAAAAATACACCCGACATAAATAAAACTCATCTTAAGTACATATAAGACCATTTAGGATCAAGGAATCGCACACAATCACATTTATACTTGTTTGATAATCTTGGAATATTGGCAGGAGCCCCCCCCCCAAACGATTTAGGAGAATGTTTTTATCAATCACTTACACATTCACATACATTTTGGGGAGCACGATTCGAATCAACAGGAAACAAGAAACTAAAAAACAATTAAAAATTACAATCGATGGGCACTGATTTTCCGGAAGGATCTATGGCAAGGTTAATTAAAGACGATAGGAGTCTCTGGGATGAATCGGATGAACGGCAATAAATATCGGCGAGGACAAGAGAGCATTCCAAGACTGGGGGTATGCAGATATATCAAGACCTCCCCCCCGCAAACGAGTATAGCTTATAAAAGGATTCTTTGTAGCAAGACTTTGCAATTCAGATTTCCAATAATTACTTCTCCGGCCTCTATTATAGGGCGACTTTATTCCCACCTAGGGCGTTATTTATCGGATTTTTAAGGTTCAAGGCCTGGTACTTGATACTTGGTGGGTTTTTATAGCCTTCCCTACGTAGCTCCTCTTAGACCTGCAACTTGTGGCTAGTAAAAAGTGAAAAGGTCTTTAAAAATAGAACTCTATCATCTGACGTTAGTTTGACAATTGCTAAGGACCTGATAGTTGTAGAAGCTTTAACCTACAAAATTAACATCATTACCCGGTGATTGGCGCAATTTCAGTTTAAATGAAATTGAGAACGAGAAGTGTTAAAAATTCTTTAGAAAAAAAGCTTTTAGCTACCATCCACCATAATCACGTTCTGTAACTGTCTCTTATAGTTTTAGTTTTTCAATTGCATATAGGCGGTTCAGAAAAAGGATCTTTTTACACAATGGCTTTGGCTTTAATTGAAGGGAAAATGTATAAGGTTGCATTATTTCTACTTAACTGTTATTTTCTGTTTGTATGTTCATATATAATTCTATTTTTTTAAATCGGACAATATCTCCAAAGAACTATTTTGTAGACTTTACCGTCACCTGTTATTGAGCACGCTATTCTATGACAACTAACGTAGGACGCTGTCAGATAGCGTTCCGTTAAATCTGGACATGCGCACTTCAATTAATTTAGCGTTACCGTTCCCTCTGACGTTATGCAAAATCTCCCTGATGATCTACAATATTATAGAGTAAATTTAACTAGTTGTTTCTTCTTCCGCTATTTTTTTTTTTTTTAATATTGTTTTATTGAGGCGTTTTCGGCAAAAACTCCAAGGTACGTGAACTTTTCTGTTTTTTTCTAGTTTCTCAAGGGCCATTTGCTTGGACCTAACTTTCGAAGATGGCGGGATATAGATAGGGGCTTAACTATCTCAAATGGCTCGTTATTTATCAATGAACATTTTTTGTAAGATTTTTGATTTTTTATGATAAATTCAACGCTGCATAAAGTTTTTAATTTGAACAACTATTTTTTCGGAAAAACGAAATCTCCAATTTCTTCAACCAAAAAAGGAATTTATTTATTTATCGTTTTAATTTGATAGTAAATTAATTCCTCCTGACCGCCGAAAGATCATTTATTTGATTTTAGGGATAATCTACAATACAATTTGTTTTATTGACGCCTGAGCCTTTTGAGTAATCTCAAAAAGAAAAAAAATGATCGAAATGTTTTATTCCGTGGTTATTTATGGAGTTTTAAGGTATGTTTTAAGACTTTTTTTGCGATTAGCTTGAGAATTATCGCTCCAAATTGAAAACTGTTTGCACAGATGAACTCAGCGTCAAAGTACCATTCAAAAACTGTACATCGACGAATACTTGCCACTTGTCGTTAAGCTCACATTCCTATCCCGCTAACCTGGAAAGATCAAAACTTTTTGGCTCGTGAGAATCGAGAGAAAAAAGAAAAGTTTACGCGTTTCGTAGTTCTTCCAATAACGACCCAATAAAAAATAGGGAGGGGGAAGAAGTTAAATCCACAATCTTTCAAAGGTTTTGTGGCATAGCTTCATAGTTACCCACTTTAAATGAAAATGATTAAGGTGTGATTAACATTATTAAAAATAATGATATAAGAACATCCCTAAATGAAGGCAAAAAGACATACCTCGTTTGATGGATTTTTGTGGAAGCAGCGATTGAGAAAATGCACCATCAAGGTAGAGAGCCTACCTTGATTTCTAGATCTGTATTGTCAAGGCCATGGCCAACACGCTAAACAAATCTCAAAAGGGTTGTGCTAATTTTACCGAATATTTACGTCGAGATTACATTTGTTATGGTTCAAGAGGTGTGTACCGGTACTGTTGGCGGCGGGTATCGCTCGGGACTGACCTGCCTCAAAGAGTCCGGTTTCGTTGGCATGATCGTGTCGAAAGAATCGAACGAAACCGCTGCCAACAATTTGATGCGTTTGTTTTTGGCGAGGGAGAGGGGACGGAAGGGCACAAACTGAATTTCGGAGCTTTGAACTTTACGTTTATGAGTGTGTTGACTGGGACGTTTTTAACTCCTTTCTCCGCATGCCCGCAAAATGAGAAAGTTTTACTTTGAACGGACAACGCACGGTGGGTACGCATTTGATAGATTTCGTCCGACAGCTGATAAGCGTAACTCAGTGGGGTTGTTGAATAGTAATAGTTTAGAAATCATAGAGGTTATACCTTGGAGCTTTCTGTATAGGTAGGTATGGCTGTGTATTACTGTAGGCATGTCTTAGCTACCCCCAAAAAAACTGTGATTATTGCCACATTGCAGTGACAAATTTCTTTAAATAATTATAGACCAATTTTTTTTAAAACCTGAAGTTAACAAAAATGTATTAAAAATTAATTAAACAATATCTAACTTTATGTTCCAAATTAACATAACATCGATTTAGCTATCAATCTGATATTTTATCATCCCATGCGCTATTTAACGTCACCAAATTAATGTATGAAAATTAGTTAAATTAAGAAATGTATTTGGTCTATTTTAAGATAAAAATAAATATAAGTATTATAAGTATTATATAAGGCTTGTGATTGTTTAAGTTGAAAGTAAAAATTGATGCCACAGAAGGAACAGTTTTAGGACCAATCTTACTTCTTACTGTAGAACTGTAACTTTAATTTTACATCTTTACCAATCTTACATTTAATTAAAATGTGTTTAAACTCTACATGTTTTTGTTTCGTAGATTATACTGCCATTATATTTGATAACAAGCTTGAAATTCTTTATAGTAACTTGAATATGACTAAGCCCAATAAAAAACCGCTTCCCGTCAAATTATGTACCAACTAACATTAATATAACTTCATTGGAACGCATTTTTATTACAAATTATTCAAGTTTTAAATTAATCCGTGTTAAGCGATATAAGTATTTAGCAGACATAATTGTCCAATTAATTATTTTAATTAATTAAACTTTGAGTCTAAGGTCTTGGTTGAGATGAAAAAGCTAGTGTCACGAGCGAGATTGGAACTCACGCATATATAATTTGAGTTTAAATGTTATTATACAAAATATGCAATCTAAAATTCAAACTGATCTTTCTGCAACTTCTCATTTCACTTCCCAAGAGCTTGAAGCTGAAAAATTCGTTATATTGTTATTTTATCGGAAAAACTAAACAGGTATAGAAGGGTTAGTTTGATAGCTTTTCAACTTTTACCTAAAAGCCGAAAATAAAGGTAAAAATAAAATTTCTCTTTATAATAATAATAAATTGACACTAAAACTTAATTTAGCCCTCGGTATAGGTTTAGGATCTATTCTTACTATACATCAATTACGCCCAAAAAATGTCTAGAGCTTTTTTTCTCTATAATAACCTTAAACATTATTGCAATTAAATAAAAACAACTTCATTAATACGTCATAAAATCATCCAAATTATTAAATAATCCTGAGAGGATCATTTTTCTCACATAATATTTTCACTCTGAATTTTGTACAAAACCTATAAAAAATGTGATTTTGAAACAATAAAATTTTTAAAAATGTAAATGCCTCGGTATCACTCATGGTAATCATTTAAATTTTGAAATTCATATATTACGACATTACAAATAAAATTTGAAAACTAAAATCACTATCCTAAAAATTATATCTACAATTTTATAACTGTGCCAAACTAGCTTATCTTTCCCTATCTCAATCTCTGTTGAAATAAAGTATTATTGTTTGAAGTTCTACTAATAAAACTACTATAAATTTCCTCCAAATTACAAAAACGTAATAATTAAAATTATTCTAAATAAGCAGCCAATATAAATTTAATTCCACTTTTAACGATTATTTTAGCGTAAAACAATTATTTTTACAATTTTCACTTCTAGATCTATACAAAACAGATAGTTTACAAAATAAATCACATTTGAACGAACGAGACTTTCTAGTCCAATTGGACATGTAAAATAACCTACTGCAGTATTGACATAATTCACGGGAACCCCTGTATATTCATGAATTCATATATTAATTCAACAAATTTTCCACATAGAAAATATTAACAAATTTAATTTGTATAATTTAAAATTATACTTATAATAAAATATAATATCTTTTGGATGGTTTGTGTAAAAACAAATATTGTAAAATAACCCTGTACATTAATCTTCACATATGGTTCACCCTTTCGAGGGCTGACCCAAAAGCAAATTGAATATTATTATTATTATGATTGCATTACCGTTATTCAAGTTATTATAGAAGGAAGAATAAACATAACATGTAACAATGTACTGCAGGAATATTGTTTTCAAGATATTCGAGTTTACATTGAAAATTTTTTCCCAATTGTCTGTTTGGGTAGTTTTTTGTCTTATGCCCAAATAACATTTGTCGGATGCAAAACCTATCAATTTTTCAAAATCCCATGTAAAAAAAATGCGCTCCATGGAATCGGCCTTGTACGCGTTCACGTTCAATCTCGGCCCGATGTCAGAATAAATGCAAAAAAATCAACATGATTTGAAGCGTACCGACTGGTTCTGACATGTTCGTTCATCATCTGAAGGGATAACAATTCACGCATTTTGTTTGGTTTTGAATTTTTGAAATTTAACCATTAGCCCTTAAGGTCGTTATGCTGTAACGCATAAAGGAACAAGGCAGATATTTTTGCATAAATGAATGCAAAATAATCCAAATTTGGAATTTTTCTAAGAGACTAAGCCTGCATTTATCATATTTCAAGTTATTTTCCCTTTACTTTTCTGAACCTAAGACCATATGAACTGAGTTCTTTTACTAATGGAAGTTACTGAAAAATGGTAAAAATAGTAAATATCACTTACTTCTTACTTCCATGTCCTCCTTAATGAGCTTAATTAAAATTGCAACTAACTAATGCCATGCCTAGATCGGACTAGTGGCCCGCCCTGGACCTCCAGAGCCGGTGGATGCCTGGAGGGGCAGCATAAAAATGTCAATTTCAAGGGTGGGGGTTGAAACAAAAGGGGCCAGGTGTGCCCTAATGAGGGGACCGCCTTTGTTTTAAGGCCGGCGAGGGTCGGTGGTCAGATGTGACCAATCTGTGACCGACAAGGTGCGACCTACAATTGTCACCCTTCGGAAAAGATGATTCTTTCAATGACTGCCATTGTTTTACGCGGCGCGGTTGGTATTGAACGAAAACATTGTAACGAAGGTGGTTGACAATGACACAGTAATTGTAATTATCAAAGCCTTTTTATTCCCTTATGTTGTTGTTATGAGATGTAAATGTTACTTAGAGACGGAAATTTTGTATGTTAGATATTTATTCAGTTATATTCTATGGCTCCTTAAAGATGACCAGAGTTTCAGGATGATTGCACAGGACAGAAGAGGTGGAAGTTCTCATTAACTAAAGTAAAACAACAGCCAGGTTCCTCAAAATGTAGACCCAAACCATCTGTGTACATGAAATCTTAAATGTTTAGACTAACTTAATTCTGTTGTTACTTATGCTACAATCATGTAAACGTACTGCTTCAGAAATACGCTTGTCAACAATTAAGTAAGCTGTAGTTTAACTAATTTCTTGAATTTTTGCATTCTCAACAAAATGGAACTAGAAAATCTCGATCAGTTATATTTACCTGATATGCTGTAGTAAAATACAACGTTAACAATAAGTCTACATATTAACACAGACAATGCCTAGAAGGACATATATAACAGGATATGCCCTATTCAACCTCTCTATGTACCTCTTTTGTCTCTAACCACTTTTTTAACTGGGCTGTACATTTTCCTAAGCACTCACATACTAATACAGTAAAACATTTAAAAATTCGATGACGTTACATCACTGGTGAAGGGAAGATGTACCAATGAAGAATGAAATATTGCAATTATGCAAAAAAAAAAAAAAAATTATGGCATGTTAAAAAAATATGTCCTAAAATGTGTAATTGTTTAATATGCAAACGACTCCATCCCAAGGGGTGTAGAGAGAGAATTCCCTCCCGGTAAGATTGTCAGTTTATTACTTTAAAGCTGGTAAAGCTGTGGACAGTAAAATCAGGAATGTGATACAAATTTTAAAAATTTTCATCTTTTGCAAGTATTTTTATACAAAAAGACACGCATTATTGCAAAATCGACCCTTCAATGAAATGCAACTCAACCTCTTTGTCATCCACCCCTGTGCGTCCTCGCCTGCACCTGGGCGTCGTGAGCGCCCCGTATTTTTAATTTTATCTTTTTTCTAACCGAGTAGCTGTCTTTTCTTCAAAGCCCAAGTTATAGTATCGTCCGGTAATGGTACAGCGGTATGTAAACTGTGAGATATTGTACCGGTTCCTGAAGACCGGTTTCGCTTCACCACCGGCCAGCTAGCTATCCAATCTTCAACACCCCACATCTTATCGCATCCGTCTCATGTACTTTTTCCCCCTTTTGCGAAACGTTCGTGTAAATTGAAACTATATTTTAAAACTGGGGAAGTTTTCCCTTGACTATAAATTCATTGCGATACACTTTCGATTTGAAGGATTGGAAAAATTGAGGGCAATTGGATGTTTTAAAACAATGAGGCTGATCAAATCTGAAATATTGTTTTTAGCTTTTCCTCTTTGTAAAAATATAGTTTTAAGACCAGATATTTTATTTTAGAAAGACATTTAAAAATACAATTTATTACAGTATTTGATTTGAACTTTCTGCTGAATAATAAATAATAACGCATTAGCTCCAGACATCAATTTTTTAATACATTTTATTGGGGGGAAAGCTGTTAACAATCCCAGCTGTATTTTATACAAGTAACAGCCCTGAGGACTTCAGCTTATTCTTGAGGGCATACCTAAAAGGATCCCGCAGTACCTATGCTACACTGAAAACAGAGAGGGGAAAGTTTTCCAAGATGGGTTTAGCAGTTACGAAGATCAGTTTTGCGTTGCGATATGCAAGTGGCATACAAAATTTTATATCATTACTTGATACTACAATAATAACATGACAAAACAATGTCCACGTCGTTCATATGATCATAAGTAACGCGTCTAAAAAAATTGATTAAATTCGGACCAGAAGATTTCGAGATTAACTTTTACACACCAAATTTCTCTTTTTATTATATTAATGTGGCTGTATTGCCATTTCGGTCTTCCTAAGGTAATGAGATGTAGGTAGAATATCTTATTTTTACAAGAAGACAACATTCCGCCTTTAATAAAGATTTTATATTACGGCGATTTTCATTAAGTTGAACGGTAACGCTAAAAAGATTGAAGTGCGCGATTAGATTTATTTAATTTTATCTGAGATAGCGTCCTACGTTATTTGCCTTACAATAGTGCTTTGGTGACGGTATGGTCAATAAAGTAGTTCTTTTTGTCCCATTAAGAAAATAATGATATTGTTGCCTGAAAAAATTTCCGCCATAAAGGCGGTTGAAACGAGGAACCGAGATGATATTTACAAGATTATCTTTTCTCCTTTATTGAGGAATGGTCCAGATAACGTTCTGCCGCTCCCGGAAGCCTGAGGATTGCCTCTGAAAACAGATTCCTGGGTCCTCATTCGATCTTAATCGATCCAACCGTTGAAAATGGAGAGAAGTACGTGTTTTAGTCAATACCATCGCCAACAAGTAGAAATAAAACTTGAAAAAAAATAACGTGAAAGTGACAAACGTGATGCCGCAGACAAAGTACAGGGACAGACTGACTAAAATCATAAGCCTAATTTCCATGGTATTGTAAATTGCGGGGAAAAAGGTATCAGTAGGCCTAAACAAATAGTATAGGTTTTATTGACAACAAGCAGGAATGGCTGGCACTTAGCTAGAAATACAGCAACTTTATCTTTTCTTCAATGCAGCTACAGCAATTTTGTAAAACACATCATTTGACATACAAAGCTAAAATTCTAAGAGGTAGGTATGAGTATGTATTTGGTTAAATAATTAGACTAAAAAAGTTTAGTATTTCCTGAAATTGCTAAGCTAACGTAAAAGCTTTCGTTTCCTAAGTTTTTGATCCTTTTCGTCCTCAACTTCATTTAAAGTGAACTTGCCTCGAATCGTCCCGTTATTGTTTACTTTGTACGTTAGAGCTTCTAGGGCTATCAGGTCCTCACCATTTGTTGTCATTATCGCAATCAATCAATCATATCAACGGTGAACGGTGCCTTTTATACATGCTTGCAAACTAATACAAACCCCCAGAAAACCTTGCATTAGCGGTAAAATCCGTTATTCAAAAAAATCTTCAAATAGGTTCAACGTTATTTGAAAGACGTTAAATTTTCATTGTCCTTGAAAAAGCGGAAACGTTATGCAAAATCTCTCTATTGTAATAAGATATTGCTAATAGTGTAATAACTCTGTTGGTATTAATTCTCCAAGTTGTAGACCTAAATGCCATCCTAGATATTTTACCGTTCCGTCCGATGGATGATTTCGATTCCGATTCCGTTTAATGTCCATTTTGACATGATGGTAGGCGGATCTTATGGTCGTCTAATCAGGAATCTCTCCTACTTTAAAGAAGTCAAATGAGGTCCTGCTGGTTGGAGCTTTATAATTATCCTTTAATTACTCCATTCTTTATAGAATGATAAAAACAAATTTCGTTTCTTCACCTTCCCTTCCGCTTTTATTCCTCTCCGGAGAAAGAAACACTTCCTCGCCGGGTGGAAATCGATTAGGTTTTTTCGCCGTAGAAACTTTTTCCCCGACTTAATATTCAGAAAGGGCGTGAAATCGACTAGCAGATGCTAGACATGTAATTGACTTTTTCCCACCTCTGGATAGTTTATGGGGTTTTTTATTTTTGGAGGTTCGTTAAACAGAAATTTTTTTTAACCTGCTTGAAAGTTTTCCAATGTAGACACCACGGTTCGATTTGGAAAACTTCCTCAGTTAATCTGTTTTTCGTTATTTCACCTTGAACCTTTATATTAAAATTACATTAAATATAAAATTGTAATGAATCTAATCCACACACTTTCTCATTTAGAATAAGGCTAACATTATTTCTTCACCCTAACCGAATTAGTTAAAAATTGCGACAAGATTGTATTTTTGATTACAATCTAATAAAAGTTTCACGATACTTAAAAAAGTAAGCAAGTTAAGAAAATATGACAAAATATGATTTAATCAGTGACAAAGATGGGCAAAAGAAGAAAAGAATATTCTGTTTAAAGCACAGGTGCCAGCCAGGACAATTTGATGTTTGTCGTCCCATAAATAATATATACTACTAGTACTAGGCTACATAACACTTTAAAAGAAAAAGAAGAGATATAACGAATGAAAGACCCAAGGACCTCTTTTTAGGGTACTATCGTTAAAAGGAAAAAATAAGAAAATATAGGGACAATGTATTCTATATCTTAGATAGATCTACTATGAAAAATTTTTAGGCCGGCAAAATAAATTGGTCATCGCCAGCTCTCCAAATGTTTTCTGTTCTGTCTCGTTAACCATTTCCCTTGGGCAGCCACTCTACGCCAGAGCCTCGTCGGTCGAAGATAAAATATAAATGTATAAAACACAAAATACTTTATTTTACCTCTGACGCTAAGAACCCAGCAAAAAATATGAGTAAAATAGTGGCACCGTTATGGGCCTGATAGGCAGAGAAGCTCTTGCTTATCAACAACACTGTCGATAGGTGGCCCTCGGAGGATCTGACTCGAGGAAAGGTGTGGTGAGGTTGAAACACGGGCTAAATGGAGAAGGTTCTGTATGTGTCCCACCTGTTTAAACGGTGAAATTCCTTGGGTCCAAAAATGTGCGTAGGAATGCAACTCGATATGAGAGTTGTGCTTGGGTACGGCAGTTAGAATCTGGGTCCCCTGTTCCAATTCTTGGAGCAAAAGAGTGGTTTTACTGTGTAGATACTAACATAATTTTGTTAATAGTGAATTTATTGGCATGAATGTGTAGTGTGAGAACCCATACTTAATTAGGTTAGTTATTTAATAGGTGTAAAGGGTGATGTAGGAATATCGTGTATTCCACTATCCTAATATGGCTAAATGATATGTAAATAAGAAATAATGTATTTAATAGTGACTTAGAGTGTGAATGGTAAACTGATTAAGTCAGGGACTGAAAAGTCCTAGCCGTTATTAACTCTTGGAACACAACCTCGGTGGCTGGACTGACGTCTGACCACGGAGTGCCCGGGATATTTATGTAAATCACAAAATCTGGAACGCCGGTGGGCTGGAGAAGTGTTATATTCAATTCTGTGCATGTATGGGTGTGTATATATATGCATACACAAGTGCAGATTTGAGCTTATATAAAGCAGTAACAAGTAATTATCAGTTTAACTTGAATCCCTGTAAGATTTAGTAAAGTTTACCGAGATGATCAATTAACGCAACATAAAATCTTTGTTGAATACAAAGCTTTACCGTTTGTGACAAAACAAAGTGAATTCAAATCGTAACAAGACTATTTATGTATGGTTTAAGATATGGTAATTACTTCAAACTTCCGATGTAAAATCACTTGACAATCGAAATGGCTAAAACTTATTTCGACCAATTTTGATTTAAAAAAAACTTAAACCGAAGGACCTCAAATATCTGCGGTACAATGGAAATAAAATAATAATAAATAAACAACGTGAAATATGGTGTCGCTGGACATTTTCTATTCCATGGTATTAGCCTTTTTAACCTAGCTATGCTCACCTAGCTTAATATAATTAATTTAAAAATAATAGAAAACAAGAAATATTGCCGTTATTTTAGACACTATTTATGTTTATATGACGAATATGTTCTGGTTATAATTGGATTTAGAAAGATTTTAGGAGTATGTCATTGAACCATCCACATGTGAGCAATTAATTCCCAAAAAAGCGTAAGCTAGCCGATTTCATTTAATATTTAAAAAAAAAAAATCACTAATTTAATATGGTGGTAAAAATATTTCAGTCTAGAAAGTAGATTTTTTTAAACTAAACACACCATTTATTTTTATGCCAAATAGTTTAATTGCTAATGGATTTCAGACCATCCATTACCTGAAGAGGGACCGAGGAAGAGGTTAGAGGGACTAAGGACGTGGCCCGAACTGCATTATCAATTAAAATATTTGGTACAAAAATAAATGGTCTCTTAGTTAAAAATTGAATAAATAACCAACTTTCTTGATTTAATTAAAAATTTCCTAAACTAAAAAATTTCATACAGTTTCAAAAATACGTGTTTAAGTAATAATAGTTGAAGAGTGTTTCCACGTTGCTTTCGTTATTTCTCTATGCGTTTCATCCCGGCCGAGGCCATTTTCTGATGGTAGAAGCCCATAAACCTTCGGTAGACAAAAGAATCCCAGAAGTAAAAAGGAGAGCGGGTCCGAGATTAATTCTTGGCCGGCTCGGTTTCAATTAGCACTCGGCTGGAGCGAGAGGCACTGGGCGTAGCCGTGCAAAAAGTCTGCAAAATAAAATAGCCAAGTTCCTCGACCCGCGAAGGTTTATTGCAGTTCATGCTAATTTATTTTACTGTCCTCGGTACGACGGTTATGGTCTATCTGACAGAGGCCGTCCTAGAAAAACTGCCGAGGTGGTCTCCCACTTTTTTCGCATGTGGAAACTAATCATGCTAATTAACGTCTAGGTTAATATTAAGCAAAATAAAAAATCAATCTAATCAAAAGAGAAATTTTCTGTTCGCTGGAACTCCTTTACTTTAGAACCACTTTGGCACGGAGTTACAGCAACTAAATTATTATGGTGTATGGTAAATTGAAGATGGCTTGTTAATATATCCATTAAATATCCATGATAAGAATAGTGAAAGGCAGCGTGGTGCAATTTTTAACTGCTATAAAAAAAATTGTATTTTTCTCACTTGCCCATTAAAAAATACATTAAATAATAAACAATGATGTAAGAATGCATATTTATTGCACACATAAAGTGTACCATTATTTAAAGAAATAAGTAATAAAAGTATTACAAATCCAATTAAAAACGTTAAGTTTCTAGAATTATGTTTAATGATGAGGAGTACCAGGATGGTCGGAAAAGTATCCCTCAAGTACTGCAGCCCTTTGTCTTAATGTAAAATGCTTTTCTTAGTTTAGGTGATTCCAATCGGGACTTTAATCGGCCGGGGGCAGTCCATGGAATAATTGGAGCGAAGTTGATACCTCACCTCTTCGACGAAAATACCCATAAGGTAATACGATTTGGAACGATTTGATCGCCTCAGTTGTTAAGGATTTATATTAATGGGTCAGGTTCCAAGTTTTTCAGAGACTAGCACCGAGCCAAGTTGTTTTGTCTCGACACAGGCCCGGTGGAAAATTCTTTCTGTGAACAAATGTTCATCAACAGTTTGCCGAATAAGTTCGGGGCGGTTTGTTGTTACCTAACCTCACAACGTTCCCATCCCAATTGCGATACCTCGGACTCTACCTGGACAAACGACTGACGTGGAACCTGAAATACACGACTTAAGCGCACAGATTGTAAACATGCGATTTTTCATGCTTAAACGACTACTCGACGGACGATCAAAACTCTCATTACCAACAAAACAAATTTTACACTGCCCTCCTGGCCCCCATTTGGGCATACAGACTTGAACTTTACGGGTCTGCTAAGCGTTCCAACCTCAATCGAATCCAATCCCTTCAATCCAAAATCCTCAGAACAATAGTCAACGCCCCTTTCTAAGTATCAAATCCTATATATCAAAGTATCCCGGCCTAAATGTCCCTCTTGTTACCAAGCTAGTCCACCCAATCCCGCTACAAAACGTTCCATTCCAACCTACCACATTATCGAACCCTTTCGTCAAAAATCTGTCATCCACCGCATTACCTAATCTAAACAGAAGACTGAAGCGTCGACAACCTCAACACTTGACATCGATCTCCTAGGACGGAATCCATCTCGCTCACGGTATTGATGTACTAACGGCTTCCATGCTACTATTATTATTATTTATATGTAAATATTATATGTTTTACTTTTTGCGTCGAAGAATGCAGTTGTAAAAAAAAGCCCATCCGTTTAGTGTATTCATTCTTTCGAAGTCACTAAACGAACACTTCTCAACTTGGAAGCTCGACTTTCTCGTGATACAGATTTACGTAGTGAGCGTATCATGAGGTGATTCGGGGCTATTCACATAAAAGTCACATGTCCCTGGTCAAGTATATAACTGACAAATCTGGTGATTATATTCCCCATCGTGTAATATTTAAATCTCAAAGTACGATTACACCCCTCTTCGGGTGGTATTCGACGCCAGTGCGAAAACCAGCTCCCAAATCTCGTTGAACAACCTTCTTTACGATGGCCAAAATTACAAACGGATATTTACCCTCTATTAATTAATTTTTGGCTACGGCGCATACGCGATAAGAAAATATTGTGGAGGTTCCAGGAAAATTTCGCTCGTTAACAAGTGAATAACCTGTCACCAGTCTATGTACCAAGTACCGCACTTTGTCCATTATTGGTGGGATTTTTGAAATATAATGGAGGAGAAAATTTCATACAAAGGGGAAGGGTTATTTTATTCCATTTACCGCATTTGATTTCAACACATTTTGTTTCGAGTCGAAAGTACAGCAGTTTTTCATGATGGTCGTTTCTGTATGATACGGTCAGTAGTGTATATTAAAAGTATGGGTACGCATCCCTGAGTTACACCATCATAGATATGATAATACACTAAGACGAATTGCCTTAATCGTCTCTTAAAAACCTTACAATGGAGTAAAGGTGAAGTAGAAGATAAATGGAATAATGCCTGGAAACAGCAAGTCCGAGCGACTCGTTCAAAAGTTACACATCAAGAAAAGAACCCAGAACTACCCCAAATCGAAGGAATAGATTGCTGGACGATTTGGGTGCGAGTGGGGACTGGCTTGAAAAAAAAAACTTTAAAACTCTAAATTGCACTAATAAACTTTTGCAATCAATAAACAAGTCTCAGTTTTCATGTAAAATAGTTAAACTCATTATTAACGACCCATTAAAGGGTTTTATTTCAATCATCCAACTAGATTCAGTGTCACTAGAAACAGGCAAATATTTTTTTTGGTTACCCCTACGTGATAAACCGAACTAAAGGTGCAAGTTAAAACCCAAGATGTCAGCTTTAGTTCGAACAGTGGACAAAGAAGAAGAATATTCCTATCTGCTTTATTCTACATAGTGTCAACTTCATTGTAGAAAATTACACAAGCAGTAAACTAAAAATCAAACTTTATTCAAACTCAAAAACTAACAGAATAGGCGTGGAATTTTCGTAATTATTTCATTATTTCGTTAGGATTTGACTATTTACTTGCATTTCAATAATATTCAAAAATTTCTTCCTTATTTGCATACATGTTTATTTTCATGTATACAATTTCGGATATTCTTGTATTCCTGTTCATAATTCTTATTTGTTGTTTGTTTAGGCTAAGCAATTTATTTCTTTATTAATATAAAATTATCATGCTTTATTTGTTCTTTACAGACGTAAAGACACCAGTGAAATTTGTAAAAAAAAAACACGAACGGGATAAATAATCATCGTCCTTTAGGCATATCAGAAATTTTCTGACTAGCTATCGACCAGAAGTGAATAATGCTGCCGAGCTGAGGTTTAGGCAAACTAAAACTGGAAGACTGCAGGACCCAGTTTAACCCTGTTCACAATGAAATTCATATACATATCAACATATATACGAGAATATTTAAATTTTATTGATACTTATTTTGAAGTTGGCTAAAATTAAAGTACTATATTATCATTGGAAGGGATTCACCTCCCCCCCCCAAAGAAAAACCGATGTAAGTGAAACAGCTGATAATTTTAAATTACCATAAATATATATCCCTGGTTTCTACGGAATGGAGAAGATTTCATGAAATCCATGAAACACAATTCGAAAAGACGAATCGATATTCTGAAATTCTATTAACTGCGATCCAGTTTAACAGTATTTAAAGAAATAAACGTTTCATGACTCTTATATAACAGCACTTGTGCAAGGAATTATTGATTACAAGAAAGAAGACAAATTTTCATATACCAAATTGAAAACACTACAATTTCTAATCACTTAACAGCTTTAAAGAATTTAGGTGAACCAACTGAACATTTATATACCCTATTAGTATTTCTAATAGCTCAAAAGTTGGATGCAGAAACAAAATATGAACAGGAAGTTAATAATCGAAAATGCTCTGGAGATAACAAAGAACAGAATAAAAACTATTCTCAACCTTATTCATTCAAATTATTACAATATAATTATCATTATTATTATTACTGGATTTTATTTATGAACGGTTTGTTGTATTGGAAGATAGAGAAGAGTCTCAAAGTACAAGGAGGATCCTATATATACTTTAAAATAGTGGAATTTGAAAGGAAGCACACCAACATTTAATTTTGTAAGTTTACGATCTTCGATGGTCCGATAATAAGATAACACAATCTTTTGTTTTTGTTTGAAATGTGTACGACCAGGCCAGCCTTTCAGTGCAAAAGCCCACACAATGCAATAAGCAATAAATATAATGCATAAAGAAAATATATGTAGCCAGAAAATCAACAAGAACTGCCTTGAGAATTGATGCTATTTGCTGTCTATCCATTTCGGCTTCAGAAATATTTCTTAATGTCTGCTAGGGGCTAGAATCATATTTCAACTCACAATTATACTGTTTAATCATCCTGAAAGTTACTGATTATTAACTATTTATGTTATAAGTAAGTTTAAATTAATTTAAACATTCCATACCGTACCACACACATTCAGCTATTTAACATGACTGTGCAATATAGAGAAAGACTTTTTTTTGCATCTGTGCCGGGTCGGACGAGTAGTTCAAGAAGATACAAATTAATTAAATGGAAATGATACAACCTGTTAAAATATCTTCGGTGTAGTAAATAAAATTTGAAGAAAAAAGAAAGGAACTTGATTTATGAAGTTAATATATCATTATTACATTCCAAGATTGAATTATAATTAATGTAAAAAATTAACGATGTAGCGATATTTGAGAGGCTGTAAAATAAGCATGAGCTCTAGGAACTCTTTTTATAACTCGAAGCCCCACAGGTTTATGCGCTCAATGGCTTTTACTGCACGCTATATTGCCGAGCATGCTCGGATTTTTACTGCACCTTTGGATTTTTAGCACTTACAGCGATTTACAATTCCTTTTTGACGTCATTTTATTTTACCACGGGCGTCGGGAGATACATATCGGAAGTATAAATAGAATTAAAAGTGGGGAAAAAAAAGAGCCACCGCCGCCGTGAGAGATCGGCTGCCCCCGGATCCTTGTTTTTCCATCGTAAATCACGATTACTGGTTTAACGTCGGTCAATAAGAATTTATCGCTCTTTTCATTATCCGAGGACGGTCTTAGCCGTCTCTCCCGACGTCTGGCTTGTTGGCACATTTTTCCTGAAATTACCGCGACGAGAGGGGAGATTCAATTACGGCTCAATTTGCGAAGGACGACTTCCTAACACATTTAAGATTTATACGGCTAATATTTGAATAAAGGAACAAATCTTATATTCAATCACTTTTTAAAAAGATTTCTCACTGATTACAAAAAAGAATGGCATAACAAATAAGTGTTAAAGTTTTTAGCTTGTCATCTTTTCTTATTATTTTTTGCCTTTCCTGCCCAATTGATTAGGATTTTATATATTTATATCTGCGGTGGATAGTTTTGAACTAATTGGTCGGACGGTGGACTAATTGAAATTGGTCATATTGGTTTGAAGTCAACGGTATACCGCAGGAGTGCAGACGTAACACTTCTGGTTGTTGCGCGACCTGCGCCTCAGCCTCCTCCTAGGGTTAGAATGAAATGGAATGCTTCGTTGGTTTTTGATTACAGGATTGGAATCAAAGACCTAAGTGAAATTTTACCTTTACTAGGTAAGGCTTTGACGTTGTGTATTTAGATCAAAATAGTATGGTTGATTTGAAACGATCAGCCGTGGTATGATTTTGGATTGGAGTTAATTGAGTTAGTTAAGTTAGTTGAAGTTAAGGCACAATAAATTTAAAGCTTTAAGGTACACACTGAGGCGATGAGAGCAGAGAATATTATTTTCCAATATAAACTCTTGGAATCTACTGTGACAATCCTGGGTGGATGAGAAGTCCAATGACCAAAACGTTTATATTTTACGCTTTTAGTTCGTTTAAATCAAACATGTCGGTTTGAAGTGTGCCACTTATCCGGATATAGCCCAAAATTTCTTATCTATTTCCTGAAGGACAGAGGTTGCGGTGAAGAGAAAGAAGGATAAAATGGAAAACTTTACCACAATATATTTTATTCTTTTTCCCCTTGTTTGTATTTGACAGATAATGTAATGGAATTTTGGTGTATGAGAGGTACGTGTTTGGATGCAATGGGAAACAATATGTTTAAATTGAGAAAAGTAAGGGAACAAGTATGCCTCACTGGGGAACGCCAGGAAAATTGGTCAGATGGAAGATGAGTTGTTTATAATTAGTTGGCAGCATTTCTCACTAAAATAGGCGTGTGGATGAAAGAATGCACCTAATCTTCCAGAAGTCAATAACCTAATCTTTCACAAGTCTTCCACAATTAGCAAATATTTGGAGTTTTTTAATGAATTGGCAGTTTGTTTCTTATTTAATTTTGGACAAGTGAAATTTTTTGGGGGAGGAGACGAAAATTTACTTTTTGATAATGCCAGTTGAAATCTTTTATCTAATATTCGCTTCAGCATTTGATTTTGATTATTTGACGTCAGTTCGTTTAAATCAAACATGTGGGTTCCAAGAGTGCCCCTTATACAAATGAAGTAGAAAGTTTTGTACATTATTTTCTGAAGGTATATACATTAGGTTTTTTGTGTTAGTGTATCTTGATTCTTCATTGCTGGAGCTATAGGACTTGGAAAGATAATAGGTTTACAAACCTAATGCTAATCGCTGAAAAAGGTGGGAAAGGTATCATGTATGTGTGAGGAAAGTAACCGCTGAGGTGAATTTAGAACTCATCTGTGTAAATTATGAACAATAAAGGAGCAAATGTGCTTCCCTGGGAAACATAACAAAAGAAAGGTAACGGATTAGTTATGTGTTACCTTATTATCAGGTGTTTTGGATTAGTTGGGACTATTAATTTGTGGAATATAATTGAATGATGTTATGTTATAGAAAAAAGGATGTACCTGATCTTCCAGCGAAACTCCCACGTACAAATAAATTTAAGTATATTTTTATGATGTTTTATGTTTTGTTAGTTTTTGCTTTATTTAATTATGGTCAAGTATAATTTTTTTACTTAACTAGATAGTTTTCTTCGAACAAGTGAACAAACTTTCAATATGTAAATATTGTTATTTGATTTACCCTTCGTAGACTATACAGTTGTATTGAGTATTTATTTAAGCAACAATCTTTACTCTATGCAAGACAATCTCTCTTCATACATATATTTATATTTTTTGTACTGATTAGTTTATTACTAATTATGAGATAATATTATAAATAATCTAAAAATTAACTTTATTCCTTAGACCGTTGAGAAAATCATCTGTGAGTTCAGTTGTACTCATTGCAAACAACCAAAACATTTTTTTTTATTGCCCACTGTAGGTTTGTTAATTTACATTAAAAAATGTATCGACATGGTGGTTGCGTAACAACCCCCAACATCCTGGACTAGGCGATGGTCGATAAGAATTTGTTTTTAATACAGACTCGATCCCGATGACCAGATGGCCGGACATTAATCAAGATTTCTATCTAAAGCTTTTTATAAATTGACCTTCCGCTCACGATGGCATTGTTCTTTGATTTTTTCCCAATATGCAATTAACGCCATGTTGGCACTTGAACGCCTGGGGGGACTTTGCCATCCTTGAAAACGGTACTCGCAATAAGCAAGTTGTATGTGGATTAATTCTTCGAGTTTGAGAAAATATAATATGAAAATACATGCCAAAATTTATTTTAATTGCTTTCTCTGATGACATTATTGACGGTATGTATAGATCAATATAAAAACTAAACCAAAATATACTTAATCCGAAGGAAAATAATTTCTCGCTAAAAATTAAAGTCTTAGTTCTAAATAATTGGTGTAGCGGACTGAGTAAATATTAAATTATAAAGAAAGAGGAGAATTATAAGCGGTGAAAAAAATGGTTAAAGAATCAATGGAAATAAGTTAATTCACCCGTTCGGAGATTCAACACAAACAGAGATGGTTGGCGTACCAGAGAGTAAAGCGGATGAACAGGATGAGGCGAAAAGATACGGATGAGGAAAACAGAAGGAAAAGCCGGAAAATTACAAGAGAGGAAAAGGGAGCAAATGGTTCGACCATCCGGGGGGGTGATGCGGTTTTACCAATTGGAAACAACAGGTGAGCGGTCGGCTTCGATTAATCGAATGGAAACAACAGTGGGGACAGTAAATCCTTTTCCTTCGGAAAGGGGCCCACGAAATTAACAGCGCGACCAAACATACCGCCCACCCAAAATTAACTTTAATTTTGAATATAAATATATTAATAAATCCGAGGTACCTCTAAGTCAGAAATGGTTCTTAGAGAAACGCCCGCTCGAAGAGATAGGTATGACAATTAATTATTTCGAACCGGTCAACACTCTATCGTTCAAAGATTTTCCATAAGAGTCCTTGGTCGAGACTTCTGTTGCGCCACGAAAATGGCCCATTTCTCGATCGAATTATCACGTTCGATCATAAAGGAATTCTGTACGATAACAGGGGGCGTACAGGTCAGTCGGACAAAGATGAAGCGCCAAAACACTTACCGAAACCAAATCTGCACTCAAAAGAGGTTAGTGCCTTTTGGTGGTGTACTGCTGGGTTGGTCACTATAATGTCCTGAATTATGGTGAAAATATCACAACTGTGGAATATTACCAAGAAATTGATAAAATGCACGGGATATTGCAAACGTCTTTCTCCAGCATGTTAAACAGCAAGGGGCGGCCGATTCTTCTTCACGATAACGCCAGGCAACATGTCGCCATGCCATCCCTGCGGGTGCTAAGGACTGAGGATAGTTTATGAAGGTAAAAATTTGCAAACATTCGCTTGTTTTGGCAACGCTCCTCCAACACACCGTTTACAATTTTATAATGTTCGTTCAACAAAGGTATTGTTTCTATTAATTTCAAAGATGTGGAGAAAGGAACGTAAATAGCTTTTCCGAATCCGACAAGGTTTTATTCAGAGATGTAAATAATGAGAAAAAGTTCGGCCAATCTTGGAAATATCCAGAAAATATATTTATATTAGTTTTGGAAAGTTTCGGTTTATTAGACTTCTAATATGTTTGAACTTCTCTATCAGGCTTGATGAGCTGCGTCAGCTTTGTCCAAGAAAATTTTATGAAACGAAGTGATTCTGCCGGTTATGTCAATTATTTGGTTTTTCTTAGACATCCTCATTCAAAGAATGCCTAAGAAAGACTTGTAATCCTCTTCAATCTTGTCCAACCGAGAGAAAAAAGATGACAAAGTGTCAGGATTTAATTTCTTTGGAATGTAGTAAAAAGCGTGCAAGAGAGCGAAATATTTCTGCATCGTTTGAACAGCGGCATTTAATTTTACTATTTGATGATTTTACTATGACATTTTCAATATCTATCAATGCGGTTTGTACTACTATAAATTGTTAAATCAATTGAAGGAATTTAATAAGTTGATCTTTTAAGTGTGAAAAGAGAACGAGAGATAAATAAAATTAAGAACACTTCGTTACAAAGGAATTACGCTAAATAAATAAAACATGGTTTTAATTTTCTATCATTGTAACTTTCGGTAGACTGTACGCGAAAGAAGAAAAAAACAAATACAGCTTACTTTACCTATTAAATATTCAAATTAAATTGATGTTTATTATTTTGATTAGTACACAAAGACACCTAGAACTCAAATAAATTGGAATAACCTTTAAGATAGGAAGCTGGAAGCAGGAAACTGAATAAGAGCTAAAAATTTTATTAACTAGTCGAACTTGACATTGAACGACAAAAAAACGAGGCGACATGTTCTGGCAAGTCGGGGTTCGTAGCCTTACGGGCAGTACAGGCTCGAACAATACCGACCAGGTTCAAATAATTATTATTCCGACAATAAATAAAACTAAATCCTTAACCGGAGAACTGTTAAATATGTGTAAATATAAAATTTAAAAAAAAGAGGAGAATTATAAGCGGTGAAAGAAGAAAAGAATGAACGGAAATGAGGTTAACTCACCGTTCGGCGATTCCACACAGAGATTCTTCTGTTTCGGGTTCCATAGCTGGCACTCGCGTGTTTGTCGGCACCACGGAGGGTGAAGCGGGTAAAGAGGAAGAAGTGAAAAGAGAAGAGTGAAGAAAAGAGAAGGAAAAGTAGGAAAATTAAATCCGGAAAACTACATGCGCGGCGCATGGCGAGATCGGTTCAACTAGCCGGTAGGCGATGCAGTTCTACCAACTTAAAACAAGCGGTCGGTTTCTATTAACCGAATTCAAATATCCACCATTTTCATCGGGATGGGGGCCCTCGATATTAACAGTGCGACCGAACAATTGGATTCAATAATTTATATAAAAATAAAATATTGCGCTGGTGCAAAAATAATGCAGGTTTTGAAAAGGCAGTTAAAATATTTTTAATTTTTATAAAATAAAGAAAATTTATTCGAAATATTTTCCATCACAATCTATTACATCTTTGCCAACGTGTAATAAGCGAAAAAAGCTTTATTTCTATTTTCTACAATAAAATCTTGGATGGCGTATTCGGCTTTACCGCGTTCTTTAAAAATTTGATCCCTCAAGAAGTGATCAAAATGCCTAAAATAGTGGAAGTCTGTAGGCGAAAGCTCGGTTGAATATCGAGGATGCTAATGATGATAAGGTTTCATATCTGATTGCGATGTGGCCTGGCGTTTTAGTGAAGAAGAATCGGCCTCTTACAGTTTACCAATGCTGAACAAAGACGTTGCATTTTTTCAATTCCTTGGCAATATTTCTCTGCTGGGATAGGTACACCATAATTTCGGAAATTATAGTGAACAACCCCAGATGTATACCACCAAACAGTCACTATACTTTTTTGTGTGCAAATTTCGTTTGGGTAAGTGTTTTGGCGCCTCATCCATGTCCGACCACTGGCCTGTACGCCTCCTGTTATCGTACAGAATCCATTTCTCATCGTTATGATTCAATCAAGAAATGATAATTTTTGTGGCGCTATAGAAGAGATGTGCAAATTTCAAAGCGTGGATTTCTTTGGGCTTCGGTTTGTTCGTGCCGTACCCACTAGTCGAACTTCTTTACTTTACCAATTTGCTCCAGATGGCTAACAACGATTGAGTGGTCAACACTAAGACCTTTCGCAATTTCCCATGTTGCGAATTTTCTTCAAGCAACTTTTGGGTTGATCGTCGTTCACAGTGGAAAGCCCACCGGGACCCTAACTGTCTTCGAAATCGAAATCTCTGAAACCATCGCTGCACCGTGCATTCGCTAATGCTTTCCTATCCCCAAACTTTACTGATGGTTTGGACCGCACTTCGCCCAAGTTTAAATTCTTACAAATAAATTTGACGAAAATTTAGTGTGGTCATATTTAATTTCGCAGCCCCTCAATCGTAAAAAATTCAATATAAACTGTTTTGTAATCAAGGTAACAGTGAAAAGTATTTATTATATTCCATAAATTAGATCTCAGGATTTAGCTTTGTTTACCTGATAAGCACCTGCAAAAATAAAATAAAATATCAAAACCTGCATTAATTTTGCAGCAATCCAATATATATTCTGTTAATCTAAACTATAAAATGGCAGCAAATAAAATATTTTTTAATTTTCCTGTTATCTACACAAATATGCACATATGTGAGAGGTCTTGTTTTCTATTTCACTAACAACTAAACTAACAAACCATTTAACAAAAAATACAACTAACGTAATAGCTAAGTTTACTTATTTACTAGTTAATTGTTCTCTACTCTTCAGGCTTTTGATCGTGTACGGAAAGATGGCTTGCTGCGGAAACCCAGGTGGATTATTTCATCCACTTATCATATCCTTAAAATCCCATTTTAGAAACCAATGCTTCCATATATTTTAAAGGACTAAATATTTTATATCTGTCGTACATTTTTCTGAGGTTCCCAAGGAAGCATACGTACTCCCTTACTTTTCACCATTTACAAATATGATTTTCCTATACGCTATCTTCTTAACTATCGCATTCTACTGTTTAGCTTTTTCATAACATTTTATCATACTAAATAATATACTAATCAATATTTCTTCTCGGTAATCGTACGTATCCGGATTAACCATGGATTGTGGGGCGCACATAAATTTAAGATCGGTCTGAGGGAAAGTCCAAACTGCGCGACGTGCGATACTGTGGAGGATCTCAATCATGTCATAATGGAATGTCCGGAATATGAAAAAGAAAGAAAATTGTTTTTGGAAAGGATTTACTCCTTGAAGGACATTGATAGACCCTTTAATCTAGAATCCCTGATTTCCGAAGAAAGAAGCGATGTATACTGGTCACTATACGACTATATCACAGAATGTGGAATAGAGGTCTGATACGTTGGTAGACATTGGCGCGGAGCCGGGGGTCGGGGGTCGGGGGCGGGTGCCTGCTCTTGGCGGCGGCGGGCGTGGCGACGGGATGTAGGGCGCGTTAGCCCTATCCCTTAGGGACGTGGACTTTTCCGTGTTATGTAGTTTTTGATGTACATGGTCTTTGTCCACGCCCTCTGGTGGGGGAAAAAAAAACTTCTGCCCACTCCTTTCGGCGTCGTTCGTGGTGCCGGGGCGGTGCGCTCCGCCTCTATTCCGAGTTCCGGTTTTGCGCTGCTAGTATCACCATTCCACCAATACTAGGGTCATGGGTAATGGGGACTCCCCAAACCCAAAAAAAAAAAAAAAAAAAAAAAAAAAAAAAAATGTGGAGAATATTATATGAAGATAGAATGTCTTGAGTGACAGAAGATTTTTGGTCAAATAATACCTCTCTACGGTCTATGAAGTAAAGATGAGGCGACAGTATTTACGTATTGAATGGTCTGGTCACTAAGTCGAAGAAAAGCCATCTACTTAAGGAGAAAAATTAGACGACCAAAATTAAATAAAATGAAAAGAAATAATTCATAAAACAATATAACATTATATTTCATTCAGCTTGGGAGGTTTCCTGGAAGCTCAGGTAAATTCTTTTCTTCCATATACCTTATTATCCAATCCTGGTTTACAAACTGATAGTTCCAAGTAATCCAAATACCTGATAATCTTCTATCCTTCCCATTTTATTTCTGGCGTTCACCTGAGAAACACACTTGCTCCCTTACTGCTTACACCCAATGTAATCCACTGCATCACCTTCCACACACACACATACATTTATTACCTCTAACTTTTCCATCAATATTGTCCTTGCTACGGCAACTAGTACCCTACGAACCTATTATCGTATCGGAATCATGGTTCCGGCAATGTAGAATCAAATTAAACCAACAAAAAATCAATACAAACTTTTGGACTTAATCTGTATAAGCCATATGTGCAACCCAAATATCTGGTTGAAACGAACTGACAACTTCAAATATAAAATGCTGAATGCGACTAATGGATAAAAATTTTAAATGACTTTACCGAAAAGAAAACTTTGGTCGTATAACAGAAAATCGCTAAAAAATCTAAATAATTTATTTGCTGACGTTATGTGGTGGTTATGGCTAAGGAATTTTCCTGTACTCCTCATGCTTTTCATCGAGTATGGAACGGCTTGCTGTGGAAGCTCAGGCGAATTCTTTCATCCACAAATTTTATTCTTAAATTCAATTTTAGAAACCAGACTAACTGCATCTGGATAAGAGACACACTTGGAGTCGACATATTCGATTTAAACGAACTGACTACAACGTCAAATAAAAAATGCTGAGGTAATTGGCAAAAGATCTACTCTGACATTACCAAATAAATTTTTTTTATCGTTTTCGATCGTTTTTGTCGGCCAATCCTCGCTGTTTTGGTCTGTGGAATTTCTCTTCAGATAGCGAAAATCTGAAGCGTCAGAACGTTAAAACATCTAGGAAAGACAGAGCAGAAATATATAGGAAACCAAACTAATGGTTCATCTCTTAGCAGACCCAAGAGAAATATCACAGGAAAATATTACATAATTCTCTCTTCTCCATTTTGTATGTATGAGCTTTACTGCAAACGAAGCACTCTACTTCGACTAAAATCGAATACCTCCGATCCATCTTATCTTTCATCTTACGTACCATAATTACTGGTCTTTCTATGTCAACATAGGAAGAAGTAGTACTAATGCAGTTAAGAAAATGCCACACTTGCCTAACACATATGGATATTTATTGACTGGTTTTGAAGATTATTCATGTAATGTCCTTCGTGCATTTCTGACAGAAAAAATATGATAAATCGAACGAAATGTCGTAGTGGTAAGAGTAGAATAATGCATGAAATATAAAAATGTGTAACACAATCTAAGATAAGGCGTTAAGTCTGGGATGTGGATTGCGGGATAAAAGTGAATGAATAGGAAGAAGGTATTTATTAGCGAGAATGGGACTGAACTGAATGCTCAATTTTATCGGAGTTCCGTTTTAAGGTGTAGAATTAAGATATTAAATGATTTCAAAAAAAAATTTAAACTTCTAAATTGATTCAAAAATTCAACTAGGTAAAAACTTTTTAAAAAGAAAACAAATAATGTTTTATTTCCATCCGGGTAAGAAAGGTCAGATTTGGCCGTACTCAATTGAATGTTTATTTTAAGATTCTGTTAGTATGATTACTCGATTTTACAGAAATTAGAAGTATTTTTTATATTTATTTGGTGATTTTTTTATTTACTGATAGTGAATTTCCAATAGGTGTTTTTTTATTGCATGCCTATTGTCCTTTTTAAATTTGTACATTTTTTGGGGTATAAAAAAAAATAAAATCAGTTAAAGTATGTTATCTATGGACATACATGTAACGGTTTTGTATACTTATTAATAAAATTATAAAACAAAAACAATAATAGATGAATGGAAAATCAGCGGGCACGAGACGGGAATTAAAGCCGGCGAGGCGATGGTGGATACCGTGAACCAATTCCCGCTCTGCTAGCCTCGTCTTCATCGTCTAAACCCCAAGTAATTTGAAATTTTAACAAAAAAATGGAAAAATTTCAATATTTTTTATTATAAAATTGAAGCTCACAGCCTCAAAAAGCGTTCTTTATTTCTTAAATGAACGACCTTTCACACAAATCCCGGCCTCTTCATCTCAAACACTTTAAGTTTTCATTTTATGGTCAGTTAAATTCTAAACGTTTATTTAAAAAGGTTTTAAAAAAAGAATCATACTTTGCATAAAAACATATTATAAGCTTTTAGTCAGAATCGTTTAGTCTTCGTCTTGACACCTATGGAGACAGAAACCGGTCCGCTGTGGACACAATTCAACAGGATTACCCTTCTTTTTTCACATTAATTCTCATATTTATTTGCCGAGTAAAATTTTTTATAAACGTCCTGGGATATTCCCTGATCTGAGAGTGGGTGAACTCTGACAAATATTGGAAGGCGATTAAAAGTTAAACTTTTAAGTTAAACTCTCTCCTTAGATTAGTATCTTATTATTTGAATTATATGACATTAAACGTGTGAAGGTAGATTTCTGAATTCAGGTCACCTTGGGGTCAACCAAGTCTCGCTGTTTATGTCCCAGGACAAATAACCACACGAATATTGATACAAAGGTCACGTTTAAAACCATCAAATCTATAATTTGTAGGTATGTGTTTTAATTAGTATTTTACTTGTAATGTTTTGAAGCCTAATGAATTTGAAATATTAAAATTGTCTTAAATAAAATCATTCCAAATTGTTATACATAAAGTTAAGAACAACTGAAGTACAACGTGGTTCTCTAAGTATAATTTTTGTCTATAGAAGTTCTTTGATTGGAGATTTTCTTTGTAAATGATAAATGTGAAGAAGCCGTGAAGAAGTGTTTGTTTTGTTTTTTCACGTCGCAAACTCGTAAAGCAGCTGCTTTTCTGGAATTAAGCCGTCACTTTATTCTACACTAAGGAAAGTCCTTCACGGCCTTTCTAATACCCCATAGCCCATAGAAGTAATGTGCGTAAAGGAACATTATTTTCTTTGGTTTTTTTTCTAAAAACAACCATAAAGTACACTATCCAAGAAGGACAGACATGAATGTAAAGCATTGATTAAGTTCTTTTAATTGCAAGCTATTCAAATAGTTTGAAATTTTGTATTTCGAGTATTTGTAACGAATAAATTTTTTGGGCTCTTGTCGCAGATGGAGGAACGAATGTCCAACAAATGACAAATTTGGTGCCCAAACAAGGATTCGTTTCTAATGTTTACACTTTTTGCCCTTTCTATACTCAAACATAATGTAAATTTATAAATGCAGAAGATAAATTAATCATTCGGCATTAAATTTGAGCTTTAAAGCATAGTACAGTAACAAATGCTAATCATTTTTACAATATATAGTAAATGAAAGTGTATTGTATTTTCCTGTCAGGGCAAATTGCTTTTCCTTTTGTTCCTTATATGATCCCATAAAATTTTAACAGTCTACAAAGAAAAAAGAGAAATCAAGAGAAAATGAAATACAATCAGGTATATTCTGCGCAAGCATAAAACATGAGCATCAAACTCTGCAGCATTGACTAATCGTCAAGTCTCACTATTAAAACAAATTACCGAAAAATTAGGGAGTGCTCAGCGATTGAAAACCTTTGGAAAAACTATCAATACAATTTTATGGTACACAGATGGCTTGAAAATCAGTGAAGAATATCACGTATATATTGAGGAAGCATCAAACATATCAGGGAAGTATACGTACTTCAAGCTGAAATAAATGCCTTAAATATTTATGACTGAGAAAATCTTGAAAGAGGTTATACAGAAAAAAATCCTACCAACCTTAAACTTAAAAGGACACACGCAATATATTCAATTCAATCCAAAATCTCAAAACTTGATAATTCCTTGGATACTAGGGAACAAAGAACCCTGGGTAATCACGACCAATTATAAGCTGAGAACCTGTAATTGGGATAATAAGATTAAACTATAATTCCACATCTCAGAATGGGACGACAAAAAAACAAAACGAGAAATGGGCGATTTCAGAGGTACCAAATAGTCATGATTGAACATTACCAAACTATGCAAGTATATTGCTACAGTTTTACAGGATGTCAGGGGAGTCATGGGGCTACTGGTCACGGTATTTCAAACACCTATACAAGTTGTATAGAATAATGACCCCATTTGTAAGTTATGCAAAGAAGAGAAACTATAATTAATTACCACGTTCAAACAGACTCCACCATCAACTAATGGTTCAACATCAAGCAAAACAGACCAAATTTTTAGGTTATGAAATGAGAAAACTGCCACTCATTTCTTCTTAACTAACCTAATCTAATCATTTTTTTAATATATAGTCGTTTGAACTGTTTTGTATTTCAATGCCAAGGCAGTTACATTTGCTTTTGTTCCGTAGTTTTATGATCACGGAAAGATTTTTTACAACACACTATAAAGTTATAAGAGACAAGAAAATAAAACTAAAACAAAAGAAAATCAAATGCAAATATATTGAACACAAATGATCACAAAACAAGTGAAGCAACGGAGTCAGATATTTTATGTATAAGAGGAAAATATCAAAAATGAGGTAAGTCCACCCAAATGTATGATACCAATCAAAACTAATCCGTGAATGCATCCATAATCTCCAAACGGGCGGTAAAAATAGCAACCTAACAATAATGCCAGATGATAGAGGAATTTTGGATAACAAAGAAACAGAAAACTGGTCAGAGTAGGATCGGCAAACCCAGAAACTATAATCGGGATAGCAATATCGAACATAGACTCCTCCAACTACGTATGGGTCCACAAAAAACAAATGAGGATATGGACGAACTCCAGAGATTCTTGGCAAAGTAATACAAAAACTGGAAAACACAGTGCCCCAGTTACACAGGGCAAAACTCAGGCATGGCAAGGTTATATCTTGGTCACTGGCACCTGCAAAAGCACCTACACACCATGGGTATATACAACGATGACACCATTTTCAGGTTTTACAATAAGGAGGAGAAGACTCCTGGTCATATTATCTTGGTATAAGATGCAACCACGCAATAGAGATATACCCTAGGATAGGAAGAAAACACGGAAACAAGAATTCCAGCAATGACGATGACCTACTGCTTCTTAAAAGAAATATCGAGACAATTCAGTCAAACTAATGAACTAGAAAAGGACCTTAAACCATAATTTTCTTGTGCTTAGGGAATACCAACACTACTCAATTTAATGCATCTCTACTATTACTACATACCCTATATAGTTAAATAGTTCTTGTACATAAAACTGTGCAGAATCTTGGAAACAAAAGTAAACTTTGGGATGTAGGCAAAATTAGAACGTTGTCCAAAATATTTTGAGCAGTAGTTTGACGTTGGATGACACATGAATACGGCATAAAGTAAGTAAATTTTAAAAACTATTTACTTTTTTTACATTCTGTTTTTTTCTTTCTCTTGTGAAAATATTACGAACTTTCTTTTGTTGTTTGACAAACAACACCTCTGACAATTATTTATTGCTGGAAGCCTCATCGGTGAAACGTACAATAAAAAATTATTATATACAATTGGGAAATTTCACGAAAATTCATTTTGAAGCAGGCATTAATGTAAAATTCACTATCGTCAAACAATAGTCTATCTTGAATTATTTGTTCATTAATTATGATGATGATCACCAGAATATTTATGTCACAATTCTTGAATATTCGGTTGTAGTTAGAAATATTTCATAAAGTAAAATATACTCATACGATGAGATAGCCAAGTAGCCCTAAAGGCATTTGTCAAATAAAAAATAATCGGTGGATGTAACCAAAACCTCCAAAACCAAGAAAAACGAAACAGCCAAGTAGAAAATCTTAAACAAGATTGGACTGAAAAATCCTCATGGTATCAGACAGTCAAGCGGCCTTTTAGGCATTAATCAAATCCGAAATAGACCGGTGATATTATCAAAACTTGAAAAAAAATAAAAGCTGAATAAAAAATATTAAACAAGGGCGCACTGAGAAATCCGCATAAGACTGTACAGCCAAGAGCCCCAAAAACATTAGTAATATCCAAAAAAGTCGGCGGATGTATACAAAACCTCCAAAACCTTGAAAACATCCGAGTAGAAAATTTTCAACAAGATTACCTTGAAAAATCCTCTTAAGATCAGACAGCCAAACGGCCCTAAAAGTAAGTAACCAAAACTTCAAAAACCTGGGAAAATATAACAGGCTAGTAGAACATTTTAAGCAATGTTATACAGTGAAATCCTGACCAAGTGTAAAAGGATTGGACAAATCCAAAATAATCGGTGAATGTATCCAAAACCTCCAAAAAATATAACATAACAGCCGAGTAGAAAATAAACCATCTTACGAAGAGAATCGCATGCTTCCTAGTATCCCATTATTATCATAATCACCATCCGTATTTTACTAATAAAAAATAAAAATTTTCCCCCGAAATAGCACAGTTAGTCAATGTTAACATTTAATTGAAACTATTTACAAAATATTTCGGGACAATAAAGTACCTATAAATAGTTTATCCAGCGGAGCTTTTGTGTTTAAAATTGTCCAAAAAAAAATCAATAAATATCAACGGTAAACAATCAACAATTACATTGAACTGTTCTAATTTAAATCTATATTTATATACTTCTGGTTGTGATGATAATTATGCAATTTCTACAATGAACAAACAGAGAAGGTAAACTTTTAAGTTAAATTTAACTTTTAAAAATCTCATTAAATAAAAATATACTTGGCAAGGCAGGAGGAAAATTAGAGTGATAGACAACCACTCAACATTTGGCTACGCAAAAATACAAATAAAATACTATAAGCTAAATGAATGATAAAATTGCAAAGTTCTTGTTATAGAAGTAGTTAAATTATTGGCCAAGTTCCTCGGGCTTGTTGTAAGATTTAGGGACTTAACATTTTCTATTTGTCGCATTAATATTCAAGAAAAGCACGAGTTTTTCATTCAAACCGTTCACAGACACTTATTATATTATTTATAACATTAATATGCATAAACCATATCGATATATAAATTTTAATTTTTCTTTATTTTGGACGTATATGGTTTGAGATGGTTGAAGGTTTTTTTAAAAATTATGTGGTCCATTTAAAAGAGTTCGCGCGATTTGTAAAACACGATGAATTTGAAACCGGCGGTACGTTTGTGAACATCGATGCCCGTGCGATGACAGTCCAGTTTGTGTTTAGACCTTGTAACTTTTGTTTCCGAATTCCATTCCCTTGAAAATAGAACTGTGAATTCCTTCGAGGTTGATTACATGATATTTTCCATCAAGTTTCAGAGAAAAATCATAAAATGACAAAAAAAAAGTAAGGGTTCATCGAGCCATTTATATCCTGAATAGTATATGCCTTGTTATTCTTATCCACAGAATATTAATTACTGCTTATTTATCGTATATTTTTGACAGTTGTCTTTTACTGTTTAATAATGTATTTGTATGTAAAGTATATGTGTATTGTATTTTAAGAAAAATAAGGCATAATGTTTTGTTAATTCGAAAAAAAATTGACTTACTTTTCAGATGAGTAGATAATACAAATATTCAAGTTCAATTCACTATAGATAGAGAGAAGTAGTGTAACTCTTCAGTATTAAAATAGCAGGAATCTTGGCCGAATTCATCCGAGGGGGAGGCAAAAGCCGCACGAAACACTCAAAAGTCTTTAAAAATAGTCGATTCGTGCGATTTTAAAAATACAGGCTGGGGACGTACCTTTACGGTTTTATTTCTGTGGGTCCGTCGGACGTGGGGCCAACTCGCGGTCGAGGGACACTAAAAGAGGCGAGTGCATAGAACAGTGCACATTTGCAAGGAAGGAGACTTAGTTGAAGAGAGACGGAGATATGGATGCAGTGGGGGGCGGCGTTGCCGGTCTTGGTGCAGTGGAGGGGTGCATCGCAAGATTCCAACCCCCAGCAAATCACCACTTGCGACAATTACGACCCTGTCGACACCCGTCCAATCGGAAACGGACCGCTCAATCCGGAGGAGAGGAGGTGAAGAGGAAAAGCTCAAGACGTCCCAAGATGTCCCTACTCTTCCTTCGGGAATCCGCCCTCTGGCAAGGACAGAAGCTCTCTACCTTCAACTTCGAACTTTCTCATCCAGAAAATGAAACCATAAGGGCAGAATATAGAAACCCGGCTTGTTTCTCATTGTATAATCTTAACGAAAAAACACATTGCGATCCTATGGCTCTTCTTTAAACCGGTTGGTCAGTTTCGAGAAATCTACACAGTACTGTTAACTGAATACGCGAGGGGAAAAGCCAGTTTATTATGCTAATGGGTTTGCTATTTTTCGAAAAATAAATTTCGTTCAGTTGGTTGAAATTTTTCATTAAACAACATACCTAAACAAAATTTGTTTTTCTTGTCAAATAAGAACAAAATAGTACAAGCCTAAACATTGATAACTAGACCCACCACTGAAATTGAGTGAAGAAAGTAATGTGTTTGGCTTTTGGGGGCTTGTAAACACAATTTTCAAGGGACGAAGCTTGCAGCGTTTTTTTTTTTTTAATGAATAACAAGAGGGCTTTTATAATGGAAGCTGAGGGATTACTGAGAAGTGAAAATCTGCTAGTTTGAGCATGAAGGAATTATTGCAACTACACAATGAATTTGGAATACGATTAGGGGCCAGGAAACCAAAAAATGATCACGGCCCGAAAAGACCGAAAAAATGAATTATTTATAGTTTATTATTGTTTTGGTTGTTTATCGACCAACAACAAGTAAAGTTTGGGTGATAAGATCTTTTTTCAAGGTCATATGGAGCAAACACAATTTTTGGGGCTGTGCCGAGCATTCGCACGGCCTGTTTATTAAAAAACCAAATTAACACAAATTACTCTGCAAAAAAATAAATATTGCTCGGTTGGGTGAAGTTTTTTTTAAGCAATATATCTAAACGAATGTGTTTTTCTCGTCAGATAAGAACAAAATAGTACAAGCCAGAACATTGGTAAATAGAGACTGAAGATGGCGAGAAGCTGTTAACTAGGCTAACAGATTGATGTTTTATACCATATGCTATGTTTTTTATTGCTTTAAAGAAAGGGTTAATTTGAAATTAAAAATTAAAAAGCTAATTGTTCTTCGAAATAAAAAAGTCGATTTGATATTGAAAAAGGGTTAATTTGTATATTTTAAAATTTCAATTTAACAATTTAAATTTTAGTTAAAATTGTCCCTTTTTGATTTTAAATTAATCCTTTTTTTAAAGGATTGAAAATAATTTACGAGATGTTATGAAATATAAGCGTAAGAATTCTTCTTTCAATTTTAGATTTTTTTTTTAAATACAAAATGTATAAGAAATAATAATAAATAACAGCTCTATAAAATGATTTTTTTAATAAAAAATTATTGGCCTCTAAGACGATCATATGAATCTAATTAGAGTGGTAACATTGTAAAATTGTAATTAATTTTCATATGAACTTCTAATCGCCCAATTATTTTTTATTAATAAAAATCGCTATATACATGAATTTTACATTCTGTACGCGCGCTGGTTGCGATAGAATAATAATAGAAACAAAGGAAAAACAATCAAATAAAATAAAAACTGACTTACCCATGGCGTGGTCGCGTAGTAGCTCGTCCTGCTCATCCCAGCCCGGACAGAGAACTGCTGCTGGGACAAAATCCACCCTACTCTTTGGCCAAAGGAGAAAATGGAAATTTATCCAAGTTTGTCCTACCTAGAGGGTCCAGGCTGCGGCAATCCCGCTACTTTGTTAACGATTTCAATCGCTTACGGGCACAAAATTGTAGGCAGTAAAGCATCGTGAGCAAATTAGTTTGACGTTGTTAGCTGAACGGAGCCAAACGGACATAAGATTTCCATTTGGGGTAGCAATGTCATCAGGACAATGAGGTTTTTGTTGGGCAACTGCCACATGGCCTTATCACACGTTTAGATTCTCAAGATCGGAGCGACACACCTCCGCTCTTTAGTGGGTCAGTGTTAATCCTTTGGTGTAGAAGCCTCTTATCCACAGACTAAAGTCACTTCTTCCGCTTGCCCCTTCCGAGGGGGTGGGCGGCATCTATGCACTCGACCGTGTGCCGCATAGCTATTGGAAAGTCGCTCATTCGGTATTGAAATGCATCAATTGTTGTACTATCTAGTTAGGGAAGGTAACTATCTCCCAGCGTGTTGGGGCTTCACCAGCGTGCTAACTGCTGGATCCGCTCCGATCACGGTTTAGTTTATAGTGGAAATTTCTAACCAACCCCATAGTGGACACTGCCTTCGGTAAAGGAGGCCGATAAAGGCACCACTGAACAACAGGCTCTACTCTAAGTACCCGCCAGGGGTCTCACCCCCAAACCCCTACCGGTACCCATGTAAGCATTAGTATGTTTACCCAACAATTAACACATCGACCGTGACTTAAAAAAAAAAATTCATTCAAGGCGGTGCTGATGAATTTCGGACATAGCATTAACATGTGGGAGGCTGCACAAAAGGGACAACTGAAATACTGAAATCACTTTGGCAAATTCGGAGAATTTTTCCAAATCTTCGAATCCTGAGAAACCGTTAGAAAGCTGTGACCCGAAGGGATGCTATTCGTGGGAGGCTCCGAGAGTTCAAGTATTTTCACTTGTTGCGAGGCAAAGTTAATTAATTATTCGTATCTGGGGATTGTGTCGGGCGATTGCCTATATTCCATACCGTGTTGTATAGGGATGGATGTTTTTTAAAGCTTAGGAAAAAAAGTAGAAAAATCACCCGAGCCATTAATATCGAGGATCTGACCTGCATTCGGGGAGATTTGATGTATGTTTAAGAATTCCCTGAGATCACTGACCTTTGAAGCAGTTTTGAAGCAGTTTTGAAGCAGGTTTGAATTCATTATTTTTGATAGATACATGGAAGCGACTGTACGTGTATTTTGATAGCGTTGATGTAACGGCATGGTAGTCGCGGGGGGGGGTAGCCGAAAGATGGTGGCGAGTGCGTCTTCTTTCACGAAGGTTTTTAGGTACTGAAATTTTTGGGACGGTAGTAATGACGTATCGTTGTGTACTGTGGAATCATAGAGATGATTTCTGGCCAATCGTCAATCTTGCCGCTATATCAGGACAAGGGAATTTTAGGCAATTTGTATGGGATGATGGTATTTGGTTGTGAAGAGTTGTCTCTTGTGCCATAGCCATTCCTGCACTATCCCACTTGCGAGAATTCAATAAAATCGCCCTTATGTTGTCGACCATTTCAAGCCGAACTGTGTTTCAATGGTTTCAACCCTGTTTGTTTCAGAAAGAGTTATGTTCTATTATCTCGTCCTGAATCTCATTAAAATGGGTCTCGTATATGGACACTGATTCGCAATACGTCTCTAGTAATGTGATTTTATGATCGGTTTGTTTTTGTTTATGTATCAATTGTTTTGAAATATCCATTTGATACATTGGCAAATTTGTTGGATCGTTTTAAGATAACCTTATCCAAACGTTCAATTTGTTTTTTGTTCCTTTGTTACCCATTATGAACGATTTTAATGCAGGTTTAATTAAGTGAAGAAAGAAATGTGTTTGGCTTTCGGGAGGGTGAAAAACACAATTTTGAAGAGACGAAATTTGCACGGTTTTTTTTGGAATGAAAGGAAACGAAGAGAAAAAACCATCTTGGGGTTTTTATAATAGAAGGTGAGAGATTACTGAGAAGTGACTTTGCTTGTCGGAGCATGAAGGAATTATTGCAACTACGCAGTGAATTTGGAATATTATTAGGGGCCGGGGAACCAAAAAATAATCAGGAGACCAAAAAAATAAATTATTTACAGTTTATTATTGTTTTGGATGTTTATCGACCTATAGCGAGTGAAGTTTGGGTGATAAGATATTCTTTAGAGGTTATATGGAGCAAGAACAATTTTTTAGGCTGTGCCGAGCTTTCGGTGGTTTATTCCAATATCAACAGGGCCTGTTCATTAAAAACACAAATTTTACAGTTACTCTGTATTTGTTATATAGGTAACCCTCCGTATTGATTTAAGACCATAACAGTATTTAATGCAGCAATGATAACCAATTTGAAGGCGAAGAGCAGAAACTATCAAGTCAAAGAAAAGTGAAAAAAATATAGCTCTCACTAAGAGAACAAAACGGGATTATTAAGGATTTAATAAGGAGAACACTAGTTTTATATAGAGTGAAAAAGCTAAGGCGTCATGCCATGTAAGCTTGGAGTTAAAATAACGCCAAGATTTTTAACTTTTTATTTTTTATTTAACGAGGATTCGCAACTGCAGAGGTCATATAAACCCTCAGGGTGCCGTTGTTTTTGAAAAAAAGACCATTTGTAAGTATGTAGGGTTCGAATGCAGGGCCGCTGGATTCGAACCCGGGACCTTTACCTTACAGTGATGAGCGCCGTGTCAACGCCTAAACCGTTGCGTCCACCGACGCCCCTATTTTTTAACTTTAGAACAAAAATTAATAGTTGATATGAGGAGGAGATAGGCAATCTGCACTAATGGGTTTGCTGGAAATTAATAAGGTCTGGGATTTGTTAGGGTTTGAAAGATTTATTATTATTACTTGACCATTGGTTGAGAGAATAAAGATCACGGTTGAAGAGAGAAATAGCTTCAGAAATGTTGCTTGTAGAACACTGAATGTAAAGCTGAGTCTCATCAGCATAAAGATGAAATTGGGAGAAATTAAAACTAATAAATCATTTAGAAACATGGAAGAGGGTAAAGGTCCAAGAATAGAGCATTGGATACACCAGCTGAATTTGAGAGAGACGAGTAAATAGACTTTGAAGCTTTTAGTGAGATCTGTCACACAGATAGGAGGAAATGAGATTAGTAGGAGTAGAAGAAAACCCAAAAAAACCTCATTTTCCAAATAAGAAAATTATCATTTAGGGAACAAAATGCATTGGAAAAATCGAGTAGAACAATAATAGTACTCTTATTAACATTAATACCTAGAATATCATTTGGGATTTTGAGAAGGGCTGTCTGACAACTATGAAATTTTCGAAAGCCATAGGGGATATAAGGGCATAAGAGTCAATAAATAAGAATATTTGTTTAAATAAAATATTTTTAAATGATAGTGACGGAAGAATACTAATAAGGCGATAGTCATTAGCAAAGGTGGGTTTAGGTTTCTTGGGTAATGTAACTATTAGGGCTTCCTTCCTTCCAGGGTGAAGGAAAACAGGATGAGGTGAGAGAGAAGTTCAAACTGTGTTTTATAAATTTTAAATTAAAGGAAGGAAAAATTATGAGTTTAATAGGAATCAAATCGGAACATGTAGCATTAGATTTAATTGAAATGATACTTTTAAAACATTTTCATGAGTAATATTTGAAAAACTTAAGGACAGTTTACGGTGATCTAGATGAGCAGGAAATGGTTGTTGGTTCAGTTCAGGGAAAGAGGACATGGAAGTAAAAAACGAGTTTAATTCATAAAATCAGGGCAAGAATGAGAACTGTCGATTATGTTTTTAAAACCATGTTTTAAAATGTGGTTCCAAAATGACTTAGGCTGTAAATTATGATTGAACAGTGTATGAAAAGCCATTTTCTGTGATTTGCAGACTACATTTCTCGTTTTGTACGTTAGAATTTTAAACCTCGGTAGATGGTGAATTTCCATTTGTTGTACAGTCTGGGGGATAAGTGGAACCTGGGTTAGTGAGAAATCCTGGAAATGACAGAAGTGTTGTGGTCCCGTCACTCTTTTGGAAGTCAAATCCTGGATAAGAGACAAATCCTGACCTCCTTAAGTGAAATCCGCACGAAAGTGATACTGTCACCAGCCGTCAAGGAAGAAAAGTGAGTAAGGAGAGAGTGATCATTCTGTTCTGTGTACATACGAGTGGGACTGACGGATAATATGCGAGGTGTTTAAGAATGTTCAAAAATTTTGCTGTTCCTTGACAACTGCACCCCGCTCATACACAAATGCCTGAGCTAAAGTATGTAAAAATCATTTTCCCTGCGAATACGACCAGCAAGCTGCAACCATTAAATTTTATCATCCACAATTTTAAAACGTATTGTAGAAAACAGGTATTACATTTCCTCGTGCGATAAATGGAGATGACACCAATGTTCCTCAAGTAAACCTTCTCCATGCAATGAGGTTTGCCAGAACACAGACATCAAGACAGACAATGAAAAGCAAACCCCTTATTTCTTCATGCCAAATTGACTCAAGTATGTACCTAAATCATTTGACCTTTTAATTCCTGTCTGATCTCACCTATAAATATGTAGAACATACAACATTGTGTATTTACAATACATGGAAAATAGTTAAATGCATTGTTTTCTGTTTTCAACGTGAATAAGTGAACACAAACTACTCCGAACCTGGGTAAATGAAAAACCTCTATAAGTTACATAAGGGCCTGGTCCGGAGCTTTTTCACTTACCGGGTTCAACTGTATATATTTTTACGTTATGTTAGTTAAAAGGATTGTTTTATTTCCTGAACTTATTAATTCAAAAAACTAGGTATGCAAATACTTTCTTCAGGTTTCAGCAATTTCACCCGGCTAACCACCACGGATTTTGAAAATTTGCTTCTTATAATAAAACATGGAAGCTAGAAACGGCCGACATGGACGGCGCGCGTAGTTCCAACGTACATACTACGAAATGTTGCGCAACATGTCTCAACTATTCCATCCGAGTTGGGAGATCGTAGACTTGCGATTTTTGTCTGCAGGTAGTTGCAGAACAAGCGATTTGTTCCCGATTCGCCCATAGACAGTCGGAAAACGTTTTAGACATAAGTTGAGCGATTTTGTCTACGAGAGTATACTAATGAATTTTACTTTACACACTGCAGGCTAGAGGATCTGGTCGCGTTAAGAATAATAATAGAAACAAAGGAAAAATGATGAAATAAAATAAAAATTGACTTACTCTTAGCATGGCCGCGTAGTAGCTCGACCTGCTCATAACCTCAGCCGGGACAGAGAACTGCTGCTGGGCAAATTCCACCCTATTCTTTGGCCAAAGGAGAAAATGAAAATTTATCCAAGGTTGTCCTACCTCGAGGGCTCGCTCCGTCCCAACCCGATGTGACGGCTCCAGAAAGGTCCTGGACGCGGCACTCGCGACACTTTGTTACCGATTTACCACATAAATAAAATCAAAGAAAACATTTCAGGAAATTAATAGAGACTACGTGAAGGAATGAAATTGGAAGCTAGCACTCTGTAGGAAGTAAAACCGGGGGCTAATTAGTTCGACGATGGTAGCCGAACGGAGACAAAACGGACAGTGAAAAATGGCGGATTCGAGGAAACGAAAACGGAAAAGAGGGGAGCGAGGGGATTAAGGAATCGAGACAATTCTCCCGCGCGAACACATGATCATGTTTTTTATCATCTATGTTTTTTATTGTATTAAAGAAAGGGTTAATTTATAATTAAAAAGGGTTAATTTAAAATTAAAAAGCATGTTCAGTCTCCTGTTAATTTCGAAGGGCCCCTCCTCGAAGAAAAAGGCGGCCTTTTGAATTCGGTTAACAGAAGTCGACGGTCACCTTTGCCTTAAGTTGGTAGACCCGCGTGGCCCCTCAGTCGAACCGATCTCGCCATGCGCCGGGTATGTAATTTTCCGGCTGTAATTTTCCGCTTTTCCTTCTGTTTTCCTCATCCTTGTCTTTTCTCCTTTTCCCATTTTTCCGCTTCACCCTCCGTTATGGCGACAGTTTCGCGAGTGCCAGCACTGGAACCCGAAACAAGAAGAATCTCTGTGTGGGATCGCCGAACGGTGAGTTAACCTTATTTCCGACGATTCTTTTACCAATTTTTTTATTCTTACACCGCTTCTAATTCGCAATACCAGTACCTCTCCATTTCTTTCTTTTCTTCAATATTCACTGCAGTCATTTTAAATGGATGCGGACGGGTGCATCCGCATTGAAACCAAGAGCAGTGCTTCAAGGTCAGCCCAGTGGTTCAATCCGCGCGCTCCATTCGAACCAATCCTCCAACCCCCTAGCAACAGCCAATGACCCTCCAACCCGACTCGCCGTATGTTCATTACACTGTCACATCTTGTAGATAAGTCGCACATCAAATAAAAAAAATTAAATTACTTGTTTATTGTCATTTGGTCATCTTTTAGTACAACGGATAAATAATCTCCAATATTTTATTTAGCTCGAATTTGAGCTAATTTTTTGCATGAGGTGAAAACATGTTCAATGGCCTAACATTACAGACTGAATATTTAGGGCGGGTTCCTTAGGCATTAAATGACCATGCGTTAACCTAGTATGCCCTATTCTCAATCTAGCCAGAATTGTTTCTTCTCTTCTGACTGACGATAGATGTATACCACGTTTTAACTTAATTTTTTCTCAGCTATATTCTGCCATTCTATTTCCCAGTTTTTCATGACTGCAGCATTTAGGGTGGCCTTAAAGTCTTCTGGTACTTCACATATGCAAAGGCGTACTAACATAATGAGTTTCTTTTCCGGTTCGTTCAATGTATTAAGAATTTCTTGTAATCGTGAGTTTGAGGTAAATTGATCCAATTAATTAATTGAATGATCATCAAAATAATCCATAATTAATTTAGTCATTTGATTAATTGATTGAGGGTAATTAAAATCAATGTTTACATCCATACTTATAACAGAAACAAATAAAAAAATGGAATATAACAAAGAGAACACTAATATAAACAAAGAACAATTTCTAGAAATCTTAAAATTATGTTAGGAGTAATTCATACTTTATCAACAATAAAAAATAACAAAACGTTCATCTTAGATTGGTACAAAAAGCAAATACAACCAAGATGATATTAAACCCATTATGTTAGTGGTCTAATTGTCCAAATTACTTCTTTCAATTAATTATTGTTTTTATGTAAGGTTTTGGTTGAAACGAAAACATTAGTGTCACGAGTGGGATTTGAACCCACGACCTTGGTTAGAGCAGCGGTGAGCCGAACGTCGTGGGCTCGAATCCCGCTCGTGACACTAACTTTTTCACCACAACCAAGGCCTTATATAAAATGAATAATTAATTGAAACAAATAATATTAATCTTTTATTCATCACAACCAATAAAACAAAAAATTTAATGCAGTATATAATTTCATAAACAAAATTTTAAAAATTAGTGATATTACATTTTATAACAATAATATAAACAATTTTACTGTTTACAGCTAGTAACTTTACAGCAAATAATTACCCCAAATAAACTGCTTGAAAAATTAATTGCGAAACAAAAACCACCCCTATTTTTGAAATTTCCTTTTAAAACACGTTTAATTTAGAACTATTTCATCTAGTGTTGACTAGCTTTATCTAATTCTACCTACAATCATGGGATTCTCAATGAGTGGGCTGTCATCAGATGTATCATTAGTGATAGACTTGGGGTCGGCCTATTTCCGCTTATTGTTCAGGGTGAAACGGGTTACGTGTTCAAGCCTTCATCATTATCGTTATTAAACTGACACGACAATCTACAAATAAACAGGTCGTTAACAATAGGTCGCTCTATCTACATTTAAGAGAAAATGCTGAAAAATATCATAACATGTTTCAAATGGGGTAGGCACGATGCCTGCTTTTCTGTCTCTCCCCAATTTCATATTCTCTTCCTCTTTCTCTGTCTGTCTCTCTCTTTCTCTCTCTTGCTCTATCTTTCTTTATCTCTGGTTCTCCCTCCTTCTGATCATCTCTCACTCTCTTTCTATCAATCTCTCACCACTGAAATGATAAAGTATATCCTCTGATGATTTAAATCTTATGTAGAAGGCCTGTTTGTCACTATGTCTGTCTCTTCCTCTGACCTTTTATGTCTGTCTCTTTGACTCAAATCTTATCCTCTTTGTCTCATTCCCTTTAACCTGTCTGAATCTCTCCTCTACACTCTCTCTCTCTCTCTCTCTCTCTCTCTCTCTCTCTCTCCCTTCATTCTTTCTTTTTATCTCCCCTTCTTTGCCTGTGTATCCATTATCTATCTATATATTATATATGTGACTCTTCCTATCTGTATTTATTTCTTTCCTTCTGACCCTCTTACATCAACTTTCTCACTCTTTCACCGCTGAAATATAGAAAAATATTCTCAGATAAATCAAATGGTGAAGGTACAATGCCTGTTTTATTGAATGTATATCTCAATACATATACCCCCCTCTGATTCACTTTCTCTCTTTCTTTCTTTATTTATTTTCCTCCCTCTCCCTTATCTCTCACTTTCTCATTTTATTTCGATAGCGTGCGAAGCCACCGAACCCTGGTGGAGGGACACGTTTTAAGTAGAACGTCTTCGTCACTTGGCGGAAAAATGGAATTAATATTCTGCTATTTGTTCGATCGCCCATTAGGCTATTACATCGGCTGGATAATCCCGAGGATAATCCGACCCTGCCCTTATTGTCTGTTTTCTTTTGCTCGCAATAATTTATGGCCTTGCGAGGAAGGCGTAATGAGCTCGTCTGAATGAGAATACGGCCGAACCACTCCGGTGGCCCTCCCGCCGTCTCATAGAGTTGCAGGTAAAGTTTAAAATAAAAAGAACTATTAAAACGATTGCACAAACTTGAGTCATCAGGAGTATAACTATAAGGAAATGTCGTCATTAAATTTATTTATAATAATAACAATGTTTCATGATTGAGGTTGACTGTTTAGGTTATTTGGATCTTTACTTCAAACTTAAATTGTCAATCTCACCTAGATCAGAATTTTAAATATAAATTGTTGGGTATTTATTTGTTTAAAGAAAGCAGGAAAATAAATTGCCTCCAATTCCTAAGATTAATACGAACAAATGTGCCCCTAAAGGCATACCGTGAACTGTGAATCAACGCTTGGCTGGTTAATAAGTCAGCAAAACTATTAGCTATATTTTAAACATTGACGTTCGGAGAAAAATGCCAACTAATATTGGTATTGAATATATGAGAGGGTTTTATCCTTGTATGAAATGTTCTCTCCTACCTCTTGTCTGTCTACTACCCATGTCCTTTGTCTGTCTGTTTCTTTCTCTCTTTATTTTTCCCCCTCTCCACCACATTTTTAATGTGTACCTTTATCTTTTTGAATGTCTATCTATCTTTCCCCTCGTTAATATTCACACACACACACACACACACACACACACACACACACACACACACACACACACACTAAACTAAACTAAACTAAACTTTAACTTATTAACTCGAAATCTCTGAAAATTGAGCACTCCATGACATCTAACAAACTGAAATCCTTTCGAGGTTAATGTAAATTTAAACATGTAAAATAAAATTAAAATTATAACGCGGTAAGAATGATTTGTAAATTCATTACAGTGGCGCGATCACGATTCTCTCTATTTACTTATATTTGGTAATTAATGAATGCCAACAAGTTGTCAAAAATATTAATTCATAGTAATTATGAACACGAACCATATTTAATGGCTACTGTTACTGTACCTTGGTATTAAAACTGTTAAAACTAATATTATTATTTGTTAGGAACTAGCGTGATATTTTTTTATATAGCATTTTAAATTCAATTATTAGAATAATCCACAGTAGTTGCCATATAGTTTGTTTCACTTTATTAATTTGTTTCTTTATTTAATCACTTTTTAAAATGTAAATGTTAAATGATAAACAAAATTGATAATAAGAGTTCTGCTGTGGATTGTTGAATTTGGTAAATTAATTATGTTGTTCGAAATTGTTAAATGTAATGAATTACATATGAAATTCATACAATTATAACCATGTATCATGGTCAATTGTTATATTGGTTATACCCAAGTTTCTAAATGATAAAAATAATTCAGTATTTACCGTATAATTATGAGTCTATTTATTGTTATTGTATGTACAATATAACACAAACAGTATATTACAAAGTGTATTTCATGTTTTTCTATTCTTTTTTGTTTTTTATTAGGTTAATATTTAAGCACACTAAATTAAATTGTTAAAGGTAAAAAGAGATTATTGTACTTTAAAATTAGAGGTGATCATAGGAAGACAGGACTCATGCGTCCTTGCTACACATACAAATAAAAGTTTTATGAGGTATCTCTCTTCTCTCTATCTGTCATCACTGAAAAGATATAGCCTGTTTGCCTGTCTTTTTCGTTGACCCCCCCTCTCTCCTATCTATCTTGTTAGCTCTTCGTCTAGCTCATCTCATCCCTCTTCGTATATTTCTCTTCTTGTCAGTCTGTCTCCCTCTTCTGACGTTCTCTCACTCCCGCTCCCTCTCTCACACACCCTCTCTCTCTTTTTCTCTCTAAGTCTCTTTTTCCTTCTTTCAACATTTATATCTCTACTCCTCATCTTATCTCTCTCTGTATCTTTTTCTGTTTGCCTTTCTTGCTGTATCTATCCTCTCCTGTACATTCCCTCTCTCTCTTCAGTTCATATTTCAAAATTCTTCACCCAGTCCAATTTTATAACGTACATACACCTTTATGGAAAAGCAAAGACATCTTTGAAAGATACCAAGTGAGAATGTGCTAAATACACTAATGGACAAATTTAACGCACCACTGAATTTATTTTTAGTTTAAAATTAAATCCATTATCTTTTTATTAATTACAGGTAATTAGGAGGTCTCGTAGTCAACAGTAAATAATGCTTTGTTTGATTACTTTTGTATTGCTCAATCCCATACCCAAAAAAGTACCATTCTGCCCTTCCATTCTGCTACGCCTTAAGATTACTTTGAATTAATCTATTTCATTCGTTGATTTCATTTGATATTATTCTTATTCTGAAACCTTTTCCAATGGATCCAGTTAGGCATTTGAGTGAGCATGAAAGTGTCAGGGTCGTAACATTATCAGAGGAAGGATACAGTTGCAAGAGACAGAGTGTAAATCACCGGACCAGGAGAGAGTCGACGTAGGCCTACGGACGAGAGGTACGATAGATTCATCCGTCATCAGGCTGTACGAAACCTCAGCAGGGAAATGAGATAAGAAATGTGTTAAGACACTCCGAAATGTGTCGATTTCCTCCAGGACTGTAAGAAGAAGGATCTATGAAAATAACAACCTCAGGTCTCGGCTTCTCGTGGACCTCTTCTTACCACAGGTCAGAAAATATGCCAAGCTTCGATTTGCACGGAAACATGTGAACTGGACACTGGAACATTGGGGACGAATTTTCTTTACTGAGGTGAAGGTTGTCTTCAAATCTTCAGATGGACGTAATTTCATATGGAGACGCCCAAAAGAATGGTACGCCCCTTGATGGACGGTCCCTCAGGTGGCATTACACGGTGAGTCTTTGATTTTCTGGGGTGGCATATCCTTCGACGGCCGCACCGAATCTGTTGTTGTGCGAGGAAGATCTCTAACTTCACAGTGGTACTTCCAAGACATAATCGAAGAACATATAGTGCCATTTCCTCCCACATCGGTGAGAGATTCTTGCTAAAGCAGGATAATGGTAGGACACACAGTATTGTGGATGACAACCTGAAATAGGTTGGAATTAACTGCTTGGTATATCCAGCACCAGATTTGAATTTAATCGAACACATTTAGGACCGAATTAAAGAGACAAATTCGACGGGGAAACCCAGATTCTAAGGCCCTAAATTCCTCAGGAATTTATCAGAAATCTTTTTCAAGAAATGCAAAGCCGTTTGGGACGTGATTCGTGCCAGAGGTGGAAATACTTGGTATTAAGGGTACAAAAAGATTTTTGTTTACATTTTTATTTGTATTTGAGCTTTTTTTAGAACTAGGTAATAAACGTTTTCGTTTTTACTTTTACAACCAAGCCTACTTTTCAGTGTGGAAAAGTGAATAAACCTAAATGCATTAAAGTTTAAGGTGTTGCGTTAATTTTGTCCCTCAGTGTAATTATTTAAACCGACTTATTTTCGATTTGTGTAGTTATCTTGCAAAGCAAGATTTGTATGTAGTAAAATGTCAAGTAGATCCCCTGACCCCTCGGGTTTGACTTAGTGAACCGAATGGATAACGGTTGTGATCAGGGCTCTGATCCCCAATAAAGGAGCGCAAGCCATGTGTAAGCCGGGTGTGAATAGCAGCTCAAAACACAATTTCCAGTCGACCAAGGCATTCGCATTCGGATCCATCCACATTTCAGGATTCTTAGAGGGCGTGAATCAACGTTTCCATTGAGAGGGGCCTTATTGTCCCAACCGGCAAATAAACGCCGACAACCCATTATTTCTTGGCAATTGCCCTCAATGCGTCCATCTATCAGCACTAACAACGCACGGATTAGAAGCTTGCCTATTTATAATCGCCGTCTATCAATAGAAGGTAACGCGGTCATTTCAGCCAAAAATTATGTCAGACCTTTCGGGGCTGGACTGTTTCAGCCTCCGTTATAAAGTTTTACAGCAGTTGTATCCATACTTCGTTATACATCTTTCTAAAATATAGAGCTCGTTATTATTTATTTTATATTTTTCCGAATTTGTTTTTCTTTTAATAAGGTAGATGTGAACCGTACCGTTACCTACTACTACTTGTGACCATCTATTATTTTCTTTCTTGTCCTAAATGCTAGTCCACTTTAGATTAAATATCTACAAGTTAAACTTGTTTTACAAAAAAATAAATAGATAAATAAAACAAGGGGTGGATAACTACTTTTGCCATTTTGATACTAGGTTTTATAAAAATATAATATTTTTTTGTATTCTGAACAAGAATCATACACACTACTAATTGTTTTTTATTCTATAAAATCCTGGACAAAACACTACAGCCACACTACACCTGGAGGACACGTTTTCTGAGCAAGCCAATACTAGCACTCACTTTGTTATCTGGTTAATGAGAAGGGGGTTATAGGGTCTCGGGGCCATCGTATTTTCAGGCGACGTGATGGTACTTGGAACAGGAGATTTTGGAGAGGGCTTGTAGGGTTAGTATGGGTTGAAAGGTTAGAGTGAAACTTGAGGAAGCGAAAACGTGTCATTTCTTTAACGAGTATTAACTTCATTGTGGATAGTGAGATTAGTGACAAAATAAGGAGTTTGGAGAATTCTCCTAGGGACTTTCGATTGGAATGGTTGAACAATGTTAGTTTGTTTTTCACAGCCAGGTCCGATTTCTGACCTATAAATCTTGGATCCAACGACAGTTTACTGTCTAAAGTTTATCCCTAAATATTTAACTTATGTAGATGTAGGTAGTTTCTTGCTGTTAACGTATATACGTGGACAAGGCTGTTTTATGAGCACGTTATTTTGGTCCATTCTCGTTCACGTCTCTTGAATGAGGTCCAGATGCTCTTGAATATTGGAGCTGGTTTAGGTAGATTGTAATTACCAGATACAAATTAGGTATCGGTAGGTAGTAAGGATGGTGTTGGCATGTAGCGGCAGGTCAGCAGTATAAACTGAATATAGTATCGGACGAAGAAAGCTCCTGGATCGGTTTTGAGTATGTTGTTGAAAATTGAGTAATCATGTCATTGAGTAAGCAAATAGTCAACCTCACACCTCACTTTTTTTATTGCTTTTTCATATGTGACTCACAGATTCGTTCACAGCTGAATGCAAATTCGGTTATATCATTATTTATTTTACAAAACAATTGTAGGACATAAAATAAACGTAGTTTTTTAATAATTTTATTTATCTTAACACAAAAAAACCCCAAAAAATTAAATTGTTCCTTTATCATGATTATTAAAATAATATAAAATAAATTACCGTGTGCGAACGATAATATGATTGTGTCATAGAAAGTCCTTTAATATTTTGTATGTCCTCCTTTGGCTTTCAAAACTGCATCAGTCCTTCTGGGCATACTTCTCACGAGATTTCTATACTGTTCTGGATCAATTAGGTCCCATTCAACTTATGTTTTTCCCAAAGTTGATCGAAGTTTGAAGCGTCTCCTGCAGCATCGGATAAAGATTTTTTATATTTCCTCACAAGTGCTCAATTGGATTACGGTTAGGTGACTGTGGGGGCCATTCCATGACATTAAAACCACGATCAGCAAGCAACTGTTTGGTCAGCTATGGTTTCTTCACTTTTCCCGACGCTCTTAATCCGGCCTCACGTAAACATCTCCGTTTGTTTCAACACTGACATCCATATCATCATTATCACGCGGCCTACGCTGAATTTGGACAGCATTGTCAACCTGTCCTGATCGAACGGAGCGTAGACATAACGCCTTTTGGCCTCGGAAAATTTTGTTTTATGACCACTCCTCTTCTTTTTAAAACAACTATCGTAAATTCCGGACGATCTTTTAAGTTTTGTTATTACGACAATAATAACAATTTATATTTTTTTGAGAGTTCATGATAAGGAAGTCCTTATTGTAGAGATTTTATTATTTGATCTTTCAAAAATGTTGAAAATGGCTTCATACTGTAATTAAACGGAATAGACCATAACCATTAAGGAAAGGAAATAGTTTCAATATGTACGAAAAATAACTGAATTGATGATACCTGATAACAAATTTGAGACGAATTATTGAATGGTTTTTGCGAGATTTGCAATGAAGTAACCCGAGTCACAAAACTGTTCGCACGAAGACTCGTAATAAACTGGCTCAATTCAAAGGTATAAACAAAATAAAGATTATTAGGGTGAATGTTTGTTTACCAACAGTTCAACAAACTCAATCCTATTGCTGTTGTCTGGATTAAAAAATACGGGATGTGTAAACTAGAGATAATAGAAAATTGTTTACTGATGTGATCAAATATGTGAGTCACTGTATATATACATATATATTGGTATGGTGTTGCTTAATAATACAGCATAACCTACTTAACATGAGTTTAAATTCTTGTCTTCTTGCCTTGCAACAATCTTGGTTTAGGGATGTTGGAAGTCCAATTCGACAACTGACTGTGCCTTTCTTATGAGTTTATAATTTTAAAAGCCTTTGAAATTTCGTAATATCGATAATAAAGTCAATTGAGGGGTTTGCTCTGTACTCGAGGGAATCCCACCCGCTATAAATTTTTCATCCTTAATCCCGAACTTTAGAGTTTAGAGTATGGGTCTGATAGAACATTGTATTTTGGCTAATCACCTTGGTATGTCCGCAATAGTCAGACACACAGTAAACTCAACCTCGAGAATGTTGAAACATGTCACTAAGGCACATCAACAGTAAGCGGCTTGTTTAAAAGCCGTTCTTAAGCCTTATGGCTTGGCTGTTGAGATATGCCAGAAAAACTCATATCAGTGATTGTTGCATAAATTATTTACAGATAAACAAAATCCTCTGCTACGAGCCATTCCGTGTCAAGACACTGCCTACCGGACTCGAGGACAGCGTAAGTCTAACCCTAGACTACCAACCCCCTGGATGGGTGATTGTCGAGGACTGCCGGTAATTTGTCGTAAATGTCAAAAGCTAGGGTTGACGGTGGACTGCGAAAAGCGACTTCACTCGCGTACTGATGTACTTGATGATGTACTTGCGTGCGCAGATTTGAGCTTATATAAATCAGTACGTATTAAAAATATATATGTACGTGTCAAATAAACATTATTATTGCTTTGAAACAATAAAAAAAAAGTTATCGACGGAAGTGAGAAAGAAAATTCGAATCGCCCTCCCCTGATAAAAGCGAAGCGAATCGTTTCAAAAGTGAACCAGGGAAGGGCTTTTATCGAAGACAGCCATCAATATTTCAAAGTAGTCGACAACGGCGTGTTTATCATGGAAATCAGCCGTTTCTCGATCCCCCAGCCCTTTATCTTCCTGGTGTGGACATTGACACAGATTCCCCTGCACCGGAAGCTTTTGTTAACGTAACTTAACATTCAATAGTTACGGTGCAAAAAGTCAAACTTTTGGCAGAGCTTGTACAGTAAAATTTCTCTGATGAATAATCGCACCTTCTTTTGATTATTATTAGTGTCAAATTAAGAGCCCAAATAGATTGTTGTTTTGTAATTGTACTTTTCATGAAGTTTGGGATTAATTTCGTTTGTTGATCAGCGGACAACGTACTATCATTATCTTGTCTCACTGGTGATTTTTTTTTACTCTGAGTGTATAATTAGTGGAATTAGTGGCAACTCTAACTATAGGTTGGATGTGGTGACGATCTGAGTTGTTTCAGTCGACATGATGCAGAGGTCTGAATTCCAATATTTTTGAAGAGCTTCCAGCGTTAAAACGTTAAAACGTCATAAAACGTTATGCGCTGCGCTCAGTCTCGGATTGGCTATTAATCACGCGAGGGTTCGAGTGAGCGAGCTCGTTCCGTCTCTGTAAAAAGTAGTAAAAACGAGGGGCCCAATAAAACTTGCCATAGTTTATTGTCTAGGGAGGGTTGAACCGGAGAGGTAAGGGTGGACTGCGCGGCCAGTAGAAAAGAGTAGAAACGGAAAGGGAAAGAAGTATGGGGTCTATTTATGAACTGCGGTAACAAGCAAAAGCAAAGAGCCTCGGTCACTGACTCTCTGCCTAGAGACGGCTTTGTATGTAAATCTCTCTCCCCCTTTTCTCTTCTGTATCTTCCTCCTCTTCCCGCTCCCACGATGTTCTATTTCTAGTCTGCGAATAAACCCTTATTTTTCGATCGGAACAAACGCTTTAAGAATTCCGTCGGCCGTATACATCCGGATAACAGTGGGATAGCGCAAAGTATAAAAAAAATGGTTGGTGATCTGAAAATTAAACCCGATTTCCACATAGAAAATGAAGTTTAAAAGTGATGGTAGATCATCGTACAAATTATACTTTTTCGCAAATAGACTTTTGTAAAATACAATTTATATAATTTAAAGGCACATAATGGTCTAATAAAGTCGAAATCTACACTACAAAAAATCATGTAAATTTGTATTGCAGGTAAAACTAAAAAACTAATTAGGTTAGAAAAAATATCAAGTTACAGAATGCTTTAATTTAATTTAAAAAAAAGGTTATGTATAAATCGAATGATCAAAGTCACGATAGCTCAAGTGGTAGAGTAACGGCGTATCTAGCCGAAGATAGTGTGTTCGAATCCCGCTCGTGACACTGACTTTTTTATCTCAACTAAAAACCTTATTAATTGAAATATATTAATTGGTCAAGCGGACCACGAAAACTAGTGAATTTAATAAGTGAAAATGAAGTATATCTTCGCTAAAAGCTCTCCGTGGCCATTTCATTTGTCGCCGAGAATCAAATAGATTACACGACATATGAAACATGGCAAAAAGGAGAGAAAATTCAAAAGGTGGGATTGAGATGGGAAGTTAGTGTCCGAGTGGATCGAAGTCACGATAGCTCAAGTGGTAGAGTAGCGCCGTATCAAGTAGCGCCGTCGTGGGTTCGAATCCGGCTCGTGACACTGATTTTTTTATCTCAACTAAAAACCTTAATTAATTGAGTTATGTATAAAGAAGACTGCGTGCGTTAGGTCCTTTAGTGGCTTCTATTTTTCGGTTATATCAATTATACTAGATCATTCATTTAAAAATAAACCGCATTCGTTTACAAAAATTTGCGACGATATTCAAACATTAAATTTTTCGATATTTATATTACATTTTCTATTTAATATCCTAGTTCAGATTGTAAGTTTCTTAATTTATATTTAAAAATCAGATTTAGGATTTAAATATAAAAGAAACACGCTCGGTTCCTTCGTAATGCTTTCGAGGAATATATCATCTTCATCCGGACTTTGGAACTATTTTTAAATTATCATTTATTTTATAGACCGATTAATAGAACAATCACTTCTTTTTATGTATAATTTTATGTAACTTTTAATCTTTATGTAGAGTATTGGTTGAAATGAAAGATGAATCAATTGAAAGAAGTTATTTGGTCTATCGGACTACAAAATATAATGGATTTAATAACTTTTAATTTTAAATGTAATTAATTTTCTGGTGACATTTTATATAATAACCAATTTTATAGTTTTTCAAACTTCTCAAATTAAAAGAAGAATCCTTATTTTTATTTTTCATATTTTTAAAATTTAATTTTCATGTGGTCCAAATTAAAAGAAGAATACTTTATTTTTATATTTAATTTTATATAATTTAAAATTTGAATTGTAATTAACTAACATGAACTTCTAAGAGAGTCCAATGATTTTATGATAAAATTAAACGAAGAATCCTTTATTTTTATACGTAATTTTATATAATTTTGAATTTTAATTGTAATTAAGTTTTTATATGATCTTCTAAGAGCTCAATTATTTTAATGTATTGAAATATATATATATAATTAACCTATTCTTAAACTTCAAAATATCATATTTAATGACAAATATTCAGTCAAATTAACTTTTCTTACTTCAAAACAACTCTTTTAACTTTAAAAGAACCCTTTTGATTTCAAATTAACCATTTATAACTTCAAAATAACTTGTTCAATTTCAAATGAACCCTTTCTTATATATTAAAATTAACTTAGAAGATGCTATGAAATATAAGCGCAAAGAATTCTTCGTTCCATTTGTGATATTTTTTTAAAATATCAAAACGATACCAATAATAATAAATAATTTTGATATTGTTTTAAATATAAAATCATTTATATCTAAGAACATCTTATGAAATTTAATTACAATTAACATTTCAAATTAAATAAAATTATATATAAAATGCAGGATTATCTTTTTAATTTGAGAATTTAAAATAAATATAAAATGATTTCTTATTTAAAAGATCTCATGATTAAAATCAAAAGTTATATAAAATTAAATATAAAAGCAAATCATTTTTCTTTTTTTTTCAATTAACGATTTTTTAAATATAAAATGATTGTTTATAGGCCAATTATTTTATATTTAAGGAAAATCACTATCTAAAAGCCAAATTTTATACTTAAAAAAATTCCCAAATTTTACATGAATTTTACCTCTATAGGATTACATTTCACACCATATCTAATATAATAAAGGGCTAATGTGAACATAAGAAGGTTTAATTTAAAGTTAAAAATGGTTATTTTGAACTTTAAAAAAATTTAATGCAAAGTGAAAAATGGTTAAATTGACGGGAAAAGCCATTGTGGTCCGGATCTATCGTTTTACAATAATTGTAACCTCCGTCTGGCTATACAATCTGGATTCTATCATGATCTTTTATATATAATTTGAATATTAAGGTTGGTATCAATCACATCAAGATTATTTCTTTAAGCTAATAAATAAATCGACCTTTCTTGGCCGTGAAGTTTAAAGCGGAACCAGGCCAAGCGTGGTCAAATATCAAGGGCGTACAGTCTGCCTTCTGGAAAATACATTGTTGAAAGATTTGAATTCATCGGATGGGTACGAAATTGTCCCGGACGGGTGCTACGAGGGTGTTGCAGCACTGACGGTTGTTGCAAGTGTTGCCCAACAATGGGCCATCACTCATTGCCCGCACCTGGTACGATCATACAGATTACAGTTTGCAGACAAAGAAACCCCATGCAAATTCCGGTCCGCCTCCGGCAAAAAGTGTCTTCTTTACGCGTATCAATTAAAAAGAGCTGTTCCTTCGGCCCGTAGCTTAATGGGCATTCTTACTCGTTCCGTTCTCAGAGGATACGGGGTGACGGTGAAATTCCGTTTAGTCCCGGCTGTAAAAACAATAATGAACTAAGTTATGTGTTCGTCTTAAATATAATTCTAGGTCTAGCAGATGTTGGCATTTTCCAGGATCAAATTTGTTCGAAACTTTCCTCCAGTAATCTTTTATATTCTATAACAATTCCCTGGTTCTATAACTATTCGGTAGTGTACATATTTTATGGGACCATCACGACCCTGAATTGATCCCAATTTGCTATCGGTTCAGTTAAACCAAGTATGTAGATAATTATTAAGATATCGTGAGATGCGGTCTGGTCACCCGACCGCATCTCACGATATCTGAATAATTATCGATTAACTGTAACTAATCTCTACACAAGTATATAGATTTTCTCTGTATTAAGCTAAAAATTTGTAGTGATTAGAGGCTGATGAAACTTGGAGTCGCTTATCGATATAAAAAATTAAAAACGAAAAAACAGGTCCGACCACCTCATTGAATTTTTTTTATCAACGTATGCTAAAGTTTGGAAAAGTTTTAGTAATAAAATAAACGCACAACTACTCACAAACAGAATACAAACTAACAATAAGACACAACAAAACTACTTTAAATTCTTTAAATATACACATCAAAAGACGGACAAGGAATGATAAACCAAATGCAGCCATATTCGCAGAAGCAATTTTACATAATTAAAAAAAAAATCCAGAAATAATAGCAAAACATAACATCACACATATGTAGATAGGTAGATGACATAACATAGTAGACAATAGCAACAACATCCTAAAGAGCACTGTTAGACCAGAACTAACTTCCCTGAAATATAAAATTCAACGCAGAAATAGAAACAAACGACAGTATCAACATCCTAGCCTTGATAATCACAAAAACAGAATCCAAAATACAATTTGAAATATATGTAAAACCGACAGCAATTGGAGTATCATGCGAGCCGACTCAAACCACCCACATAGACACAAAATAGCAGCAATGAAATACTTGGCAGACTAAAATCAATCCCACTACCCGAGGACAAGTATGAAAACGAATTAAGAAGAATACAAACCAATAACGGCTAAAACACACAATCAACAAAATAATAAACCAAACACGCACACAAAAACAAAACAACACCTCAAAAACACACCCTAAGCGGGGTCCACATTTATATACATTAGGAAAGAATAAAAGTTAGATATAGGTAAAAATAACACATTTAATACTAAAAAAATAAAAACAAAAATAAATACATAAATAAAAAATAAGTCACAAATATCATTTACACCTTTTAAAATATTATACAGATTAAAAAGAAAAAGGACCGAAGACCAAAAAGACCAACTAAAGTACGATTGTTGCCGAAAGGACAATTTGAATAAATTATTTTTTTGTTTTTTAATAATGAAGTAGTAACTGAGATATCATCAACTAGAACGTGACAGGAATAGAGAAGAAGCTCACTACTTAAAAGGCTTTCAAGTATGTAAGTTGCACTTCCAATTATGCTGGAACAAAAATAAATACAAGCACAAAGGAATCTTTTCATTTTTTCACTCGAGAAAAACCATCATATAGTACAAAAAAATTAAAACTTCTTATGACTAGAATTAGGGATGAACATTAAAAAGTAAAAACTCATTTCCTTTTTTTAATCTAATATTAATCGATTGATATGTATAAGTTAAACTTTGTACATAGATGCACGGAAATACATTATTCAGTTTTCCAATCAGTTTGGTGTTTTGGCAATCTGGGGTCATCCCTCAGTCTTATCCGTCAACAGCTCATTTTAGCACCCAACTTAGGTATTAAACCTAGGAAAAAATTTACTCATTCTGAAATACAATATTCTCTATTTACTTACAATACTCAAGTATAATAAATAACTATCTAATTAATATTCTGTCAGTATACATTCTCTCTAATAAATACGTTCACTCTCAATATACAGAAAAGGATACAAAAACCTAAATATCTGCTATAAAACAGCCCAGTTTCTTCCAAAAATCGCTCCAGAGGACGCGAAATCTCGCTGCATTGTTCAATCATAATTTTTATATCGGGTTGCATACCTACACTCTGTTAATATGGAACCTTTGAAAGACACCCTTCAATTATGTCGGACACATCGAGGAAATTTTGCAAAGTTGGTTCACTAGCTCTGACAGCAATCACGCAGCATTTCTCTACCTTTAGGAGTGGACTTGCACAAAATATCTTACGATATTGAAAACTCAAAAAGTGTCCTCAATGCCAGAGAAACGTATGGCAGTCCAATATAGGCAGAACAGAATGATCAGTAAAGACCGAATTACAAATTTATCTTCTCATAAACCGCACAGAGAAATATCACAATGTTTATACTGCTGACTTTCCTGTACATTCTAATACTATCAGTACCACCTATGCCCAATTTTGTCTTTTAACCTGACTCCTATCTAAGCAACCTCCAACATCCAAGAAAACTTCGTTCTTACCAAAGACTAGTGCAAAACGTAGAGGACAATACGGAATGAGGTACAATATATTTTTTGACTGAAATAAATCTTTCCGTACATATAAAAAAAGGTGCTACCACATCCGCTCAAGTCTATACCTAAACAACAGCCTTGGTACCCCCATAAAAGACTTAAGAGACAACAATTTGACTGAGGGCTTGGACAACTACAAAAACCTTTAGGACCAAAATCGGTTTTCACCATCTAACTGAACTCAAGACATTACTGCGACCACTTGAACATAGGGAGTGGAACTGTCATGTTATTAATCAAAAGTACTTAGACAAAGGGTCAAAGCTTTTTATCCCGTCACTGATCTGACTATCAAAAATACTTTTGTCAAATAGCTGATATTGCTTGCTTCCAAATGTTCAACACCAAGCTCTTGATCCTAACCCAACTGCCAAAGTCCTCTCGATACTTTTCTATCAGAGAACGCGCCACGTTGCCTTAAATGGCGATGGCCTCGAGACTTCCACGTCCCTTAATCCCTCATCTTGAATCATGTGTCCTCCTGGTGCAGTTCTCTCCTTAGTTCAGTGTTGTGACTGAGTCATTGCACCTACTTTAAACCCACGGTTTGTTGGCCTTTTAAATTATTAGTTAACATTTTAACGTCCTGATGACGTGTATATATTCGTCTAAAGCTCGACCACCACTCTGAGTGTTTTTTTAATGTATAATTGTAAAGGTAAATAAATAATTATATTACTGCATATGTCAAACTAACGAACTACGCTTTCGATCTAATCGTTCACACCGAGGAATCCGAAATTCTAGGAAATAAGAATCGTAACGTCCTATTAACTGTCGCATAAACGTAAGGAGTTAACCGGTTAAGCCGTGCGGTGGGCGCAAGTGGCGATAAAGGTCGGATGGCGTGGGTGGGTTGGCCTAGGTTATGAACCCCGGCCGGGATGTCCGAGAAAGAGGGAGAATCGGAGGAAGAGAGAACGAGCCGGCGGAGTGAGAAAGAGGGAGAGTTATTCCTGTTTACACAGTCAAGGAGCCTGACCTAGACAACAGAGCACCGCCAGGGATCCAAGACGTTCCGGAGGTCAGTCCCCACTTTTACCTCCACCCTACATTTACTTACAAGATGCTCACCCAATTTGGACATTTTGAGCACTTCACGTTTCAAGAACTAAAAAGGTCTTATTTACGTCGAAATTGGCTGAATTATTCACGTCTATCGGATAATTTTTATTATGTAAGACTTGTAAATATTTTATCATGCAGTAAAACCAATCACCTTCAGATAAAAATAAAAACATGATAATCATTAATTTTTTTAATAGACTGAAAGTTATGACATATCATGAGCCATCTTGTTGATTTTAATTTTAATAATAAAACTCTCAAAGTTAATTATTAGACAAATATAAATACCTTATATTAAGTCTGTATGGCCGGAGAGGTTGATGTTGATGTCAACTACAGGCTTAATTTAATTTAATTTTCAACCATCGATTTATTTTATGACTTAATGGATCAAGTACCATGGGACTTTTGTATGTCAAATCTAATATAACTAGAACCCAGTACACACGTGTTTATGACAAGTAGATGATAAGTGGGTTTACGATAAACGTTTTTTAATGTAAAATCCAGCAAAAAACGTTTAAAAAGCTCAAAATAAATAATAAATAAATAGTAAGATTTAATTGTTCTATTGTGTATTAATGGCAAGTTTTTTTAATCCAAATATTTACTCTGGTGTTAAATCCAATTAGGAGCTTTTGTATTTAAGAGCTTTTTATCGGATTTCATGCAAAAATGCCGGTGTATAAAGCTCATTTAATTATCTACAATAAAAGAATTGGCCCGTTATTTTTTACCCCGCTTTTGAATTAATCGGATAAAAGTGCGCCTGAAATCACGATCGGGCTCGTTGAAAACGTTTTTATTCGGCAATTGACTTTCAGCCGGGATAAAACCTTCCGGATTAATTATATAAACGGTGTAGTTTTCAATTCCCGTATAATTGTCCCAGTCCTTTTCAACTCTACTCTCTACAAAAAAAGTACTTGCTATTTTTTTTTTTGGACTAAATTTCTACCGTAAAGTTGCTGGAGCTAATCTTGCATACAGGGCAGGCAATCTGAAAAAGAAAAATCTGTAAGAATGCGACCAACTATGAAGGCTCAAATTATCCTATGGCTCACTAATCTGCTGGGCCAAAGCTCAGCAAAAACAACCACGTCAAATGCACAAGAAACACTGTTTAATCTACCTCCGCAGGAAATACTTTTGCAAGGAGAAGCGAAGAAAAGCTCATTTAGGCTCCACAAACAATAAAATTGGATGGGAAAACACTTCTGGCACACAACAATAATTATTGAAATCAGACACCCTTTCTTAGAAAGGGGACTAACTGATGATCCCGGCAACACTCTTTACAGCATCCTATAAAGTCTCAACAGCTTCAAAGGAAACGAAGAATTCAGCAGAATTGTACAACAATTTTCTCTCCAAAACAAACCAAGAAACCGGATCAGGTATTTTCAACCAGTTAGTAAAGCATAGAATGTAAAAAGAAAATCACATCAAAATTAATCAGCGAATCAATCCAAAATCTCCAAAACCCAGAGAAACACAATAGTGACATCTTGGACATTAGGAAACAAAGGAATTTTGGGTAACGAAAAGACAGACACATTGGCCCTAGGAGGACCTGCAATTATATGTCGTTATATATGCCCTGAACATATTCTGGGTATAACAAAAACATACACAGAATCCTTCATTGACAGAATCATTCATTCATGGATCCAGAAAAGACAAAGGACAAGTGGATAAACTCTAGGGGTGCTAGGCAAAGTAAACCTATGATAAAAGAACCTTCACCAAGACTGGCAAAATCACTGCTGCAGAGGAGTGATAGGATTATTAACCGGTCACTGACATCGAGAAAACGTCTACATAACATGGGCATATATAACGATGGTCCCATTTGCCGATTATGAAATGAGAAGGAAGAAACAGCCATCCATATCATCTTCGAATGCGAAGTCACGGCTGAATGAAGTCATATCCTAGCATACAGAAAAAACCTAGGGAATGAATTTGTAGCAGCAACGTCAATGACCTAATACTTCTGAAAATAAGGTTTGAGTCGTTTGCACTGAACTAGGGAGCTAGGAAGGTACAATAAGCCAGAAGGTTGCAGTGCCTGGAGAACACAAACCCCGCTTCCTGGTATCCTCATCATCATCACATCCCTGTTGTGAACCATACCTACGACTCTATCTGGGCAAACGACTGGCATCACTGCTACGGAGAGCAAAACTCAGAGGAGCGATAAGACTTTAGACCTACATAACACGGTGTATTCAATGATGACCGCGTTTCTTCTCCTGGCGCGGTCAGTGCGCTGGGTCGTTTGAGAAGATCTTGCGCATCAGGAGCACGGTCGATAGGTAGACCACAATAAGTCAAAACCGCAGTAATAGTCCTCATCCAAACCTGATTATAAGTCGGTTGACCAACTTTAGGTCAAAAACCCGATGTGCCGGCAAGGAGATAATGGTTACTCACTTAATACGGGTATCTTTCCTTATAGAGAAATTTGCTGGAATACAGCGGAGAATCCCCAAATCCTATTTTTGTAGAAAACTGGGTTATTTCTGTACATATGGAATTTTTCATTGCGGTTAACGGGTTTATTATGTGTTAATTGTTTTGTGAGAATGTATTTATAAGCGTGAACGTGTGTGTAGGAAGAACGCCGAAGGCGTCGCTACTCTATTGACCCTCAATTAGGCTAGTTTATATTTACAAAGGGTGATGGAGATATATCGAATACTTCATCCTACTTGGGTGAATGGTTTATCACTAAGAAAAACCGTTTTTAAGAATGAGTGTGTTTAGGCTAAATATGCAAGTCGTTGAGGAAAAGTAATCATGTTGTCAATACACTCAGGAGCGTAAATTTGGCGGTGCTGATAACATAAGGAAATCTGCACATTGGGAATTCTCAATTTTTTCAACCCTTGCAAACAGTACAAAAATGAGAAAACTTAAAATGAAACAGACGAATAACATATCTGAAACAAACTTCGGCCAACTTTCTAACAAAAGTTACATGTTTCAACAACAAATCGACTAGCTTAGAGTAATACTATTCAAAAATTGATTAAAGAGATTCTGTATTTTTGAAAAATTTGGTTCGTGACCCCTGTAGAAAAATGCAGATCTGTACCTTTTCAACATATTCAATTGGCCGGATATCGGCGTTGTTCGGCCGTTGCACACCTGATGGGACCTTGTCACGAAATCGATTTCCTTAAATCATGTAGTGCCACCAGGTCAAAAACACCCTTACCATTGATCGGGAATGGCCATTAGCAGCCGGGAAGAAATGTCAATTGGCAATTAGGCCATTTTTCGGCCAACCAAAAATGAAATTTGGCTTGATTTTATTAAGTCCTAATATTAAGAAAAATAGAATTTGCCACACTAGTCGTACACTCAATTGAATTGAACTCTTGCCACTTTCAATAAAAATCTGCTCATAAATAACACACAAACTAAAAAAAAATCTTGCAAAAATAGAGTATGAAAAATATAAACTCAGAAATAGCAAGTAGACTAAATAATACCACTCTGTTTTACTGATGGGTCTAATGGTTTTGATGCAACCATGCAGGTTTTTTACACGAACGGAAAGAATTCGTGTTCACTCTCAGTTAACTGGTAATGACAATGGTAACCGGACAGCTAAAAAAAACAAAAACGAATTGTATCCCTTTGAAAATTTTAAGGCAGAAAATAATCGCAAAAGGTAGATAAGGCATACTAAGAACATACCGAGACTAATTACAAATAGTGTTTGAACATGGACACATGTAGAGGCGCTAACAAGAATACGAATTAGACATATTCGGCTGACCCATGGGCTTATTAATGCTTTTTGAAACCCAATATATCAAGTGGCTGAACAGTTATCCCTAACCCAGCATAATTTTGCTGTGTACAATATGACCGAAAAAGAGTGTTTCGTAGCAATGAGGTGATATTATGAGAAATTATAACAATTTAATCTATAAGTTGTATCATACAGGATAACTGATACCAGAAGAATGTAAAAGTAGTAAAGTAATTCAGTAATTAATAATCATGGGGGCTTAACGTCCAACTACCTGTTGGGTGTCGTAGACTAAGTGTCAAACCACTTTACAATATATTTTTCATACCCTTATCATTTAAAAAGTATGGGATCTGTCAAGATTCGTACCCAGATACTCTACCGTGACAAATACGAGTCGGACGCGAAAACCACTCGGTCACCGCGGTCCCCTTGCTAAAAATGTATCCTAGTTAGAAAGTTAATACACTTTACTATTATTTCACATAGATATGTAAATAAATGTAAAATATAAAAAGAGTAAAATATTTTATTATAAAAATGATAATAAATATATTATTCTAAAAATGTTAATTGTTTTTCAATCACATTTGATTAAATTTTTATTTATATACAAGCAACAACAATTTTATCATTCGGGATATAAATTATTAGGTCACATATTTTGCAATCTGTCATTCGTAACTTTTTTGCATAATTTTTGTAAAATTGTGCATTTACCCAGAAAATGAAAGTGGTTTTCGGACACCTTCTCATTCCACACGGAGCAAAATGTTGTTACCTCCCCAAACTGCAGGGTTTACAAGTAAATTCAAAATTTCCCTCTTAGAGTTAACGACGGGTGTTGATCTGCGAGTCGGTGAACTCAACCTGCGTCCGTTTTCACTCGCGAGTATGTCCCAACGCCGGTTCAGCATGATTTCCCTCTTAGACAAGTATTTATTTATTTGTACAATAAAATCTTTTTTAAACTATTTTTATGCAGGATTCTCTACTACCTCTTTTATCTTTACCATTCTTGGTAACAGATTTTTTTAAAATAATGTATTTTGCCGTATTAGTAGTCACGATTCGGGGTAGCTTAGAACCGTTAAAATTTCGCGTATAATTTCAAGGAGCAATGTAAATAGGGATTGGTTTCGACATATTTCTGGCAGCCCCATACCTGAGCCATCATAATAACACACCAACAACTGTTCTGAAAAAATCCGAACATTCGATATCTTACCATTACCCAAACCTTTCATACCTTTAACAAGTCTTGAGATTCCCAGTTCGAATATTTTAAAGTTCAAAGTTTCCATTTGGAGAGTCAAATGCCGATTTGAAGTTCACAAAAATTTGTAGAGTTTATGGCGTAAACAGATCTACTATATACTTGATATACTGTATCCTTGATGAACATTTCAAAGAAAGAAAGTTTCCGCGGAACACTGTCATTGTTGATGAGAAGAAACCAAGTCAATCACGTTTACAATCGATATAAAAGTGATCTCCGGTGGACCTACACAATTCTGCGCTCTTTGAAATAGGAAAGATTTTGTTGGTTTTATCTACTCGAACTCGGAAAAAAAACCATTTGGCAACCTGCGATTTTCATAAGGATCATGTGCAATTGTGTAATAGCATGACGTATAGCATAGCATTTTCAGTTTTATCGATCCTTTGTACCATCATTGCATAAAAGTTCCTTGCTTAAAATTTGTCCTTAAGCATTTAGGCGACGGAACTAGGGGAGAAGTTATTGGGTTGTCCGGAAAATAATGCAGGATTTTGGTATTAAACAAAAAAAAAGAAACTAGTTACTTTAAAGCAATGTTCTTTAATCAAAATAATTTCCCATACTCTCAATACATTTCTCCCAACGTGTTGGTAACTTATTAATTCCGTCTGAGTAGAATTCAGAATTTTTAGAATTGATAAAGTCAATAAATGCATTTTCCAGTTCCGTTTGATTTTTGAATATTATGTGTTGTAAGTAGTGGTCCAGGTGTCTAAAAAAATGGTAGTCAGTAGGCGAGAGGTCCGGAGAGTAGGGTGGGTGAGGCAAAGTTTCATAGCCAAGCTCCAATAATTTTTGTGACGTTACACGTGACACATGTGGTCGAGCGTTGTCATGCAACAAAATGGGCCCTTTCCGATTGACCAAAGAGGGCTTCATTACTGCCAATTTCTGATGCATGGTATTAATTTGGTTACAGTATGATTCAGCATTGATGGTTTCGCCAGGATTTAAGAAGCTGTAGTGTATTAAACCAAATGAAGCCCACCATACCGTAACCATTACCTTTTTTTGATGAGTTGGGGGCTTTGGAGCTTCTCCTTTGTCGAGCCACTGTCCAGAACGTCTAGTGTTATCGTAGAGAATCCACTTTTCGTCACATGTAACAATTCTGGCCAGAAATGGGTCATTTTTGTTTCGACAAAGAAGTGATGCACAAACATCAAAGCGCTGATTTTTTTGGCGATCGTTTAATGAGTGTGGAACCCAATTTTCGAGTTTTTTCACTTTTCCAATCGCCTTGAGGTGGTCAGCAAGTTCTCGAACAGTTGTTTTGGGGTTTTCTTCCACCACTGATCGCAGAACATCATCATTAAGAGAGGAAGGCCTTCCACGACCTTCTTCATCTTCAAGGCTGAAATCTCCCTCCCGAAATTTTTTAAACCACCTTTGCACAGTACACTCATTAACACAACCCTCGCCCCAGACTTGGTTAATGTTTCTAGCCGTTTGGGCTCCGCTTCGGCCGAGTTTAAACTCGTAAAAGAAAATCGTACGAAATTCTCGCTTTGACATTATAAGGATGACTGAATTATTTCCAAGTAGCGGAATGCTACAGAGGTAAACAAACAATATCATTTGGAAGAGGATTAATAAGTGTTGACATTCATACAAATGAGTAATCCTGTAAACGTAAACAGAATATTTTATATAGATTTTTTTTAATGAAAACTTAAAATCCTGCATTATTTTCCGGACAACCCAATAGAAATACGTGGCCCCTGGCGGTCCGCCCCAGAACCCTTTCTGCGTCCACCGATAGCAAAGCACAGCACAAATACATAAGTATAATAATTACGAAATGTTATATAATAATTATTTATTATTTAATTTAAAATTAAGTGATATACGATTTTAAGATAGGTACATTCATATTTAACAATAGTAATAATGCAATTATATTATTGTTATTATTTTAATACTTTTTTCTCGTGGTTTTTTTAAATTTTAATGATTTTTTAAAAGTATCAATGTTTTTGTTTTATTTTTTATTATTTAATTGTGGAGGGATTTTCTTTTTGATGTTACCAGACTGACCATGATTTACGTTTGGTTTGAGCCGGGTTCGCCGGGAGTGCTGTAGAAGCTTCTGCGAGTGCAGCTCCGATCTCACAGAGCTCACCACCTTCCTGAGTCGGCCAAAACCGCCAATTTACAGACTTCGGTCTTTGTTTTGATATGCTTTGCGAAATTTGATAAAAGACTGGCTTTCTATTTTTACGAAGTACATTTTAATGTAAAACTAAGTATGATCCATAAGGTACTTTTACATTAGCATATGCTAGTGTTATCTAAAATCTAATCAGTTGGCGCGTAAAGGATTATTGGCGGTTAACGTTTATTCAAAAATTTGAAAAGTCCTTTCTCATCTAAAAACAATGATACACATGAATTCATCGATTTTTTTTTGAAAATATTGAAGTTTTCTTTCAGAACTCGATAATTTCAAATTTTCTTATCCTTTTTTTTTTAGTTTTTGTTTTTATTGATTTTTACATCTGAAAACAATTCCAAACGTAAAAATGCTTTTAATACAAAACAATTGACATGACAAACATGTAAGGAGAAATCACCCGGTGCTGATCATCCTAAGAAGAAGTAAATAATGACTTTTTCAATTTTCTTCGTCCAACGTAGGCCATCACGTGGCCATAGGCGTTTCAGTTGACGGAGAGGATTATTTGGGATGGTAGTCGAGCTGAAGGTCGTGAATAGGTTTTCGCTACATATGAACCCAAGGAATATTAAGGTCTCCTTGTAGTGTGAGGTAAACAATTTTTCTTAGAATTTTTGATTGGAATCGTTGGACGGGTTGGGGGGTTAGAATGCTTGGTTGGCCCCCAGAGATCGATCGCATAAGTAGACAGCTATTGTATTGTGCAAACCCCAAATATGAGCAATCAAACGTATTTAGAAAGTACACCTCTTTCAGTGGAAATAAATACTATCGATGCTTGTGCCTTAGAATATCTTAAAAGGGTTTATTGTTAAAAATATCTTCATATGATAGACGTCCAAGCCGCTCTAAAATCATTCGTAAAAAAGTCACAATAAATGCTGAATTCATCCAACGCTTCCATATCAGGGAACTGACGACGTTTGGAGGGCACAAAGGAATTCTGGGTAATAAGCAAACAAATTGGCCAAGGGATGATCACCAATACAGGCCCAGAATCTATCAAGATCCAACATAGACTCTTCCAGCTCAGAATTGGTCCACACAAAACTAAAGAAAAATGAACGAACTCCAAATTTATCAGATACCACTCACGATTAAACCTCACCAGAACTGACACCATTGTTACAATGGGAGGGGGGAGAACTCAGAGGAGCGATAAGGCTACACATCGGCCATTGGTATCTGCAAGAAAAACACCTACACAACATGAGTATCTACAATAATGTATTGTACGCACAGAGGAAAAACTGGATGCCACCCACAAAGCGGAGTACCAAGAAGAACCGCGGAAGGGATTGCAGCAATGACAGTAATGACAAAAACTAGGGGTCGTCAGTAAAAATTAGGGCTACTGGTCACCATATCTGAAACCCCTATAAACATGGATATATATATATATATANTGGGGCCCAGATAGAGGGGAGAGACAGGGTTCCCGCCATGTAGGGCCTCCGTTGACGTAGTGGCGGTGAACATCCTACATATATATATATATATATATACAAAGATGACCTCATTTTTAGGTCAAGCTGGGGGAACATTCTGCCAGCTATATTATCTTGGAGATAGAATGAGATTCCTAAAAGAAAGATCAAGCCAATTGAACTGAACTAACCAACTATGAAAAGGACAATAAGCCGACTACCAAACCAACTAGAATCCTTCTCATATCATAACTCGCACATTCAATTTAAAGCACGTGCACCATATAGCCTGCATTGTCAAATAGTTTAAAACTGTCCTAGGTAGGGGTTTAGATTGTTATTGTCCACTAAATTTCATTCTTTACTCAACATGTCTTCTTTCCTACGAAGTTCGTGGATAGTATGGATCCTACTGCCACAGAAGTGTTTCGGACATATCGGCGGTTATAGCAGCAACTTTCATAACAAAGGAATTGGGTTCTTCGTTCTCGTTCTATCTCGACCTTTATTGGACTTTAACGCTCTATTTGATTGGCGAACGGACATATGTTTATATTTTTGTATACTATGTTGAACCTGAGTGTATCTCTCAATTGCGTGGATTTCGAACATATACGTGTACATGTCTATGGGCTCTGACGATCAATTTTTGGGCCAAATATTCGTGCTTATGTACATGCTTGCGATCTATCGTGCCTAGGATAATATTTTTACTGATGTTTTTTCCGTTTTCCTACTCATTTTGATAATTACAGCTATCTGGAAGCTTTGTTTAAATTCATATATCCTAGCCCTAACGAGTATTATTTTTAAAGAACTTTAACCATTTAACTTAAATTAAATGCTGGAATCGTGAGAACTGGTGTGTTTAATGTCTTAGCATTTACCTTTTCTACTTTTTATGCATGCCTAGTTTTTAATTAAAATGAACACAATAATTGAGGGTGTTTTTCCTTTTGTTTTGGTTGTAATAATACTTCCTATTAGGTTTTACAATGGTAATAAAAGTATATAGGATTATTTATGCAAGATACTATTTTTTTTAACGGTCTTCTTAAAAAGATGTCTAAATAGGGATTTGGAATATCTGTTGGAATCCACCGGTAGCTGGATGTAATGGGCAGCCTTTTTAGACTGTATCTTTCATTGCCTTCAATGACGTAATGCGCGTTTCCCCAAAGCAAAACTAATTCTTTCACCCTCATCGTTGAGTCGCTTTACTTGGACCTTAATGTACTCACATAATTGGCTATGATGATTTGGATTCTTTATAGCTGAGGTCAGTATAAAAATTATTTTCTTTTAGATCCCCAACGAAATACACTTAACCTGTATAAGCCCATTATGTCAGAGCACTCCTGGACAAAGCATTGACTTTGTTGATTTTTATTGACGATTGAACCACTCCCCCCACCGGAGGTATAACCTTCGAATCGTTGAAACGAATAAATATATGATTCAGTAAAAACTGTCAAATTTTCAAATATCCCATTCATCTCGTTCCTAGAAGCTATGAGTATAGGATATTATCATGTTAGGATGTTCTTGTCTTTCTATTTAAGTTGTAGTTAGTTTAGAGATTATTCTTTATTGTGTCATACATAGTTTTCTGCTGTCCGTCATCATTTGAAATAGGGGGATTAGTCCTTATTATTTTCTCCATACCAGTTGTGGAGTAACATATTTCCATTTGCTCCGGTGATTCTGATACATAACAAGCTTTTATATTTTTGTGAAATCTCTTAGTTTTATTCAGAAATCGTGAGATGCGGTCTGGTGTGATGTAGGTTTCAGAAAAACATTTTCTTAATCGTGCCAACGTTTCGATCTTTATTGAGATCATCTTCAGGGCTCAAAGTGTTTGTCTTCTGTGTAATTGTGCCATTCTTGCGTGTCGTGTTGAGAGTGTCCTTAGTCTCTTAGTTTTGTTATTTAAAAAAAATATTTTATCCCAGGCAATCACACCGTAGCGAGGATCGGTCTTACCATCATGGTGTACATCTTTCTAGCAGAGTAGCTACTCTACAATCCTCTTCTTTGTAGTAGTGCCAGTATGTTCTTTGAAAGCCGGTGTTCTGTCCAGTGTAACTCTTAGGAATTGGATTTTTTTAAATCACTATGTTGTTTAGTCTGATTTGATTCATCCGATCCATTCAGCTAATCAAATATAAAAACTTAGAAAATATACAAGTAAAACAGATGAAAAGTTTAACACATTTCGATTTATAATTTTTTTAATAATGTTGAATTTTATTATTGAAAGTAACTTTAAGTAACGTGTGCATTTTTATATTTTTAGGAACGTAGCTGCCACGACGGTTAAGTTCGGCGCTCATCATAATAAGGTAAGGGTTCCGGGTGCGAATCCAGTAGCCCTGAACCTAACATACTTATAATTTTGTTTAATATCAAAAAATAAGAATACCCCAGCACCCTTGCGGGTGACATGACCTCTGCTGTTGTAAATCCCCGTAAAAAAATCTTATCTTTCAAGCAGTCTCGATCAAGCTAATATACTTTTTTAGTAGCTGAACCTCTTGAAAAATTATAAATGTTGTCTTATAACAAAACATAACTAAATTCGTATTAAAGGGTAGTTTTGAAATTAATTCATGAACTATTTAATTTCTTATTTCGTTTAATATAGATTTTTCATGACCCAAAAAAGCTTACACCGTTCATGTTTCATGATCAATGTTGTTCAAATGTACGGCACAGCATATCTTCGCGCGGTTATATATCACAAATAATGTCCGTCATCGATGGTAATGATTACCTGCAATATAATATAATATTATTATATTAATGATGTTAACGTGATGTTCGGATTGATGCGAAGTACAACGAACACAATTTTAACCGTTTCATGTCGAACATGATGTAAATAAACAATAACAATAATTTAATTATCGATTATGTTATTATGTTATACTTCTGAAAATAACTTAGGACATTTCTAAGTAGGCGCATTCGTGAATGTAAAAGCTTGACGGTAGAGTGTGACAATATATATTTTTTTTACATTTCTTTTTAAGATATTTACAACCATAGAATTATCTACAACAAGTAAATATAATGACTATGGTAAAATAATTAAATTGTATAGTCTTGAGCGGTGAACACATACACTCAGTAGTCGAACTCTATAAATATAGGAACTCAGTTTTCACTCGCCATTACTTAGCTTAAGATCTCGAAGCATCGACGCTTCATGGGTGGTGAGTACTACTAGGAAGGGAGGCTGATGGAAGGTAGTTTTACTAGGAGATTGGGATGACTAGTGGGTGAGAAGTGGAATTTGTTAAATCTCGATTTTCATGGCGTGGAACTTAAGGGATGTTCATGGTATACAGGGTGAATTGCTACTCGTGCTACAAACTTCTCCAGTAGATTCTTCACCCTAAAATGAACAAAAAAGTTCATATTGTCCATGGTCCGATTCTNTGAGAATCGGACCATGGACAATATGAACTTTTTTGTTCATTTTAGGGTGAAGAATCTACTGGAGAAGTTTGTAGCACGAGTAGCAATTCACCCTGTATAGTCATAAGTTAACCCATGGGAACAGCAGTGTGCTACAGATTAGGATTTTATTAATGAGTTATAGTTTTGATCGTCTGTATAAAAGTCGAGAGAGAAGTATGCCTGTAAAGTTTTTCTCGTTTCACCCTGGTATGAGGATTCCACGTGAGACGTTGGTCAATAGACGGTCGTGGAACACTGTCGATGAATACAGTGGTGTAGTAAATGTACCATTTATGACAGTATAGAACGAACCAATAACAGTATCTTTGATGTCAGCAGTATGTATTAAAGTAAAGAATAGAACCAAAAAAAACTGCTGATGTGGGAAGAATACACAGAATTACAGTTGGCAAGGTAGGATGTCCATGTGCATGGTATGCAACAAGGAGTTACGGGCATAGTCTCAAGTAAGGTATATACACACTAACTAACACAGCAGAATCTCGTAGAACCACAAGAGTTGCGCAGCTATGGACATGTCAAAGTCAGATATTTGAATTGAATAAAAAACTTCAAATGTTCAAGTCTAACGTCACTATTCATAATGCTTGAGCATTTTTTTCTCAGTTAATTGTTCCTTCCATACAATTTAAGTATCATTCCAATCTTTCGATCATCTTTAAGCCTGTTTTCACTAACGAAGATGCCCTCGCGACTTTCTCGTTCTTTAAACCCTTACATCATTGGAAAGTATTGGGATGATTACGGTTGTCATTAGGATTTCCAGCATCCAAGGAACCTTGAGGGACTCCTGGTCGGAAAGGTGGATGGTTCAGTTTGAAGAACCGCACTTTACTCAGAAGAACGATGGGTTAGGTAGGACATCAGGAAGGGAAGTAGAAAGGATGCGTTATTAAAAACCCACTTCTAAACTCGGACAATATTGGACTGTGAAAAACCTAAAAGGTCTAGTTTTGCAAGCTATTAGCAGTTAAGCCCGGCGTACCTTCATAAAACGAAAATACCAAGAAGCTCTTTAGTACGACATTAAGTCACACACAAGTCCAAGCTAAAGAAAACGATTAACAGCCTGATTCCGAATTGGAATTTTCGTCCTGTGATCAGATATCAAACACAAAGCCCAAATAGTTCCAATTGTGATAGTATCTACGAATACGAGAATATATAAGTTTTTTGAGTGTATGAGTGTGTTGAGTGTTTGTTCGTTTTTAGGTCTATTTTATACGTTTTCATATTCAAGAACTTTTATTATTTTCTCACTAAGGTTAACTGTAACGTAGACTAATAAATTAATCCGGACTTGTTTCTTCTTTTTGATTTTTGAAAAGATTAAGAATATAAATAAATTCTGGTAAGAATAATTAAATGTAAACAAGAGGTCAGCAAGGCCGACGATTTTCGAGCAAATTTTGGATTAACAAAAAGAAATTTTCCTTACCTACACATTTTCCATTTTTGTTGTGTTTATAAGTACGTAATGTACATGCTTGGAGAGCCAAGTTTGGGGTGGATGGGAGAAAAAAAGCTCATCTTCTAATAAAAAATTATACTTAGGACACATTTAATGCAAGCAATTTTTTACGTAGACTCAGAGTTTAAATTAAATAATCAAGAAGTGACGGTAAAGTATTTAAGTACCTACTTGTCTATAAATATTCAATATAGTTTGGGATTTCCTACGTCTGGTCTGATGGGCTAGATTGTAGTAAACGATCGTTTTAATCCGCCTAGTGTTACTGGTTCTATCTGGTGTTTCGGTATTTTACAATTTTCTTTGCGGGCGAACATAAATTTTACAAAAACTAGAAAAAGTACCAACGAAAATACTGAGAAAACGAGTATACAATAAAAAATTATCTTAGGAAGGAAACGTAAAATAAATCATATTTTATTACCATGTTCTGAAATGAATGGATTGTTTGTTTGATTACGAAAATTTCGGTTGGCTAGTTTAAAATAAGAGAAAATATTCTTTCGGATTGAGACGTCGCCTGTCTTATAACATCGGGTCAAGCCGTGCGTTGGGTCGATCCAATTTGGCATTCAGGCCTGGCACATACACGTACGCGGCAACGCGTGATTAGACTGGCTCATCGAAATCGATGCAAATAAGCCAACTATCTCAATTCGGCACTAATCCCGAGAGGCAAATCCCGTATCTCCGCACTACTGCATCCTGGAGATATTAAAACTTGAGTTTTTTTCGTTAGGCGGTTTGACCAAACTAGACCATAATTGGTTCGCCTTTCTTCTCTGCAGTTCTTGATCTTCAGTTCAATCACTAAAAAAGTCAATTGTTTGAGGTTTCCATAATTTTAATTAAACCCGATTTATTATTAGTTTTGTCAAATCTATATGACTTATATAACACCGAAATTTTAGGGTCAATTAAACATTCCAACTCCCAACGCATCCAATGAATCACAAATCTTAAGAAAAATTGTTAATCCTTTTTATATATTTCAAACCTCACCTTACATCGAGATTCCGTTAGTTTCAGAAGCCAATTATAAAAATACCATCAATCCCTTTCGGTACATCCCAATGGCCAGGTCTAGGTCTATCCACTACTCACCCTGAAAATACTGCACTCTCCGTGTACACTGAAACACCGGTCTATGCCCACGAGATGCCCTAAGTTTGAATTGGGGTACAAATGGAGAACCGTATCATTACATTATATGACCCCTGACTCCTTTTCAAATTAAAGAGTATCCTAATCACAAATCCTCAATATGTGCATACAATAAATTAACAATGTATTTGGACGGAATCAGCCAAGCCATCCAACACCCAACGAAGATATAATACCTTCTACAAACCATATGTGACCCACATGATCCAATTACGTTCTGAAATCGGTTCTGAATGTTCAGAGATCACGCCCCTCAAGGCCGGCGTTCCCCAAGGGAGTGCCCTAGGACCAATTCTATACACAATCTACACTTGTGGTACACATTTTACACCATAACACCTACATTACGACCTTCGCGGACGACACCGCAACTCTTCTTATCTTGACTCTAGTAGCGAAAGCAACCCAAGACAAACTAGATCTCACTACCACTTGGTGGCGCATCAAGGGAAGATCAAAAGAGCTGGCACGTAAAGAAGATGTGTAAAAAAAGCACGTGCCCACTAGAGAACATACTCCCTCCATAAACCCTCCATCCAACCAAATCCGTTACTTTGGGTGCTACTTGGACAACACATTTACTTAGAACTCTCACATAAAACTAGAACAACCAGAACTGAACGAAGATAGGGACAATTCAAACGCCCACTTGGACCAAAATCCACAATGAGTACACACAATAAATTAACACTATAACAGACCGATTTTGACTTACGAAGTCGACCCGAAAGGTTTAGCCAAGCCATCCTAAATTTAAAAAATCCAATCCTGGCGAAATGACGGAAGATAGGGACAACTCAGTCGCCTACTTGGACCAAAATCCACCATATAAAAGACCGATTTTGACTTACGGAGTCGATCCACTGGGTTTAGCCAAGTCATCCTACATCAAAAAAATCCAATCCTGGCGAAATGACGGAAGAAAGGGACAATTCAGTGTCCTACTTGGTCCCAAATCCGCAATGTGTGCATAGAATAAATGAACAACGTACAAGACGCTAATCATACTGATTTGGACGCCTAGCCATCCAACATAACGAAAAGCCAATCTTTTCAATAAAAAGTCTCCGTCGCTTCCTCAACGCTCGCTTCTACGTCACTAACCAAAACATCCACAAATACCTAACCATCCAATTTGTGTCGGACAATCCGAACATGATTCGGTAACTTCTACTAAAATTACTCTTTCCACGCCCATCCACTAACTTAAGCACTGCTCTTCCAACCTGCCACCCTAACAATCCTCCACGCCGCCTAAGAAGGCAGTGACCTCGTGACCTCTTAACCCACCCCTAAACCTCAACCAACACTCCTAAACACTAAGAGTTCCTGCAATGACCGGGTCCTCTCCCCCATTCCTGCCAAATATTTTATTGATGGCTACCATACCAAAAAATTGGTAAATGTAAAATTATAAAACAAAAAAAATTATTTATTCTTAAGTTGTGAAGGTGTTGATATACCGTCCAAATAATAAAGAAAAATATTAAAAACTTACCATATAAATGAAAATCAGTAAAAAAAGAGGAAAAATCCAATAAATCAAAATGTCAACTTATTTATGAAACAAGCGATTATTAGTTTGAACGATAGGGTGCGAGCGGTTAAGAAGGGTCTGACAGAATGCTAATCGCTCCGTGTAATGATCGCTAATTGAAGGATTAAATAATGATCATTGGAGGGTTGGCAATCGCGCCAATACCGACTAGCAATCTGTCGAGTCTAAAGCTGAAATTTTCCGTTTGTGCAACGTACGTCGACGGGGAGAGTTTTGTTTTCAAAATTCCGCCTTTGTCCGTTCTTTCCTTCCGGCTGGAATCGCATTAATTCATTTTCCGACCCTCCTTTCCGGCCGTTTTATACACGGATTAAGGTTTAATTAAACTGTTTCGTCTGTTATATTGTTTGATATTTAGAAAAAAATGGAAATTTTAACAAGATTTTCCGCAGTTGATCGTCCTAGTCCATTTGTCGTAAACAAGTTCAAACACTTACAATTATGGTTGTGGTTATCAATTGCCAATCTTTCGTCCTGAGTTGTTAATCTGATATAACTTAATCTTTATGATCATATCAACAAAAGTACTGAAGGCGTGATTGTTTCGGGTTTGAAGTCTCCCGCAGGTACACCTTATTGGTTTATTAGACGTAATTCCTATCCGAAAATTATTGGAAAATTGTCTTTATATATCCAATATATTTTCTAGGTTTTTATTCAGATTTTTATGTTTATGATTTTGCTATGATTTATTGTATAATCTAAATTCCTGGAACTATTATTTTTCGTAGCTTTTTGCGGAGGAGAAAAATGTTTTGAACTAGATATTTTTAGATATAAATTACTCGTTGTAAAAGTTTTATTTTGTTTTGATGCTGTTGGCGAGAGGGGCTTTACTGCAATTATTAGCGTACCTCCCAATCCGTTTCCAGGAATTTGAATGTAGGGTTTCTTTACTTGAAGGAGAATTGGAGAAGATAATCTAGCAAAAAAAAATTATGAACAATCAATACTATAATTTTTACAATTATAGTGTTAGTGTATTCACAAGTACATGAAATTGTGATGTTGTTACATTTACAACTAAATTCATAAATATGAACAATTGGTCAGGGGAATAGTGAACTTAACTTAACAAAGTAAATTATTCACAATATTATTAAAAGCTAAAACAGAAGGTTTTTTGTTTGTTTACTCAGCTGATGGTTTGAGGTAGGTAGCAAATCTTCTTTTCTTCGAACGGTTCAGATCGAGGTAGCGGTGACGTGCATTCGATCAGGTGACGTGCGTGATGCCTTCTCCGAGGTTATCAGTTTTTTCCAATAGGTGTTCACTTCGCGACAAACGGTTAATAGGTTAGGGTACGGAACGAAAACATCGTAGGTGCACACAGTTCAAAGGTTCGAAAAACACTGCCACTGTCTCCAAGCGAAAAAACGGGCCTACTGGATATTGTTTGTTTGCAGGGCCAACCGTATTTTAATGCCACTTATATCACTTATATTAATTTTATGATTGTTTTAACACATGTTGAAAATAAATATATAAACAAAACAGAACAAAATAATAATTACATTTAAATAAATGTAATATTAAACAAGTACATTTTTTAGTTCTTAAAACTATTTATTCCGGCGCAAACATACCTCCCACCAAATTTTGACTGGTCAAAATTTCTCCTCTTCAAATGGTAACAAGGGTGACAATCGAGATAATGGCCGGAGATATTCGCCAGTACTGGTTTTTATTTTTCCAATTCTCACAATCTGGTCCTTCCCTGGGAAAACATCCAATACCCGTCCTACAGGCCAAACCATCGGCGCTATGGTGGGGTCACGAAGTAAAACCAAAGTACCGGGAATTAAATTTGGTGTTCGTTTTGTCCATTTTGCTCGTTGCTGTAGACAATTGAGATAATCTACCCTCCATCGTTTCCAAATATCATTTATACATTTTTGCAGGAACTGCCATCGATTTAGAATATGGGTGGGTGCGTCGGTATATCCCGGCTGTGGAATGGAAACGATAGGGGCCCCCTGTTAGAAAATGACCAGGTGTAAGCACGTCGAAATTGTCTAGATCGGAGGACATAGGGTAAAGCGAACGAGAATTCAAGATGGCTTTAAAATGTTCTTTCTGGTAAGAAAAGGGTAAATCCTCGCTCGTTAGGGCAACAGCCCTACAGGACCTAGGCTCGGTTACCCGTCAGTTTGCTTGAATCTGGATCATTATAATATGAACTGAACTGATCATTTGTAGCCACAGTTTTTCGACTGTGTTATTTTTTATTTTATGTTTAATGAAAATATTTTTTTTTACACACTCTGTCAGACGTTCCGTCCTAAAATCCGCGAGTTCGCGTACAATAACCTATCTGGCATGCATTACCATCCGAACCCGAAGTTTGCTTACCAATCATAATCGCGGTGCGGGTACGCAACAAGTTTTTCTTATTTAGTAACAAATTAAATAATGAAGTAACATAATTGATTAGGTGGAAATGGATATAAATTGATCATAGAACAAGTGATCACTAATACAAAATATCTTATATCATCGACCCCGCACCAAGGTATACCGAGTATTCTGGAGTGAGTGTGTGACGTCTAGAGAATAAAAGTAAATTATTAGCAAGAATAGAGCCTCGAGAAATATCGAGTTATTGGAAGATCTTATTTTTTAAGGGCTTGGTGGGTTTGATGCAGAAGGCAGTTCTTTCCTCCATTGCGACCTAAACAGATCTATTTTGGAATCCCAGTAATATGCCATACCTTGAAAAGAGCTCTATTCCTTACAAAACTGAGCAGTTTTCTTGGTGTCTCTTCGTGGTGTGTATGGCCTTTGGTATGCGAAAAGTCCTGCCAAGTGGCTGTACCGAAAACGGGCTAACGCCTTAAATTCACAAACCATATGTCTCGCTCATGTTTCCGTCTCAGCTTGACCCATCTTCATAATATGATAGTTAAGAAGGCAGCCTGTATAGAATTGAACAACTGCAGAAGACTAATGTCGTATAGTCGTTTACATCGTAGATATCGAAACATGAAATAAACCCTCACTCCTCCGGTACACATAAAACTTAAAAATTGTGGCAAACAATTGCTTTTTCTATATTATTTGGTATCTGATATATTTGCTGGTGATATGATCATGACGAGTGAGCGTGACCTCGTTCTTTGTTAGCTTAAGCTGTTGTGTTTATGTTAATTTATTGGAAAGGGTCACATCCTTCTTTAGGATAGACTTCTATATTTCTACCAATGACTATAAAAAGTGTTTAAGACTTTTAGTCTAATTTTGAAATTTTATCGTCATTGGAGAAAAATTATACAGGGTACCTCAAATGACATAACATGATATAACTTAATCTTTATGATCGTGATAACAAAAGTACTGAAGGCGTGATTGTTTCGGTTTTAAAGTCTCCTGCAGATACACCTTCCCGATTTATTATACGTAATTCCTATCCGAAAATTATTGCAAAATTTTCTTTATGTATCCAATATGTTTTCTATGTTTTTATTCAGATTTTTATGTTCATATATGCTGTTGCGTTTCTGTTAATTTATTGGAATGAATGCAATTTATTAGATCCATTACAATTCGTGGTCCGATTGACTAATTAACATTTTTCAATTAATTAATATTTATGAAAAGTATTGGTTAAGATAAAAATGGCAAAAAGGAGGTAAAATTCGAGAGGTGAGGTAGAGATGGGAAGTTAGTGTCCGATTGGATCAAAGTCATGATAGCTCAATGGTAGAGTAGCGGCGTACTTAGCCGAAGGTCGTGTGTTCGAATCCCGCTCGTGACAATGACTTTTTACCTTAACCAATACCTTTCATAAATATTAATTAATTGGGTAATTTATAAGCGTGAAAGGAAGAGGTGGTTAAACGACTACGTTGGTGGAATGGATATGTCCAGATTTCTCTATTTGTCCTAATGACGCTATAAAAAACGTGTTTATTACTTTTAGTCTAGTTTTGAATTTTTTCCTTTATTGTAGAAAATTTTTATATTTTATTAACTCATTTTATTTTTTTTTTCAAACATTTTGCGATAACTTTGTCATTTTTGGACCAATTTAAAATTCGATTGCACCATTGTTTTCGGCTTTAAAATTATGTGTCAGGATGCATAGGGTCGTATATTTGATATTTAGAAGTAGAACTGGGCCTGAGGTACCCTGTATAATCTTTCTAAAAAATATTAAACATGTACTTCATGTTTTTTTGATAGCGCCATTGGTTCAAGAGAAATTCAGCCGGCCATTAAAAAGGGAAAACCAGAAAAAGAATAAAAATCGGATGAACTCAGCTGTTTATCCCTAAACTTCCTACATTATTATTATTGTTATCCCAGAAATAACAATAAAAACAGGCAAAGAAAACGAATTAATTTATATTTCACAAAAAACGAATTAAATTGCGTAAGAACTTAATTGATAATAATTATTCAGAAATCGTGAGATGCGGTCTGGTGTGATGTAGCTTTCAGAAAAACATTTTCTTTATCGTACCAACGTTTCGATCTTTATTAAGATCATCTTCAGGGCCTGGGATTTACAAACATTGTTTACATTTAACAATTACATGTAGATGTATGTAAAGTTAATTGATAATATGGAAATGAAGATATAAAGTGGACAGTGATGATGATTTAAAAAGGCTTTACTTAATGCCTGGGTGAGTAACAAAAATTATTATGTATTTTTGAAAAAAATATTAAGAACCTGTTATGAAACAGTAAAAAGAGAATTTAATGAACCAGTTAAATAATAAAGGACATAGTGGACAAGTAGAAAATAGGGATTGAAATAATTTTTACGTGAAGTGATGACGTTTAGAAGTAAGAAAATAGAAAATCCAAACTGTTCTGAGTTATTAAACTTTTGTTTTAAACATTTGTTTACCTTTAATTAGATATGGTACATTTCCAGGTCAATTATAGAACATTGCTAAAGTTGGGGAAAAACTGTTGACTGTGTTCATCTTCACCTCTAGTATTGGCAATTTTTAAATACGAGAATAGTTGGATGTAGGAAGAGTAATTTATTTAAGGAAGGACGGACTCATTAAGGAAGGGATAGTGCTGGGATTCATTAAGGGTGAGAAAGGCGGAGGGTGAAGGGGCGCTCAACCCTCTTGAGTATCAGTTGTTCGTTACCTGGCGAGGGCAGCGAACCTCTAAGGGGCAACCTTACACCGCCCTCTATTACCGGATCCCTCGGGATTGTAGATCTCCTTTTAGGGAAGGGAAGAAAAAGGGCGCCGGCCCAAGATTTTTCACCTCCGCCCCCCGCGGCCCGGGTTCCTGGTGGGGACTCTTCTCAGCCAATGGGCTCTACCAAGGAGTTGTATATTGATCGGCCCTCCTTCCCATCCGAGATCCCGAGCTGACCCTCGGCCCGGAAAAGTGCGGAACAAGGCGGAAAAACGGAAAAAGGGCCGCCCGCCCGACCGCCCACAACTATTCCGACACTAGGTCGCCCTCAAACCCTTCGACGCTCGCTCCACTACCTACGACCGACCCCACCGCCCCTAATCAAATCTGCATTTTCCTCTTGTTTCATATAGGTCGGCCCATCTCCTTTTTTTAAACACCCCTGGAAAATTAGTTACACAGTCCTTTAAAAGTATATCCAGCCTTGTACACCACCCTCAGAAAGTTAAAGAAATTTCAACTTTTCAAATTGGTTTTGAAGTGTAAACAATAATATTATCAATATTATATGGATGTTTCCATTTTCACTGCCAAAATATATGCGATGATTTGCCTACATAGCCAATTCGGAAGGAAAATATAATTCCATTACCATCGGATAACATGGTCAATCAAGCACATTGAACAATTTTTCCCAAAACTGCTAATATTTGGCAGAAATTTTAAAATCTGGCAATATTTAGCTGGTCTCATTAACATTGTGGCATCCGACAAAATCAACTCGTCCTTCTAGAAATAAACAAGCCCAACTAAAATAATAAATAAACAATAACTGGAATAATAATATATACGGTACAAACAGCGGCGTCTATAATTGATGTACAAATAAATCCACTAAAGGTGTAAAACCGCTAACACCAAAACTGCGAAGCTAGGCGGACCAGAACGAACGGAACGATGTGTCGTCTAAATGATTTTTCTTGCCTGACAATAATAAAGGGAAATATTTTAAGCAAATGCAATCAATAAGCAATCAGTTGTGATCTCTAACTTAAATGCTAAAAGAACATGTTTTTTTATATAAAATCAATAGATTGTTTCATATATTATTACACAACCCAGCGAGGATAAGTAAACCGAAATGATCAGTAAAGACCACCCTGCCTATAGACAGTTTGTTCATGTAAACGTTCGGTCCCATCAAATGAAATATTTACCAACGCTGGATTACTTTTTGCAACTTCTTCTTTACTGTAGAAATTACACCTCTTTTATTTTTCTGCTTCACACATGGCACGCGATATTTTTCGCTATCCAGGAAAACTAACTGTAGAAAATAATAATCCATTTACGTTTTCGTAGTCAATTGACTAAGTTACTTCATTTAATCAATTAATTATTCTTTCTAAGGTCTTGGTTGAGATAAAAAGTCAGTGTCACGAGCGGGATTCGAACCCACGATCTTCGGCTAAATATGCCGCTACTCTAATCACTTGAGCTATCGTGACTTCGATCTTCTCGGACACCAACTCTCCATCTCAACCTATAACCGTTCGAATTTTCACTCATTTTGCCATTTTCAAAATAATGGTAGACAATAGCGAAAAACCTACCTGTGGCTACTCAAATTCATATCAATTATATTGTAACGAATTAAATTAAAGCAAACTGACATGTAAAACGAGCCTAGGCCTTAGGGTCCTAACCAGCGAGAATAGGCGGACCAGGAAGCAGAGGAAAATGATTATATTGTGTACAGCTAATAAATAAATTAATAATATAAAACGAAATAAAACAAAACGAGAGTATGTATAACAAAAATATCGAACGGTAACTTATACCCGGTAAGTATACAACTCTGACAAAAGCTACTATCACATTAGCAGGAATTTATATTATAACACACAGCAAAATATACATAAATTTAAAAATCTGAACAAAAAAAGTAGAAAGGTCAATTTTTATTTTATTACTACTATACAAAAAAAAATATTGGGCAAGAAACGCAAATAATTTTTGGCAAGAAATTAGGTATAATAAATCGAGAAGTTAGAACCCTAACAGCCTCGCCTTCGGTACTTTTATTATTATGATCATAAAGTTTACATCAGTTTAAAAGCTCTAAGTTAACGGAAAACTGAAACAAATTTCATCGACAAGCATTCCAGACTGTGGATAAAAGTTAGTATTTAACTCAAACAACTAGCCTGTTGATTGTATGACAGTTTCAACGCATTTTTATGTAAAGTTTCATCTTGGTGTGTTTACGGTTCGGTGGAGTGTTTCTTCCAAATTTAATTTCACTGTTTCTCTGAAGTTTTTTTATATTCATTTTAATTTTTTTTTATTCTGCATTAATATTTTTTATATTATTATATAACTGTTTTCAATTTTTAATAATTTAAAAGCTTGAATAAATTTTCATATTTATAAAAATAAACTTTCTAGCTTCTTACCTTGAAGTAGGAACGCTTTCCCGGCTTTGCCATCTGTTGTTATCCTAGAACAAATCTCTCCAAGAAATTAAAAGCATAAAAAACATATTTTATCGCTTCTCCTACAGAACTACAAACTATAAAATGTTATTAATATTGTTTAAAAAAGTTAAAGTAGGTTAGATGGTGTTCTTTTTTTTTTTTTTTACCAAAATTTAGTTGGATCTTTAGTTCTTTTCTTCTAAGCTCAAATTATTTACAAATAATTAAATCTGATACTTATTTTTATTTCTGTATTGTAAGCGCTGTTTTGGCCGTCAGGCGGGACGATATAAAATTAATAAATAAATATTACCTGCGCAACAAGTCTTTTTTCCCGGGTCTACGAAGCCCTCTCGCTCTCAGTTACCTGAAACAAATTATTAAATGATTAATACGGATATTTTCAAGTCATAAATCTTTCAGCCGACTATCGCACAGATGCAGGGGGTACCACAAAAATATATCATAAAGATCATACCAACCAGAAACCTACAAACCCATGTCACATCCCTTAAGCAGTGGTTCAAGAGGTGAAAGATAACAATAAATATACAAAAATGTAAATGTCACTTTCATCCGTCGGAGAATAACCACTTCTTCCATTTTCTACAATAGAATTTCCATACCACTGACATGGAATCTCTCTTTCATCTCTCTTTCTCACTTGCCCGGAGAATCATAAATCATAAGGAAGCATGACGAACGCTTCATCGCCGTCGCGGTTCGGGGTATCACGTTTACGCCGAAAACCATATAACACGCGGCGACAGTCCTGGACGTTGCTGTTGGTTATGATTGCGTGTGCCCTAGATTGGTTGACGGATGGGAAATTGGCGAAGTACATGGTATTACAAGAAATCCTCATGGCGGAATACCAGACGCTATTTTAAGTTGGAAGCTCGTCGCGTACAAGACGCTCAGGTCATTGGTGATTCAACAGATCCCCAAAATCCCTTGATCTCTCTGATCTTTGCTTAATAGCCTTCGTTCGCTACTGGGCCCCAGGAATTGGCCCATAAAACCGACGGCGAGAAAACCAACACACGATTGACCTGGTGAGCGGCAAAATTAGGGACAAAACGGTACCATCTAGCATTTTAAGGGTACCGAGCTATTCCAGGAATGGGTTACTTTGCTAATTTAAAAAAAGTACAGGAAGCCCTGTAGCGATCAAACGCTTGTGCCAGTGTCCAAGCATCTTGCCAACCCCTAGGAGCCAATTTCTAAATAAATTTCTAAATATGGCCTTCTTTCTTCTTTTGCATGGATTGTCATGTTATTACTGCTGCGTTTTTTATTACGTAGAAATAGTATAAAGAATTCTATTAAATGAGATATTCATACATATTATTTGAGATATTCATACATATTATTTGAGATATTATGAGATATTCATGTTCATTTATATGAAATTTATTGATCATTTTGTAGAGAAACACATTTTTCTTTTCATTTTTGTTTGCTGTTTAGAGTACCCTCTTGAACATCCAATCTGTACGACTTTTATAGGGTTCTCAGTTAAGTGGTTAATCCAATTTACCCGGTCGGCCCCCCCCTCAAGCGTTAATTTCACGAATTTACGCCTCCGGCAGCTAAGAAATGGAATCATAACTGGTCGTTATCTAAGAATATACCGGTGCCTTATCAGCCATCCCGTCGTCTCCTTAACGTACAATTAGAAAATGGCCGCGCGCCTCGAAAGTAGGGGCGGTATAATATCGCTAAAACGGGAAAATAATTAAGTTTATAACAAAGTTATAAGAAAATTAACTGGGCGACTCGCCGTCTAACTTGCCCATTACTGTCTGTTATAAAACTTGCGAACCATTCCGGCACAGCTTCTATTATCCTTCAAAGTCATAGATCGAGGAGCGAGGATAATCAACTCCAAGGCACTTAAACGGTCCCATGAATATTATTTACATTATAATTGAATCTGCTTTCTTTATAATACATTCATTTTAACTTAAGTCCAACTTTAAGCAGTTTGTTATTAACGACGTCATTATCAACTATGTATCAACAGCAAAACAACTGTAAATCACAGTACATAAAACAAAAATATAGCTTCATAAAAACTAAAAAATAATCTGGCATTAGAGTGCAAAGAATCATTCATTAGTGACCCTTCCGTACTAAGCTTCGCTGCCCAACCTTGGGCATTAAAGATTGAAAAAAGTTAGTTATTGAGTGCTGATTTTGTTGGGTGGGCCATACAATTCTTCAAAAATTCAAGAATATGATTGGGACTAGATGTTTACGACATCGGTATTGGGTATTCAAACCATTCCAAAATAGAATGGTGAGGGAAAGACAGGGGGCATGCTATCGGGTTAGGCGAGATAGATCACCAACTAATATTGATTGATTAATGAAAATGAAAAAAAATTGATTAATGGATAAATGTGAATTTTGAAGTCGAAAATCTTTTGGAGATGAATAAAGTTTGGGAGGGAGTAGGAGACCGAAGGGCGGTGGTCTGAGAGAGGTGGAACGGTTGTCTATGTTGCCGTCTGGTCTAATTATTTTGATGCCTTGCTAATCAAGAACCTTCTCTTCATAGGCGTACTAGATCTAGAAAGACAGGTCAACCTCTACATGTGGAGAGATTGTCACTATTGTAATGTAATTTCAGGTTTGCTGCAGTATTGGGAGGTATCTCATATAGTGAATCGATGTGCCTTGTGGTTACAATATAAACAAGCATGCTTATGAGATCGTACATGTCAATATTACACGTAGTGGCCTTTGGTTCGTTTAGGCGAGAAAGGAGTTCAGGGATTAGAGTTTTGAAGCTGGAAAGGAAAGTTAATAAGTAATTTCATTTGAGGACGAGTGGATTGGATTTGGACGAATCGCAATTGGTCGCGACGTGTATTGTGCGTAGGAAAACGAAGGGAACGAGCTGTTGTAATCTGTTGTCGACGGTGATGTCTCTTCTATTATTTTTTATGCCTTGTTGCTAAAAAACCTTTTCTTTTCAGTCGCAGAACAGTTTGGTAGACAAGCGATGGCTACAAAGGTACAACTGAGTGTACTAAATGGTCTTTTTCAGGCTTCCTACACTTTTGGGTAGGATGGAATCATATTCATCAAACCTTGTGGTTGCAATTTGATCGAGCCCATAATCGTAGTACTTCGAGATGGTAATGTACCATTTTACACGTAGAGGTTCTTAGTCCGTCATGAATCCATCTTGAAAACTGACATGTATCGGGTTACGTCAGGTTTACCAGCCGATGGTGTGAGGACATTAATTAATGAAAAGATTAGTGTTTTGTAGTTGAAAGGAGGATTGAGAGTCATTTGAGATTGGAGAAGGATTCCGTAGTGTCCCTTGAGTGGTCTGTCCTTAGAAGGCTGAAGATGGACCAGCTGCTGGTCAGGGCCGTCTTTTGTCTTCTTGTTGGATGCCATGTTTGAGGATCATGTCCGCTGATTCTCCTTCTTACTTGAAATACCTGCGCAGGCGTGTTCTTGGTGTTCGGAGTCGATACATATGGGGTACAATTCTAGTCCCAATCGTCCTTAGGTTTCGTAATTCGGCCTTTAGTTATTGCGATGGTCCTTTTTTGAGATAGATTAGGAGAGGATTTATTCTTAACTGAGTTCTGTCCATAAAGTAACCTTGTGATCTCCCTGGCACAGCATTCAGTAGACGCAGTCCCCGCCTGAAAGACAGTGGCATATAACTCAAGGTTTACACGAATTTTAGTTCTTGTATTTATATAAATATCCTAGATATACTAGGTCTTATGGCATCTCACCAGATTTAGTCGGAGTTTATCTAGAATTGCTTTCTTCCATCCTGTACTATCGGGTATTTTGGTTTGAATTTTTAAAAATAATTTCTGGATTTTTGACATCAACAAGCATCCCTGGAAGCTTGACAGCTTGAAGTTTCTTGCCAGAAGATAATAAAAAACAATGATAATTTAAAAAGTGTTATGGATAAAGTTAAATTAAAAGCATTAAATGAAAAGCTTTATTTATGTTGTTATTACAATCTGTAGCATGATATTTTAATACCGAATAATTTATTACCTTGTTGAGAACTGCTGTGACAATCTTTTAAACATTTTTCTACCTTTTGCATTTTTTAGTAATTTAGGTTACGTTGAGGGAAATTATAATAATACGAATAATAAATTCGCATACTGGTATTATCTTTAGTCGGTTTCTTGCAGGCGAGACTTGGAGGGCGTAGACATTAAACCGAATGGACTTCCTTGGAGGAAAACCATTGTTGTATTGTTGTGTTGCAGCAGACAACAGCTCAGGGGGAAAATAATGGCTTCAAGATAAACATTGTACACGAATACGCGGCTGAAGGAAGACAAAGAGTAGGGCTAGGCTGCTTGCTTATATTGTGTCTATGTTTTATGGTGACAAGTGCCTCCACGGGTTTTAATGCACTTGTAACTTCGGGCCAAACTTTCTTTTCCCTTATCTCGTCAGCTACTCTAAACTACCATCCAACGACAGTAAAATTACTGAGGAGGGACGTTTCTACTTCTCGCCTCCCCCCCACCCAGAAAAGGGCGTACTTTCGAAAGTTCGTTTCCTACGTATCTAACCACCTTTTGTCGGACGAAACTGTTTTATATACGCGAATCTCGTGATTGTACATTTTTTTAAACACAAATTCATTACATACAATACTCAGCCACAAATCTCTAAGTGAACGTAAAATCCACCAAATAATTTCAAGTACTTAGAAAGTTATGTAAAAGCTTGTCACATAAAAGTAACGAAGACGCACTGTTAACTATATTAACAGCAATAAATAACTCAGCTTTAGAAAGGGAATATTTGCAATGCAATGAGTTGTAATTCTGATGTATTTTGCATACCGACAAAAAATTCATATAAAATATTACGTTTCTAAAACAGCTTCATTGAAACAAATACTGCTGGATTTAGCTGAAATAACCTAAAAGAGTAGCTTCATTCACTCAGAGTACAAACACAACAATGACATTTAACCTTCATCCATTGTTTCATGCATCGATCATAACATAAATAGCAGACAAAAGACTGAAATTTAATTACTTACATAGTCTTCAATAGGTTACCTTTTAAGCCCCATATTTTTCCTTTATTATTAATTGATTTGTGGGAAAACAAAAATTAACTCAGATCTTGTACTTATATCCGACAACCAATTGCTTATCAGTTGGTTATAACACATACAAAAAAAAAAAACATTGCGAAAACTGGCATCTAACTCTGAACCAAAAGTCTATCGTGATGGTCTTCAGAAAGAGCGGTAGGTTGAAGTCAGCTGATAAGTTTTATAAAGATTCTCGAATGGGTGTTGTACAAAGTCTTCAAGTCTACAACAAAGTCTCTATGACAACTCCATTATCGTTCATTCATCATCTCAACGTAAACGTTTCCAAAGCTAAGCTGGGTCTAAACAAAATGTGTTCAATGTTTGTCTCACAAAACGTGCCTCTGCAATCATTCATGTATATAGTAGCGTGCTATGATCCGTGAGTTGTTATGCAGTTCAAAATTGGGGCTATAATGGCTACGTGGTCTTGGAAAGGTGTCACTATCCAGTCTTGATAGGTACTGCAGCCATGGAGGTGATCATGTGTTTTCTGGTCTGGTTCCTGGGCATGTTGCCTCGCCATTACTTTGATCATTTCGTAGATAATATGCCCCAGTGGAAGTCTCAGCTTTCCTCACTTTTACAAAAGATAGTAATTGTTCATCGGGAGGAGTCTGCGAGGCTATTGAACACTTACTTCTTCATACGAATCCTTTTTTTATTTTTGCATCGGCCCTTTGATCCACAGCCATAGACACAGATGGATATGGCCGCTACAACACCCGCCCCTGAAGAAGACGCCTAGTCCCCAGGCTATTCCCAATTTTCTAAAAAGGCTTTCTTCCAGCAAACTATTGCACTGCGGATCTACATCGACTAGTGTACATGTGCCTGCATCCTCTGTAGGACTCTTTTCGAGTTCCCAGAAGTCTTTCAGAAGCCCTTACTTTTTAGAGTTCAATATGGAATTAAGTATTTTTGGTTGCAGTGACTCCAGGATGAATCTTTGTCAAAGGGTTATATAAGCTGAGAAAGGAGTTGCTATTTCTCAATTATTTGCTCTGATTGAGGAAGAACCCGCTCAGAGAAAGATGTCCCCAGTGCAATTTAAATGCCAGGGAGGACTGTCATCCTTTGTGAATGTGTTGGCCGAAATCCGTTAACGCTCCATGGGAAGTAGTCCCCTCGCTGGCCCAGCAATTGTCAGAGGCTTGACATGCTCTTCTTCTTTCAGACTAGGTGAGGTCACTCAGTAGTGACAAGCCAGTGTGAGTATGGTCGCTAATTCTTTTCTAGTCTCGCTTGCCAGTTGCTATCACTTGGATGTGATCACGAAGCAACCGGAATTTAAGAGTATGAAGAAGTGAAGCTACGGAAAGCTGGATTACTTAGTGATTGGGATGACCAGCGAGAGAAGTGAAATTTACTACTTTGGAATTTTGTAGGTTTGAAAACGTAAAAGACTTTGAGGATCATATGAAATAGAACGGAAGGGTTTGGACCTGAAGGATTGAATTCTTTAAGAATTGGATGGTTATAGATATTTCCATGGCGGATTGAGTAGTTTACTTCGTGTTATTGAAGCTTAATTTGGATTTTCTTTCTAAGAGCCGGGTTGTATCGTCTATTAAATGTTTTTCTTTTCATTCTATTATGCGGATATCACATTGGTCGATGTGTAGTTCTAACAAACTAAGTTGTGAGTAGTGGAACACTGTGAAAGAATGCAGGTAGTGTGCAAGCAGTGTACTTGTATTTGTTTGTGTTGACTTTTATCCCTTAATTCCTTAATGGAGGATCAAACAACAGACTGTAAGGAACGTATATTAAGATAATTATGAGTTGACTGGATTGCAGTATGTATTTACTGAAGCAAAACAAAAAAATTTAGGGGTGTAGGTCCATCTGTTCCACCTACACTACGACGATGGCCTCGCGACATCATTGTTCATTAATATTTTCTGTTTTTATAACCCGTATTGTTGTAACAATAACAGTGAATGAAATCAATAATAAAGTACTTTTAGAGATCATTAGAAGAAAACTATTAGTGCATGTCTAATAAACAAGTTGCAATGACTTTTTCTTGTGGTTAGGACGATTTCTAGGATTTGAAAACGTATGGATATAATATTGATTATTTTAAAATATATTTTACTTGAAGTCGGACTAACAGGATTGTTTATCAGGGGTAAAGAGATTAGGGAGCGTCGTAACGGAAGACAAAAGGAATCAAGGGGGCGTCAAAAATACATCTCACTGACAACCTTCCCGTTCTGGGTCCCTTTTTCACCCCCAAGCCGGCTCATATTTCACTGTCAAGGCGCCATATTGTTTTTACGATCCAGGAGGAGCCCTTCTTACGAGAAAAGCTTCGAGAGCGGGGAGGAAAAATGAAAGCCATCAGCTAAGAAAGTCTGGCATTGTGCTCGGGGTTGAGATAAGGGTCCCAGTCATTTGTTAGCTGTCTACCCGGTGAAGGTTTTCATTTATATCGCGTCGAGGAATTTTCCTTACAGGGCAAGGAGATGTATGAGAGCCGATCTACTCTCTAAACTCCACCCCAATCCCATTTACAACTGCAACAATATAGATACAATTTTAGAAGGATTAAGAAGCAGTTTGGGAGCCAGGACCCACGCACCGATTTCTCAACGCCATCCTAGTGTTTTTACCCAGCCATCATGGGGTTGTTGGATCGGAACTGACTCCGCCATCAATCCCTAGACACCGGCAACGACTTACACCCTACTTGATAAATAATGAATATAAATTTAGCCTTTATATTTATTTTTATAATAACTTTTATTTCATTTTTATTTAACTATATTAACATATACACGTTATAAGTGTACACCATGGAAAAATTTCGTTACTTCAAGAGGTTAACCAAAATTTCCAAGAGGTCTGAAAAGCCCCTATAGTTTAAAGATTGTAAATCAAAAGCTTTAGGATTTTTTGTTTGGTGAACTGTGGCTGAATTTCGTTCATTTCTGAAAAAGCTGAATTTCTTTAGGATATAAATGTATATATATATATATATANGAAATGTTTAGATTAAAAGATATCACGATTTTCCGACGCCAGGACGTGATATCTTTCAAAATCGATAAAAAGCGAAATTACTCTGAAATGGTTGAGAATCGGACCATGGACAATATGAACTTTTTTGTTCATTTTAGGGTGAAGAATCTACTGGAGAAGTTTGTAGCACGAGTAGCAATTCACCCTGTATACAGGGTATTCCTAGAAATTGGATTAAAAACTCCTTATATCAACATTCCTTCAACCTGACAAATGTGTTTCGCAAGGTTACATCTCAGGATCTATACTTTTTAGGAAGCCTGATTCTTAAAAACATTCGAGTTATTTCGCTTTGTAAGGTTAATTCAACCTTTCACAATTTTATTACATAGAATAGCTCATAAAGTGTTAATCCTAAGTTAAAATTGATTACACCAATCCAAAAATATTGAAACTCCTAGGAGATTCATTTTGTGTTTTTTTTTTGTTATTGAAACTTTACGCAAATAAATTGCAAAAACACTTAGAATATAAACTTTGACGAGTTTCCAAAGTCATTGCCTAAAGTTTAAGCAAGATTTTTTAGTTTTGGAAATACTGACAGGTATGTCGCTAACCTCAATGTTGCTTCTACCAAGGAGCGATATTTTTAGTCTGGAGTGCAATACTACTTCTCATTTTCGACTAAACCCTGCTGAACAAAAATCACATAAAAATATGGCGAAATTCTAAAACCCGACACCAAAATATTGAGAGAAATATAAGATAAAAAGGATTCTTCCTCACATTCACTATCTCATACTGAAATCCTTCCGCTCGGATCGCTGGTTCAATGTGAGAATCTGCTCTGAAATTGCAGAGCTCAAGTCCATTAAGGCCGGCGTTCCCCAAGGGAGTATCCTAGGACCAACACACAGTCTACACCGCTGACGACAGGGCAACCCTCTTCTCATATTCGAACTTGCTATCGACCGCTATCGACTAGTGCATTCGGTGAACAAAAGAGCGTGACATTCACAACAAGAAGAAACATCTGCCCACCAGTGCACATGTATAGTAAGCTAATCCCTCCATCAAACCGGTAGTCGTCCATGGGACACACTCATTACGACAAACAGGATCGAAGATACGGTCAACTCGAACGACTACTTGGACACAAATACGCAATGTGTGCAAACAATAAATTAACAATATACAAGACCCTGATCAGACGGATTTGGACGGAGTGAGCCAAGCCATCCACTATCCAAAGAAGGTATAATACATCCCATTAGTGACCTACATGATCCAAATACGTTTCCCCATCTTCTACTCCAAGATATCCTGCTACACCAATCCACTAGCTAAAACCCTCTTTTCAACGGCCTACCCTTACAAACCTCATGCCGCCTAAGAAAACAGTAGCCCCGTGATCTTTCAACGTAACTATAAACCTCAACCAACATTCCTTTAGTTTTAGCAATGGCCGGCTCCTCTCCCCCATCCCCATGGTCTGAAGTGTATCTGTCAATTATGTTATTGTTCACTTCACTACCAACATGTTGCTAAATTTTGTATAAAAAACAATTAAAATGTAATTTAAAAACTTTTTTGATCTACTCTTTTTGCCGACTATGAACAGTGGAAGTAAAACGATGAATCGTTTCTATTCTGCCCGGATTATGCAACTTTGTTCTACACCTGTCCAACGGAGCTAGGATATCCTCCTCATTAGCATCATCGGCGCCGGCCAGGACGGAAAGATGTAATAGATTGCGCTCCGGGAAGAGGAAGCTCATCCACCATGTGTTAACTAGCGAATTTAAATTAATCTCGACTAAGAATTCATCGTGGTGCGTATCGCGTTTGGTGGTTGTCGTGTTGCGCCTGACCAGTGTGAAGCTGCATATGCTGATAGCTTTAGTTCTTACAAAACTTTTTGGCATGCTCTATGTTGATAACAATAGTAATAACTGTAACCGGTGAAGGGCAGTTTGAATTTAAATTAGAATGAATGGAATTTTGTAATGGGGGGTCGATGCTGTCTTCAACAACAGCCTCGGGCCGAAATGAACGAAAGGGAGTAATAGACGCAGAGTAATCTGTGGGAGCAGATTTACTGTAAGATTCATGCCATGGAGAAGTTGACAGGAGTGACAATCCGTAGTGCCTGTTTTAGTCAGAGTTTATGGCGATGTTGCATGTTAAATTTTATGGCGAATGCTATCCAACCTACCTCCTTTTGGCGAGATCTCTTAAATATAGGTAACTGCTAATCATAGGACATTATATAACTAGAATAAATATTATCGAATAAAATAGACTTAGGTATCAACGAGTTCTCCGATAGCGCTAGAATCATTACCCAGGTCCACAGGGCTACTATACCATACATACATACTATAGAATATTGAATGTGATTTTTTTATGCTGATGAATTTTTGGTCATAAAATATTGTGACTGTTATGAAGGTGTATTAAAACGGTGCCTTCACGAGCCTGGTGTTTTTGAATTGTATTCATGATTCTGTTAAAAATCTTCTTTTCTGATATCATTATTGATTATCCGTTATGTAATTTAGTAAATTAGTCGTCTTTTCTGCGTCAATTGGCATATGATAACAAAGGAAAAATTATTTGTCACCCGGTATTGTACTCAGGCTAGGTATTGCCCGGCTGTCACCAACGCCATAGCTTTTCTTTCCTTTTGTTCCCGTAACACAGGGATTATTGATCTGATTAATTTATAGGCATGGAATCAAAAACCGTTTTTGTGGATTACCGATCATCCCGGAAAACAACACGTGTTTTGCTTTCGGTGTACCAACAGATTCCTTTTTTTCTCACTGTATACCTACAGCCCTTGAAGGGCCCTAGTCTTCTCTACTATGCTGGACCAGACTCTTCTGTCTTTCCCCCATCAGCTCCGTCGTCCAATCTGCACCTTTCGGAGATGGACCTCGTCGTCGTCCTACCATTTTCTTTCTAGCCTTTCTCGCAGCCTTTTACCAACTTACCCAAGTTTCTTTACAATCCAGTCATCTGGCATCCAATTACCAGTAGGCCAATCCACTTCAGGTGGTTAGCTTTTCGGCTACAATATGTGATTTCTGATATAGATCTTTCAACTCCCCGTTTGAACGAATTCGCCAGTGACCAAAGCAAATTGCGTTAAAGATCTTCCAGAGCACTTCTTAAATCTTAGAAAATCACCATAAAATACCACTGGTCTAACTATCGTTTGATAAACTCTAAGTTTCAAATTGCGGCTGAGAGATCGGGTACTGAAGACCTAAGACAAACTAGCACCTGTTTGCATCAACTCTTACCCTGATTTCTTCTTTTATACTGTATGTCGATAAGCAGATCGGCTTCACCGTTCAGTACAACGGAAGCAGAATTGACTTGCGCTTGAACTCTTGTGGAATGCATGTACCTCGTCTTGGTGCGGTTAATGACCAAACCCAATCTTCCTTCTTCAACATTGAAAACTCCTCCTCAAGCTTTCTCAAATTTCTGGCAACCATGTGAGTATTATCTGCATACGCCAGGTTTTGAGTTGCTTGTTCATCAAAGTCTCTCCTGGATTATTCTGATACACCTTTCCCATTACCAGCTCGAGATTCAAATTCAATGCTAGACAGCGCATCCTCTTGTCTCAGTCCCTGACATACGTCGAAGTATTTTGAGAGCCCAAATTCCATTTTACTCGAAACCTTGTCTGCAGTCTTCGCACTAGGGTCACTTTTCTTGGGATGCCATTGCCGAGATATCACCAATAAGAAAATTTGTCTGTTATATTCATAGCACTTTTCCATCAACTGGTGTTTTTCAAATCTAACCCGTTGCCGATCGTTTGGCCCGAAGCACGCACTGATTGTCTCTCATTATAGTTTCAGTTTATGTATAGGTTCATCCTCGTAGTTATCTTAGTTAATAAACTTTTAAATCATGTACTAAACTGTTCGAATTAGTAATTTCACGACCACCTGAAGCTTATATCCTTTATAAAAGGCTGGTCGATTGAAGTATTGAGGATGAATTTATAACCATTCTTGTCTGTTGATTAATCACTCCTCAAGGCTAGATCGGCCCAAAGCTTATGGTCACTTTTTAATTACAGCCTTCCCGGCGTATATCTTCCATCCCCGGATTAACAACTGCTTAGCGAGATAAAAAGACAGGTGCCCGATGGCCCATGGGAGATCACTTCCGCGTTCCATATGGTTCTCACGCGATATTAATGTTTTTTACTCTCGCCCATCAGCGTCTCTCATCGGAAAGGGAACAGGCCCAGAAGCCGACAGTCATTACAATTTAATCTTCTGCACATTAGTCGAAGAGTGTCTGACAGAGCCTCAAGTTGTAATTCTGTTAATTCGAACTCTTCTCAAAACATTACCTGATGGATGCTTTAATATTAACAATCGAGTTAACTTTACGACTAAGAAGGGCCCGGCCCACTCTTGTTAACAAAGACAATAAATGGTTTACCCTAAAGTAAACCTTATTCTCTCCTTCAGACGTTTTGGAGACTTGGCAAATTCAACGCGTTATCCAATTACATCTGCCGGTCTGATAACTGCCTTCCTATTTTATCCTTACCGAAAATACTCTCATCATAAATGTTAGCCTTTGAACAAAAAACCTACTTTAAATTAATTATTGTTTGGGGAAAGTGTGTTTTTTCCAACCTTAGGTTATTTATCCATTGGGCGGTTGTTTCATATCCAAAGATTACATGGGTGGCAATTTTTCTTCCTCCTTGCATGATCTACAAATGGGGCCATCGTTGAATAAAGCCAAGTTTTGTAGGTGATCGTTTAGATGCCAGTGACCGGTACATAACCTTATCATTCCCCGGGTTTTTACAATTAGTTTGCCGGTTTTTGCGTAAACCTGGGTTTATAAGGTCTGTCGCCGCGTTCGTCTATTTCTTTTTTTAATTTTGTGTGGACCCATGCATAGAAGGGATCTATATTTGGTTTTGTAAACCCAAAAAGGTTCTAGGCCTGAAACTGTCTTCAGATCCTCCTCTGGCCAGTTTGTCTGTTCGTTCATTACCTAAAATTTCTTTTGTACCCAGGGTTCTACGATATGTTGAAATGTTTTCCAAAGCTTTGGGATGTTTGGATACACTTACTGACTATTTCACACGTGTCTAGTGCTATTAAGGCCACATTGCTGTCTGGAATAATATGGATTTTTACGTCAGTAATCTCGCTTAAGAATTTCTATGGTAGTACCATGCGTGGAGTTTAGTGACGTTAGTTAATTATTATTTGGAGATCGTGAAATGCGGTCTAGTGTTACATAGGTTTTAGAAAAACATTTTCTTTATCGTGCCAACGTTTCGAACTTTATTGAGATCATCTTCAGGGCTCAAAGTGTTTGTTTTCCTTGTTTGTGTCATTCTTGTATGTCGCGTTGAGAGTGCCAGTGAGATATTGAGAATGACACTACTACGCAGAAAACATAACTCTCATAGCATGCTTCAAAGACCAAAGTGTGCTTCCCTAATGAGTTTAATTGTTTGCTTTAATGGATATTTTGGCTAACATTTTGAAAAAGTTATGGTCATTGAATTACTTTACCTGGGTGTTCTTGGTACTATAAGTAATGGTCTCCATTAAACGGTTGCTTTGCACTCCAAGCTAAAATGTTTGACGGTTTCTTCCTCCTTATTGCATAACCTACAAATCGTATGATTGTTAAATATACCTAGGCACTGTCACTAACTGGACCTGTCATCACTCGAAGGTTTCAATATCTCGGCTTTGCGCCATCTTCAGGGAGGATCTGAACTGTATTAAGGATTACCGAATAGAGCTTGAAAATCTATGTCTGTTTACGTAATAGGAAGGGTAATACTTTTTAAAGTATTAAGACTGACATTTAATCTGAAGCAACCATATATTATGTAGTTAACGGAGATCAAGTGATGTGAACTAAAATGTGAGGAAGTCATTGTCAACGTAGATACATAGATCGAGGGAAAGAAATTGGTTATGAACATGTCATTATGCAACAAAACCTTGGTTATGGTCGAAAACTCTGAATAAAGAGAAAATACAGGAGATAAATTTTCAAAATATACTAAAGCTTGGTAACAAAGCTTCCTTTGTTCAGTTTTCAGCGTCAGGACAGTTCGAACGGCGACTTTGGTAATAAAAGAGTACGCTTTTCAGATTGACGACGTAGCGTAGAAAATTCCTGGCTGGCGGAAAAGCACACCGATGGGGTTGTAGTAATTAATCATGGTGAAGGATCTGGTGAAGGCCTTTTAAATGAAATTATGTCAAAATATTACTTTGAGCCGGAGAGTGAGAACCCTCGTCACGGGCCCTTTTCAAGAATATTATGAAAAGGTCGGAGGAATGCCGGGCCGGGCCACGAGGTGGAAGCGCCGCCGATGTAAATGAACGTCAAGGATGGGGGATATAAGTAAAATAAATGAGAAGGTCGGTTCTTCCGAGAGTTAGATAGATGCCAACCTCACGATGATCCAACGAGGCAAGATTGATGGACCCGTCTGTCGACGTCTTAAACTCGAAAAAGCTTTTATTACTTATAAATACGACACGGATAGAGAGCTTTTGCGATTACGAGAAAACGACTTCGAGTTCCGCATCAGAAGAGCAGAATTCTAACGATTAAAATTCTCAAAATAATGTCCTACATGTTGAAGTCAATTTTTACACCTCAACTGTTATATGCAGTGTTATGCTTAATGTAAATTTATATTAACCGTAACGTCCGGTAATAATATAAAAATATGTCATGGCTCAATGGCTGAAAATAAAAAGCAGAGAGGAATCTAATTATTCTATAGAGTTAGTGAACCGTTAAAAAACTTCATCGGAAGCACGAAAACATTGATCTCAAACAAGAATTAGAAAGGTGTTACATAACGTTGCCGCTATTTCAAGGTCACACTTATATTTAACGTCTTTGAGATAAAGTTGATGCTATTTGAAGACATTTTGGACTAGACTCATTGGCCTGATTCTTTACATCATTCCCTACGTGACTCCTCTTAGGCCTACAACCTGTCACTTGTAAAATGTGAAAAGATCCCTAAAATATTAATCACACGATGTTATCACTAAAAGACGGTCGCGATACCTTAAGAAGGTACGAAATGGACATATAATATGAAGGTTTTGTTTAACGTTTTCGCTATTTTAAGGTCACCGTTATATTTAACGTCTTTCGAATGAAGTGATGCTATTTGATGACATTTGAACATGTCTTCATACAAACGCACACACATTTTTAGGAGTCGGGCATTCATGAAAATTTGTACAAATTTTAAAATATTAAACTTACATTGGACTGATACTTTATAGGATTTTACTTCATTCCCTACACGTCCCCTCTTAGACCTACAATTTGTGACTTGTAAAATGTGAAAAGTTCCGTAAAATGAATACGCTATCTTAAAACATTAATCACACGAAATTTTCACTAAAATATGGTCGCGATAACTTAAAAAGGCACAAAATGGTCACATAATATGGAGGTTTTGTTCTGTTTCCGCTATTTCAAGGTCACCGTTATGTTTAACGTCTTTCAAATAAAGTTGATGAATTTCGAGAAATTTTGGACTAGACACATTGGTCTGATACTTGATAGGTTTTTTAGCATTCTCTACGTGACACCTCTTAGGACTACAATTTGCGACTTGTAAAAGATTTTTAGCATAAAACTATACATAAATGTTTCTAACATAACTCGCTATTTCCAAGTCACTGTTATATTTAATATGTTTCAAATAACGTTGACGCTATTTGAAATTTTTTGAATAACGTATTTTACCGCTAACGTAAACTTTTCTGGGGACTTTGTAGTAGCTCAAGTTATAGTTGTATCGCTCATATTATGGTTTTCCTCTTGACTGCTGACTATAGTTTGGCAAACGCTGAGAACCTGATAGTTTTTGAAGCTCCAAGGTGTAAAGTACTAACGGTTAAGCAGGTCTAACTTACAAATAAGTATTAATTGCTGGACGATTCTGGGAAGTTCAGTTTGAAATGAAATTGAGAACGAAAGCAAAAACAAAAATATTACATAAACAGCTGATAGGAATATTAGTTTTTATATTGTATTTTGGCGGTTCAGCGGAATGGTCTATTTTCACCATTGCTGTGGTTTAATGAAAGAATGATTTATAAGGTCGTCATTCACGTGTACACGCACGCACACACATTTTTAGGAGTCGGGCATTCATGAAAATTTGTACAAATTTTAAAATGTTAAATGTAAACGATAAAAAATTTATCTTTCTCCATATATATTTTTTATTTTTGCGTTGGGCCAGCACGATCTCGTTGGCCCAGTTACTTACTTTCCCTGTGCGTGATGGATATCGCGGTAGAGACAATTGGAGGAAATTTGGCTTGAGTGTATAATTGCTGTTTACTTGTTATTGATAGACATCTAATAACAAATAATTGGCGACCACTGTTGGCCCATGTGAACGGGAACGTCACCTATCTATTGCGCACTTTTTTCACTCATGCTGGCCTCCTTTGTTGTCCTTAGTACGCCAATGTTCCGCAACACCATTTCCAACCTTGGCCAATATTGGCCACTAGAGGCCATCCCCCCTCTTCACAGTGGGCCACAGCTCGGACCATAGTAAAAAGGGGCTACGCTGTTTCAGATAGCATTCCGTTATCTACTCATGAGCAGTGAAATCCATTTAGCCTACCGTTCACTAGTTACATATGTACAAATTCTCCCTATTTTCTAACACCCAAAAAACTCAATTTTTTGTACATAGTGATATTCCCTATATAATAATTTAATTTAAAAATTTCTAATAAAAATAAAACTTCTATAGAGATAATTAATGGTCGTAACTTTTTCTCGATATGCCTCTTTACGTAAAGATTCAACAGAATGATTAATATGGCGAAACAATAGACTGAAATGCTAAAACGAAAAAAATATTATAATAGTGTTAAACAATTACTTTGTAATTAAATCTTTGAGGGCAAAACCAGGTGGTGAAGAGAAATGAGAATCTCCGGCTGAGGTTGGGGGAGAGGAAGTGGAGTGCATGAAATATACTGCATTACGGCAACCCTGGCTCTAATGCGCTATTTTCTGATTTATAGAGGTTGTCATTTATCTGCTGCTAGTGTCTCCAGGTCGTTAGGAGCCGTGGTGTAATGAATAGCATTTGTCAGCGCTTAGCCGCATCTTACCTCCATCCATCTCGACCGTCATCTTTTCCCAGGTGGTTGAGCATCCATCAGGGCCGACGACAATGTGCCCGTGAAGGCTCGTCAAGTGTCACCGATATCGTCTCGCATTCACCCCCGCCTTAATTCCCGGTTAAGTTAAGAAATTCTACCCCTGGGTGATACATCGCGGGCGTTACTGTAAACCCAGACGCGCTCCCAGCCGTAAATCAACCGGGATTCGAGAAGACTGATGAAACCCCAAAGAGTTCAAAGGCTCCGAGAATTCGACGGAGCTTTCACGCCTCACGGGCAGAAAAAGTCCGCTAACGAGTCAATGGTCCGATCCGATAAAAAAGAAAAAACACCATGGCGGAGTAAGTGGACCGGAAGTATAATAACAGACAAAGCGGAAGTAAGGGCGGAGAGGGCGGAACCGGGCCACACCTTTGTGATAAAAGCACAGTTCATTAAGTCCCCACCTCTTATTCGTATCGGCTTCCTAAAAGTAAATATGTTTATCTAGGCGGGTCGACCCTGCCCAGTCCCGTTACCGATAATTTATGTCTTCAGTTACAGTCTATACACAATTACTTTAATTACTCGGCATGTCGATTAGCCCACAAGCCAACGAAATGAAACACCTGCGTTTAAATTTACAGAAACGGTGACATCAAATTTTTTTTCTCACAAGACTTAAAAATCTTTGCATTATTAATATACAGGTTGTCAATTTTCTAGCGACCCCATGGTTACTTTCGAAAACTACTCACCCTAAAAAAAAGTTTTAAGAATTTTTTAGCGTAAACTATACTTTTAAATATTGCAATAATTACAATTGTTTTTCAATTTCTTAATAAAGTTAAAAAATGAGTTTTTAATGGTAATTTTTATCTTTATACGCGGGTTTATCAAATTAATGCGATTTTATGAAAAATAAAGAGATTTGTAAAGTTTCAACTCACTAGTGTTACTCTGGTTTTCTCAAAAAGTACTCAACCTAGAAATTTTTTTTTAACCATTACAATAATGACGGTTTTCTCCAATTTGTTGGCTTTCTTAAAAATTACTCAACATATAAAATATTTTAAAGAGAATTTTTCTCAAAATCTCTACTTTCAAAATTGAAATTTATTTTTGAATGAATTTTTAGCCATTGTTCCACAAAATCCATCAAATTTAATGAACTTGATCAATCCGTGTAGGTAAAAATATAGAAAAAAATCATTTAAAAAAAGATATACTTTTCAACTTTAAAAAAAAAATTGAAGAAAACCGAATTTATTGTAATGTTTAAAAGTTATAAGGCTTAAAAGTGTAAGGCTTAAGTTACAAAAAATGTTAATTTTTTTTTCTTGGGTGAGTAGTTTTCAGAAAACCAGGGGGGACTACTATGTTAACACCCTGTACATCTGATGTTTTGCTGTACCAATTGTTTTTCCATTTTTTCATTAAAAACCATAAATTGAATGAACTTGAAAAATCAGTGGACGAAAATGTAGGTAAAAATGAAGTAAAAACCAATTGAAAATAGTTATATTTTTCAACCGTTTTTTAATAGAAGAACTTGAAAAACGGTAAAGAAGTTTTGTTGGTTGAGTAGTTCTAAGAAAATACCTGGCGCTGCTAAGTTGAACTCCTGTAAATCGAACGTTTTTCTAAACCGACTTTCGACAATTTTTTATTAAATTTATGGTCTTTAGGAATCCGTGTATGGAAATGTTGGTACAAATGTATTAAAAAAACTGTTTTAAAAAAGTTTATTTTTCTTACTATTTTTAACAAAATGTAGAAGACCATAATTGTAGAAGTTTTTCTTAAAACCAGAGATGGCACTAGCAAGTTAAAACCCTGTATATCTGATATTTTGCTGAACCAATTTTTTTGCCATTTTTTATCAAGCCATGAATTGAATGAATTTGAAGAATGCGTATACGAAAATGTAGGTAGAAATATAGTTAAAAAACCTCTTGAAACAGTTATACTTGTCAACTTGTTAAATAGACGAAAACTATAAGTATTGTAATGTTTAAAAGTAATGCTTATGATTAGAAAGCTACAAAAATTCTTAGTTGAGTAATTTTTGTTAAAAACAGGAGGGTATCAGTATAAGTAGAAAAACCTGTATATCTAACGTTCTCATAAACAGATTTTCAAATGGTTTTTGCCATTTTTCATAACATTCATTTGACTTGATGAATCTGCAAATAAAATTGTTGGTAACCGTTTATAGAATAAATTTCGATTTTGAAATTAGAGCTTTTGCTATGAAAAATTCTCTTTACAATGTTTTATATGTTGAGTAATTTTTGAGCAAAGCAACAAATTGTAGAAAACCGAATTATTGTAATGGTTAAAAGCAGAATTTATGGCTAAAAAATTAATCTTTTTCTTGGCTGAGTAATTTTAAAAAAAACCAGAGGTAACACTAGTGAGTTGAAACTTTCTAAATCGATCTGTTTTTCTCATAAAATCGCATTAATTTGATGAATCCGCATATGAAAATAAAAATTACCGTTAAAAATCCATTTTTTAACTTTTTTAAGAAATTGAAAGAAAAAACTGTAATTATTGCAATATTTTTAAAATAACTGAAGTAAAGCTTAGGCTAAAAAAAATTTTTCTAGATTAGTAGGTTTCGAAAATAACAATGGCGACCCCTGTATTTTTATTTACTTTACCCATTCATAAACACTGTCCTCATTTTTTAACACATTCAATCTATTCCCCTTAAACCCATTAAGGCTTTACGAGAATAGTAACCTAACGATTCAGAAATCTGGGAGAGCAACGATGGTTGCTGGTACCCGTTAGGATATATGTAAACGATAAAATGTATATAATTTGCACAGATGGCTATCAAATAAACTTAAAAAAATTAAATTTTGCTTACAATTAGACGTTGCCATTACGTTGGTACACAAGGAAATTTAGGAACTTAATTATTTACTTATATAACTGTGCCATTCCTTTAAATTCATATCCGCTATTTGAACAATTCTAACTTCAAATATTTGTAATTATATATTCAAGGAAGCTATCGTGACTTCGATCCTCTCGGGCACTAACTTCCCATCTCAACCCCACCTTTTTGAATTTTTCTCCTTTTTGCCATTTTTCAAATGTCGTGTAATCAATTTGATTCTCGGCGACAAATGAAAAATGGCAAAAAGGAGGAAAATTCAAAAAGGTGGGGTTGAGATGGGAAGTTAGTGCCCGAGTGGATCGACGTCTCGATAGCTCAAGTGGTAGAGTAGCGCGTATCAGGCCGAAGGTCGTGGGTTCGAATCCCCACATCATGACACTCACTTTTTTTATCGCAACTAAAAACCTTAATTAATTAAATGATATTAATTGGCCAAGCGGACCACGAAAAACAGTGAATTTAATATATTGTTTTATTTTGATAATAAAATAAATGTCGAATCACTTACAATGTTTCTTTTAGATAAAACAATATATTGTACCATTAACTGTGTTCCAATTAAATGAATTAAAAAATCGGCTACTATTCGCTCTACTACCACACCGATTTTTCAATCCAGTTCTATTTTTGTTTTAATGTATTATACTAAAGGAAGTTTTGAATGTCGATGCGCCCGTATGGGATGCTTTTTGAGATAATATCTCTTGTAAATGTTTGTGCAACACAGCAGCATCTGATATCTGATCCTTGTTTTTATGGTTGAAAGGTGTCGCAATAGATAGAGTGCTGATTGCACACTGATGTCCCACACGTGGGGTCAGCACGTCGCAATGTTATAAAGGCCGATATTTTTAAATTAGAGCCAATGTTTTATGGTAAAAACAAAGAAGTAATAATTACCTTTTGGACGTTAATCGTTAAAGCACTCCATTAGCTTTTATTTTTAATCGATTCTTACCACTTAGCTAAAATTATTTGATTGCCCCACATGAAATTTTATTTTAAAGGTACAAATATGGCTTAAGCCCTCTTACATGCATGTACAATAGAAATAAATTTGGTTTTATAAACATAGTCAAATCATCCATTTATGCATAGTGGTCTAATTGACCATATTAATTTTTTAATTAATTATTCTTTTTATGTAAGGTCTTGGTTGAGTAAAAACGGATCCGAAACCACTACCTTCGGCTATTCGTCCGATTCCTTCACACGAACAAGTTTTCACGATTTCGGTCGAGGGTTCGAATCCCGCTCGCGACACTAACTTTTTCATCCCAACCAAGACCTTACATAAAAAGAATAATTAGTAAAATAATAATTCTTTGGATCACATCCCCGATCCTACCAAATATATTGTTGAATAACATATAATAATAATAATAATAATAATAATAATAATAATATATTCTTTAAAATATTAATTATTTATAATCGAATGATGAAACCACATTACGATAGAAAAGCGTAAAGAGAAAAATATAAAAGGAAATTGAAAAAGAAAAGGAAGAGGAAAGTATTGGAGATTAGTTTTTTAAAATAAAAACTCTGATACTAGGAGCCAGTCAAGTCTGTTGTCGACGATTGCGCGTCAATGATGTTGAAATTTCCAACGGCAAATATACATATGCTGGAAGTTTAATATTTGAGCAATATCGTGATGAAGAAACTGGAGTAAATTGCCTTGTCTTAAACCTGAAAATTGTCGCTTGTTTGGGGAAAGACCGTCGGACTGGCTTCAAAAAAGAAATACGTTTAAAACAAAAAGGAAAATCATTGACTCAATGGTTATAGGCTTTTTTATAGCAGTCAGAATAGTATTAATTTTTATTTTATTTAGAAATGGAACAGGGCCCAGGACTTCCTCTAAAATACCCTGATTGGACTCAAAAGTCAGTCAAACACTTTGGCTTATCATCCATCGATACAGTCTATATATGAAGTGGGAAGTTTATGGGCCGACAAACAGCTGATGACATCGCCTGCCCTCTTCGTGTTTTATTTCTTTTTCGCTTCTTTCGCGCTATTTTGTTTTGAACTGCAGCCATTTTAGTGTCTCGATCTCGTTTCTTTAAATGTGAACCAGGTCGGTATCCTAAAATGCTAGTTAGTCTCTCGTTTGTACCGCAGGTTGTCAAATACAGAATATAAACAAAACGTACAATACATCACCACAAACATAGATGTCTGGTCACATTCACTCCCCTAGAGTACTCGATATTCCCCTGGGCAGCGTTGAACCCACTCCATTCTCGCTAATAACTTACTTTTACTCTCCAGATGTCACACACTCACCCCAGAGTACTCGATATTCCTCGGGGCGGGGTAATAAGCAACCCCTTCCTTTCACGCTAATAAATTACATTCATTCCAATAAATTAACACAAACACAACACATGATAGAAACATAGAAGTCTGGTCACATTCACTCCATCAGAGTACTCGATATTCCTCTGGGCGAGGTTGAACCCACTCCACTCTCGCTATTAACTTACTTTTACTATCCAGACGTCATCCACTTACCCCAGATTATTCAATATTTCTCGGGGTGGGGGTGACCCACTCCACTCTCGCTATTAACTTACTTTTACTGTCCAGACCTCACACACTCACCTCAGAGTACTCGATATTTCTCGGGGTGGGGGTGAATCCACTCCACTCTCGCTGTTAACTTACTTTTACTGTCCAGACGCCCACACTCACCTCAGAGTACTCGATATTCCTCGGGGTGGGGTTAAATAACCCCTCGATACAGTACTATTAATAAATGTGTTCCTGGGCTTGGAGATGGCACATTTACTGCAAGAGAACATAACGTTCTTAACATATGACTTCCGAAGGCCATAGGTTCGAATCCCATCCGTGACATTATTTTTTAATCTCAAATCTAGTGTTCAAAAATTAATCAAATCTGTAGTTCGGTCGTTTCTGCCTATCCTCGGTGGAGTCTGCGTTTCGCCATTTCTCTCTGTTTTGTGTGGTAGGTTATGAGGGGAATAATACACAGAGAGGAGAAAAATACAAGGGAATTACGTGGTGTAAATGTAAAAATGGGTGTTAGGGAGTGCGCCATTAAAGGGTTAACGAATAGGCCGTTAGAACAGATTTAGTGTAATAGTCGCGTGCGATGCGAGTCCACAAATTCCGTCAGCAGGGACGGGGTCGGAATGAATAATTCAAGGAGCGGAAGAAATAAGTATAAGAGTGTTTCTTCCTCTAGGGTTACACTATAATTTACAATTTGAATATTCTCAGGGAGTTGTATGCTCACGGAACACTAGTCATCCGCGGCGTCATTAATTCGGGGGAGGGGCGGTTTTCGGGAGGAGATCCGAGACAAAAGCGTCGTCGGCCCCTTTGTAATATCTTTCCTTGGGGCTTCTTTGCATTGTAGATTCCTCCACCGCGGGATTCAGGACTATCCATCAACCCCCTGAAACAAAACCCGCCCCGATTCCTCTTCCATCTTTCCATTATCAATCTGGGCGAAAACCCCCGACCGCCCTTGTTCCCGCTTTCCTCTTTATACACATTTATAATAAAGACGGAGTTCTCCTTTTATTAAATAGCTCCCTCCCCGTTCTCAAAGGGGCCGGAGCTCAAACGATTGGTTATTACCGTCGGGCTAATTTAATATCTCTCGGTATCTCAAAATATTTCGCTCACCCCACGTTTGTGAAGGGCCGACTGGGTAAACTGAGCTTTCGTTTATTGGAAAATATTTTCAATTAATCCCTTCCACTTCAAGAGTTTTAATATAATCACCGTCAGCGTTATCGTCAATATATTTAAATTATCATAAATTAACTAAAAAGTGTTGCAATCAACAAAGCTTTGTTCTTTCTTACGTGAACTTACATTATTTGCTATTACAATCAAAATAAAATTAACCTGGAACCGCAGAGCCATTTCGGATCATGCTGGCTTTTATGGATGAGCCTCTAAGTAATTGTAGTACTGCGAAGTGACAAGATGACTGTATAATTGATGGTAGAAAAGATTTCATGAAGACAATCATGCGATTCACCTAGTTTTTAACATTTACAGTTTTCCTCAGGGCAAAAACAATTTTTTAAATTACGGTTTTTTATTTTATTATAATTTTTCTTTTGAAAAAGACTTGTTACAAAAAAAACCTTTCTTCGTTACATACCCACGTTTATTCAAAATTGAGTTCGTTTTTTATTATTTTTTATTAGAGATTGGAAAACAACTTTTTTTAAGATTAGGACCAAAATGCTCAGTCAATGAAAAGAATCAGCTATATTTTAAGCATACCGCGCTCACCAAATTGATCTTACCCATAAATCCATGCGTGGGTTTTTTGAAGTTCGGTGTGTCAGCGCCAATGATCAAGGTTGATTGTCTGTTCTCAGAACAATTGAGTGAAAATCGAAGAAATAAGAAAAAGTTATAGATCATGCCCAAACATTGGCGAACCTATAGCATGATGGCAAGGAGGTTATTAGGAAACAGGGGTTTCATGTTTCCAAGCAGTGTAGTATATCGGCTTATTGCACTTTTCCTCAGTTCTTTAGTCCTGTTCCATTAATTCGATCCTTCTTTTAAGCAGCCGTAGGACATTTTCATTGCTTGAATTATTTTTTCTGGGTCTTCTTGCCTTGACTTCTTGAGGTACCTTCTGGCTTATTGTACCTTCCTAGTTTTCTAGTACAGTGCAATCGACTTATCCTTCTTATCAGAAGTATTATGCCATTACTATTGCTGCTACAATTTCATTCCCTAGGTTTTTTCTGTATGGTAGGTCAAATCTCGATTGAGCCGTTGCTTCACATTCGAATGCGATATTCGAAGTTGATATGGGTGGCTGTTTGCTCCTTTTCATTGCATTATCTGCAGATCGGATCACCGTTATATATGCCCATGTGTAGATGGTTTCTCATATGCCAGTGACCGGTTAAGAGTCTTATCACTCCGCTAGTCTAGCCCTCTCCAACTGCAGTAGTGAGTTTGCCAGTCTTGGTGAGGATTGTTTTAACATAAGTTTACAGTGTCTAGCGCTCCTAGAGTTTATCCACTTCTGCTTTTGTCTTTTTTGGATCCATTCTGCGATGGAGGATTTGTTTTTATCCCAAATGTAGCTTAGCTTCGGGCCTGTGTACGTCTTGCAGATCCTCCTCTGGCCAGTGTGTCTGCTTTGTCGTTACCCAAAATTCATTTGTGTCCCGGCACCCAAGATATCATCAGGTTGTTGTGTGGTTGTGGTTTTGGAAATTTTGGGACCATTCACTGACTAATTTTGATGTGTTTTTTAGGCGCTAATGCTTTAATACCTGCTTGGCTATCCGATATTTTAAGGATTTTTTGCCAGTGTAACCTCTTTTAAGATTTTCTATGGCATTTTGTTGTAAAATATTATTTACCATTTTTTTTATTAGCAATGATTTTGAAGAAATTGAATTTTAATTTTTATTATTAGTAGGTGGTGTAAAGGACTGCTATAGAAAATTTCATTTTTATCATTATGGTCGACATTGTTTCCAAGTTAAGAATCTAAAACCACTATAATAAATGCCAACTTCTATTACGTTTATGAAATAATATTAATTTCCTCGACCACCACTTTGTGTGTTGCCATTTTTGACTATCTGTAAATAATTTATTGAGGGTAAACAATTTTAATGGATGCACTTGCATTATCATAATTTGGTTAGGTTGTTTGCGCTCGAGTGTCGTGGAAGTGACTGTCAGGGTGGCGCGCAGTCAGTATTGTTACATTATATTTATGCACCGGACCAGGGGGCGGGAAGGGGTTGATTAATTTATGCGCCCCCGCGCTTCCCTCGTCGCCCACGCCTATACAAAACTACCGATTCGGTTCCGCCCGAGGGCCGACAATTGGAAATATCCGCTGGAAAATTGAGGCTGGAGGGAAACGCATCAGGGGCACCCTCCGACGATAAGTCCGTTTTGGGTCGACAAGGCCATTTGCACCTGAGAGAGAACATAAACGTTTTTCAGAAAAATAAAAAAAATAACACGAAACTTTCCTTTTTCGTGCTTTTTCTTAAACAATGGGACTTTTTGATATAATATAAAACTGAAGTATTGTCGTTTTTGCTATGATTTTGGCTTGGCAGACGCGTTTCGTGTACTTGCAATCCTCAGTCATAGGTTGACCAAAATGATTGGAAATGATCATTGGTACGAATCTCAGCTTTTTTTTCTCCAAAAACATCGAAACGCCGGTGATTGTTTTACGAAACACTAGCATAAAATCTTAAAATTAACAGTGAAAAACATCATAACCCCGAATAAGTTGAATAAGCAGTATTGTTGAAAATGTGTTCTTTGCTTGTACAAAATATTAGTTGGGCGCATAATATGAAACCGAAATGTATCATGTACGATAGCCAATCGTGTGTATATATATATATATCCCCATAGTTGACCTACAGGAATAGACAGTCTATACGATGGTTAGTGGTGTTTTAAACCCTCGTTGGTTCGAAAGGTCATTTTTTAAAATATATATGTTTGGCTGGGAGGTCTATCTAAAGTACCACACTAGTAGTAGTACTAAATATCCATGCGCTAATACATGAAGTAGCTTGGTCATTTCCGATCATTTTCATCTCCTTATTTGTGTGTCGGACGCGTTTCGTGTTCTCGCAATCTTCAGTCATAGGCTGATCAAAATCATTGGAAACGACAAAATCTGGGATTCATGACCCCGCAAATCTCAAATTACCCCACAATTTAATTTGTGGTTTACTTTCGAAGATTTCCTTCACACGGCGACTCACCGCCGTAATGGTCCCAGAGTAATTACAAATTGAATTTTTTTTTTTCAAAAAACACCGAAACCCCGGGGTTGGTATGACCTTTGTAGCAGCAAACCCCCACATAAAAACTTAAAAATTAATTGTAAAAGCGAAGCAACATCGAACATCCCAGAGGCTTTTCGGAATTTCACCTCCGAAACTCCTGGAGTTGACCTCTGTTGTTGAAACACCGGCATAAAATCTTAAAATTAATACTGAAAAAACATCGACTAAGCTGAATAAGCAGTATTGCTGAAGATGGGTGCTTCTTTGCTTGTAAAAGGATCTGTACGATTGTCTTTTAGCCATCCGTTTTGTATTACCGATATGACAAACATGTACGAGTTCCTCGCTGAAGATGGTGTAAAGTTGAAATGCATTTTAGTAAACTTAAAACCCGCGAGTTGAGTCGGACCCAAAAGGAATCCAGTGCCGGTTCAACATTGCATATGTTAAGACGATTTGCTGACATCTATTTTTGATTACGCACAAAAGACATATGATTAACCAGAAAACACAAATATCCACCAATTAAGATCACAAAATGACAAACGAACCTGACAGGCCAAAAGAGCGCGATATGGCGGACCAGGATGGTCGGACACGACCAACTTACAGGTTTATCACCCTACAGACCTCAAGAAAAAATCCCACATTATGAATATTTATTATCCCCGCTGAAGAAAGTATTGATGAACTAATCAATCTATCAATGCTTGTTTTCACAATTTGATTATAAAACATACAAAAAAAGAGCACAATAAATCGGCAGGAGGTACAGATCGCTGATTTAATATCTAAGGGCCATAAATATTTTTAATTTAATATCTTTTCATGTATGCGACATGTGTTATTTATTGATACGAATGTATTTATTTGCGTGAACGGAGGAACTTATCCCCAATTGAGAAGGTCAACATAGTCCACATAACATCTTATTATTTATCATTAACTAAAGTGCTTAAATATGATTGCTGACAATAGTTGAATAAAAATTTTTTTATATAAGGTTTTGGTTGAAATGAAAAAAATTTTCCTGACATAAAAACCTTGCATAAAAAGCTTAATTAATTGAAACAACAGCTCCCCCTGGCCACTTCATATGTAGCCGAGAATCGAATCCTGATTACACGACATTTGAAAAATGGCCCAAAGGAGAAAAATTTAGGAAGGTTGTAGATTGAGATGGGGAGTTGGTGTCCGAGTGGATCGAAGACACGATACGTGGTTAGAGCAGCGACGTATTAATCCGAAGGTCGTGGGTTCGAATCCCGCTCGTGACACTAACTTTTTCATTTCAACCAAAACCTTACATAAAAAGATTAATTAATTGAAAGAATAATTTGGTCAATAGACTACTAAATATAACTGATTTGTTAATAAAAAATTAAAAAATGAAGGATATAACACAAAATAAAGTTAATCAAATTAAAATAATCGCCCCGTCGAAATTATAACAAATTTCATTTAAATAAAATTTTTCTCAGTGTGTGGGAAATTTTTCTAACTGAACAAACAATGGAAAAATGTCTTTCATCTTTGTTTGCAACGAAAAACCGCTGTTATTTTATATATCTTATTAATACAAGTTACCCTATTGGGCCCTCCACAAATTATTTATGGGATAAATCTGATCAGTGTTAATCTTGTATTTATGACCTTTGTGATCTCGCTTTATGTCCGTTTCGCCTAGGCCTATGTGGACTATCGATCGTTTGGATATTTCATTACGGCGCGACTAGTTTTCCCTTCATTTTAAGTTGTTAATTTTAATATAAAATCACCTCTCTTCGGCACGAACCGTACTTATCTTAGGATAAAAGTCATGTATCTGATACATCTGAGATAAATAACTTACTGCTCAGGTGTGAACCCGCCCTTAGGCTGCGGTTACTATGGATGCGAATTCTGACGAGTTCGTCCGAACAAACAAATACTTGTTTCCCAATGAGCGTGTTTACTTTGGCAGCGAATTGCATGTCAGAACACGCACGATGTCGTCAGCACCATTCGAGTTTTCAAACCAGTTTCATTTTTTCGTGCGTTCTGACGTTCAATTTAGACTATTTTGGTATTTCACCATGGATATAGATGAACTGATTGGTCTGGTTTTTTTAAGAATCGGTGTTTGTGGGTTGTGAACGACAGAAAATATCACAACAGGCCTCTCTGTCAAAGTGGGAAAAAGTTTCTCAAGAAATCAACACTAGTTTAGTGGTTATAATTGACTATATTAATTATTCTAATGAATAATTCTTTTTATTTAACGTTTTTGGTTGAGGCGAAAAATTGGAGTCACGAGCAGGAATCGAACCCACGACCTTCGGCACAATACGCCGCTGCTATAACTACTTGAGCTATCGGTACTTCGATCCCCTCGGACACCAACTCATCTCAACAAGATTTCGAATTTTCTCTCCTGTTTGCCATTTTTTTAAATTTCCATTGAATTGTGACGGCTAAACGTACATGGAAAAATATGCTTTTTTTAAAAAGGGACTTGCAATATGTTTGAAACTTGCCCTTCAAGACTCTTGTGGAAAATAAGTGGTTAACATGCTCTGTTTTCCCACCACCTATCAATAATAACTTAATCAACGGACTGTCAAGAAAATAAAACTCATTAAGTTCGTTCATTTTGCTGGGAGGCAGAAACGTACTGACTATCGCGCACAATGCAACCATCTTGTTGTGAAGATGATTTCGGGCGTACTCGTCAGAACAAAATTTCGTCAGAATTCTCATCCTAGTAACTGTAGGCTTAGGCAATTTGGGCGCTTCCAGACAAGTTTATACCAAAAAGCATACGTATTTAGTGCCTTTATATCTGCCTGACTTTCGAAAGTATGTAAAACTTTCATATTCTTTATCAACTACTATGCGCAGGGCTGCATGGACCTCGGCTTGGAAGATGTTCGGACCAGTTCTAGAGATTTTGCTGGGGCGTAATTTGGTCCTTTTACGCCTAAAACTACTCTCTTACAACTTTGATCCATCAGTATACCATATTAGAGCCCCTTACTGAAAAAGTTACTTTTCTTCAAAAGAACTGTTATCTGGGACCACTAAGATGGGTCTGCTTTTGTTTGTTTACTTGCCAATGAAAATTAATGGCCGGTCAAGTTCTTTATACACCAGTTTGTACTATTGTATTACTTTCTTTTCTAGTGTTTGAAGAAAGTTGAAGTATTATTATTTAATGTGTGGTGTTTAGTGACCGTTAGTTAATGATTATTGGGAGATCGTCAGATGCGGTCTGGTATGACGTAGGTTTTAGCAAAAATAAACGTTTTTTTTATCGGGCCAACGTTTCGATCTTTATTGAGATCATCTTCAGGGCCTGGGATTTATAAACATTGTCTAAATTTCACAAATACATGTAGGATGTTTAAAAAAAAGAATTTGTACAATGCTAGAAAAAATTAGATTAAAAAAAATGAATTTATACATGCTAGAAAAATTTAGATGGTATTTTTTTTAATATAAATTCATTTTTTTTAATTTAAAGTTTTCTAGTATTGTATAAATACATTTTTTCGCATTTTAGATGGATTTGTAAAATTTAAACAATATTTATAAATCTCAGGCGCTGAAGATGATCTCAGTAAAGATAGAAACGTTAGCACGATAAAGAAAATGTTTTTTTTTAAACCTATGTCACACCAGACCGCACCTGTCGATCTCCGAACAATCATTATTATTTCAATACTTGGTCTTGATCTAAATTTATTATTACATTATTAGAATTACAAAAAAATAAAACAATAAAACGGTAAAACGTGATATGACGCTATTCAGCTGTAAACATAAATTGGGATCATTCGATCATCCCCCTGTGCAAAAATTTCATCTCGTGCGGTTCACCCCCTCGTCGGGGGAATATTCGCGGGTTATTTTTAATTTTTCCATTCGGCTCGTCCCGGGGTCGCGTAATGAAAAACATCAACAACCCTTGGTGTCCCGGGTTAAAAACGGCCATGTTGAAAGGGTACACTCGGGGCCGGCCGGTTGCATCCTATGCAGCTCGGAAGCAATATCGATCCCACGCGAGAGAATAAATCTCCTGTCACTGCACTCCAACTAATCCGGCTCTTTCTCACTTTCCATCGTTCCCCAATGACAGAAACAATACGATACTAACAGCTAACAATATTGCAGCTTACATCGTTTTACTAATAATTACTAAAAGACTTCTTGAAACAGTATTTGAGAAAAATAAAATAAAATGCATTAATTAATGTTAAATCATACTTTCAAAAACCTTTTCATGGTAAAAAATAATATACTATTGTACATATTTAAGGGTTCTCATAAATAAGTACGTTAAATTAAAGTCAATAAAATCACAAATCACGTCTATTTATCTACATCAGCTGTGCCTCAGGACTCTCACACAGGTCCATTTATCTTCATCCTCTATGTAAAATAATTGGAGATGGTTGTGAAGTATGGATGATCTAAAAATATTCTATCAAATCCCTTTCTTACCGTTTCTGTCTTCCGTCATCACCCAATACTCTATCTGATTGGTGTAGTAGCAACAATCCCTAAAACAAGTGTTATTCGATAAGTTGCCAAGAGGAGCCATCATTTTGAACTTTGGAGTTACCTTTACCTATATATCTTCCAGTAGAGGTTCAATTTAAAGGAGTCGGTCTCATTAAGACCAATATTGATCTGGTGTGCAATTATGTTGTTGTGTGTATTGTTAGTGTCTCCTTCAGTCTTAGGTTTATATTGTTCCAGGAATAGGAATCAGCCTGCCTTCGTATCAACAGGACATGCCCCATTGGTTCTCCTTCTTCCTGTCAATATTGCTCTTCCTCGTCTATAATAAGTCCACGGAGTCTGTAGTACCCAGTTAGCGGTCTTACTTTCATTTTAATCGTGACATGTCCTAGCCGTGGGTTTTTGCGATGGTCCTTTAATAAACTTGTCACGCCTCTGTCCTGCAATACGTGGTAATGGGTGTTCAAACCATTTGCGTTCCAAAAGAGTTTATCATGGGAAAGACATAACATGCTGTCAGGGTGTCACCAACGAATGTGATCAGAAAGTTGATTTATGTCAAACTATGGGTTATGAAGTAAGAAAGGAAGGTTTCTGAAAGTGATTACATTTAAGGATGGGGGAGTGGAATAAAATCCATGCAGTGGGCAGTGGTCGTCGAGTGACCTGTGCAGAACGCAAGGCCCTGTTCTTCTTTGATGTCTTGTTTGATGACATGTTCCATTTGTTCTTCTTCGTCCTTTCAATATCTGCACAGGTTTTATTCTACATTTCTGAATCAATACATATAATTCTAGTCCTAATACATCATTCTAAGCCCAAGGTTTTGTAGTTTATTGCGATGGTTCTTCGAGGATTTATTATTAATGCATTGCCGGAACTAGATTTGTGGTAATTTGGTATGCCGCAAGGGTCGATAGGTGTCTTTATCAAAATTTCGTTGTCTATTTTTCCATCCGACTCGTTCCTTTAAATGCCCTGGTACCCGAGCGCAGGTCATTTTATTGTTGTCCCCAATGTCTGGCAGGATCTCGACGCAATCCCAAACGTCTCTAGACTTTACTACCGATAATGTACATATTTGCTTAGCTTTCCGAGTAGACGGCCATGTTTCTTTGCCAATGCTCAGCCTTTTGATTTCTTTAGCACAGTGCTCAATTTCTTTAGCACAGACTCCGCCTGAAAGGCAGTGGCATTTTACCCAAGGGTTATACTACCCACACTACGTCTTAGAGCCGGTTGTATACTGGAATGGTCGGCATAAGCTGGGACCCTATTCTTCCGGTCTGCGCTATTGGACAGTTTAATTGGAAATTTTTAACAAATATGAATTTTAAGCTCATGGCATCAACAGATACCCCTAGAACTTTACGTACCCGAAGTTCCTCCCGGAATTCAACTGCTCCTTTTTATGTGAATCGGCTATTGGAGCTTGGTTTTGCGTTAGCCTGTGAATTGTGGATCTGGACTAACCCTGGATGGAAATATTAGTTGATGTCAGGTGGACGTCAGAGCAGGCGTTCTCAGTACCTTAAGAATTATCCAGACGATCCAGTCTACGAGCTTTCCTGACTCGACCAACCCAACTATCTTTACGCAATCACAGGTCTACCATTGTGCATAACCAAAAAGTCATTATTGGGCTTTCTCCCGAGCCCACAAATACATTTACACCTATCAACGTTAATTATTATTCTAAGTGTGATATCACTGTCCATTTACATCTTAAACACATTTGCAATAAGGCTTACCAATTAGTTTCACGAGCATGACCAGAGATGCCGGATCATTCCATAATGAAACAACTTGTTTTTTCAATGGAAAGAATTTTGTTGCTCACCTTATTACAATTTTACAGCCAAAGAGTAGAAAAATACAAAGTCAATGATAAAAATAATTGGCATCCCCTTTTGGGAATTGTATAAAGATCTATTTGACGTACAGAATCTTGCTTCTTTACACTCCCTACATTTTACCATAGATCTCATTTCCATTTTCCAACTCTTACACCTCTATTTATTTTAATATTTAATTTTTCATTTTCTATTACATTTCTTATCGATTTCTCTATAATTCTCTATTCTGTAATATTTTATTGGTTAATATACCTTTTTACGGCATAATCGTATTTTTATAATTTTGAATATATGTATGTATTTTGTTTAAGATTCTTATGATGGTAACATTTTGTATTATGTATTAAACATATATAGGCTCTTTACCTATATGTTAATAAATAAATAAAAAGTCAGTACTTACTTATAAAAGGTGCTTTATAAAGTAAGTACTTACTTATGAAACCTACAAAAGTTCATAAAACTTAACTTTTTTTAATGATAACTTTGTTTTTCCTTTTTTAAATTACCTCTTACATTGGTTCAAGCTTATTCCTCTAGGATAAAAGTGATAACCCCATAACTACCCCGTCTGTTTTTAAGGGTCGGAGCAACCGGGCAAAAAGTCTCTTTCCAACCCCCTTCCTCTGTTCCTAATGAGCACCGCTAATGACGCGAACAAAACTAATCCACCCCAGACCAGTTTTTAACCCTCGTGGAATCCATGGTAATAAACCTTTGAGTTTAATACGGTAACTGGAAAAATTCGGTAAATTTTTAATTCAAAAATGCAAAAAAAACCCTGAAAATTTTGTTTGTTTTTTAATTGATTCAACTGCTATTTTGGTTTGACTAAGTTTTTAGATAAATTATAGGTTTTGTGAAAAAATAATTACATTTTCTAATTTTGAAAGACGGATTTGAGAACCCCTAGCTCAGTAACTTGTGGCTAGCTTCTTGTGCTTCATTATGACCAATTTCCAGTATCCAGAAAACTCAAAATATCAGCAACACACTGTTTATTAAAGGTTGTAAACTAGACTCCTATTAAACCTAAATAAAATTGGAAATGGTTGAAGAGCGAATTGCATACTTTGATGGTACACGAAGTGCCATATTTGCCTTCTACTGAATTTAGCCTGTCCACTGGCAGATGTAATGTAACGTTTAATTTTATCGGATTCAACGTCGTAAAGCACCTCTCCGGAGGGCTTTCATCCCATAAAAATATAACACAAATGTTACGACTGTAACATTAAAACAGGCCGGCAAAATATCTCTGATGAGTTAATTCACTTCGCCTCAAATACACATGCCGTTCACTACTACTATAAATATCCTTGTTCGGTGAATTGCGTGGCATTTAGAGATCGAAGTACAAACACATTTTTCATAGAAATAAAGAAGCACGGGAAAGTATGTAAATATGTTTTAAATATGGCACAGCCTATAAAAAGTCTCCGGTGAGGTTGGGGGTGGTTACCGAAACGTCGCTAAGAATAAAACACCGCAAGCTTCTATTTTGACTTGATAAGAACAACCCACACTACAATTAATNATTCTTGGTTAAATCCATGAGAAGTAAAAGTAAAAAGAAAAATATAATAAAGATATAAAAAATTCTTTACTTTGTATTTCTATAAAATTGTTCGATAAATATAACTACATTTATTTGCTTGAGCACCGTAGACTTTACGTCGATCCCTTGATTCGATTCTTGGAGGAAAAAGGATTGTTTTATTGACTGATAAAACAATTATTGTTGTGTTCTTAATACGTGTTGGAGTGAATGTATTCATTAGCGAGAATGTGCCTCAGAGAAATATAATCGGCTTCTTCTGGTATGGTTTCACACCCGACCTTCCATATAATCTAACATTTGCACAGTTCCTGGTACGGTTTTACTGCACTACTAAAGAGGGTCACGCATGAAGTTAAAGAAGGTGTCGGGTCGGCAGAAGAGTAGTTCTCACTTATCAAGAGCACTGTTGATAGGTGGCCTCGGAGGAACTGACTCGTTGAAGGACAAAGACCCGCGTATGGGTCTGGAATGTAGGAAAGATTGCTCGATATTCCACCTAATTGAAGGGCGCGACTACTTGGCTCTATATAAAGAGCGTGTAGGAATGTCACCCTATATGAGAATCGTACTTGAGCACGTCAGTGAGTATCTGATTCCCAGGTTCCGTTTCTTGTAGGAAACAGAGTTGTTTTTATTGATTATAATATTTACATTTTATTAATATTTTTTCTATTGAAATACATTTTTTACAAAATAAACCTTGAAATAATAGACCATGGGAGTTTGACCCACGGACCCTTTTGGGCCCGAACAAGCGTATGTGAAAGGTTACTCGATGGCATATCGGACACCTATGTAGTTGAACGGGGTACTTTCTTGGCTCCACGTAGAGAGCGTGTAGGAAGCAATCTGATATGACAATCTTACTTGAGCACGGCAGAAAATATCTTGGACCCCTGCTCCGATTCTCGGTGGAAAAAATGTTGTTTTATTGTAAGTCTCTAGCCTGGGTTAGGAGTGAATGTACTTATTGACGTGAATGTGTAGTGTGAGAGGACAATGGCGGATTATTGAGTACCCATAGACCCGCAATTAGGTTAGTTATGTGTAGAGGTAATGGAGGCATTACCGGAGGAGTACTTCGCCACCCTAATTGAGTGAATGGAATGTAAATAGGAAAGAATGTATTTAAGAATGAATGAAAGCGATGTTGAACCTAGCTGTGGACAGGAATCGGAGTTCATGCTGAACTGGCAGAGCATCACTTGGGACCGTTTTCATCGAGGGTTCGTTGAATTACTCAAACGATTTTCGGCATTGCGACATCTTCAGTAAGGAGCTGAGAAAACGAACTTCACCACCGACCATTGAACGCTTTGACCCCTAGTGACATCCGACGGACTCCGACATATAAACCCTAGTCTGACAAAGTGACAGACAGTTCCTCTCTGAAGATGACGCAATTCTGAAACGCGTATGAATAATTCAACAAATGCCTATACCAGTTCTGAACGAGTTCACTGACTCGCAGACCAGGATTCATCAACTCTAAACTTTTATTTTTTCCTTTTCATTATTCTTGAAACATTTATCATAAGCTCAATATAAAAATTAAAACAGTTATCAGTGAGAAGGTTTTTTTGTAAATGATCGTGCTAATTTGTTTTGTTTACAAAACATTTTTCTGGCTATGACTTGTTCATCACACGTGAGTACTACGTGTCTGCCTTTTCTTCCTGTCCGTTTTCATTTGGATGAGCTTTATATAAAAAAAAGGGTCACGAGCGAGAGACTGAAGGATGCGCGGTGTTTGCGGTCCTGACCTTTTCCAGTTTGTTTTTGTTCATTCTGAACTTTGTTTGTATTGATTCGCGTAATTGGATCGTTTGTCGTGATCCTCGTACGGCTTAATGCGTCCTTTGAACTCGTTTGATTACTCTTGATATTATTCCACGATGTACAGAAGTGACGAAAACACACGAATTTTGAAGACTCAATAAGCCAGAACGAGTCTTACTAATTGTAAGAAGAAATAGTGTTTAATGTACTTAATACAACAAATTGCGGATTGTTTTGTTTGTTTCTGTTTTCACAAATTAACGAAAAGCAAAAATAAATTATAAAAGTATAAAGAAAGGAATTAAAGGACCGTGGTGGTCTCGAGGTTAGGGTGTATGAATCGTCTTAGCCACGCTAGCGGTCCTGGGTTCCAATCCCGGAAGGCCCAAGGTTTTTTTTAAATGAGAATAGTATAATAGAAGTATTGGAAAGTGGTTTGTTCTTATGCCTGAGACGCTTATTGGTTAGTTGGATGTTAAGCCCTCCTGAATGAAGGAATTATTAAAAAAAGGAAATACACTGACAGGAAAAAAATTCCACCCACTTGTAATATAACTTGATTTGTATATATTTTTATATATTAATCAAAGTTTCACGTTTTTTAACGTTTCAAAATTCGGTCGTTGTCTAAAAAAAGTTATAAAAATGTAAATTGCTAAGAAAAATGAAAGATAAAAAAAGGCAGACAGATAATTTGTTTTAGATTTTTAATTAAAATTTCGATATTGCATGTTTCCTCCTCTTCTCTTAATTAAATCTCGAGGACGCCTCGGCATATTTTCTACCAGCCTGAAATAATCTCTTTGCTGGAGGTTGTATTGGAGGAGCCGATTCTTCACGAAGAGTCCTTTCAAGATAGTGGAGTGTATCAGGAAGTGATGGACGCGGTCTTGTACTTCTTTTGAGGTTATCTCATAAATGTTCGATGGGGTTCAAGTCTGGAGAACGGGCTGGCCAGGGTAAGATCCTGATGTTATTCTGTTGAAGGTACGTTTGTACTATTCGAGCGACATGAGGACGTACATTATCGTGCATTGGAATAGGATTGTCGCTGATTTCATCAAGGATAGGCATTTCATTCTATGGCAGTGGCGGTTTGGTTTTTGGTAAAAAACGCAATGGGTCCGAGCAAACGGTTGTGAGCAAAACTAGTTGGGTTTGGGTTGGGCAAAAAACGCACTTGGTAGTTGTTACATATAACACTTGCGTCCTCTTCAAATCTGGGGCTGTATCGCTGGCTTACGTTTTCGAGGTATTTCAAAATGTCTTTATCTGATAAGGTAAATCTTCCCCATCTCATCCAGTCTTTCGAGCATGTCTCTACTGTTCTTTCTCAACGGATTTACGGCTACTGGAATTAAGCAATACGAATTAGACTAGTGGGTCTACAGACCAGGCAATTTCTAGTGGAGTGAAGAAGCCCAGAGGCGAGGTGGGAAACTACAGCCATCTTCGATGTAAGTGGTTCACACGTATAAGTGAATTCATTGGTAATTAAGGGCGCACCCATCATCAAACTCGTAAAGGCGTTTGTAAACTAGGGCCGGTGGGAGAAAGCATAACGCAAAAAAATGTTTCAACCATATGCCTACTGTATCTCGTTTACGGAAGTGGGTGCGCAGTTGTTTGTTTTCTTTTATCTTTCGATACCAGGCTTGACATAAATGTAATGTGCAGGCATAAATCTTGGCATCTGGGAAACATTTCATTATTGCAATACGAGCCGCTTTTCCGAAGTCCACGTGAAATTTTGAACACCTGAAGTGCAATTTGACAAGTCTCAAAGTCAAAGTCTTATCGTTCAACCAGAATGTAACGTACAAGTCTCGTTTTTCCAGGAAGAAAGGCGTAAACCACGGGAATGTGGAATCCATTCATATGAACATGTACAGTAAACATTTGGTAGAAAAGTTTGGGAGCATAAGAGAAGGTGCCATTACTTGCGTTACATTGTCGATGGTGACCATTGATGCTTTTGTTTTATCGATGCTCATCCCTATTTCCCAGCCCCTATTTGCTCATCCCTAACACATAGCCTTTCGTTGAAGATAAGTTGCCCAATAACATTGCTCATATTTGCTCGAACCCTTCGCGCTTTCGGCAACCTTCCACTTTCGATTTGCCCAATCCCATGACCCCCCTCTGGCAGAACACAGTTTCTCGAAAACGGCGTCTCGCAGTCTTTCGTAGAGAACTCCGATGGCAATAGCCGCAAACCTGATGGAACGTCTATCATCAAGTGCCACACCACGCCCAACATCCTCAGCACTATGTGACCTTTTTAAGTTTAAAAATTGAAATCAAGAAAACAAACATGAAAACTAAACAGTTTATTGCTTCAAATGAGACTGAATAAACATTTTAAATTCGGTGAAAAGTAAACATTGAAAAATCCTTTATCTTTGTTCTGGATTGAGGATTTAGAGTGTTTACCTCTAATTGATATTCCCAATTTAAAACATAGCATAAACAAATATTTATTGGTAAAAACAATGACACAAATTATGGGCAGAATCTTCTTTTATCGAGAAAATGAATAAAAACAATTGTGTGGAATTTCTTGCCAATCGGTGTATGTGGTCATCAACAAAAAAAAAAAACAATTAAAAACCATATTTACTCGATGTCAGTCCCGCTTTTGTTCTTGAGCAGTTCCATTTTTATCAATGGTAAAATGAATCAAAACATTGAAAGGAGTGCCTGCCGGAAGAGGCGATTCTGATACAAGCGTAGCTTTCCGGTCAAGAAAGCCATGATTAGCATAACTGTAGCCGGGTGGGGAAAGATAAGGAACGGAAGTCGCCGACAGATGTTGCCGACTTCCGCTGACCATCGGGGGTCAAAGGTGAGCCCCCGGCACTTCTTCCCCGGGTGAAGTGAAAAAGGGTTGCCACCCTTCCCCGCCGGGACCGGTTCGAGTTTTTAATTCCGCGTCTATTGTCCCGGGTCACACTTGGACAATGGTGGACAGGGGTCAGCACTATTGTAGTTGTGCCGGGGGAGAGGAAGCTAGTTAGGGGTAGTTGCTCTTGGAATTTACCTCCTTTTAAAATTTCAACTAGTTTTTGAACTAGGAGGCCTATTGTTGCCGGAGCACAGATGCATGGAGCCCGAACAACGGCCCGTTTTTACTTCAATTATGAAATCATCTGTACTATTCAAAATCCTTTCACGTCAAACTACTAGCGCGAAGCAGAGCCGGGAGAAATTTCAATATTATACCTCTTGTTCCAACTAGTACCCTTTATTATGTTAAAGTAAGTTTCTGAATATTTATAAACCTTTTTGATACTAGTACTAGTTCTGATGACAAAAAAATCCATTTACTATTTTCCTATAGTTTACGTTTAAAATCAAATTTCATTCTCCTATACCGCATATCCACACAAAGACATATGCATACACTCACCGTAAAAAATATTCCAATACCTATAAATCAAGATTTTTAAAGTTTTGGCTAACAACAACGTTTTGTTTACATTTATAGTAATTACAATTAATTAAGGTTTTTAGTTGAGATAAAAAAGTCATTGGCACGAGCGGGATTCGAACCCACGATCTTCGGCTAGATACGCCGATGCTCTACCACTTGAGCTATCGTAACCTCGATCCGCTCGGACACCAAAAATGGCAAAAAGGTTATTTACAGTTACAGTTATTTTAACTTTTACGTGTATTTATTTTTTAATTTTAAAAATGTCTGATGAAAAAGGTTGGCAGCTGAGACCTCCTCAATCAAGTGCCGGTTGGTGGCCCTCGGAGGTTCTGTCTCGGAGGGTTGTCCTCGATTAAGATTAGGTCATGCTAGGATGTCACAGACTCTTTTAGGCCAAAGCCCGTGTATGCAGCCAGTCAGAGAAAGGTTGCTCGAACTCCACTTAATTGAAGGTCTATGGCTCCAAATAGCCTCTGAAATGAGTTCTGGTGGTGCACGAGTATTATGGTCTCCTGCTTTCTTGAAGGAAATAGGGTTGTTTTATGGTATATATTGCTTATAGTTTTGTCTCAGTAGCGTAAGTAAAGAGTGTATGTATTTATTAGAGTGAATGTGCCGTGTGAGAGGGTCGATGGCAAAATGTGAAGTACCTAAGTTCTTGGAAGAAACAGGGTTGTTTTATGTTATATATTTCTTATAGTTTTGTCTCAGTAGCGTAAGTTGAGATTGAATGTATTTATCAGAGTGAATGTGCCGTGTGAGAGGGCCGATGGAAAAATGTCAAGGACATGCTTTCTTGGAAGAAACAGAGTAGTTTTATGGTATATATTGCTTATAGTTTTGTCTCAGTAGCGTAAGTTGAGAGTGTATGTATTTATTAGAGTGAATGTGCCGTGTGAGAGGGCCGATGGCAAAGGGTCAAATACCTCATCGACCTTCAATGAGGTTAGTTATAGGCTGGAAGAACAAGACCGAGGTCTGCCCAGGACTGCCAACAGTTGGCATCCCATGAACAATGTATTTGAAATTTTGAATTTAAAAAATCTGAAGCCATTTAAAAAAAACAATTCACTCAGTTCCTTCAACAAGCTATCGAGTAATCTACTTTTCTTCTTTCCTCTGTAGGGCTTTATACATTGCTAATAAAATAGGACGTAAAACTAATCCTTGGGGAAATCCAGGATGTACATTTCTTTAATTTTCTTTACTCTTTTAATTTTTTGTGTCATAATAAGTCACTTAAGGAGGAAATTCTAAAAATAAATAAATATATAAAATAATTGTAAGTGTTAGAACATATTTCAACCTACTACCCATTCTTATATATGTAATGTTTATATATCGTGGAACTGAGAATTCATCAGATTGCGGAAAGAAAGTATCTAACAATGGTTCCAGTCATACAATATCTTAGGCAAATTACATATTATATATAATTGTGGACATGGCTAAAAACCATCTCTGACTTATCAGAGGAAATACTAGACTTCGAAAAAACATTCACAATAATTATTAAAGAGCGAGCTGATTGGAAAAATACAACAAAGTAATAAACCTGGACCTCTTCTATGATATTGGGGTGGCTCAAAGATGGGAAATGGTGCCGGCTCACGCCAGACTGCTAGTCATGAAAACATGTGCAATGATATAAATAATAAACATCTGAAAAAGAGTAACAGTATTCATTTGGGCAGCTAGGTTCACCTAAAAACTTGTCTTTAACTGACTGTATACCCTGAAAAACGATCATTGTGAGGGTTGCTTTCTTCAATTAAAATTCGCACACACTAACTAATCACAAGCTTTGTGTAACCTTGTTGATACTATCGTATGAAAGCTCACGAAAACCAGCTCGGCTTGCTAGCTGGGAGTAACTATGGCGTTAGTCACAGTAATTTCGTAGTCACGATCACGTGTAAAGTCCAAACTCACACTTTCATGATAGAATGTTGTCAAAACACATTGATACCGGCTCGTTAGAACGTAGGTAGCTTCGTTCAAAATGTTCAATCCGTTGATCTTTTCGTATTTCTCGAAGGGTACAAATTATTTTTCTACATGTAAAAGAAAAAAATGTCATTTTGAAAACATAATTGAAAGGGATTCAGCTGGTGTTTCCATTCTTTTCTTTCGGGCCTTTTAACTATGAAATTTGGCAATTTCAACCCCCATAGCAGCAGACGATGAGATTTCGTAGACCATTTTAACTATTATCGGGAAAAACGTCAGTGAAAACAGCCTACTGTCACACTCTCATATTCTCTTATTATCGAGAGCAAGAACTTTCTTGAGAGCATACTATCTTCATGTAAACGAGGCTTAAATTACATTAAAAGCGATCCTGAAGAGGTTTAGCAGCTATGGATTTTTTTTCTTATTAGAATCAGGAAGCCAATTTTGAAGAAAATTTAAAAACTGTATAGGTCTTCTGCGCAACAAATAAGACAGTATATCGATATAATTTTTGTATTTGTCAGCTTGTATACAATTCTTGAAAGTATGTATTTCTTGGCCTGGTGAATTGCTAATAATAGTTTCAAAGTCGTGATGATGTGAATTTATTCCTCGAAAGCTCGAAGAAGGAACTGAGGGTTTTATTTATTTTATTTTTTTATTATTCGGAGGTCGTGAGATGCGGTCTGATGTGACGTAGGTTTTATAAAAACATTTTCTTTATAGTGTCAACGTTTCGATCATTATTGAGATCTTCTTCAGGCCTCAAAGTGTTTGTGTTGTTGAGCCCTGAAGATGATCTCAATAAAGATCGAAACGTAGGCACGACAAAGAAAATGTTTTTGTAAAACCTACGTCACACTAGACAGCATCTCACGATCTCCGAATAACCATTGACTAACGGTCACTAAACACCACTCATTTATTTTTTAAATTGGCCATAAACTCGAGTTTTAATACAAAATGGTATTATCAAGGGCTGAAATCATTTATATCATGACAGTACTAAACATATGTGCAAATAAGCCTAATAGTATATTAGAAGATGCCAGGAATTAGTTTTCAGCAAACCAGCTTTCTCCATTTGCTAATTTACTAATTTTCTTAAAGTTGATGACCGCAGTCTTTATTAGCTGATGGTTATCGCTTCTAGTCGTTTATAATATACATTATCGTGTAATCCCACAGTTACCAGAAGCTAACTAATCCCCAAATATTAATCTATCCTCTGGATAATAGGGAGGGATTAGCTACGCTTTCCCTCTTTTTCTTTACCCACACGCCTTCCATCTGCTCGAAGGATTTCTTTTGGTTTTTTCCCTTGAAAAATTAATCAAACGGACGCCTTGTTTGTATAAGTAAAAACATGAATCAACCCTTCATTAGACACCTGACTCCTTTGGGGATTTTTCTTATGCTCCACCCCCTCGATCACCTGTTTAAACCGAAGAAGTCCGTGTAAAAAGGTTTTTTACCCCTGACAAGGGGTGGCTTAGTCGTCGATGATACTCTTCCCCGTCCGTTAAACTCTTTGAGGGACGGGGGATAACGGACCCGGACCCTTGCGCAATAGTCTAGACTCATCCCCAACAGAAGCTCCCTCATTATTCCCATGCCCTCTTTCTTCTCGAAACCGGACGACGGGACTTTGTCAATTAATCATTTTTAACAGATTCAAATGTGACATCGACATGTAAAAATGGACATTGCACGAACATTAAATGTTAAATAAGAAACAAACGTTAAAACGTTAAAATTTTATCGAAAATATTTATTATCGTGCTGACATAAATTGGCAATTTGGCCTCTCGTCTACGTGACACTACATCACACTACACACTAGATCAAATTTTTCGGTCTCTAAACAATAGTAATCCCCTAAATAAAAGAATTCACGCTAATTGGTTAATGAAAATTTTTAAAAAATCTCTATTTTTGACTATTTTTTAACCCAATTCCATGTTCAGGCGTGTATACCCAAAAAGTAGGATTCACATATCCAAATTTTTTTCGCATAAAAATTAAATCCTAAAGAGAAATTTCAGGTTAAACTGAATAACACATGTATAAGCAGTATAATTGTAGAATGAACAACTTATAAACGAAAATCCCTATAGCAATGAGAGGGCAAATAAATTTTGGTTTCGATTTTACGACATGCTAGCGGATAATAGTGTACATTTACCCTTCTAGGGGTTCAAAAAATGAAAAACGCTCAATTCTTTCATTACTTTTCTTCGTCTTCTTCTTCTTGCCTCGGTGATGCAGTAAATATTAAGAATAAAGGAGGACTTAGAACTGCCCCTTGCGGTAATCCTGTATGTATTACTTGAGGGCCGTGTGTCTATCCACTCGAATAAATATAGTACCATTTTATAAAATATTTGTGAGATTTTATATTATTTGTGAATATTTTATAATTTTTTTGTGTAATTATTTTTGGAATTTTTTCAATTATGACATCGAACAACAGATAAAAATGAACAGAGGTGACCATTTTCGCAAAGTTAAATCTAAAAAATTAACATTTTACAGAAAATGTTTATCATCATTCTGATTCTATTTAAAAAAAATACTAAAGTATTGATTTCAATCCCTTGAGGGAATCGTTTGATTACCGGACCAAATTTGAGGAATTTCAATTTAAAAAGAAAGAAAAACCCTCAGTTCAACGCTCAAGCTTTTAAAGAAAAAAATTGAACAGCGGTGGGCAATATTATGTCTTACAAAAAGTGTTTATTACCATGCTGATTATATTTTTAAAAGTGCCAAAGTACTAATTTCAATCCCTTGGGGAAAAATTGGGCTCTTTTACATTACCATTATCTTGGTAATCCTTTGACTACCATGACCAAATTTAAAACATTTCAATTTAAAAAAGAAAGAAAAACACTCAGTTCCACCAAGCTTTTGAATAATATACATTTAAACTTGTATATATATTGAGAATAAAGTAGCACTTAGAACTGCCCCTTGGTTTAATCCCTTGTGCATTCTCGAGGGCCGAGAAAAAAATTGAACAGTGGTGATAATTTTTGCAATATTAAATTTTACGGAAATTGTTTATTATCATGCTGATTATATTTATAAAAGTACCAAAGTACTAATTTTAATCACTTATGGTGTTCAAATGGAAAATTGGTCTCCTTTACCGTTATCTTCCCCCCATGGCCATCGCAATTACCAAATTTAATGAAATCTGAACAAGAAAACGCTCAATTCCATCGTCAAGCTTTTGAGGAATATCCTCTTCATCCTTATTCACTGATGCTGTCATTTACGACATGCTAGCGGATAATAGTGTACATTTACCCTTCTAGGGGTTCAAAAAATGAAAAACACTCAATTCTTTCATTACTTTTCTTCGTCTTCTTCTTCTTGGTATAGTATTCAGAATAAAATAGGACTTAAAACATCCCTTGCCGTAATAGCTTAAGTATTTATCTAGGGCCGTTTTTCTTCTACTGGAAGACGTATAGTCTTATTTTCTTTAAGATTTGTTATAATTTGTCAAATTTTAATTTATTAATTAATAATTTAATGTTATCGCGTTATATTACCATGAGATGTCGGACAAGACAGTTTAGGCCAAATGTTTGTTCATGAATGATAAAAGACACACTTTTAGGGTCATAGTTGATATGCTGTCTTTAGCGTAAAGTCGCCCCCATTATGCTGGATTTGTAACCTCGGCTAGCCTAGATTGATTCAACATAAATAAGCCTATATTTTTTCTTGACAAAAGAATGACTAAAGACTTTAAAAATATGTAAAAGTGTACTATTTTCCAACACTTCTGGAAATACCTTAAGTCATAAACAACTGATGAGAATGTAAACTGTTGTTTTTTTAAGCATCGTCTCGCCAAATGCGAAGAAAGATCAAGTCAAAACGGTTCACACGTAATAAATGAAGCAGACGAGGCAGAAAGGGGGTCGGACAGTTGACCAGTCGCCAACCCTGAAAACCGTCACCCCTTTCAACCGGCCGGTCCCGGCCTCTGAAACAAGTTTACACAAAGAAAGAAGTACAATTTTTATCGCTCCCCCCCTTCGACGGTGGACGGGTACGAGTAGGGGTACGGGACCCGCACCTTGCCAGTACCGCGGTCAATCTCACCTGGGTAAGTACGTTTCTCCTTCTTTCCTCGGTTTCCCAAACTTGTCAGACATTCGGGGAGAAAAGAACGGCACAAACACGTAAACACTTGTTTCGATGGAAGACAATGGGGCCCTTTGTCTCCGGGCTACCTGTCCTATTAACCTCCCCTCGTGAAGAGACAATAGACGAGTCCCCCCCTTAATTAACTCACTCTCCCTTTTAATTTTATTTATTTGTTTTTCGCTACACCGTTTAATTTAACTAGAGGTATTTTTTATTGCAGGCATAAAAAAGTTTGACTTTCATTTGTGGGTAATTCATTCTGTTCAGTAATTAATGCTTCAACATTACGACATATTCGTCAATACAAATGTCCCTCCCTTTCTCCCTTAACTTTCATGTTAATTTTAATTAAAATTAATCAAATAATTTTTATTTTTAATTAGTAACTTGATAAAGAAACACAATCTCTTCAAAAAGGGTAAAAAACGTTCATGCTACCCATGCATTTGGTACAAACAACTTTTTATTTTATTTTTTCCAGCACAGTAACTTTAACTATCTTCATTAATTCTAATTGCGTTTTGTTTATAAATTTATTTCATTATAACTATTAATCAATTAACAACCATTCATTTTTTCTTCCTTTTGGAGTCGTAGATATTCCCTCCTTTAAACTTTCGTTTATAGTAAGATTCTGGAAAACTTTCTTTAATGAAGTTAAACTACAGAATGCTTCTCAGGTGTGGTATCAAAATATTGCTCAAATGTACTTTGTTACCAAAGCTTTTTCCTAGCTGCTGCAGGGCAGTTATATGTTGTTTTCTCTGTCTCCTAGTCGATATTGGTGATCTGTTAATAGTCCGTTTATTCATCATTTCCTCCAACTTTATTTATTTCAGATAACCAATTTCTTCATATCATTTAAATAAATTTAAGTTATGCTTACAATTTTGAATTTCGAAGCTGATATTAAAAGGTTAGCAAATATTAATCCATTTATGTTTTAGTGGTCAATTTACAAAGTTACTTCTTTCAGTTAATTATTCTTTTTATGTAAGGCATTGGTTGTGATAAAAAAGTAAGTGTCACGAGCGGGATTCGAACGCACGACCTTTGGCTCAAGTGGTAGAGCAGCGGCGTATTTAGCAGAAGGTCGTGGGTTCGAATCCCGCTCGTGACACTGACTTTTATATCCCAACCAAGACCTTACACAAAAAGAATAATTAATTGAAAAAGTTAACTTATATGTTCATACTTATGGTTTCAAAAATAGTGATTCTATATTCTAGAGTTTTTCTGCCGGATTGTCGATGTAGTTGGTGCAACTTGCAAAACCTTTTTACTCATTTTTCCCCGTTCTTGGAACTTGTGATTACGACGTGCTCCATCGTTAACTTTTTTTTAAAGCTTTTTTTAAGGTATACACCGTGTGTGAGGTGCAGAAGCGTATTATGTTGGAGCTTGATTTCTGTAGTGGCTTCATACCACTTTTCCGTACTATGGACGTGTGCTCACAGAATTTAACAAAACCTTTTTTTTGTAATATTAGGTCGAAAATATTAGATATCCGTGTATCTTGCAAATGGGTACTAAGAGCCAAGGAAAAACAAACCATAAATAATTTTTAAAAAAATTCTGGTGTTGTTGTACATGTATTTAAAAGTAATTATCGAAGAGCCGGTTCGGACCACTTGAAGTTTAATTTATTGTACATTCAGAGTTAGAGATTTCGATTGTGTATAAGCTTTTAAGAATTACCATTCCTGTTTTTTCCTCAAAAGTATTTAACTGAAGAAATTATCATCTTCTAAATTTGTAAAATAACCTAATTAATGTCACTTTACTGCAAATTGAAAAACAAAGTAAAAACAATATAATTCTGATGATGACCTTGAAGCCCGAAAAATCTGAAAGCTTGGCAAAGTTGGAATTTTGTCTTTATTCTACACCTTGACCATAATACTGATAATACATCAAATTAAGGTTGTTATGTAACAGTAAATAAGTTTTTTTTCTAGAATTACAAAATAATATGAATATCGTAGGATTTTGTGTTGGAAAACTGAAAAATTAATCTTACGATTAAAAGACAGATACACGCGTTGCTGTATTATTGCCATTGTGGCGTATGTTTTTTAATTATTACCTGATTTTTATCTAAATAATTTATAAGTAAGTTGATCATGTCAAATCATTTTGGTCTATGGGATGCGTTTCGGCTTCTCGCTAACTTAAGTGTCGGTTTGCCAGATAAAGGGAGTCTGCGAACCTGGGATCGATTGCAATCAAACTTTTTTTACTGATACTAGGTAAAATTTGAAACACGTGTCTGATTGTTTTAGCCGTCGAGGAAAAATTATGCGAAGTTGAAAAGTTAAAATGAGTTCAAATTCCTCACCCTCAGGTTGATTTTTTCAAATTAGAAATATTTTTTAGCAAAAACCCAATCCGATATTCTTTTTCTGTAATTGAAAAAACCCTCGAATACAAAATTTGGGTAAAACAAAAATAATTCTTGCCGATTTTTTTGTCTTAGAGGAAAGGATTGCCGCCTTTTCTTTCTTCATTTTTTTCTTTGATATAAAATAAAACGTTTAAGTATATTTTTGTTGACTTTCTCCCAGTTTTTCTTACTTTTATCGGTATAAAATCAAGACATGGTTGACGTAAGGTGAAAGAAAAAATATTTTCGTTTTTTTAAGCTTTTTACCGCATCTGATAGTGTGGAAAACGATGTGCAAAAATTTCCAAAAAATATATATTTTTTAAAAAATATTGGACAACAAGGAAGTTTGTTCTCTTAAGTTCGTTGTTCCAGTTTAAAAAAAATCCATAAATCCTTCCTTGTTTTCTATACATTATCCAAGCGTTTTTTTAACTGGAACGATGTGCAAAATTTTCCAAAAAATATATTTTTTTAGAAAGTGTTGGACTTCAAGGAAGTTTTTTCTCTGAAGTTCGTCGTTCCAGTTAAAAAAAATTCATAAATCCTTCCTTGTTTTGGTGTACTTTATCCAAGCGTGTTTTTTAACTGGAAGGATGTGCAAAATCTTCCAAAAAATATCATTTTTTAGAAAATGTTGGACATCAAGGAAGTTTTTTTCTCTGAAATTCGTCGTTCCAGTTAAAAGACAATCCATAAATCCTTCCTTGTTTTCGTGTACTTTATCCGAGGGTTTTTTAAACTGGAACGATGTGCAAGATTTTCCAAAAAATATCATTTTTTTAGAAAATGTTGGACATCAAGGAAGTTTTTTCTCTGAAGTTCGTCGTTCCATTTAACAAAAATCCATAAATTCTTCCTTGTTTTGGTGTACTTTATCCAAGCGTTTTCTTAACTGGAACGATGTGCAAAATTTTCCAAAAAATACGTTTTTTTAGAAAATGTTAAACATGAAGGAAGTCTTTTTCTTTGAAATTCGTCGTTTCAGTTTAAAAAAGTCCATAAATCCTTCCTTTTTTTCGTATACTTTATCCAAGCGATTTTTTTAAACTGGAACGATGTGCAAAATTTTCAAAAAATACATTTTTTTAGAAAATGTTGAACATGAAGGAAGTCTTTTTCTTTGAAATTCGTCGTTCCAGTTAAAAAAAATCCATAAATTCTTCCTTGTTTTGGTGTACTTTATCCAAGCGTTATGTTGTTTAATGTTTTCCTTTTTATAAAACTAACCTGATTTAATACAATCTTTTATATTATTAGATATGTAGATTTAATTTTTTTTCATAAAATGGTATATAATTAAATTGAACTACATCCACAACAAAGACAAAAACCAACAATATACCTTTCTTGGTTTATGGGTGTCTATGTGAATTCGACTTGTCTCATATTTTACGAATTTGTATCATCAAAACAAGTTTCATTTGGTGATACTACATCTTTAGCCTCATTTTAGAAGGATAGGGTTGATGGATTGATAAAATTTGTCTGGCCTGATGTCCTCCCAGTGCAAATTCCATTACAAGTAGATTTTTGGTTAAAAGTCGCGTCCTCTTTTACCAAGAAAAATTAAGCCATAACCTTGTTTTTTAACGCTTTTAAATGGTGCAGTCAATAAATTATCTGAATCAGGAGGTACTTTTTGGTTTTTCAGACATTGAAGTATAATATGCTTTGCATTTATGGAGTCTGAGAAAATCGTTGCATCGGTACCTTCGATCATTATTCAGTATATATGAAACTATATTAAATCTGATATGTAAATTCAGGGTTTGGTGAAATAACTCAAAAATTTATTTGGATAACGGTAGGTAAATAGGCAAACAGTGACCAAATGTATAAAAGTGTCTAGGTGTTTGGGTCCGGTGGGGTGGGTACAATGCCTGCCAACCGGTCTTTTATCACCTGGCCGGCCGAGGAGGGACAAGGGGGAAAAACGGCGATCCAACGACTGTCATTAAGTGGTATCATCACGTTTTTTCCTCGATAAAAAAACCCCGGCAGGTTGCCTTTTTTCAATACCTGTCGCCCACAATGGGGCTTCCGTATCGCCAATTGGCCGATCCGCCATCGCCCGACCTGCTAAATTTAATTTATCAGTTAGGAATTATGCGTCAACGACATTCCGGGACAAATAGGAATTTTTTTTTGTATATATATTATATCGCATTCTCATTAAAAAATAAGAAAAAAGCGATAACTCCGACCACAAGCGCGAAAAATTAAAATTCACGGTGGAAAAGCATATACCGTCAATTTATCCTTATCGACCGTTATGATATAATTTAAACAATATTTATATAATTTTATATTTTTTTGTTAAGTTGCCATGTGAAAAAAAAACTCATAAAAGATTTGCTACGTAAAATTAATGGCAGACTAAACCACCCTTTTCCACCAAGGACCCTCTTTATATTTGTGTTCATTTCACCAAAAGATTTGAGTCAGTGTGAATAAAATTTTATGTGCTTGCTTTTTATGTTCTTAAACAGTACTTTATTTATCCAATTCTTTTGTCATAAAAATTCTAAAAGGTCTATTTTGTAATTCTAATTATTCAATATGAAAACCGACCGATAACTTCCATAATAAAGTCCAGCTTTATGCTTGAAGACGCGATTTTTCAGTAGATACAAAAGAAATTAAACCACTCTTAATTTGCTAGTAAAATTTTCGAAAAAGTTGCACTTGCGGAGACTAAGATCGGTAAAATTCTTAGTTTAAAAAAACAACACTAAAATCCAACTCCAAAGGTAAAAAAAGAAGTTGAAGAATATGTATAAATCGGAAAGTATGCGTATGGCCCTACATTCCTTAAAAAAATAAATATCAATAAATAGTTTATAAATAAAAAAAGAAAATATTTAGAAGAAAATACGTTAAAAAATATACCCTGATCTTGATACTTCTTCCTAAGTTATAAAAGCTTACTTCAATAATTAAAATAAATCAGTATTTTTATTAGATGCAGAAAAGGCTGAAGAATTTTCAAATAAAATATTATTTTGTCTTGTCAATCTTTAAGTTACAAGTCTTGTTTCCTGACCGACCAACTAAAGATGGCGAAACGCGACTGACCAAAAGTGAATATGGACAAGACTTAAATCACAGTGACTGTAGCATTGTGTAGCTAATTATAGTCTTCAGTAATTACATTATAAAGTCGTAAAATATTTAAAAAAATGTTGAGAAATAAAAAATAAAATATGTTTCATGACATATCTTATTTTTCATGATATTTTTCTGCTATATGACTTTTTATTTTTTGTTGATATTCAGGCAAGAAATATAATTTATTGTTTATATTTATTTGAAATTGAATTGTTGAATAAATGTTATGAGTCTGCCGAGTAAGGCGGACGAGGCGGCGAATGCCGGTACGTCACAGCCTTCAGACTTAAATACCTCGATCTTCATCATCCATCGAGAACACTGTCCAAAATACCTCGGAGGAACTGATAGAAGAAGGGTCATTCTCACCCGATTAAGGATGAGGTTGACACACAGACTCTTATTTATGGTACAAAGCCCCCGGGTCGGCATGTGGAAAAAAGGTTGCTGGATGTGTTCGACATAATTGAAGGTCGTCTTGGCTCTATAAAAATTTATGGTGGTTAAAAAATTATGGTGTAAAAATTTCACGGTATTTCACTGCAGCGAGTATTTAGGTCTTCTGTTCCGATTTTTGGAGGAAACGTCTCTTTTATTGTTTATAGCACTGTAAATGTTTTGATAGTTGTCGCGTACTCCATCGGCCCTAAATTAGGTTAGTTATACAATATGTGTAGAGGTTTGTGGAGGAATATCGACTACTCAACACCCTAATTGAGTGAAAAGTATATAAATAACATATATTTAAGAGCGAATGTTTTTGGATTTTGGAGCTACATGCGTTGGGAGCTTAGTTGACTTAGCTGTCTCACCCAACCTCGGTTAGTTAATTGGTCTCACACCGGACACCCAAAATGTGCCGGTGGACCGCGAGAAGTGTACATGGATGTATGCGCATACATGTGCATATTTGAGTTATATAAATCCAAAATATTCTAATATTAATAGAAATAAATTGAACCTGTATGAGAAAACAAGGGAATCAAAGTCGCGAACCAGTAGAGAACTTAACTTTTTCAACTTGATATATTTTGTTATTTGACTTTATATATTATTTTTCTTTTGGATTTTCAGTATCTATACTTGTACGGTTTTATTATTGTATTACCATTACTTTATTTGTGTGTAGCTTATTTAAAATACTTATTAATATTTTAACCACTTACGAAAGCTTTTTTTCCGCACTTGTTCCATTACTATTGCCAATTTGTATTTATTTATTACACCTAGAATGTTCTTCTTCTTTCTTCTTGTTTTCTTTTTAATGTGCTTTACTAAATCATCAATTTTTTAAGTTCTTTAAATATATTTTACTTTAAAAAAATATGTAGTTTCATGATTAGTGCGAGTGTAGTGAATGATTTTCATATTTGTGCGTTGAAAACCACCAGAGACAAATCATTGCTTACAATAAAAATAAAGTTAACTGCAAAAACTTTTACAAAAAAGATTTTTTTACAACGGAGGTAATAATTTATTTTTACCTTGTAAATTCCGCATGCTTAAAGTATGCATCATGCATCTCTCAAGCAAAGTAATGCAAAAACATATTTAAAAATGGTTTTTGGGGTCCTCGGTGGGCGCAACGGTTTAGGTATACTCGGCCCTCATCACTAGGTAGAGGTCCCGGGTTCGAATCCAGCGGCCCTGCATTCGATCCCGACATACTTACAAATGGGCTTTTTTTTCAAAAACACCGGCACCCCGAGGGTTGATATAACCTTTGCTGTTGCGAACCCTCGTTAAAAAAAATGTTATTAACTGGGCAAATATTATTAGAAGACTACGCAATATTCCGAAAATTTTGGTCCGACTATCCTCGCTATATTGTCATGCAAGAGAAATTTCGATTTCATCATCAACAGTGTTTTGTATTAGTGTTATTTTCCCTTTTTTACGTTTGTCAACCGTAAATATTATCGGAAGACTAAGCAATATTTATTTTTTATAATTTGGTGTTTTCCATTAAATCAAAAATTAAATATATTTTGTGTTAAGCCAGAAGCATTTTGAATTTTCGTCACCATCAGGGGTTTTTATTTCTTTTCTTTTTTTGTAGCTTGGATTGGATAATTTTGGCCCGCATAACCTACCTGTTTTTCCTGTCAGAGGAATTTCGAGCCCTCGTTGCTTAAAAAAAGGTTTTTTAAGCAGTATATAATAAGTAATACTTCATGTATATTTGATATTAGATGTCTTGCAGATAATGAAAATTTTAATTTTCATAAAAAGGGCGAAGAAAGGGTGGTTTTAATTAAAAGAAAACGTTTCGAAGGTTCAATTTTCTATGGTACTGGCTTTAATTTCTAAGGTACTTTTTTAATATAGTAATTTGTCTATTATATTTCGTGGTCCGATTGGCCAAATAACTTCTATCAATTAATTAATCTTTAAGTAAGATATTGGTTGACTTCGTTACTTCGATCCATCGGACACCAACTGCCCATCTCATCTTACAACCTTTCGAATTTTCCCTCCTTTTTTTCCAATTTTCAAAATGGCACGATTTTCGCCGACATATGATGTGGCCACAAGGAACTGTTTAGTGAAGTGATACTTCATTTACTTATTAAATCCATTATATTTGGTGGTTTGATTGACCAAATTACTTCTTTCAATTAATTAATCTGTTTATGTAAGGTTTTTGTCGAAATAAGAAGTTAGTGTCACGAGCGGGATCGAAGTCACGATAGCTCAAGTGGTAGAGCAACGGCGTGTTTAACCGAAAGTCGTGGGTTCGAATCCCGCTCGTGACACTAGGTTTTTCATTTCGACCAATATCTTACATAAAGATTAATTAATTGAAATAATAATTTGTGTTAAAATCTCGGATTTTCCAGGCTCGGCATGTGGTTTTTTTCCGGCCGGTTAATTCTCCGATCGGGGGTAATTGAAATTTTGTTTATCACCGTTAGTAAACAGAATCGATCCACGATTCGTCGATGGCCCCTGGCGGTTTTCACTTTCTCCTCTTTTTTCTATCCTTCGCCCCTCGCTATCGGGGAAGGCATTAATCACTCGGATCCGACTCTTTTTCTACCGCCGCGGGCCATGAACGCTCTTAGGATATCGTGGGAGCGATACTCCCATCCAATGTTACAATTAAAAGCATCTAATGCCCTTGAGACCAAAATAATTATTGACCTATTGACATTCTACTTTTAAATGAAACCGGAATTATTATTACCTTAGTAGTGCAATAATTTGTAGCTTTCCACTTATGAGGATGAAATATCAGTCTAACGTACTTTCATTTTCTCGCTGCATTTATAGCTGATTTTCAGCTTTCATCCGGAAACATCTTTTTTTGTAATGTACCCTCTGTTTAAATCTTTCTGAAGATGTTTCTATGACCCGTCGATTAAGGCTTTTTTTACATATATATATTTTTTACACAAAATTTCCTTTTTTTTCTCGAGCTTTACAATAGGTTTATGTATTTTCAAATTCTTTGCTAGTTATCAGTCCGCCATTCCTCCTGGCGTGGCTGATCAGACCAGAGTCCCATTCAGCGAAAATTAAAAAAAGTAGATGTTATTATCTTCATTTCTAAGCTAGTATAAATATTTATTGCTTTCAAAATTACCAACTTTTTTATTATAGTTAATAAAATTTGTTGGCTAATATTAGAAAACATTCCTATGTTGTTATTTTTATTAATAAAAAAATAAATACATTACTTATTGACATATTCGCTTTATGTATTATTATTTTAATGGATTATAAAAAATTATTTATATTAGTTGTTTTTTTTTGGGGGGGGGCTTAGTTATTAAACATATCAATACAACACTCACCACTAGGGTATATGTGGAAGTTTTGAAAGTAAAACATACTTGGTTTTAATTTACTATCGGGTTGTCCGGAAAATAATGCAGGATTTTAAGTTTTCATTAAAAAAAATCTATATAAAATATTCTGTTTACGTTTACAGGATTACTCATTTGTATGAATGTCAACACTTATTAATCCTCTTCCAAATGATATTGTTTGTTTACCTCTGTAGCATTCCGCTACTTGGAAATAATTCAGTCATCCTTATAATGTCAAAGCGAGAATTTCGTACGATTTTCTTTTACGAGTTTAAACTCGGCCGAAGCGGAGCCCAAACGGCTAGAAACATTAACCAAGTCTGGGGCGAGGGTTGTGTTAATGAGTGCACTGTGCAAAGGTGGTTTAAAAAATTTCGGGAGGGAGATTTCAGCCTTGAAGATGAAGAAGGTCGTGGAAGGCCTTCCTCTCTTAATGATGATGTTCTGCGATCAGTGGTGGAAGAAAACCCCAAAACAACTGTTCGAGAACTTGCAGAGCAACTCAAAGTCAGTAAAACGACCGTCGCTGACCACCTCAAGGCGATTGGAAAAGTGAAAAAACTCGAAAATTGGGTTCCACACTCATTAAACGATCGCCAAAAAAATCAGCGCTTTGATGTTTGTGCATCACTTCTTTGTCGAAACAAAAATGACCCATTTCTGGCCAGAATTGTTACATGTGACGAAAAGTGGATTCTCTACGATAACACTAGACGTTCTGGACAGTGGCTCGACAAAGGAGAAGCTCCAAAGCCCCCAACTCATCAAAAAAAGGTAATGGTTACGGTATGGTGGGCTTCATTTGGTTTAATACACTACAGCTTCTTAAATCCTGGCGAAACCATCAATGCTGAATCATACTGTAACCAAATTAATACCATGCATCAGAAATTGGCAGTAATGAAGCCCTCTTTGGTCAATCGGAAAGGGCCCATTTTGTTGCATGACAACGCTCGACCACATGTGTCACGTGTAACGTCACAAAAATTATTGGAGCTTGGCTATGAAACTTTGCCTCACCCACCCTACTCTCCGGACCTCTCGCCTACTGACTACCATTTTTTTAGACACCTGGACCACTACTTACAACACATAATATTCAAAAATCAAACGGAACTGGAAAATGCATTTATTGACTTTATCAATTCTAAAAATTCTGAATTCTACTCAGACGGAATTAATAAGTTACCAACACGTTGGGAGAAATTATTTTGATTAAAGAACATTGCTTTAAAGTAACTAGTTTCTTTTTTTTTGTTTAATACCAAAATCCTGCATTATTTTCCGGACAACCCAATATAAGCTTGCTAAAACACAGATGATTTGATCAAGGAACGTAAGGTATTATAAATAAAAAAGTCAGGAATGATTTCATTACATGAGCAGAAACATAGTTCATAAGTAGTGTAGGTGATATTCGAAAATTCATGGCAAGCAAGAAGGAAAATGTATTGATACTAAAGTTGTGGTTGATGTATTTAGGCAAGATTTGGTACAAATTCAACATAGTTATGAATCTAAAGACTTTTACTAAGACTAAAAGGCAGCATCTCTACAGGAAACTGATATAAATGGACTTTTATATTATTATATATTCTGTTATATGTTTTCAGTTGGTTTAATTATAATGGAAAGTATGATAGAGTTGAAAAATAGTGTAACGAGCGGGACTCGAACCTACAGCATACGCGACACTAAAACTTCAACTCAGCCATACTTTGCATAATAGGTAAAATTATTGTTTTAGTTAGTTAATTAGCCTTTTTTGATAGATAGATTTGTTCATTATGTAATAGTTTGTCTGTTATGTCAGGTGTTCGTAATTGATTTTGAGAGGTGGGACAATTAGTTCGATTTTATTTTGTTTTGGTTGTAGTGTGCATATGTCTGTCTTCCTGTCTGTTCGATGTATTTCTCCTCGGCCATTTTGATCAAGTAGGTTTTGTGTTTATTTTTGTATATTGTTTGTCCTTTTTGTACGACGTTTATTCATGCTTGTCTGGTTGGTGTTTGATTGTTTTTTTTCTTTGAGGAGCTGGTGTAGTAACGTTTTCCGTCATTGCTCTAAACTATCTTATGTAATTTTTTATTCTTTATTTTATTTTTCGATTGTCTGGTGTATTTTTTCCGGATTCGAATGTTATAGCATGTATGACATTTTGATCAAGGAGGGTGGTTTTGTCAATGTTTTATATTATATTTTTGTTCATTTTTCGTCCTTTTTATACGACGTTCGTTCATGCTTGTGTGGTTGGTGTGTGATGGATTTTTCTGTGAGGCGAGTGGCGTAGTTATGTTTTCTATCACTGACCCTAAACGATCCTTTGTTATTCTGCCTTTTTTTTCGACTTCTGTCGCTATATATCTTCTCTGGATTTGCATGTTATGGCATTTATATAATTTTTTCTCAAATGGGTTCAAAATTCGATAGACCAACACAGCAAGACACGCTAAAAATAATCATTACTACTAACTACGCCTTTATACATTGTTACTATGTTGTCCGTTGACTTATCTTTTCAAAACGAATCCCATAAAAACATTTCTGGCAGAAAAAGCATACTCATAAAAAATTACTCAAAAAACCGCACCAAAAAGCTAATACGTTCTACATATGTATGCAGATTTGGCGACAGCCCGTGAAAAACGAAAATGCACACTCGCTCTGACCAAAAACTATTAAATTACGATTGGATTTTAGTTGTATCAAAACAATTCTATTGTACAAGAACTGGAAACATTGTCAATCAGCCTAGTTTTGCGACGCGTTTTTTGGCTTCGTCCGATTTGCATTTTACTATAAAAACTACAACACAAAGAAACTAGTTGGATTTTTTTTAAATTTATGTACAACGCGGTAATTTCTATTTGTTAGAGAAATTTTTGTTTTGATTTTTTTTTTAAATTCTAACACCTGATGTTTGAATGGAACCGGACCGAAGGGGAAAAAAACCCGTAGAAAACTGGTTTGGCAGGACCGGTTCAGCCAGAATTGGGGTGTTTTTTCCCCCTTATCTGCAGATTACCTCAAAATAACCCGTTAGAAAAAAAACACACACGAGAAAACAAATTAAACTAATAAAAATTGGTACTAAATCAGTCTTTCACTTTAATGTTAGGCGCCATTTTGATAATCCACCCCTGGGAGAAAAGAAAGGGTGGGTGGACAACCCCATTACTCCCAGATATGGCGGACACTTCTCATTTTTTCCTACCAAGGCTGATCGATAACTTAAAAACTACTCCATGAAATTACCGTTCTTACGACCCACTACATTATTACAATATTCTTCTGTTATTTTGCTTTATTCCTTTCTTCTTATTACTTTTAAAAAGGAAATAATTTTGAATAAATATTGAAACTTGGTTTAATCACTTATATTAAGTTCGAATAATCTATCTTTTTATAATATTATTAAGGGATTGTTTGATAAGGTGTTACAGTGAACCTGGAGTTAGGGTTCAGTTCGCCTATCCTCGCTGTTTTGATCCGTCAGACGCGTTTCGGCATTTCGCCATCTTCAGTGAAAACAAACCAGACTAAGCCAACTAGGACGATTAAAAACTACAGTACAGAAAAAAATTAGGCGTAAACTGTCAGTATTTATTAAATCCATTATGTTTAGAGGTCTGATTGGCCAAATTACTTCTTTCAATGAATTATGCTTTTTATGTAAGGTCTTGGTTGAATTGAAAAAAGTTAGTGTCACGAGTGGGAAGCGGCAGCTGAAGGTCTTGGGTTTGCAACCCGCTCGTCACACTAACTTTTTAATTTCAACCTTAAATAATAAAAATAATAATTAATTGTCAGTATTTATTTCAATGGAGGTCCCTATACTCCAGGATAAAAAGGGTTGCATAATTGTTGTATTTATTTGTTAAGACGATCATTAATGCTCACTTTTTCCTTCCATTTTCTATCATCGTAGAAAAAGGACAGAATTGACAAATAGATAACATACACACCTAACAAACCTGACAAACAAGCATAAATATCCGTAACGAAAAACATATTTGTACAATTGATTTAACAATTTTTTTTCATAATGTGAAATTAATATAGGCCCTGAAGAACTTTAAATATGTCGAAAGCTTGGTAGTAACAATTGAATTTGCTTTTTTCTTCAAGGCCTCGATCCAGTGTTCGTGAGTGAAAAATTGGTAAATATTTCTAACAGTTGAAACTGAAATATTTTTAAAATTAATAAATTCACTAATTTCGTGGTACGATTGCCAAATAAATATATTACGATTAATTAAGGTTTTTAGTTGAGATAGAAAAGTCAATGGCACGAGCGGGATTCGAACCCACGACCTTCGGTTTGATACGCCCCTACTCTACCACTTGAGCTATAGTGACTTAGATCCACTCGGACACTAAACTTTCCATCTCAACCCCACCTTTTGAATTTTCCCTTCTTTTTGCCATTTTTCAAATGTCGTGTAATCTATTTGATTTTCGGCGATAAATTTTTTGAATCGGCCGATTTGAAAGCGTTTAAACGTCTCCGACCCAATCCGTGGCTTGACCTATCACAATTTTCCTTATTATAATGGCTGAGCTAATTAAAAAGTTTAATTTTCTGATGTAACTAGTGATACTGTCCACTTATTTCGATGTCTGAGTGTCAAATCCTGTGGCCAACAATCCGCACCGTATTTTTTCTCCCAAATAGGGTTTATAACGCTGAACCAATTACAAATGAATTCCGTTTCGGTATGTCAAAGCGATCGGCTGCTAACAGCTCGGGCAAAACAGGAAAATGGATCCGGCCTGTTGAATTTTGGCCAATTTGTTATTCCGTTTTGAGCTGACCGCAGCAACAGGGCGGAAATCAAAGGCCGGTAAAGGCTAACTAATATTAACTAGGCCGATAAACGACCTCTCATATCAAAGAGTAAAAAATGTCCAGCCAATTTATTCTTAGATCAAATTCCTTTATTAAATAATTATTGTCTTTGTAATTACCATGGCGGTTTACATTTTCATGATATGGCAGTGTCGGTTTTATTGCGTACGAGAGGGTGGCCCAGAGCCTAATCAAGAATAGATAACCCCGGAAAAAGGGAAACATCTTCCGGAAGGATATCCGTGTAACTCCCCGGCCGCCCAACCACCCAACCCCTGCAATTTAAGAGAAATTGCGCGCGAGCTACGAGGGTGGGCGCTATCAATTCCAATGTTACTTCGTATTCCGAGGGGGAGGTTTAACAAGGAATAAGAGCAGGGACAAAGAAATATACACTCTTGCGCAGACAAATACCGTCTAATTGAAGTAAGAGGGGCAAGATTGTCAGAGCACCCTCTCACTCCATTCGACACCCCTTCCCGTCAATATATTCACCCCCTTTTGTAGAGGGTCGGCTTTCTTAATTCGCCGCCGAGATGTTACTCTGCCCTTTAAAGAACTATTTAAGATCCAGAGGCCTCTCTCTTTAATTAAATTATACAATATCTGGTTTTTATTAGTCCCACTTCCCATAAAAAACCTATCCGGTTCAGTTTATATTAAATATCAGCGGGTCATAAAATTGATTTTGTTCTTTTAATAAAAAGTTAGAAGTATTCCTAATGAATCCGCTTCGTTGAAAATTGTTAGAAAGCACAGTATAAAACCTCAATTTTTTAATAGACAATTAAATTTTTAAGAAAAATTAACACTGATAACAAAAATATGTTTTCAACCACTGCTGGAAATTTGAAAACAAAATTCTAAACTCTCACGAAACAAAAAACTGAATTAAGATTAACAAAATTTAATAATTATTTAATTAGGGGCATTGGTGACAACATAATTATAAATCGGCTTTTTTTTAATATGATATTTAATGGTTGGGATGAAGACACTTTTTTACAGGCAAATTGTTGTTCTTAATATTGTTTTTAAACAATTAAAAATAAATTAATTATACTGGACTTCCAAACGTTAGATTTGTCTTCACCCAGTTTGTTACTTTCAGAGAATGAAAACTAGGGTCAAGTTATAACATTTTTCTTTATTTTCCTCGTGGGTATTTGGCATCCTAATTTAAATTTGTCACGGTATTTACAAAATGAATAATTAATTAGTGTGGACTTTAAAACATTCGCATTGCCTTCACGTCATTTTTCCTTATAGATAATAGAAACCAGGGTCAAGTTGATAATATTTTTTCTATATTTTTTCATTGCAGTTATTTGGCCCAAATGCCTATTTGTTATTGTATTTCAACAATAATAATTAATTACTTAATGTGGACAAACGTTTGATTTGTTCTCGGCTGGATTTTACTTTCAAAGAATGAAAACCAGCGTCAAGATTATAACATTTTTATTTATTTTTCCTTGTGGGGTATTTGGCGCCCAAATTTAAATTGGTCTCGGCATTTAAATAAAATGAATAATTAATTATTTAATGTGGACGTTCAAACGTTTCATTTGTTCTCAGCTGGATTTTACTTTCAGAGAATGAAAATCACTGTCAAATTTATAACATTTTTCTTTATTTTTCCTTGTGGGTATTTGGTGCTCAAATTTAAATTTATCACGGTATTTTTTTTGCTTTTAGAGAATGAAAACCAGGATCAAGACTATAATCATCTTTTCCATATTTTTCCTTGTGGGTATTAGTCGTCCGCCCAAAGTCGATTCGCCATTATATGTAACTTAATAATTAATTACTGAGAATTTCATGGCGTTTGATTTTCTTCATTTAGATTTTTTTTACTTCCATAGGGAAAAAACTAGTATCACTTATACATCCTTTTTTCCTTCGTTTTTTCCTTGGACCTTGTGGGCATATGACGCTCCAATGTCAATTTGCCAAGGCATTTAAAAAAATGAATAATTAATTACTTAATATGGACATTCAAAAGTTTGACTTGTTCTCAGCTGTTTTTTAACTTTTAGAGAATGAAAACCAAGGTCAAGTTTATAATATTTTTTTTTCCTTGTGGGTATTTGGCGCCCAAATGTTAATTTGTCACGGTATTTAAACAATTAATACATAACTAATCATTTTGAAATGCGGAGGTTGATTTTCCTCATCTAGATTTTTTCTTCTAGAGAAAAAAAGACAATCATTTATATAACATTTTTCCTTCGTTTTTTCTTTGTGCCTTGTGCGCATTTGACGCCCCAATGTAATTTGTCACGGTATTTTAAACAATTTATATTTAATTACTTAATATTGACATTCAAATTGGTTTGTCCTCACCTAGTTTTTACTTTTAAAGAATAGCCTATTATATAACCTTTTTTAACTTCATTTTTTCCTTGTGGGTGTTTGACATCTCGACCGAGGTCGATTTGTCATTTAAAAAATTAATAATTAATTTCTTAGTGTGGACTTGAACTTCTAAACGCTTTCTTTTTCTGATTTTTTAAGATTTCACGACTTTGCTTTAAATAAACTAGCTATAAATACTTCAAAAGTAAAGGGCTTTCCACAAATCCGTTCAAACCATTGAAAACTACGTTAAATTTCCAATAAGATAAATACTAAACTTGTACACATTGATGAAATAAACGCTTTAGTAGCCAGAACATTTAAAAATATTTTTTTTCAAAAATTTTAACCAGTAAATTTCAGAAAGCGTCTCCATTTAATTTCCTTTTTAGAGATGTAATAATGAAAATAATAATAGAATAAGAATAAAAAAATATAAAAAACTCAAGGAAATTTGAATGAATGAAGTAAAAACGTTTTGAATCTTAAAACTCCTTTATTCCGGGGAATAATAATAGAATAATCCTTTAATCAAATTCACTAGTTTCGTGGTCCGCTTGACCAATTTATATCTTTCAATTAATTAAGGTTTTTAGTTGAGATAAAAAAGTCAGTGTCACAAGTGGGATTCGAACCCACGACCTTCGGCCTGATACGCCGCTACTGCACCACTTGAGCTATCGTAGCGTACCAAGCCGAAGGTCGTGGATTCGAATCCCGCTCTTGACACTGACTTTTTTATCTCAACTAAAAACCTTTAATCAAAGTTGCAGTCGTGTTGGTAAATAAGTAAACACTTGCACTATTTCGGTTTCGAACCAAAATTTAAAAAAAAATTCGTGAAATCTTAAAAAATCAGAAAAGGTGGAATAACTGCGAAACAAAAAAACAACAAAAAAAAACATTTGACTTTTTGGTTTCATTTTGAATGTAGAATTTACTGTCAAAGTTTGTAACACGAATAGCCGAACACCCTCCGTAAATAATAGTTATTATTCTTTGTAAAAACTATACTAGTATAAATAACTTTTTTAATTCATATGATCAATTTGTACTTGCAATCGGTTATGCCACTTGGCAAGCCTAACTTTCGAAGAGTTCAGGTATTGTAAAAGCTTTTGTTATGTTGTGTTAGGTCGGTACAATTTCACCGACGAGGTTTTCAGCTGTTCCCAGAGGGTCATAATAAAGTTATAACAATATGAAATTCCTTTTAAGCAAAACAATCCAATTTATCGCCGGCGAAACAGCCAAGATTTGCCGCCAGGGTAAGAATTTATTGGAAAGGGACACGCTAGGGGTGACGGAGTCGTAAATTGTCAACTTTTGTGTCCGGGGCGGTGCCAGGCACAGGCTTCACGGCGCGATTCTTCCGCCGTATTTCAAGTCGGCGATAAGGCGGCCGACACGAAAAAACCATTAGTTTATTAATCAGAAATTTATTTCAGCCCACTTCCCTCCCAACTGTTCTTCGGGGGACCGATATCTCTCGTTAATGCTCTCGGTAAATGAAATGATCTCCCATTGCGATAATTAATCTCGTGTCCTATACTTTCTGGCATGCAAAACGATCGCTAATTTAATTTTACAAAAATATCAAACGACAAAACAAACGTTCGGGTATTTTTAAATTAATACGTTACAAAATAGGTCGCATTATTCAATTGAATTGCCCCAGTTTACTACAAAGTCAATATTCATATGAAAAAATTAATAATTTCGCTAATGAAAATAAATAAATTATGAGATTCCGTCTAAAATTCAGGGGAGATGAAAATATTTTTGAACTAATACAATAGTTAAAAATTAACGAAATATCGTGATACAATCGATGCTTGCTTACCTCTGACTTTTTCATTTGTATATTTTTGCAATTTATGAACATAAAAGAAGCACAGGTGAACCACTGAAGATGACCGAATGCCGAAACGCGTCTGACCGACCATAATTTGGTTTTGTGTGCAAGTAATCTGATTTTTCATTTTTTTCCCTCTTTTATAAAAATTAAAAATTTTGTAAAATGTAGTAGTAAACCGATACTTGAATACCCCTAATTTCAGTGTTACGAATATCTGATGATTTAATACAGCCAAACACGTTTATATTAACCCTTTATGGCCTAATGTTATCTTAGTGCAAGACGACCTTTCCTAATTTCGTTAAAAGGTTAGCGGAAAATCCCGTGAGTTTCGTTATAGAGAATTTAGATTAGCGCCAAATAAATCAGTGTTGCCAATACACAGGCGGAAACAGAGTCGGAACAACACTGTGCCCACCCTACTCCTCCCGCTTTTCTTCTAACCTTAAACAAAATTACTAATATTGGCATTGCTCTGAAGCAATTTTGGGCAACAAAGGTTAAATTATAAACGGGACGTGAAAAATTTAGTGTTTGGCAAATTTAACAATTCAGTACAAGATGTAGTGGTTGAGTGAAGAGTATTGGGGATAGATACACAGAATAAACATTAAAGGGAAAACACCCCATCTGTCCTAAACTCATAGGTTTAGCTTTACCAAATGTGCTAAATATGGCGTTACTCTGAGTTGGGCAAGAATGAATTATGGTATAATGCACCTCACAAGAATAAAAGAGAACAACCTCACCCCTCATCACAGAAATATGGCAGAGAGGATGAAATTGTGTCTCTAAACGACCGATGATTTATTACGATCAAATAAACAAAATTATAGACAATACAATTTTTGAGTGAAGTCCCACGGTGTAGATGTTAAGGAAGAATATCCAATGACCATAATCCTATGGTTTGTATAGGATGTCCTCCTAATCCATGACCTGTACGGACATTATATAAAGATCTTTGTAAAACATAGGAGATACTTTAGAAATCGATCTATAGATTAGAATACTCTTGAACATCTTGAATATTAGTAACCACTACAGATAACAGATATCACACTTGCACCAAATTTGCATGGGTCACGACCAATAACTCCTCCATCAACTTTAAATCGATTCTTTACAGTTTTCAGTTATTAAAAAAATCGAAAGGTGATTCCATGCAAAGAGCACGCTAGCGTTAGTGGACATAGTGATTAGGAATCGGAGTATGCTTATGACATAGATATTACTTCATTACAGTTTCTTAGCTTTAGACGTTCCTTTCAAACTAAATCAGTACCCTCTCATTTAACAGATAGAACCTTCAAAAGTAAGGAAATAAATTTTCAGAGGCAAAACATATCCAAGCCGGGATCATTCTTGGTCATAATCTATATATTTATACAGATGACTATCCTGACAACCTAAGAGGATCATACAGCAATTTTATGTCTGAACTCCAGTCCTACCAAACCACTAATATCCTGGAGTCCTGGAGAATTCATGAATGAATGAGAAAAATTCACCTCATCCAAGAATGGTACCTATTGCAGAAAATGAAACCGAACGAGGACAGATCTGTTCAAATCACACGCCCACATCTTCTGTTGATCTGTTTAGGCAGTAGATTGACGTGGAACCCAGGCAAGAATTAAACAAACGACATAAGAAGTAAAGAGCAAACTAGAGATGTAGATCTCCACCAAGCATTATAACGAAAAGGCCTCCACTCCATACGTTACCGCATATTTTTCATTTCACATTCATGCCAAAACCGTGAAGGCCGGAGAGAGACGTCTAGTTCCTTTTCCGAACGTTTTGGTTTGTCAGACGCGTTAAAATTTAGAGACCGAAACGCATCCGACAAACCAAAACAGCGAGTGCAGTCCAAAAGTGATCAGAAATATCACAATTATCCTACGCATCTCGATGTTTTTCAAAAATCCGAATGTGTTGGTGTGCCAGACGCGTATCGTCTTGTTGGCATCTCGTAACTTGCGCACATTATTGAGAACTAGAGAGGGCGAGAAGACAAATCATGAAAACAACGAGGGCAGGCAGTCCAAAAGTGATCAAAAATATCATAATAATTCTTCTCCATATTTTTCAAAACTCGGAAGGTTTTTGGTATGTCAGACGCGTTTCATCTTGTTGGCATCTCATAACTTGAGGGCAGTAATAAAAACTGAACACTGCGAGGGGACGAAAGGAACCAGACAGACCAAAACAATAAGTATAGGCACTCCAAAATGACCAGAATCGACTTAATTACCCAATCAGGGTTGTCCTTATTTTTCAAAACGTCCAGCCTATGTACATAAATAGACCTGTTTTTCTGTACGATTTTGAATTATAGCTGTTGATCAATTTGGTACCACCAGGATTCAACATTCGGAAAGAAATAAGAAGAAGAGGAGCTCATAGAAACCATCGAACAGAGACAACCTAGAGAGCTTTGGAAAAGAGTATATTAGGTAAAAAAAGAAAACAGGGAGCATACTGCAAAAAAGCAAAGGGTAGTATAGGATGTGAGGTGAAAAAGTAAAATGCTGAAGAAAACATGAATGACATGACAAATTAAGGAGAAAAAATGGTTAACGCACAACCAAATAGCAAACGGAACAAAGAAGAGATGGGAAAACGTCATTGATGTGATAGTTTGGAAATGAAAAAACCTACCGAACCGTGATTTATGGAAAACTATGGTAGAGGCTTATGCCCATTTGGAGCCTTGTTTCAAAGGAAGAAGATGAAGAAGAAACTAAACTATTTCAAGCTATATTTATTTGTGTATTTCAAAGATTAGAATGGTTTAAACACGTAAGGAGGTAAATAAAAATGGCGAAAAAGGCTGGTTCGTGAATTGAGAAGCACTTTCCTTCAGGTGGCATCAACCCTCTTGTGTAAGAGAGAGCGTAGGGTGGTCGATTCAAAAAGTATCGACTGGCGGCTCGCTCCCCCGGTTAAAAAAGGGTCCGGTATGAGTGTACCTCCCTTTTATTGAAAGTAAACATATTCCCTTGACAAGAGGAAGGGAGCTGGGTTTACATTTAATTGAAATACTTGCCCCCCTCGTCGCTCCTTCCGCTGGAGAAAAATCCACCCCGGGAAGAAAATGGCGTCGACCCCTCCGATTAAAAAGTGCGTCATCTGCAGCTAACTGCCTGTCCCTTTTTACTCCTCTTTCTCCGATTCCTAGCAATAACAGTAAAATTTAAGCCCATTAGGGCCCCGGGCCCGTATTTCTTCCGTACCAGCATAAGCTCCATTAAATAATTGCTTTTTGTAACCGGCCGACGTTCAGTTTCGGGTATCGAATTACAGACCGCCATATTTATACGGCGTTGTGCCCCGACCCGGGTTATTCGTTGTTTCATTGCCGATCAATCTCCATCAATCAATCCCGATCCAGCGTCAACTATGATAATTGAAACAATTTCCTACTTATCTATTTCCCATTTCCAAAATAGTCGACTTGGACTGATATTTCTGGGCTATCTCCTTTAATATTAAACAAAGCGACACTCCAAAGAGTTCATTCTTAGTAATACACCGTTGCAAAGAAAAAAATCATAGTTGACTGAATCAAACAACTTTCAGAACAGATAGACAACTCTAGCGACGTTTTCGACTTACTTAAACGCGTTTCAACTTTGAACCATCTTAATGCCTAAACTTAAATAACTATAACTTATAACTATAACTAGGCCGATAGTCTGGTTTCGAACCCGCTCGTGGCACTAATTTTACTTAATTAATCTTTATGTAGGCATTGGTTAAGATAAAAAAAGTCAGTGCCACGAGCGGGATTCGAACCCACGACCTTCAACTATATACGCCGCGACTCTACCACTTGGGCTATCGTGAGTTTGATCCACTCGGACACCAACTTCCCATCTCAACCCAACCTTTCGAATTTTCCCTCTTTTTTTATCTCAACCAATGCCTTACATAAAGATTAATTAATTGAAAGATGTTATTTGGTCAATCGGACCACGAAATCTAAGGAGATAATTTTACTTCTCAACCGTCTTTACATAAAAAAGTAAATAATGTTTAATAATAAACCGATAACAAATTAAATAATTATAAACTGGTTTAAGCTAAAAAATAATGTTTCATAGTCAAAAAATTTAACTTTCGAGGTACTCAAATTTGAAAAGTGGCCCAAATGAGGATAGGGGTCATACAAAATAAAAAGTCTCGAATTTCATATTGATGCTAGGTATCTTGTTATTGTTATTTTTTATTCAGAACTTCCTCATTTTGAAATAGAACAGATGGTTTGTTTAATGTATTGGGTTGTCCGGAAAATAATGCAGGATTTTGGTATTAAACAAAAAAAAAGAAACTAGTTACTTTAAAGCAATGTTCTTTAATCAAAATANTAATCCTGTAAACGTAAACAGAATATTTTATATAGATTTTTTTTAATGAAAACTTAAAATCCTGCATTATTTTCCGGACAACCCGATAATTAAGCAACTATTAGCTTAAGCTCGAAATACGTCAATCTCGGTGTATTGGAAATAAGAACTTTAAGTTTCTTCGTCCAGTTTTCAAGGAATGTATCATAAAAAGATTAAAAATAATAAAACCTTAGTTCAAAGTTTGTCAAAGCAAAGCCAATACAATAAGTAAATAATAAATACAAAATTTTAATCCGGGGAGAAACTACAATAATTTTTAAGCATTTGGTTGATTAAACCATCAAACCATTAAATGAAACATAAGAGTTTAAAAACGACTTATCAATCTGATGTTAATCTTTTAACTGTTCAAACCCCGGAATTTTGTGGTCATAAATAGTCATAATTTTAGTCTTCAAAATTATGTAGTGTTGCATAATGAAAATAAAACGTATCTTAATCTTTTAACTGTTCAAACTCCGGAATTTTGTGGTCATAAATAGTCATATTTTTAGTCTTCAAAGTTACAAAGTGTTGCATCGTGAAAATAAAACGGATCTTAATATTTTAACAGTTCAAACTCCGGAATTTTTTGGTCATAAATAGTTATATATTTAGTCTTCAGAATTATGTGGTCTTGCATAGTGAAAATAAAACGGATCTTAGTCTTGTAACTATTCAAACCCAAACATTTGTGGTCATAAATAGTCATATTTTTCTCAGTATAATCATAATTAGTCATAAATCTTATATCATCATAATTAGTCTTCAAAATTATGTAGTGTTGCATAGTGAAAATAAAACGGATCTTAGTCTTGTAACTGTTCAAACCCCAACATTTTGTAGTCATAAATAGTCATATTTTTAGTCTTCAAAATTATGTAGTGTTGCATAGTGAAAATAAAACGGATGTTAATCTTTTAACTGTTCAAATTCCGGAATTTTGTGGTCATAAATAGTTATATATTTAGTCTTCAGAATTATGTGGTCTTGCATAGTGAAAATAAAACGGTTCTTAGTCTTGTAACTGTTCAAACCCAAACATTTGTGGTCATAAAATGTTTATATTTTTCTCAGTATAATCATAATTAATCATAAATCTTATATCATCATAATTAGTCTTCAAAATTATGTAGTTCCATAGTGAAAATAAACCGATGTTAACCTTTTAACTGTTCAAACCCCGGAATTTTGTCGGCATAAATAGTCATATTTTTAGTCTTCAAAGTTATGTAGTGTTGCATAGTGAAAATCAAAAGGATCTTAATATTTTAACAGTTCAAACTCCGGAATTTTGTGGTCATAAATAGTTATATATTTAGTCTTCAGAAGTATGTGGTCTTGCATAGTGAAAATAAAACGGATCTTAGTCTTGTAACTATTCAAACCCAAAAATGTGTGGTCATAAATAGTCATATTTTTCTCAGTGTAATCATAATTAGTCATAAATCTTATATCATCATAATTAGTTTTCAAAATTATGTAGTGTTGCATAGTGAAAATAAAACGGATCTTAGGCTTGTAACTGTTCAAACCCCAAAATTTTGTAGTCATAAATATTGGGTTGTCCGGAAAATAATGCAGGATTTTGGTATTAAACAAAAAAAAGAAACTAGTTACTTTAAAGCAATGTTCTTTAATCAAAATAATTTCCCANCATTTGGAAGAGGATTAATAAGTGTTGACATTCATACAAATGAGTAATCCTGTAAACGTAAACAGAATATTTTATATAGATTTTTTTAAATGAAAACTTAAAATCCTGCATTATTTTCCGGACAACCCAATAGTCATATTTTTAGTCTTCAAAATTATGTGGTCTTGCATAGTGAAAATAAAACGGATCTTAATCTTTCATCTGTTCAAACTCCGGAATTTTATGGTCATAAATAGTCATATTTTTAGTCTTCAAAATTATGTAGTGTTGCATAATGAACATAAAACGGATCATAACCTTTTAACTGTTCAAACCCCGGAATTTGGTGGTCATAAATAGTCATATTTTTAGTCATCAAAATTATGTAGTGTTGCAGTGAAAATAAAACGGACATTTTATTCGGAAACTCTTGGAAGGACCGATGTTTTCGAATTGGTCTTCGCCCTGATTTTTAATATGTCATCAACAGTTTATATTTCATTTATGTAGCTAATCAGATGATTTTTGGAACCTCAAATATATAGTTTTATTTCATCTTTATTTACTTTTTAGGTTTTACGATTTTGAAAACAATGTAATCCAGCGGAAGGATTTTTTGAAATTGGCTTAAATTTGCAATTTTAGGCTAAACTTCATGTTTAGTGATCTATTAATTTAATTTTTTAGGATTGGAGTTTGAAAAACAGTCCAGGATACTTGTCGTTCACAAGAATCAAATGAGGAATTTCCGACCGGAGAAAGTAAGGTATATTGTTTTCACATTTTTTAATATTATTATGAAAAATATTCTTTTTTCAATAGAAATTATATCATTATGTTTGTAAAAAGTTGGTTTGTTTAAAATAAGTACTTTTGAAACTATCGCTAGTTCATTATTAACATTTTAAATTATAATTATAATTAGTCTTTCTATGTAAGGTCTTGGTTGAGATAAAAAGTCAGTGTCACGAACGGGATTCGAACCCACGGCCTTCGGCTCAATACACCGCTGATCTAACCACTTGAGCTATCCTCGATCCTCTCGGCACCAACTCTCCTCTCTCAGCGTACAACCATTCGAATTTTCCATCTATTTGCCATTTTCAACCAAGACCTTAAAAACAGTAACGAAAAAAGTACGTAATACACCTGAAAATTTAGTCAGGAAAAGCTAGTTATTTTTGTACATTTGTAAATCCGCCAAAACCTTGAAAGCACACGTACATTGAAGAGAAATGTGATAAGCTTGATCTGTAATCAATAGACAACTAACTGTAGATAATCCGACAGGTCGTAATTACACAATCACTATATATTAGTTAAATTTATGTAATAATTCTATTAATTTTGGTTTATTTCATCATCCGAACACAGAAGTATGTGCGCGCGTGCGTTTTACATATGAAATAGTGTGTCTGTGAGTGGAGTGAGGAAACGAGAAAGAAATTAGAAAAAACGGGAAAATAAATATTCCTTTCGTTAACATCGCCTTTCTTCCTTTATGTAAATTGAGTTTGCTCAGTGGAATTTATTATTAAAAGGAAGAAAGCCCTAGTAGAAGTGGGGGCGAGATAAGAAGAGCAAAGAAGAGGAGTCCGATAAATAATGCACCGTGATAAAGAGAGTTCTTACAGTAAAATCGGTAGAAGAGTCGGAATTTGAGAAGGCCTTTTGCGGCTAGGGAGAGATAAGAGAGATTTACAACTCATACGTGCCCCGTCCCCGTCCGAGGGGCGGCTCCACCTGGAGGCCTGGAAAAATACTTGGAACGGGAAGAAAGCGGGCCAGTAAAACTTAAACCGGAGCCCGTTTGTCAAAAGGAGGGTGAACCTGCCATCTGGGTCAACGAGTTTAAACTCCGGAAAACCCAGTTTGTTTTCAATTCGGCTCGGGGTAGAAATTTTCGATCAACTCTCGCCCACTGACAAACCGGCTCCGGTATTTCTAATTACCCTTTTTTCTCCAATTTAAACTTTTAATCCTAAAAATATACATGTATTTTTATACCTTGTTAATCTTTGTAACAATTTAAGTTATTAATTCTGAAATTAATCAAGGGATGAATAGATATACAAAACCACCTTATAGATTAGTAAAAATAGTGTGAACATTAGGCCAATAAGGTTGATTTCAATGTGTTTTCAAAATAGTTGAGATTTTCAAGAAATAGGTGAAAATAGACAGTCATCGCTATTTTGTGTTATAGCGAGTAATATAAAAAATTACTCATTTTCAGAAAATTGATGTGACCTAAAGGGAACGTTTCTTGTATTTTTGCTTTTTTCATCACCAGAGCGCAAAAAGTTGAAATGAATACACGGTCGCCTGTTTAACATACGAAAGAAAGTTGAGAATGAATGAATGAAAGATGTGGTCACAAGGACTACTTTTATATCTCAAGGGAATGTCAAATTTACTATAAAATAAAGTGATCCGACTTTTTACAGATTTACATATTATTTTAAAATCTTAACGTATAACTAAAAATTAAATAAAAAGAAACTAAAGCAAAATAATACGTTTGCGATACAATACACGATAACATGGAGAAACTTAATGCGACAAAAAAATTATATATAATTAACGTTTTAGAAGATAGATAAACAACTAATACAAACATAGATAAACAGATAGGTACGGANAGAGAGAGAGAGAGAGAGAGAGAGAGAGAGAGAGAGAGAGAGAGAGAGAGAGAGAAATAGAATGAATGAATGTGGCTTTAAATAATGTCGCAAAAATTTGGTCAAGTATCGACCATTCTTACATTCAATTTACATTTAAGGGAAAGAGAGGGCGGGAGAGAGAGATAGTGCAAGAAAGGTAAATTGAAATGCTTTATTTATAATACTCGCAGATTTAGGTCATATTGACCTTTCTTACAATCAACGAGTTTGGTTTTACAAAAATAAATAAATACGACATAAATAACCAAACAAAATGTATATGAAACATAGTTTTAGCTTTAATCAGTTTTACTAAATTTAACATTTAGTGTGTAATATACAAATATACAATAAATTGGACCTAACTTAATTGTATGAATAAAATTATATAATATAAAAGTTATATGCGGAGTGATTTCTTTTAATTTATTTTTGAATAATTTTTGGTTTTTTAGATTTTTTTTTATTTCTGAAGGTATATTGTTCATTATCATAATCCTTTTTAGTAAAAAAGAATTGCTAAGTATTTTTTATTTTTTGTTTTTAATTAACAACTGATTTAAATGTCGAATATTAATATTATGTTCATTATAAAAATGTTTATGTTTTTCATATAAATATTGTTAGGTTTTAGTGTACTAGTGAGTGTCTGAGTGATTGTGTAATATAAGCATATACAATAGACGACAGGTAATAAATAAAGTAAAATAAATAGTTATGATTTTTATTATATAAAGGGAATTTGTAATATTGATATGGGGGCCTTTTTTATCTCTCACTCTCACTCTCCCTTTCTCTCTCCCATTCAATCATTCACAAAATAAACGTTTATTTCCACGTGGATATAGGTCGATTGGCTGGTTTCACAAATAACATATTTATTCTTTTCAGAGCGGTGAAAGATGGTGCCTTTCAAGCCCTTCAAGGAAGCCGAAAAATGATAAAATGGAACGTCAGGGTTAACAGAGCGAAGCGAAAACAAACGGACCCGAAAATTAGTTTGAGGTCAACAATCAAGAAAGAAATTGAAAAGTCTTTATATTGTAATGCTTAGGTAAGATAATGGTTAACCATTTAAAACGTTCAAACAGGAATTATCTATCAAATTTAAATTTAAAAAAATGAAATAATTAAGGTTGATAATTATAATGATCTGTTTTACAAGAAGAGATTTTTTTAAGAAGTCATGACATTTTTAGATTTAATTTACAACCATTTTATCATTATGCCAAATTAATCTTTATGTGAGGTGTTGGTTGAGATAAAAAGTCATTGTCACGAGCGGGATTCGAACCTACGACCTTCGGCTCAATATGCCGTTGCACTAACCATTGATCTATCGTGACTTCACCAGCCATCGTGAAATTCAAACCCAAAACCTTGAATGGAAGTTGGTGTCCGAGTGGATCACGATAGTTCAAGTGGTAGAGCAGCAGCGTATTTAGCCGAAGGTCGTGGGTTCGAATCCCGCTCGTGACACTGACTTTTTTATTTCAACCAATACCTTACATAAAGAATAATTAATTGAAAGGTGTTATTTGGTCAATCGGACCACGAAATCTAATGAATTATGTAAAATGTAACTGTATGTTTACTAATTACTCAAAGAAACTCCTAAGAATTTATTTTTATTTACATAATTTGGTTTTTCAAATTCAATTATTGTGTATAGCATATTACCACTTGCTAGTTGAATTTCGGGTGATTCTTTATTCCTGAAGTTAAAAATGTAAACTAATCTACAACAAAGAATGAATACAGTTTTTGAATCAATAATTAATTTTTTCTAGATTCCTGACAAATGATTTAAAAATGTAAACATAACAAAGAAAATCTCTTTTGGTTAAACTTGTAAACACGGCTAGGAAAATAAGTTTACCACTTCAATATTAAACTTATGAAAAGTGATTCTAATTCAAATAGGGGATGATGATACGACTTTGTTTATTATTTGTTGGGGGGAACAATTAAGAATTTTTGGTATGTTGTGTATAACTAAATATATATTTGAAATGAATTCTTCCGAATTATAATAAGGGTAATGGGCAAAGAGGGGGGTAGTTGGGTAGGAATGCCGGATTTAGGGTCGTGTTATGAATCCGTGCTTCCGAAGAATAAAGAAGGGTTGTACGGAGGTCCTTGAAGTAATGAACATCGATCTTATGTTATTCTGGGTTTATGCAGGGGCTCAGAAAGAGGGGGTCGGAGATTCTCCCGTAATAATAGGTTTTCAATGGAATCGTATAATTAGAAGGGGCAAGGAGATATCTACTGTTTTGTCAGAAATAAAGGGCGAAAGGGTTGCTCATTATATAAAACAAACCTTTCCTCCTTTTTCCCTCGACTTTAATTTAAACCTTCACATTGTTAGGCGTTCCTGCGTGAAAAAGTTTCGGTCCAACTTGGTTTCTCCCATTAGCCTTTGTTATCGGCCCCTCTTTCTTGCCCGTTCCACCATGTTTGAACCCCGTTTCCTATATCTCCACCTCGGAACCACCCCCGTTCCAGCAACGCCCTTATCTTGTTTTTCTCAGGGCGCCACATCGCCTTTTAATACCCCGGCCCCCGGCCCTTTGCCGTCTCATCTTCTTTCCTCATACTTCACTGCCTCGCTCCTTTAATTAACGCCTTCCGACGGGGGCGGCCGGGGGTTTGAAATTGGTTCTCGTCTTACTCAGCGACTGGGAAAAATCCGATGAAAGGGCACCGCCCGCCCTCATCCTTCATCAACTTTAACAATGTTTTCTAATAATCTTTCGATATTCCTACATCCATCCCCTTTTCCATGGATTATCCCTTTAAAATGACTTCTACTCTACCTGAAATTTCTCAACACATTTTATCTAATAAAAGAAACAACGAAATTAATTTGAACATTCAACCTTTTAACTTAATCATGCACTCATTTCAACTATTTAACTTGAATTGAAATATATTATCCAATTTTCTTCAAATTTTTCTTGTCTTTAGCTATCCAACTGCATTTTCTTCTATTCAAACTGTGACTTTTTAGTCTTCTGTGAAGTTTAAAGTATTTTCGATTTTCTTTGCTTCTTTTTTAAAAGGCAGAAAAACTTAAGCTTTTTTTTAGAAACAACAAGAAAAAAGACTCGATGAAAACCTTGTCTGATAAGTACTGTTTTACTTTTTCTTTACTGATTGTTTCATTGCTTTTCACTTTTGCTTGTCTTTTCTGTTAGTATTCCATATCAATTATGGGTTTTAAGGCATCTTCGACTTTCTATGTTTACTTTTAAAAACCAAAAATCTGTAATTTATTTTAAGAAAAAACAAACGAACTTAAGGACTTTATAAAATCCATGCCTGTTGAGAATTTTTTTTTCTTGGATTGTCTTGTTTTTATCAACATTGGTTTGTCTTTCTTCGACTCTCTATGTTTAACCGTTAAAAAATTGAATTATTTTTAGAAACAACAAGAAAAAATAACTTAAACATTCGATGAAAAAAACCATGCCTAATCAGATTTTATTTATTTTTTCCTGGATAGTCCTGTTTTTATCAACAATGGCTTGTCTTTCTTCGATTCTCTATGTTTATCCGTTAAAAAAAATTGAATTAATTTTAGAAACAACAAGAAAAAAAAACTTAGGTATTCGATGAAAAAAAGCATGTCTAATCAGATTTTCTTTATTTTTTCCTGGAGAGTCCTGTTTTTTCCTCTTTTGCTCGACTTTCTCGTTAGTCTTCCACGACACGAGTTTGTAGTTATCGACCAGTTTCTGTTTATTAAAAAAAAAAAGGTTTTAGAAACAACAAGAAAAAGGAATTAGGCACTCGAAAAAAACTTGTCTGATGAGAATTTTTTTTACTTTTTCTTGTTGGATTGTCCTCTCTCTATCCAATTTTGCTTCTCTTTCTTATTAGTCTTTGACGTCATCAGTCGTGAAATTTAAATCATTCGATGTTCTATGTTTATTTTAAAAAAAATTAAATTATTGTTAGAAATAACAAGAAAAACAGGAAAAAAGAACTTAACGGTACGATGGAAAACTTGCTTGTTGAGATTTTTTACATTTTTCTTCCTTAATTGCTCTGTTTTTTTCTTTCTTTTCCAACTTACGCTTGACTTTCTTGTTAGTCTTCCACGACATAATTATGAGTTTTTAGTTATAGTCGACTTTCTGTTTATTAAAAAAAAACTTTTAGAAACAACAAGAAAAAGGAATTAGGCACTCGAAGAAAACTTGTCCGATGAGAGTTTTTTACTTTTTCTTGAAGGATTGTCCTCTCTCTATCCAATTTTGCTTCTCTTTCTTATTAGTCTTCCAGGTCATCAGTCGTGAACTTTAAAGCATACGATGTTCTATGTTTATTTTAAAAAATTAAGTAATTTTTAGAAATAACAAGAAAAACTGAAAAAAGAACTTGAGGATATGAAGACAAACTTGCTTGTTGAGATTTTTTACCTTTTCCTTCCTGGATTGCCTCTTTTTTTTACAACTTCCACGACATAATTATAAGTTTTTAGTTATCTTCGGATTTCTGTTTATTAAAAAAAAATTAGGGACTCGATGAAACCTTGTCTGATGATTTTTTTTTACTTTTTCTTGTTGGATTGCCCTTTTTCTATCAAATTTTGTTTCTCTTTCTTATGACACTTTCACGTCATCAGTCGTGAAACTTTAAGTATTCCATGTTCTATGTCTATTAAACAATTAAATTATTTTTGGAAATAACAACAAAACAGGAAAAAAGAACTTAAGGACTCGTTGAAAACATGAGTTTTTCTTCCTGGATTGCCTTTTTCTTTTTTTCAGTTTTCCTTGTCCTTTTCGTTCGATTCCACTACGTAGTTTACGTTTTAAGGTATTTTCCACTTTCTACATTTATTATTTAAAAACTAAGAAAACTTTAAGTTATTTTTAGAAATAGCAAGAAAATGAACTTAAGGAGTCGATGGTTAGGTTGCCTGACTATCTTATTTTTAATTTTTTCACCCTTAATTCTGGGATTTCTCTATTTCCGTCCACTTTTGATTATCTTTGTCTATCCTTATCCTGGAACCAGCATTCTTTTCCATTTCATCTTTGATCCTTGTAAGTTTTGCACGATACCACTTATGAGTTTTAATTTATCTACGACTATTTAGAGATCATGAGATGAGGTCTGGTGTGCTGTTAGTTTAGAAAAACATTTTCTTTATCGTGCCAACGTTTCGATCTTTATTGAGATCATCTTCAGGGCCTGGGATTTACAAACATCGTTTAAAAATATAAAAATACTTTGTAAATTATACAAACGAGAGTGTTAGTGACTCAACATGACACACAGCAGTCACCCATCTACACAGAAAACACAATTAGAATGAACACAAATACTTTGATTAAACCTAAAATTTCTATATTGTGTATATCATTTATAAATTTATAGTCATATCTTATGTCAATTTGGATGAATGCTCACTGAAGATAGGAATGGTTTTGTAAATCGATGACATACCTGGTCAAGTACGATTTTATTTGTTCTATTGTTTACCTCCTCTTTTTGCCTAATTACCTAATTACTTGGGTTCTTGCGATCTGTGCCGATTTAAGCTGCCTGTTTGGTCTACACACATCAAATGCCTTTTTCTTATTCCTATAATTAACACTTCTTTTTGGAAAACTTGAACTCTTCTTTTCCAAAGGACGTTAATTATCGTACATTGAGCTAATGAGTCACGCTAGCTTTTTTCTCTTTTCATTTTTTCCTTCTCTTTTCTTGATGTTGCTTTGTTTATAATAAACTTATTAGATTTCGTGGTCCGATTGACCAAATAACCTCTTTCAATTAATTAATTTTTACATGAGATATTGGTTGAGATAGAAAAGTCAGTGTCACGAGCGCGATTCGAACCCACAACCTTCGGCTTTGTTTATAATTATTCAGATATCGTGAGATGCGGTCGGGTGTGATGTAGGTTTCAGAAAAACATTTGTTTATAATGCTTACAAAACTTGTTTTACATTTAGGGATATTCAATGCCCCTCAATTTTATGCAAAATCTTCTGCAGATAGCTGGTAGCTTTAAGTGGAGTCGTTCGCAAAGCTCAAGTTGTTAAAAGTTTCACCTATTTCTTGCTCTAAGAAACGCAATTAAATATATAAAACCTATTCGTGGAAAAAACTTTAATTTCCTCTTCTTCATTTGTTGAGGCAGTTGACTTGAAAAAATAAATGTTAACATCCATATCATAAATCATCTGACATTTTCCATTATCAAGGTATCATGTTTTCTGTTATTGTAAGTGATATTAATATTTAAATTTTTCCTTATGAGTGAAGAATCGATTTTTCAGCTTGATTATTATATCAATATGCTATAATATCTTAAAGCATATAATAATAGCTAAGCAAACAGCAATTTTTCATATTTAAGAATAATTTAATGATTTTATTAAAAATCAAACCTATGATCTAAATTTTCCCATATAAAGTTTAAATAACATGTCAATTGAAAAAGATATTATGTAATTTGTAATATTAATTCTTAAAAATAAATTACCGAATTAATTGAAGTATAATTTATTAAATCAAAATCTTTTTATTCAGGTATTAAGTGAGAAAGGTGAGATGTGCTTGATAGCCTGGAGTCTACGGAGTGAGGTGGAAGTTATAGGCGCTGTTTGCTCAAGCGCTCGTAATTACAACAATTGTAAACCGATGAAATTCAACTCTTGAGAGAAAAGCACGAAAGAGAAGAATTTGTTTTCTTACGAGGGACTTTGGAAGAAAAGTAAGACGAAGAAATTTCACATGCGATTCTAAAAAGATAAACGTTCATTTCAATTTTCTTTAGGCGAGTTAAAGGAACAAGTTTCATCGCCAATGATGACAAAGTATTCCAAACGTTTATGTAAGTATCAAAAAATATATCATCTTTTTTTGAGTTTCAAATAAATCATTGTTTGCGTAGATTTAACAACTTTGCGGTTAAATTATCAAAAAAAAAATAGTTTACAAGTTTTACAATAATCTTTTATAGTAAAAACTGTTCTTGCGTGAATCTGTAGTTCGGTCATTTCCCATCATTCTGGTTGGACTGTTCTCGCTGATTTTGTCTGCCGGACGGCTTTTTTGCATTGGGGGATCTTTTGTCGGTTTATTGTCAATATATGTCAATAGTGAGCCATTTTGTGAATAATGAACCACTGAAGATGGCGAAACGTCTGAAAGACAGTTGATTAATTCACACTATTTCTCTTGAACTAAGAGAAGGCAGTTTTTGCTCCCTCACTCACCAATCTTAGCTTCTTTCTATTTGAATTTGGTCCTCCGGGCCATATTCAAAAAAGGAAAACATATCTCTTCCAGATACTCCCACTCTCTCTCTTTTAATTATTCCCTCACTCTTTGATCTTTCTCCTTGTCTAACAATTGCTCTCGCTCAGTTAATTGATAATTACTCTTTATGTCATAATCACTCTCTTTCTCTCTCATCGATACAATTTCTCTTGAACTAAGAGAGGGCAGGTTTTTCTTCCCTTACTCACCAATCGTAGCTTCCACTTCTTTGATTTTGGTCCTCCCGGCCGTATTAAAAAAAGGAAAAATATATCACTTCCAGTTACTCCCACTCTCCCTCTCTCTCTCTCTCTCTCTCTCTCTCTCTCTCTCTCTCTCTTTTTTTTAAGTTATCTCCTCACTCTTCAATCTTTCTCCTTGTTTAACAATTACTCTCGCTCAGTTAATTAATAATTACTCTTTATCTCATAATCACTCTCTTTCTCTCTCATTCACACAATTTCTCTTTGACTAAGAGAGGGCAGTTTTTGCTCCCTTACTCAGCAATCTTAGCTTCCGGTTCTTTGATTTTGGTCCTCCGGGCCGTATTAAAAAAAGGAAAAATATATTACTCGCAGTTACTCCCACTCTCTCTCTCTCTCTCTCTCTCTCTCTCTCTCTCTCTCTCTTTCTCTTTTAATTATTCCCTCACTCTTTAATCTTTCTCCTTGTTTAACATTTCCTCTCGCTCAGTTAATTCATAATGACTCTTTATGTCATAATCACTCTCTTTCTCTCTCATCGATACAATTTCTCTTGAACTAAGAGAGGGCAGTTTCTTGCTCTTTAACTCACCAATCTTAGCTTCTTCCTCTTTTAGGTTGGTCCTCCGGGCCGTATTAAAAAAAGGAAAAATATATCACTTCAAGTTACTCTCTCTCTCTCTCACTCACTCTCTCTCTCTCTTTCTCTTTTTTTAATTATTCCATCACTCTTTAATCTTTCTCCTTGTTTAACAATTACTCTCGCTCAGTTAATTGATAATTACTCTTTATGCCATAACCACTCTCTTTCTCTTTCTCTCTCATTCACACAATTTCTCTTTAAATAAGAGAGGGCAGTTTTTTCCTCCCTCACTCACCAATCTTAGCTTCCACTTCTTTGATTTTGGTCCTCCGGGCCGTATTAAAAAAGGAAAAATATATCACTCCCAGTTACTCCAACTCACTCTCTCTCTTTCTCTTTCTCTCTTTCTCTTTTTCTCTCTTTAACTCCTTATCTACATATTGACCTATCTATATATCAATCTATCCATAATTTCTGTTTTACCAATGAGTGTCTGTACATGCGAAATACTAAGATCGAACATTACATGGTTTTTCTCATAAATAAGTAGGGGTAGTGTTGTTAATTGTGTTATAATCCATTAAATGCTTTAACTAACTTTCTAAATTAATAGAAATAATAAAGACGTCGATTCATTTTTTGTAACTATTTCCCTTTGATAATAAATTAAAAACTGATGCCATGGGCAACTTTTTAATCGCTTTTCAAAAGCATCTAGGGTTGATAGAGATACACAGATTTTTTGTCGACATAGTCAGGTGTATGTCGAAAGCATACAACAACCGATTAACCACTCGGGCGATTAGCAAAGGAGATACATCTCCGAATGGGGTGGCCGACTTGAAAAAAAGTTGGCAAAAAAAAACAAAAGCCAAATAATTGTTATTGTGCTATGTGGGCGGATCAAACCGGTTTGATAGAAACTCAAAAGCTAGGGTTAGTTTTTTTATTCCTTTTATGAATAGGTCGGCTTTCTCTGAAGTCAATGGGCTGAAAGGGTATCAGGCTACAGGTGATAGTTGAAAAAAAATTCTTTTTGAATGTTACAAAACTAATTGTCAGACATTCAAGTCTATTAAAAAGTCTGTAAAGGGTAGTTTTTTCAACCCTATACCTAGTTCATCTCCTTCCTAAATGGAATAGGAATCGCGGTTTGAATTTTGTGTTCCGGTACGAAAAGCGAGCGCTCTTTCCATGCGTGAGCGTGCACGTAATTGCGTTTTTTTCCTCTCTAGCTCACCCTTTTCCCTTGCTGGGTTTATTTTTCGAGGGTGCGATCGGCCATGTTGTCGGTGCAAGGCTGCAGTTGCATTGGGGTTGATGCATCCCCACCAGCCGGTGATTCATCGTAGCCATGGTAAAAATATACACAAGTATCGATCCTACACTGTGCACCCATCGTCAAACTATGCTTAAAAAAAGATTTATGTAAAATGTTCAATTAAAAAAAATTCCATGTAAAAACTTAGAAAAAAAAGTTGTTAGTAAAAATTGCAATTTGAGTAAAAAAGTGAGAATAAAACTAACAATTCGATATCAAGGCGTAAATGTATCATGTGAAAATATACTTTTGGACTTTGCATTTACAATTGTAAAAGAAACTTCCATTTTTGGATTTATTGAGTGATAAAGGTTGAATGAACCACAGTTCAGAACATGTTTAACACACGTACATTTGCATATACCATCAAACATGAACAATTTTAATTTGCGTTTGATGACAACTTGATGTCGAAATAAGTGGTGGTTGATCTGCTTTAAAATCTCATCGCTTATTCCATTATGAGTTACGAAGCGTCTTTCAAACATTTTAAAAACAAATTTTCTAAAAAATGCATTTAAAAAAAATTGACCGACAAAAGTCCTACAAACATAGATATGACTGAAGATTACTCGCTCCTTATAAAAACGGATAAGTAAACATCGCTCCTCCATACGACCAAGTTCTTGGGTTAAAAATTAGATATCAATTTGAAAGAAAACCCACAGTTCCTTCGTTCAGTTTTCGATTAATACATTTCATCAATTATTATTTATAATTTACAAGAGAGTACACCGCTAGAAAGCTTATTAAGCGACGAAGTATGAAATTGGACAAGCCCTTCCGTGAATTTTACCAACGTGGTTGCAAATTTAATTTTTTGACAACTTTGAAATTTAGCAGCTCATGAAACATATAGTTCTTTTAGTCTGCTACGATGATAAGTTATAACATTTTATAACAAAAGTTAGTGGGAAAAAACATGAAATATTAAATTTTCTGCGAAAGGGTAGAAACTGGGGCTAGGGTTTTTTGTTACATTTGAGGTGTATTTGAAGAAATTCGTCGTACGAGTAGCAAACCAGCTTTTATTGGGCGATAAGTACCGAAAATTTCAGAAGGTGTTTCTACTAACCATATGTAACAAAAACCTTTCTACGAATCTCAACGGTAAAGAAGTAATTTTGAGGTTTTGGTTTTTTAATTTTTCGACTTAGATTCACTAAATTGTTTATAAACTTCAGAAATACTGACTTTAGAAAAATCTGGTTTGTGCCATCTGAAAGAATGTTAAATTTGCTGTAAGGAAACCCATTTACATTGCAGAACTAATAAAAAAATTCGACACGAAAAATTCAGAAAAAACATAAATCTTGAAATTTGCTATTTTTTGAAAATGTTGGATCGGCTACGGTTTTTTTTATTTTATATATTTGACTCCAAAATTATTGTACAACTACTTTTTTTACATTATTGCATTATTATTATTATTATTGAGAACTAGATATTAGGATATTTTTATACACTTTTATACAATCACCCAGTAACATTACTATTTCTAAGGAAACCGTACAACTCACGGTATACAGCCAATCCGGTTGACGATAACAAAGTACTATACATAAGGCGGTTGTAGATTTATTTCTTTGGCATTAAAAATATTTCTGCGTTCATTCCCGTGTTTCCTGCAGTGCATGATTATATGTTCAAGATCCTCGTATGTTCTACAGTCTTCACAGTACGGTGACGGAATTAAATTCAGTCTGTTTAGGTATCCCTTGCAGAGTCTGTGATTGGACCGTAACCTTACCATCGTTTTGCAAAAGGTCTTGTTTATATTATTTTCTTTGCTGAACCAAGGCTTTTGTCCTACTAACGGAAACATATTTTTGTAGAATATACCTTTGTTGTTTGAAAGGTATTTGGTTTGCCAATCTATCTGCTGCTGCAACCTTAATATAGCATTCAGATCTTTTCTGGGTACAGCTACATTTAGAGTGTTGTCCGTTGTGGTGGCATCTTTGGCCGTGGCTAGCCGATCTACTACATCACTATGTTTGAACCCCGTATGGCCTTTGATTCAGGTGATTACTACTTTATGCCCTTTAGCCCTGATCATTGCTGAAAGTTCAAGGATCTCGATGATAATGTAGTCCGCTATAAACAACTTTTTGTAATTACGAAGTTTTTGAACATGAAAATCTATACATATGACGATGCATACTTCATAGCTTCCGTTATAGCAATCAATTCTGCACTATATATGGATAGGTACGGTGGGAGTGAGAACTTTTCGCTGTAATTCTTTACGGGATCGTAAAATGCACACCCTACTAGTTCATTTAGGAGTGACCCGTCGGTGTATATAAGATGGCCGTCTGGAAATCTCGCAAATCGGCAACGGTTAATAAGTACGAAGTCCCGGAGCTTTGCAAATTCCCTCAAAGGATCTCCATTCAATTAGCTTCCAGTGGTAACCCCACCTTTTTGGATTGCGCTTCTGAAGGCACAAAGATTTTTCATTTTTTCGCGTTCAATTTTTCCAGGAGATCCGTCTGTTTCTGGAGTTTCGTGTCAATCCTTTAATGTTCAATTCAATCAGTTTGCTTTATTAAATTGAAAAATGGCGAAAAGGAGGGAAAATTGGAAAGGTGGGGTTGGGATGGGAAGTTGGTGTCCGAGTGGGTCGAAGTCACGATGGCTCAAGTGGTAGAGCAGCGGCGTATCTAGCCGACGCCCACGATCGTAATATATTTCAATTAATTAAGGTTAACCCCAATGGATCAAGGTCACGGTAGCTGAGGGATCAAGGTGTAGAGCTGCGGCGTATTGAACCGAAGGTCGTGGGTTCGAATCCCGCTCGTGACCCTGACTTTTTTATCTCAACTAAAATCCTTAATTAATTGTAAGTTTGCTTTATTTTATCAGCTGACAACTTTCTTAGGTTGGTTATTAAAATTATGTTCTTGTTTCCTAATGCACATCTTGCTGATATGCATTCCATTTTCGGTTACTGCAACGGTAACGCTACTGCTGCAGGGAGGAATACCACGCTGGTTTTCTACATTGAAACGTTCCAGCACATCGCACCTTCCAACGACTTCATCAAAGGCTGAGGGAAACTGGTTCTTTCATTCGAAGAACGAGGGAAGACAATCAGTGAATCGATCTAGATGAGGAAATTTTGCATTCTGTTATCGGTGCGTGAATTGAATGGAGAACTTTTGAAGGAATTTGCAAAACTCCAGGAGTTTGTAGTCATTAACAGTTACCAATCCAACATTTAAAAAAATTCAAAATTTCAACATTTTTGTTGTATTTTTTCTGAATTTTTTGTGTAGAATTTTTTCATCGATTCTGCAATGTAAATAAGTTTCCCTACAGCAAATTTAACGTTCTTTCAGTTGGCGAAAACCAGATTTTTCTACAGTAAGTAATTCTGAAGTTTATAAGCAATTTAGTGTACCCCCTGAAATTTTCCACACGCCAGTCATCCTGTATACTGATATATTATATTTATCATATTATATTCATTAAGAAAACTATGAATGATATTTACTTGAAACGAATTAGCAATTAGTTTACACATCAACGATGCAAATTTGAATTTTTCAAATGAGGGGACGCGTTCGCTCAGGTTAAGTCAAGGAGAACGGAGGGCGAATGAATATTTATAACGGGTGTTCTTCCATTATGGAACGCGAGAATAAGGAAATTTATCGATCCTCATGGACTTGGGCTATCTAAGGGGATGGGAACGTTGTGGCCACCCTTATAAAGCCATATCGGAGGGTAGTAGATCTCCACTGTATAAATCGGCATGTCCTACGAAGAAACCTTTTTTTTTAGTTTTTAATATTTCGAGTGACCTAGGGAAAAACTACAACGGTTTCTCGGTTCGAAAATGTTTTCGCCCCGATGGGAATTGTGACAGGGGCGGTTTAATATATTCTAAACGGATCAGCGAAATTCGCAGGAGGAAGTGACGCCTCCCCCCGAAACAAATTGCGAATTGCAACTTTTATTGATTTGAAATGCAGCAGCAGATGCACTCAACTATTCCGATGAAACGTCCACCCCGCGCGGATAATCATTCTTCAAACAGGGCGCCCTTTCATTTTCGTTTTCAACCCCCCGCCACTCGAAACTCCATGTGCATTGTATTTGCTTTTCCTATCGCGGAAAAATTTAACTTTTTTTCTAAATATTTTCACACATATAATTACCGTTACAAGGAGTTTACAATGCGTAATTAATCTTATATATAAAAAATTGCATCAATATTTTATAATACTACTACTTACTATAAGCATATAAGGAACCTGGTATCTATCAACATTTTTTATTGGTATCAACCTTAGAAACATAGACGAAATATATTAACAGAAAAAGAGAGCTAGAAAAGACAAGGAGGGAGAAATACATAGAATAATGTGAGAAAACAGGAACTGGAATGACAAAAGAAAATTTTTTATTTGCCCGAATCGTTGTGTAAAATGCTGCGAAATGAGTAGGACGATGAAAGAGAGAGAGAGAGAGAGAGAGAGAGAGAGAGAGAGAGAGAGAGAGAGAGAGAGAGAGAGTGTGAGCGGGAGGGAGAGAGAGAGAGAGTGAGAAACCAACAAGATATTGAAAGACGGGATGAATAAATGAATAAATATATAGATAAACAGATACATAGATAGACAGATGGGTAGATGGACAAAGATAAGACAGGGAGAGAAGGACAGAAAGTCAGACAAGCGGACAAAACCGAGAGAGAGTGAAACACACACACACACAGAAAGAGAGAGAGAGAGAGAGAGAGAGTGAGTGAGAGAGAGAAAGGGAGAGAGAGAAAGTGAGTAAGAGAGAGAGAGAGAGAAGAGAGAGAGAGAGAGAGAGAGAGAGAGAATGAAGAAATGGGTAGAGATAGATGGATATGAATATAGATGGAGTGGGTGTAAGAGGGAAGAAGATAGAGAAAAAGGAGAAAAAAAGAGAGAGATAAAAAGGTAGAGAAAAAAGTGATAGGTAGATAGATAGACATAGAAAGAGAAAATGATTGATAGATGGATAGCTAGATAGATAAATAGATGGATAGATCGATAAATAGATCGATAGATAGATAGATGGATAGATATATAGATAGATGGATAGATGGATAGATCGATAGATAGATGGATAGATAGATAGATGGATGGATAGATAGATAGATCGATAGATGGATAGATGGATAGATAGATAAATGGATAGATAGATAGATAGATAGGGAAGGAGAGAGAGAGAGAGAGAGAGAGAGAGAGAGAGAGAGAGAGAGTGAGAGTGATAGAGATAAGAATTAGTAGCTAGAGAAATAAGAAATTCAACGGAGCAAAGTTCATTCATTTTGCAAAAACTACAAATCATGAAGGTTTTGCGTAATCGTTCAGACGTGAAACTGAAATTTTTCCTTTCACATTTTTAAATTGTTCTATATTTCCTTGTATTTTTATCGCATTCGGGGAGAGAGTCAGAAAGGAAGATCGAGAGACAAATAGACAGTCAATCCATTTAGAACTTAGAAAACCCTAGGTGGTCGAATATTTTCGAATTACCAAGTTTTGACTCTTGTCCTGCATAATTTAAGGAGAGAAAGATGGATAGACTGATAGATAAATAGATAGATTAATACATAGAGAGAGAGAGAGAGAGTGAGAGGGTGAGTGAGAGAGTGAGAGGTAAGAATTAATAGAGAATAAATAAAACGGCGCAAATTTAATTAATTTTGCAATAACTACAAATCATGTAGGTTTAGCCTAATCGTACAGCCGTGAAACTGGATCGCATCTTCCCGTGTTTTATTCATTTCTCTGTTCCATTTTCGGATCCGGAGAGAAAGTCGAAAAAGGAAGATCGATAGACAAAGAAACAGTCAGAGTATTTCGAAGTTAGAAAACTCTAGGTGGTTGAATATTTTCGAATTTCCAAGTTTTGACTCTTGTCATTAATTTGGTCGGTCTCTCTCACTCTCTCTCTCTCTCTCTCTCTCTCTCTCTTTCTTTCACTTTCTCTTTCTCTTTCACTTTCACACTCACTCAATTATCGTTTTTTTTAACTAGTGATCATTTCAGATTTAAAATTAAAAAAAGCCTATTAACCCTAGCAAGATGAACCTCACCTTTTGAATAGTTTAGCAATCCTCAACTGTGTCATACAGTCGACAGCAGTTAGATTGCCAATTTGTAATAAAATTACTGCTACAAAAATTCCCCCGGGATTTTTATGGAAACACAACCTTTCGTCGTTTAATGGCTCAATTCGTCCATGTCTCGTGTTTTCCTATCGAAATTCTTTACTTCGACGCGAAACATAGTAAATTATCACTAGGTCCAGCCCCATCAATTTGCGTTTGTAGTCGAACATTTAGTAATTAGTATTTTCCACTTAGGATTTAGAAATGGGTGGAGCCCGGGGCCTTGTTTGCCCAAATTAGTACATATGAGATAGATTGATAACTAGGCCCTGGACGAATGGCATTTTCCGCTCAGGAACCCCGCCCCCGCGTCCTGCCCAAATCTGCATCATCGTTTGGTTACAACTAGTAATTAGATTTTCAATGATTTCAACCGAAATACAAATCCCCCCTAATTGGGATTACCAATGTCACACTCTTCCTACCTCACAATCCGTGTTCGCTTCTTTCAATTATAACCAGAAAACGATATTTCAACTGAGCAATTGGCAACGTGAAACGACTATAAACTTACCAGTTTGGGACAGGGTGTAAAACTTTTAGCCGGAGTTCAATTTTTTCCTTTTATCAGAGCTACAATAACATAAAATTTTCACAGTGACTACCGACTACCGAAATATGAAAACTACAAAACTACTAGACCTACGCAACCTTCTCATAATAGATCATTCTTGATTCCATCCTTTGTTTATCTTGCTGATTTCCACAGCTACCTCACAAACCATAACATTGAGGACACCTCGGTTTCTCTTCTGATCCATATCGTATCCAGGGAACCTCCACTATCCAAGAACACTTTGACTTTGCCAAAAACTAGTGCAATAACAAAGGCTTTTCATATCTGTCTGTCTTGTTATATTCACACAGTCACAATTTGGTCAGGCTTTATTTGACAAATTTTTACCTCTTTCTCTCTCTGTCTGTCTGTCTGTCTGTCTCTCTCTCTCTCTCTCTCTCTCTCTCTCTCTCTCTCTCTTTCAAAAATGTTATGATAAGTGAAATTCCTGTACTTATTTTATTTACAATTATCCTTATTCATCACTTTATATAGCATAACCTTCATTTAATTTTAATTATCATTTTTCTGTCAAATATTTTTTTTTTATATTAATACTTTTAAAATTTCTTATGATGATTTAGTACACGTTCAGATTTTAAGTTATTGTATGATGACCGTTGATTGACCTTAAGTTGGCCTAGGGGTTATGTTTATTGTAATGTAAAGTGGATTATTTAATGTATTTTATAATTAAATTAATTAAGGTTTTTTAGTTGAGATAAAAAAGTCAGTGGCACGAGCAGGATTCGAACCCACGACCTTCGGCTCAATACGCCGCTGCTCTATCACTTGAGCAATCGTGACCTCGGACACTAACTTCCCACCTCAATCCCATCTTTTGAATTTTCCCTCCTTTTTGCCATTTTTCAATTCATGCCATTTTTTCGTATTTTATTATATAACGTTTATATTTAAATTTTAACCAACATTGGATGAAAGAGAGGATCAAGAGACCTTACTCTCCGTGGCTAAATAAAACGCTATCAATCAATCAATCTGTCTCTCCTTAAATTAAGTAGGATAAGTGGTAAAGCTTGGAAATTTTATATTCGACCAACTAGGGTGTTCTAAGTTCTAAATACTCCGACTGTCTCTTTGCTCTCGATCTTCCTTTTTCGACTCTCTCTACGAATCCGATAAAAGTAGTAGAAAACTTTAGACCAATTAAAAAATGGAAATGAGAAATGGGGAAAGACAGAGAGAAACGATCCAAATTCACGGCTGTACGATTAGGCTAAACCATCATGATTTGTCGTTATTGCAAAATTAATTAAATTTGCGCCGTTTTATTTATTCGCTACTAATTCTTACCTCTCACTCTCTCACTCACTCTCTCTCTCTCTCTCTCTTTCTTTCTTTCTTTTCCACTTTATCTCACCCTCTCTTTGTCCATCGTCCTAGTCATTGCGCAGCATTTAACACAAGGATTCTGCCAAGTAAAAAATATTCTTTTGTTATTCCATCAGTCAGCTCCTTTTTTCTCACTTTATTCTATGTATTTCTCCCTCCCTGTCTTTTTTCTCTCTCTTTTTCTGTTAATATATTACGTGAATGTTTCTAAGGTTGATACCAATAATAATTTTTGATAGATACCAGGTTCCGTATATGCTTATAGTAAGTAGCGGTATTACAAAAAATTGGTGCAATTATTTATATGTAAGATTAATTACGCATTGTAAACTCCTTGTAACGGTAATTATATCTGTGCAAAAGCAAAAGCTCTCTGTCTCTTTTATATTTCGTTCTCCATCTCTGTCTCACTCTATTTTTATCGTTTTTTTTCTCTTTCGCTCTCGTTCTTCTGTCCACTGTCGCTTTCGTTAGCTCATTCTCTCTCTCTCTCTCTCTCTCTCTCTCTCTCTCTCTTTCTTTGTTTTTTCTTTTCCACTTTATCTCACCCTCTCTTTGTCCATCGTTCTACTCATTTCGCAGCATTTTACACAACGATTCGGTCAAATAAAAAATTTTCTTTGGTCATTCCAGTTCCTGTTTTCTCACTTTATTCTATGTATTTCTCCCTCCCTGTCTTTTCTCTCTCTCTTTTTCTGTTAATATATTATGTGTATGTTTCTAAGGTTGATGCCAATAAAATTTTTTGATAGATACGAGGTTCCTTATATGCTTATAGTACTAGTAGTAGTAGTAGTAGTATTATAAAATATTAATGCAATTTTTATATGTAAGATTAATTATGCATTGTAAACTCCTTGTAACAATAATTATATCTGTGCAAAAGCAAAAGCTCTCTTTCCCTTTTATATTTCGTTCTCCATTTCTATCTCACTTTAGTTTTATCTATTTTTCTCTTTCGCTCTCGTTCTTCTGCCCACACTAGCTTTCGTTCGCTCTTCCTCTCTCTCTCACTCTCTCTCTCTCTCTTTCTCTCTCGCTCTCCTTCCCTTTTATATTTCGTTCTCTATCTCTATCTCGCTGTATTTTTAGCGTTTTCTCTCTCTCTCTATCTATCTATTTCTCTTATTACATTACATATATATGCATACATGTATGCATATATATATATATATGTGTGTGTGTGTGTATGTATATGTTATATATATAGANTATTATTATTATTAATTCATATTTGCTTATGAAATGCTATTATTCCAATTAATTATTCTTTTTATCTAAGCTTTTTGGTCTTAAGGTTCGACTTCGAATCTCGTTCGTGACTGAAATATTCATTGCAACCACAAACCTTAGATGTAAAGAATAATTAAATGAAATTATATTATTGGATTCTTAATATTACATTGTTATACCATGTGAGAGAGAGAGTGAGAGAGAAAGAGAGTGAGAGGGAGATTATTATTAACCTTTGTTATCTCGTGTTTGGCAGAGAAAGAAGGAAAAGAGGGAAAGGGAAAGACATAGAGAGGGAGAGAGGGATAGTGAGAGAGAGGTAATGTATGAAAGAGGCAGAAAGAAAGTGTGGTAGAAAAATAATGAGTTCAAGAGGAGGATAGAAAGATAAAGGAAGAAAGAAAGAAAAAATGTGAGTGGGAGGAAAAGGGAGAGTGTGACAGGGAGAGAACGAACGAAAACGAGATTGGGGAAGAGAACGAAAGCGAGAGAGAAAAACGTTAGAAATAGAGAGAGATAGTGTGATAGAACGATATATAACAGAAAAGAGGGAGGGTGATAGAGAGTGAGAACTAAGCTTCAGTAACTTTAATGTATTAATACGACCTGAGATATAATATATTAACAATGTCACATTAATGGTTGAACAAGCTAATTTCTAGTATATTTTAGATAAATAAATCGATTAATAAATTAAAATAAAATTATTCACAAAAACCAGTGAGATTCCAATGAGCGTACGATATTTTTGCAAAAACATTCCTCAAATTATCACGAATAGACTCAAAAGACAATATGAAAACGCAAAAAAATATATATACCATTTGAATTTAAAATAAAAATATTTAAAACAAGTTCTGTTTTTGACAACAGGTGTCCCTGTTGGGTTTTTGTGAGTAATTCGACAGGATTTCCATGCATTAAAACGCTTGAAGTTTTATATTGTATGAAAAGATCCTTGAGGGAGATTTAATTTAGGGTAGTAACATAAGGGGTTGATATTTGAATATACTGCTCACCCTTTTAAACCCAGGGGTAGAAATTTGTGCAAAAACCAGACTCGGCAAAAATATGTAAATATATGTAAGGTTATAATTGAAGATACGGTTAAAAATCTCTCGTCTGTTGCACAGAGGGAGAGAGGGCTAATTAAAAACGGAAGTGGGCGCGGCAGGGTGGAGGGCACTTTCATTAAAAGGCTAGGTGTGTTTGTGAAAGTGCCGAGTCAGGGGAGAGCACAATTAAAAAACAGAAGCTCTTGTAAAAGAGAAGATCCGAGGGGCATGGAATTATAAATGCATGGTGACACTTTTTCCGTGAGGGATGAAGGGCCTCGCCGAGGGGGTGAGAGAGCAATTTCACGAGGGAGCTGGAAAACAAGAAAACCTCCTCCCTACTCTCATTTTCTTCTTTGTGACGTCATTACCAAGGAAACACTCTTCCACTCTTCTACCCTCCCTCGCGTACACTTCTCTTTCTTTCTTTGCCACCCCCGCCGACGGGTTTCCCTTCTTCCATTAAAAGACCCTATCGCACAACTGAGACTCTAAATTAAAGTGCCAGAGGGCTGACACATCTCAGGGCTTACTTTTCCAATTATATTTTATCAAGGAGGACGTAATTATAATTCCCGTTCTGAATTTTATACATAATTCAGTTCTGAGACAATTCCCAGGCTTATCGAGTTACTCTTATTACAAATACGAAGAGTTACAAGAAAAGTAAATAATCTATATAAAAAATATTAAAAAAAAAAAAAAAAATAGAAGCTTTATGAAATTTATACAATATTTTGCACCTTTTCACCTATGTCGCTCCGTCAAATATCTCCCCATATTTACAGTTTGCATGTTTGTACCATCAGTTGATGAAGATTTGAAAAAACATATTTTCATGGAAAATGTGTAGAAATGAAAATTGTTTTTTTTTTTGGTGGGAAAAGTCCGTTTTCTAAAAAATCTTCTCAACGGTGTGAGTTAGAAAACTCATTTTTTGCTAAATTCTACACTATTTATTTTTTACTATCACCCGTTACTTTTTTTTTAACCCCATTGTAAATAAACCTGTATTGATTTCTTCATGAGGTTTGTGAATGTTGAGAGAATAACTCATTTCGGATCATCCTGGTCCACAAAGTTTCGCTGTTTTGGTCCGTAAAACGGCCCTTATTTTTGGATTTCGCATCGCAGAGAAATTTTCAAATTTCTGCAAGATCTTTCAAGGTTTAAATTTTTAGGTTTGTGCCGGGGTAATAGTTAATATTTGAACTGAAAGGTTCAATAGATCACTCATTCATTTTTTTTACAATTTAATGAAGATTTTGAAAAGGCATCGATTTTGATGAAAAATGTTTATCTAATGGAAATATTTTTTTATTTTTGGTGAGAAAAGTCCGTTATCTAAAAAACCATCTCAAGTGAGTTTGATATCTAATTTTTACCACATTCTATTCCATTAAATTTTTTAAAGCTCATAATAAGCCACCCTATATTATGAGATTTTTTTCTTGAGGTCTGTGGGATGAAGAACGAATAACTCAGTCATTTCGGATCATCCTGGTTCACGCATTTTCGCTGTTTTGGGCTGTAAAACGTGCCTATTTTAGGAATTCACATCGCAGTGGATTTTTCAAATTTCTGCAAAGATCTTTCAAGGTTTAAATTTTTAGGCTTCTGCGGGCGTAACAGTTAATAGTTGGACTGAAAGGGTCAATACATCACTCATTCATTCTTTTGACAATTTAATGAAAATTTTGAAAAGGCATCGATTTTGATGAAAAATTAATAGCTAATGGAAATCTGTATTTTTGTTGGTGTGTGAGAGAAGTCCGTTTTCTAAAAAATCATCTTCTCAATAGATTGAGTTAGAAAACTCAATTTTGCTACATTCTACACCATTTATTTGTTACTGTCATTTTAAACTTTTGAACCTCATCCTGGTCCCCACAAGTTCGCTGTTTTAGTATGTAAAACGTGCCTTATTTTTGGATTTCGCATCGCAGTGAAATTTTGAAATTTCTGCAAAGGTCTTTCAAGGTTTAAATTTTTAGGTTTGTGCCGGCGGAACAGACGTTGGACTGAAAGTGTCATTAGAGATCTCATTCATTCTTTTGACAATTTAAGAAAAATTGTAAAAAAGCATCGATTTTGATGAAAAATGAGTAACTAATGGAATTTTTTTTGGTGGGAGAGTCCAGTATCTAAAAAATCTTCTCAACGGAGTGAGTTATAAAAGTCAGTTTTGCTACGTTCTACACCATTTATTTTTTCCTATCATTCGTTACATTTTTTAACCTAATCCTGGTTCACACAGTTTCGCTGCTTTGGCCGAAAAAAATGTGCATATTGTAGGATTTCGCAGAACAGTGAATTTTTGAAATTTCTACAAAGATTTTTCAAGGTATAAATTTTAAGTTTGTGCCGGCGGAACACTTATCACATAGACTGAAAGTGAATAGACCTAAAGAACCTCAGACCTAAAGAAAAAAATTCCACGATATAGGGTGGCTTATTATGTGCTTTAAAAAATGTAATGGAGTAGAATGCCGTCAAACTTAGATATCTTACTCACTCCGTTGAGTAGATTTTTTTTTTTAGAAAACGTACTTTTCCTCACCAAAAAAAAAAATTAAAAAAGATTTTAAATTAGCTAAACATTTTTCATCAAATTGATGCCGTTTTTAAAATCCACTTGACCATTTTAGTCCTACTGATGACCGTTTTGCTGGCACGAACTTATCGAATTTAAAATTTAGGAGATCTTTTGAGAAATTACAAAAATGCACCACGCTGTGAGGACATCCTAAAACAAAACATGTTTTAAAGACCAAAATATCTAGACTATGTGGACCAGAATAATAAGTGACAGAATCCTTTCACATTCCTCAGACTTAAAAAAAATCTCACAACACAGGATATTTTACTATGAGCTCTGAAACTGTAATGCAGTAAAAATGAGTTTGCTCCGTTGACAAGATAGGATTAGAAAATGCAGATTAGATCATCTTCAGGGCCTGGGATTTACAAACATTGTTTACATTTAGGATGTGGAAAAGTGAATTTATACAATGCAAAATATATTTTTTATATTCAATCAAAGTACTTCTACTCACTCAAAGTGTTTGTCTTCTGTGTAATTGTGCCATTCTTGCGTGTCGTGTTGAACACGTGACACGCAAGAATGGCACAATTACACAGAAGACAAACACTTTGAGTGAGTCGAAATACTTTGATGTATTTGTTAAATGTAAACAATGTTCTCACGATTTCTGAATAATTATCGATTAACGGTCACTAATCACCACACAAATCTTCGTTAAATTGTCAGAAGACTATCTATTGGAAGGAATAAGCATAAGGTCGTTTCGAATTATCCTGGTCCATACATTTTTGCTTTTTAAAAATACAATATACACAAAATACAAAATACACTTTTGTTCAGACTCTCAGTCTCTCCGTTGGGTCCTGGCGGATCGAAGGTTCACTGCACAGACGAAAAAGTAGGAAAACTGCCCTCTAAACTCGACAAGAAGATGAAAGATGTCATCACATACCTGGGTCATGCAGGACCCACGAAAGACTTAGATTAAAAATAAAAAATTGAGTATGCGTTAGAAGACTGGCTGGATGGGTAATAGAGTCCTTCTAGATTCAGAATTCACACGGGCGAGTAGGTACCGAAATAGGGATTTTCCTACGACCCGGTGGCTTCTGACAAGGGTTGATCAACCATAATTTGTAAAAATTTCTTCATATACAAGGCAAACGCGAAAAATAATAATAAGTTGAAATTATAGACAGGAAACAAATTATAGTAGGATTATAGATTTATTCCATCTATCATTTGAAGAGTGTTGGACCTGTGTTCGGAAGGGAACAATTTATACAGGTGGAATAGAATTTATGCCATCCATTAAAAAAAGCGAGAAAAAATATTTGTGAAGGGTAGCGAAGTCATAAAACCGGCTCGATTTCTCGTCCTGGTAATCGGCAACAAATTAAAACGAAACCAGGCCAAAAAAATCCTCGGATGGATAAAAACGACGACCGTTAATCAGGTAGCCGCGGGGTGGAAAAAGGACTTTGATAAATTGCAACGGGGAAAATCCGGCGTTTTTACACCCGCGGCTTTTCAAAAATAATAGGATTGCGTCGTTTTCCGGCAGAACGGGGATTCAACGCCGCGCCACCCGCGGCTCGCCCAGGCCCAGTGAGTGTCACCCTCCGCTCAATCAATCTCACATAATTAATTACGGCGATATGAGTGACGCCGAGCCCTGCTCTTGGATCAACTCGTATTCGACATCGTTCTGAAAAAACACTGTCGCCTGAAATCCGGGATTTTGTTTTCAATAGTCCGCACTCTAATGGCATATCTCTCTCTCAATAAATTGCTTTCCAGATCGATTCCGTCCCTATTGATTTCGGTCGCAAAGCAACACTTTTAATCCTCGGGTTAACCTCTCGGAAATTAAATTTCAACGGAATGACATGAATGAATGACAGGGCGAAAACCTGTTTGCAGAGATTTTTGTTTGATCATATTTTGCTACATGACTTCAGACTGCATGCAATCTACCCAGAATAAATACGGCCCAATTCTACCCCAGAAAACATTTTTATAAACAAACCAAAGCTCATAAACAATATTTCAATTAGAATTGTGATACACGCATATTTAATTAACAATTTTATGTAGAGGTCCAGTACAGTTCTTTTAATGGATCATCCTAACACCATGATTACTAGTTGACTTCTTCAAGGACGAGTTTAAGTCGATCAATGATCTATTTTTATAGTCGATAGCTGTCAAAAATATTAACTGTTTTTAAGGGATTAATAAAGCCACTTGTGTTCTGTTCATTAAGATTTTACTTGCTTAAATATTTCCAGCGTTCGAGCCAAATATAAAAACCCATATGTGACAACTGATAATTTAGCAATATTATCAAACTGCTTCACGTCCAGTTAAAAAAATTAATAAAAAATTGAAGAATGAAATTTACATTCCGATTCTTGCCTTTATTTAGATTTTGCTATGTTTTTTCATAATACTAGATTTTTTAAAACTGTATAAACACGGTTGAATTCTACCGCCGAAAACATATTTAGAAACATAACCAAGCTCATAAAACATATTTCAATAAGAAGAGTGATACACGCATAATTAATTCAAAAAATTTATTTTGAGTCCATTACAGATGACCAAAAACCTTAGACAAAAGAATAATTAGTTGGAATAATTAATATTGTCAGTTATGATCACTAAGGAAATATGAATTAATAATAACAATNAAAAAAGACAGGGAGGGAGAAATACATAGAATAAAGTGAGAAAAAAGGAGCTGACTGATGGAATGACAAAAGAATATTTTTTATTTGACCGAATCGTTGTGTAAAATGCTGCGAAATGAGTAGGACGATGGACAAAGAGAGGGTGAGATAAAGTGGAAAAGAAAGAAACAAAGAGAGAGAGAGAGAGAATGAGCTAACGAAAGCAACAGTGGACAGAAGAACGAGAGCGAAAGAGAAAAAAAACGATAAAAATAGAGTGAGACAGAGCTGGAGAACGAAATATAAAAGAGAAAGAGAGCTTTTGCTTTTGCACAGATATAATTACCGTTACAAGGAGTTTACAATGCGTAATTAATCTTACATATAAAAAATTGCACCAATATTTTGTAATACCGCTACTTACTATAAGCATATAAGGAACCTGATATCTATCAAAAATTATTATTGGTATCAACCTTAGAAACATTCACGTAATATATTAACAGAAAAAGAGAGAGAAAAAAGATAGGGAGGGAGAAATACATAGAATAAAGTGAGAAAAAAGGAGCTGACTGATGGAATGACAAAAGAATATTTTTTACTTGGCAGAATCGTTCTGTTAAATGCTGCGCAATGACTAGGACGATGGACAAAGAGAGGGTGAGATAAAGTGGAAAAGAAAGAAAGAAAGAGAGAGAGTGAGTGAGAGAGTGAGAGGTAAGAAGTAGTAGCGAATAAATAAAACGGCGCAAATTTAATTAATTTTGCAATAACGACAAATCATGATGGTTTAGCCTAATCATACAACCGTGAATTTGGATCGTTTCTCTCTGTCTTTCCCCATTTCTCATTTCCATTTTTTAATTGGTCTAAAGTTTTCTACTACTTTTATCGGATTCGTAGAGAGAGTCGAAAAAGGAAGATCGAGAGCAAAGAGACAGTCGGAGTATTTAGGACTTAGAACACCCTAGTTGGTCGAATATAAAATTTCAAAGCTTTGCCTCTTATCCTACTTAATTTAAGGAGAGATAGATTGATTGATTGATAGCGTTTTATTTAGCCACGGAGAGTAAGGTCTCTTGATCCTCTCTTTCATCCAATGAGGGTTATAATTTAAATATAAACGTTATGTCATAAAATACGATAAAAATGGCATGAAATCAAAAATGTCAAAAAGGAGGGAAAATTAAAAGGAGGGATTGAGGTGGGAAGTTAGTGCACGAGTGGATCGAGCTCACGATAGCTCAAGTGGTAGAGTACACCGGCGTATCAAGCCGAAGGTCGTGAGTTCGAATCCCGTCAGTGTCACAACTTTTTTATCTCAACTTAAAACCTTAATTAATGGAATGTTATTAATTGGTCAAGCGGACCACGAAAAATAGTGAATGTATGAATACGGTTGACTTCTACCCCAGAAAACATTTTTCCAAACATAAAACATATTTCTATTAGAAGTATGATACAAGCATAATTAATTAAAACATTTATTTCGAGATCTTGTACAGTTCTTGTAATTGATCATTCTAGCATGATTACTAGTTGACTTCTTGCAGGTCGAGGCTAAGTCAATCAAAAATGATCGATTTTTATAGTCGATAGCTGTCAAAAATATTAACTGTTTTAATGAATTAATAAAGCCTCTCGAGTTTTGTTCGTTAAGATTTAATTTGCTTAAATATTTCCAGCGAAGCAGCTAAATATTAAAACCCATATGTGAAAACTGATAATTTAGCCATATTATCAAACTGCTTCCTGTCCAGTTTAAAAAAATCATAAAAAATTGAAAAATGATATTTACAATCGGATCCTTCACTTTATTTAGGTTTCGGTATATGTTTTTTCAAAATGCTCGATTTTTTTGTAAACTGTATAAATACGGTTGAATTCTACCGCCGATAACATATTTAGAAACATAACCAAGCTCATAAAACATATTTTAATAAGAAGTGTGATACACGCATAATTAATTCAAAAAATTTATTTTGAGATCCATTACAGTTGACTACAGTTGACTTTCAGTACAGTTCCGGGTCGAGGTTAAGTCGATCAAAAATGATCGATTGTTCTAGTCGATAGCTGTCAAAAATATTAACTGATTTTAAGGAATTAATAAAACCACTTAAGTTCTGTTCATTAAGATTTAACTTGTATAACTATTTCCAGCTAATAAAACCGATATCTGATAAGTAATTATTCAGCTGTATTATCAAACTACTTCATTTCCAAATATAACAAAAATACGAAAATAATAATAAAATGAGACACACAATTTACATTCAAATTCTTGCATACATTTAGGTTTTACTGAAAAAATCGAGTGTTGCATAACACTACATTTTTTTAAACTCTATAAATACGGTTGAATTCTTCCCTTGAAAACATTTTTATAAACATAACAGAGCTCATAACACATATTTCGATTAGACGTATGATGCAAGCATAATTAATTTTAAAAAATATTTCCAGATTTAGTACAGTTCTTGTAATTGGTCATCCTAGTACTATGAATAGTGGTTGACTTCTTCCTGGTTGAGTTAAGTCGATTAAAAATGATCGATTGTTCTAGTCGATAGCTGTCAAAAATGTTAACTGTTTCAATGAAGTAATAAAGCCTCTCAAGTTTTGTTCGTTAAGATTTAACTTACTTAAATATTTCGAGCGTTTGAGCCAATTATTAAAACCCATATGTGATAACTAATTATTGAGCTTTATTTTCAAACTGTTTCATGTCCAAATAAAGGACAAAAGACAAAAATAATAATAAATTGAGATACACAAGTTATATTCAAATTGTTGCCTAAACTTTGGTTTTACTGTAAAAATCGAGAGATTTTGCATAACACTAGATTTTTTTTGAAAACTGCATAAATACCGTTCGTTAAGAATTCTACCCCACAACACATTTTTTATAAACATAGCAGAGCTCATAAAACATATTTCGCTTAGAAGTATGATACAAGCATAATTAATTAAAAAATTTATTTCAAAATCTAGTACAGTTCTTGCAATTGATCATCCTAGTACTATGATTAGTAGTTGACTTCTTCCTGGTTAAGTCGATTAAAAATGATCGATTGTTCTAGGCGATAGCTGTCAAAAATGTTAACTGTTTCAATGAAGTAATAAAGCCTCTCAAGTTTTGTTCGTTAAGATTTAACTTACTTAAATATTTCGAGCGTTTGAGCCAAATATTAAAACCCATATGTGATAACTAATTATTGAGCTTTATTTTCAAACTGGTTCATGTCCAGTTAAAAAAAATTTCATAAAAAATTGAAAAATGAAATTTATATTCGGATTCTTGCCTTTATTTAGGTTTCGCTATATGTTTTTTCATTATGCTCGATTTTTTTTTAAACCGCCGAAAACATATTTAGAAACATAACCAAGCTCATAAAACATGTTTTAATAAGAAGTGTGATACACGCATAATTAATTCAAAAAATTTATTTTGAGATCCATTGCAGTTGACTTCAGTTGACTTCCAGTACAGTTCCGGGTCGAGGTTAAGTCGATAAAAAATTCAGCAGTATTATTAAACTGCTTTTTGTCCAAATAAATAAAACAAAAACAAAATTCATAAGAAATTGAAACATGAAATTTACATTCGAATTTTTGCCTATATTTAGGTTTTATTATAAAAATCGAGTGTTTTTGCATAACACTAGATTTTTTTAAACTGTGTAAATACGGTTGAATTCCCCAGAAAACATTTTTATTAACATAACTGAGCACATAGAACATATTTCTATTAGAAGTATGATAAAAGCATAATTAATTAAAAAAATTATTTCGAGATCTAGTAAAGTTCTTGTAATTGATCATCCTAGTACTATGATTACTAGTTGACTTCTTCCTGGTCGAGGTTATGTCGATCAAAAATGATCGATAGTTATAGTCGATAGCTGTCAAAAATATTAACTGTTTTAATCAATAAAAAAGCATCTTGAGTTTTGTTCGCTGATTTAACCAAATAAAGAAAAAAAAGACAAAATTGAGACATAAAATTTACATTCAAATTCTTGCCTTTATTTAGGTTTTTCTGTATGTTTTTACAATAGATTTTTTAAATTTTATTAATCGTATATTAGCCGGAGGACACATCCGATGATTGATGTTCTCCCTGCAGTCTTTCTATTTCAGTAGGAAACAAAATAATTTCTAATAATTTTAATGCAATTTATAATAAAAGTAAAATACAAATGCTATGGAAAGTAAGTACTACAAAATTGGCAATATCTCTATTCATTTTTGAGCAGTTTATTTTTGTATGCAGCTTTAAAACTTTTCTATCGTCAAAATAATTACTTGCCAGTCATTATTTTTTTAACGTAAAATTGAAAAATCAATCGTTGGAAAACTGGTTGTAATTTGATTAAAAAATAGTTTTGTATGTTATGAACAGCCAATGGTAATGGTTGTGTTGTAATTGAAAGAGAATATACGATAATTAATTTTTTTTAAAACGTCTTGTGCATGGAGCCCTTTTTAATTCGAGTTGTAAAATGAAAGACTGGGATTTAGCAGAAAGACAATATGGAGTCGGCCTAATCCACCCTCGCCATAATCAAACATACCAAGAGGGCATATTTGAATTTAAGGAGGGTCGGCTGGGTAAAAACCTGCTTATTTCGTTAAACGTCGGGGGCTTATTCGAGGTGGGCCGGGGTTGCGGATGGGCGATAAGGCGGTGCGTGCCCCCGGCTGATAGTACGGCCCAGTTTCACCTACACGGCGCGCTATCCGCCTCAAAATCGGCAATCATTCCCACTCGTACATGGGCACGCCTCCCTTATCAAGCAAACAACTAGGCCTCTATCTTCCCCGATACTCCTCTCACGGGAAAACGGCAGTAAAAATAACAATTAACTTTATCTTACACCCGGCCACGGTCGTAATCGGCTTCTCCTAAGGAAGAGTGTCCTTCCGGCGAAGACTGCAGAAACGCACTTTTACTCATCATTTCCTTCTTCTTTAACTTGGGGGAGGAGGAATAAATTTGAAAAATTCGTTATTTATTTTATTGCAAATGACTCAAAACTGAACAGTCAAAAGTACAAAAAACACACGTAGAATTTCATAATTTTAAAGGGTAACATCAAATAAAAAGAATACAGCTAGATAATAACTGCAATACGTAACAATAAAACGTAGCCAAGAAAAATAATCCGACAAAAACAAAAAAATAAATAAACAAATATAAAAATTAACAAGGCTCAGTGAATCATTTAATGTTCGTAAAATCTTTTTTTCGAAAACTGTCATGAATCAGAGAAAGGGTTCTCGAATTCTACATATCGATTAATATGATGAACTATGCGAGAAAGACTAGATTCCGACCCATAATTTGTCCTATGTCCGGGACTAGCTCAGGGGGGCGGAGTCGGCCATGGAGGACCCTAAAACCAATGCAGGACAAAATCTGCAGAAAATCTCGTCTAGGCTTCTCCTGAGGAAAAGTGTCCTTCCGCGGAATACTGCAGACCCAAAACTGAACAGTCAAAAGTACAACAAACACACGTAAAATTTCAAAATTTAAAAGCTTAACATCAGATAAAAAGAATTCGTGTAGGTAATAACTACAATACCTATCAGTAAAACGTGGTCAAGAAAAAAGAAACCAACAAAAAAAGTACAAAATACAAAACAAGAAAATAAATAAACAAATATAAAAATAAACAAGGCTCAATGAATCATTTAATGTTCGCAACTAAAACTTGATTTTTTGCTAAAATTTGATGCAGAAACCTAGGAAATTGATGTATTTATATGAGGTTTTATTTGTCAACTAATTACATATTTATAGGAATGAATATATATTGGAAAAATTGATAAACTCCAAATTTAACCCCTTTTATCGAAAAATCTAGCTCTTTGTATAAATGAGAAAACTATTTACGGTTATATTTGACTAAAAAAAATTAAATTGTCCAATTTACAAAATCCATTTATATAAAGACGTACAATGATGCCTGTACAAATTTAGACAAACTTGCTTTTTTGCTCAAATTTGATGCAGAAAACTAGGAAATTGATGTGTTTAATTTTACTTATGAAGCACTAAAATTGAGGCTTTATTTGTCAACTAATTATATATTTTTATGAATGAAATACATATTGGAAAAAATGCTAAACTCAAAATTTAACCCTTTTTAACGAAAATAAATGAGAAAACCATTTATGGTTATATTTGTCTTTGAATAAGCACAGGCAATAAAACTAAGGCCGTCTATTACGAAAGAAATAAAATTGTTTGTAAATGAGCAAGAAATATGTTCTGTTTGTACTCTGTTCGAAGAGAACTGGGAACATGTTTAAAAAAAAAATTAAATTGTCCAATTTACAAATCTCAAAGATCAAGATTTATTCAAAGAAATACAACGGTACTTTTGTAAATTTAGACAAACTTGATTTTTTGCTAAAATTTGAAGCAGAAAACTAGGCAATTGATAAGTTTAATTTTTTTTATGAAGCACTAAAATTGAGGCTTTTTTTTCCAACTAATTATATATTTACAAGAAAGAATATATATTGGAAAAAGTGCTAAACTCAAAATTAACCCCCATTTATTCAAAAATCTACCCCTTTGTATAAATGAGACAACTGTTTACGGTTATATTTGTCTATGAATAAGCACAGGCAATAAAACTAAGGCCGTCTATTACGAAAAAAATAAAATTGTTTTTTAATGAGATCAACTACGTAATTGATTGGCAATAAATATGTTCTGTTTGTAATCTGTTCGAAGAGAACTGGGAACATGTTTTTTATAATTAAATTGTCCAATTTATAAAACTCAAAGATCCGTTTATATAAAGAAGCCCAATGACGCCTGATAAATTTTGACAAACTTGATTTTTGGCTAAAATTTGATACAGAAAACTAGGAAATTGATGTGTTTAATTTTATTTATGAAGCACTAAAATTGAGACTTTATTTGTCAACTAATTATATATTCACATGAATGAATATAGGTTGGAAAAAGTAATAAACTCCAAATTTAACCCCTTTTATCGATAATCTAGCTCTTTGTATAAATGAGAAAATTATTTACGGTTAGATTTGTCTGTAAATAAGCAAACGAATGAAACTAAGGATGTCTGGTACTAAAGCAAAAAAAAGTTTTTAAATGAGCTCAGATACGTAATTGACACCTAGTCAATATGCTATTTTTGTAATCTGTTCGAGGAGAACTTGGAACATGTTTTTTTTTTTTTTTTACATTAAACTGTCCAATTTACAAAGATCCGTTTATATGAAGGAGTACAATGACGCATGATAAATTTAGACAAAATTGATTTTTTGCTAAAATTTGATGCAGAAAACTCGTAAATTGATGTGTTTAATTTTATTTATGAAGCACTAAAATTGAGGTTATATTTTTCAACTAATTATATATTTATATGAATGAATATATATTGGAAAAAGTAATAATTAAAAGCTTAACATCAGATAAAAAGAATTCGTGTAGGTAATAACTACAATACCTATCAGTAAAACGTGGTCAAGAAAAAAGAAGCCAACAAAAAAAGTACAAAATACAAAACAAGAAAATAAATAAACAAATATAAAAATAAACAAGGCTCAATGAATCATTTAATGCTCGTAACTAAAACTTGATTTTTTGCTAAAATTTGGTGCCGAAAACTAAGAAATTGATGTGTTTAATTTTATTTATGAAGCACTAAAATTGAGGCTATATTTATAAATAAAACTAAAGAAAAAAATGTTTGTAAATGAGCTTAAATACGTAATTGACACATAGTCAATATCTATGTTTGTAATCTGTTCGAAGAGAACTTGGAAAATGTTTTTCTAATTAAACTGTCCAATTTACAAAGATCTTAGATCCGTTTATTTAAATAAATACAATGATACTTGTGTAAATTTAGACAATCTTGATTTCTTGCTAAAATTTGAAGCCTTAAACAAGGCAATTCTTGTGTTTTATTTAATTTATGAAGAACTAAAATTGAGGCCTTCTTTGTCAATGAATGATATTTTTATATGAACGAATATATTTTTACATCATGAATTTATTTTAAGTTTAGCAGGATGTATTTAGGTTTTTTTATATTTAGCATGTATTCCAACTTTCTTGGCATAAGTTAATCTTTATTATTTAAGAAGAGTGAATATTTATTTTTAGTTAGTTGGAATATGCTGTGTTAAAATGCTATGTTAATTTAAGTTGGATTATATCCTTAAGAACGTATATCCTTATTAAATTCGCTAGGTTTAATGGTCCACTTGACAAATTAATATATTTGAATTAATTAAGGTTAAGATAGATCAACCTCAATGGATCAAGGTCACGGTAGCTCAACTTGTAGAGCAGCGGCGTATCGAGCCGAAGCTCGTCGGTTCGAATCCCGTTCGTGACACTGACTTTTTTATCTCAACTAAAAACCTTAATTAATTGAAGTATATCCTTATTTTGCAATTTGGTTTCCCCCCGTGATAGCTATTGCTGACTTACAGTATGATTCTATTATCTATCTATAAATGACTATTGTTCTTACCTTTAAAGTTTGCCTGACTAGTTTGAAAACGTCAAATCGCTGATGTATCCTCAGGGTTGACGTATCGGATCGGTGGAAATTGGATCTGAGGGTGATCGGGAACGATCATGCGTGACGCCTTCTAAACAAACGGGCTGTCTCAGGAAAAATGACTAGCTCCGTCTCAAAGGAATTTCCAGATGGCGAGCATAGGGTGCCGGGGGGGCACGCCCGATTTGTTCCTTCTCAGCCCGCTTCAAGGGCAAAAATAAAGGGCTGAGCTCCGCCCCGGCCCCTCGCCCTTTTCTTCTTCCTCATTAAGCCCTTCAGATCTCGAGTGTGAGCCTTTCTCACCTAAGGGCATTCTTGGCGGATCTTGGGGCTCGGGGATTCTTTGCTTTATTTACGCACCCCGAGCCGTTTCCTTCCACGCCTACCAAACTCCCTTATGAAGATAATAAGCAAATTAACCATCTTCCACAACGTTTATTACCAAGAAAGTATTGAACGACGTCTCTAAAAAGCGAGAGGAAGTTGAATTTTCTGGTATGATTTCAAGAGCCGCGCTCAAGCTGAAAAAGTTAAGAACATAAAAAACAATTATTTCCTTACAATACACAAATAAATTAAATAAAATAGGCTGAAAATTAAACTAATTTGATGATAATGTCTCGTATAACTAATAATTCCACTATTTCATATCACTTCGTTAGTTTATCTCGATTGCTAAGACAGGAAGCTAGGTCAAGAACATTTGGATAATGGGAAAAATCCAGATGGACTACCTAAGGGGTCAATTTTGGGTCCTATCCTTGTTTGGATGAGTTTAACATAATTTCCCTTCTATTTTTTGATTGGGTTTTTTTTTATAAAACCGCTCGACACATAAATTTGTATCTTTCGTCTAGTTTTCCATAAGATAATAAATTTTGATCTAACCCGCCAGGATTGCCGGTTACGATAGTTTTCAGAATTTTCTAACATATGTTCTGAGATTGAGTGTATTTATTGCCTTAAATTCATTAAATTTCGTGGTCCGATTGGCCGAATAACTTTTTTAAATTAATTAATCTTTATGTAAGGTATTGGTTGAGATAAAAAAGTCAGTGTCACGAACGGGATTCGAACCCAAGACCATCGGCTGAATACGCCGCTGATCTACCACCTGAGCTATCGTGAGTATTTTTGGAAGTCTAGAGAAGATCAAAGTCACGATAGCTCAAGTGGTAGAGCAGCGGCATATTTAGCAAAAGGTCGTGGGTTCAAATCCCGCTCGCGACACTGACTTTTTATCTCAACCAAAACTTCACTTAAAGATTAATTAATTGAAAATAAATGACAAAATTTACAATTTCAAACTTAATTGTGTGTGGACGTGGTGATGTAATGTAAAAAAATAATACCTAATGACTACACTCAATAAAAAAACACAAAAGGAAATAAAAATTCAACGTTTTGGTTGTATGCCAATTGGTTGTTCGCTATGTTTATTGTCTCTTTTTTATGTTATTTGTTTGACTTTTATGTTGGGATTTAAAAGTTTTTTCTTTTGTCTTTGTTTAGTGTAGATATTATTTCTATTGTTTTCTTCTTTGGTTGTTCCCTGTGTTTATTAACTCTTTTTTGTTCGTTTTGTTCCTTTTTGTGTTTTTTTATTAAGTTGAACTTCTGTATTGTTGTTCTTTTCTTTGTTTTGTCTGTGTTTAGTGTACATATTTCGTCCAATTCAACAATTGCGTCAATTCCAACAAATTCAACGTTTTAGTTGTATGTCAACTGGTTGTTCGCTATGTTTATTGTCTCTTTTTTATGTGTTCTGTTTGACGTTTTTGTTAGGTTTTACTTCTTTTCTTTAGTCTCTATTTAGTGTAGATATTATTTCTACTGTTTTCTTCTTTTGTTGTTTGCTATGTTTATTAACATTTATCGTTTGTTCTTTTCTTTGTTTTGTCTCTGTTTAGTGTACATATTTCGTCCACTTATTCTGCTATTTATCGTTGCTTTTTTATGTGTTTTCTATCGTGACCTTGGAAAATTCAAAAGGTGGGGTTGAAATTAGTATCCGAGAGTATCGAAGTCACGATAGCTCAAGTGGTAGAGCAGCGGTGTATTTAGCCGAAGGTCGTGGGTTCGAATCCCGCTCGTGACACCGACTTTTTATGTCAACCAATGTCTTACATAAAAATTAATTAATTGAAAAAATTTATTGAATTATTTAAGTTACATACTGGTGTAGTGGGAAAGGGACGATGCTGGCCTAAAAAAATTGGAGGATGTATAAATGAGGTACGTTGGATGGCATTGAAAATTTGGTCAACTAGATATCAACATCTTATCAATAAATGTCTAATTAGAGAATTAAATAAAGAGTTGATTTATAAGCAAAAGCGAACCGTCTGTTAAACACTTTTCCCATGCAAACCGTTATTTTTCCCGGTGAAATAACGAGAGATACTTTTTACGATTACAACGGCCTGTGTTTAGCACTTTGCGCTTAACCGCAAGTTTTTCACGTTCCGCTTGTGAAATAATGGGCTGAGATAAAACACGTTCGCCCCTCCCCCACCCAATCCGGCGTGTTTATAAAACAGTTTTGGGAAGAAAATTGCGGTTTGATTTATTTTTCGAAACTTTTCCTACGGGCACGTTTATCAAAAAAGGGGTTAAACGCATTTACCTCCCCGGTTGCAGACGCGATGGAAGAATTTATGAAGCGGAATTCGATCTGAGGAGAACGAGCGGAGAAAAGTAGGAACAAAAAATTTGCTTAATTGATGTATGGCGTTTCACTGTTTTAAATGGATGGTTAGAAAAACCGGTCCCTCATCCCTGTTCATATTCCATAGGGTTTCCCCTTTCATCACTCAACACAAAAACTGTAAGAGTGTATGATCATTTTTATTTATTTATTTATATAGACGTGGAAGAAGCCCATTTACAATGATACAACATCCTTAACAAATCTATAGTTTTAAAAGAACGCATATGTACGCATATATATAGTTTATATATAAGTATCTTTTTTAGGCAAACACTCAATTATTAAACGTTAAAAAAGTGAAACTTATTAATATATAAAAATATATGTACAAATCAAGTTGTATTACAAGTATGTAGAATTTTTTGCCTGGCAATGAAAAAAATATATATATATATATATATATATTTATTTTATATATATTTTTTTTTCTTTTCTTTTTTTTCACTGCCAGGCAAAAAATTCTACACACTTGTAATATGACTTGATTTGTACATATATTTTTATATATTAATAAGTTTCACTTATTTTAACGTTTAATAATTGAGTGTTTGCCTAAAAAAAGTTTAAAAAATGTAAAAGGAAAAGGAAAACTACATTTTTTTAAATAAATAAAAAGTGCGTGGTGATTAGTGACCGTTAGTCGATGATTATTCGGAAATCGTGAGATGCGGTCTGGTGTGATGTAGATTTTAGAAAAACATTTTCTTTATCGTGCCAACGTTTCGATCTTTATTGAGATCATCTTCAGGGCCTGGGATTTACAAACTTTGTTTAAATCTAACTAATACATGTAGGATGTGGAATTTGATTGAATATAAACAATATATTTTTTTGCATTGTATAAATTCACTTTTTTCCACAAGAAGGCGAAATATATCGTCGCAAGCTCGGCGTTGTTGTTAAAATAAGGAATTTTTTCTTACGACAACCCTAATCCTAAGTAACTAAAAAACACGTGAAAATGTTTTCAAACAAAAACCAAAAAAATTAAATTAGACATATTAATCTTAAAAATTCCAATGTTAAATAAAACACCATTATCTCAACAAATAAATAGATTTGTATTTATTTTTTTATGTTTACAAATAACAATTACATTTTGGATGTGGAAAAGTGAATTTATACAATGCAAAATATATNATATATATTGCATTGTATAAATTCACTTTTCCACATTAAAAATGTAATTGTTATATGTAAACAATGTTTATAAATCCCAGGCCTGAAGATGATCTCAATAACGATCGAAACGGTATCACGATAAAGAAAATGTTTTTCTGAAACCTACATCACACCAGACCGCATCTCACGATTTCTAAATAAATATCGATTAGCGGTCACTAATCACCACACATATTTTTCATATCCAATCAATTCTACGCAAAAAACAAACACTTTGAGTGAGTTATCAGACACTCAGTTACATTGATTGAATATAAAAAATATTTTTTTGCATTGTATAAATTCACTTTTTTTCACATTCTACATGTATTTATTGAATAATCGTAAATAAAAAGACGGACAGGTAAAATTTGTTTTAGATTTTTAATTAATATTTCAATATGGCGTATTTCCTACACTGGCTTTAATTACATCTCGAAGACGCCTCGGCATCTTTCTACCAGTCTGGGAATGACTCTTGTCTAGAGTTCCCATTCTTCATGATGAGTCCTTTCAAAAGATTGTGGAGTGTATCAGGAAGTGATGGACGTCCTGTTATTCGTCTTTTGAGGTTATTCCATAACTGTTCGATACGGGACAAGTCTGGAGAACGGGCTGGCCAGGATAAGACCCTGATGTTCTACTGTTGAAGGTTTGCACTATGTGAGCGACATGTGGACGGGCATTATCGTGCATTAGAATAGTCACTGATTTCGTTGAGGCAAGTCATGATATTCCAAAATTTCAACCACAAATTACAACCAATTCTGTGCGATTCTCTAGTGAATTTCCCGCCTACACCATCACTGACCTACGTTGAAAAGGTTGGCTTTGGGAAAAATGACAGGTTTCTACCTTTCATGTCACCTTCTCCACACTCTTTCACGTCCATCTGGAGATCATCGAGCAAATCTACACTCATCTGTAAAAAGTACAGCAGATCAATCGTCCAAACGCCAATGGCTGTTTTCTCGAGCAAATGCGAGCCCTGCAACTATGGGTGTTCTGTGTTGTTAGTGACCGTTAATCGATAATTATTCAGAAATCAATTAATAAACAATTAATATTTGGAGATCGTGAGGTGCGGTCTGGTGTGATATAGGTTTCAGAAAAACATTTTCTTTATCGGGCCAACGTTTCGATCTTTATTGAGATCATCTTCAGGGCTAAAAGTGTTTGTCTTCTGTGTAATTGTGGGGAGAGGGGCCCTCTCAACACGACACGCAAGAAAGGCACAATTACACAGAAGTGTGTGTGCCTTTCTTGCGTGTCGTGTTGAGAGGGCCCCTCTCCCCACAATTACACAGAAGACAAACACTTTGAACCCTGAAGATGATCTCAATAAAGATCGAAAAGTTGGCACGATAAAGAAAATGTTTTTCTGAAACATCACACCAGACCGCATCTCACGATTTCTGAATAATTATGTTATACTACAGCTGGCCTGTGTTGTGGATATGATTCTCCATAATTTTAATATAAAAAAGCATGAGGTGATGGTACTTATCGTCGTGAAGAAATCATTTGTCTGTGTTTGGCTCACAAGTCTCATATTTAAACTCATATCATATCAATTTCTTAACTAACTAACAAATTTAATTAGTAATTACTTAATCAACATGAAATTTTATCCAGTCTTTAACAACCAAGACCTATAAAAACATAATTAATTGAAAGTAGTAACTTGGTCAATTGACCACTAAAACGTAAAAGCATGTTGTGCAAAAGTATGTTAAGTCCTGATCTGTTAGTTGATTTGTTGTGTACAGCATGTACTTGCATATTCCTATTTACTTACTTATTGAATTCATGTCTGTAGTGTTTAATAATTTTGTTATTTTGTATAATGCTTGGAGTTTTTTAAATATATTATCCCCCTAAAGTGTTTTAAGCGTAATATATATTTTAAGATAAAATGCTTCTTAAATTTGGAGCAGACAGGGTAAAAAAAGCGCAAAATTTCCAACTGAATACCAATATGGAAACAAATACTGTAAATCAAATTTTTATGCAAAAAATGTATACATACATACACATCTCCGCAGCGTAAAACATGTATTTTTCGATTGTTCCGTCTTCCCTGAAATCGTGAAATTTGTAAAAGATGCGGCCTCGGGGTACTGTGAAAATTCACATAAATACTCCACCTCGAGCGAGTACGTTTGATAATCGTCAAAATATAAGGAATTCCGCGTGCGTAGTCAGATGTTTAGCGGAGTTGGGAACGGGACGTGGGCAGTGTGATAAGCAGTGCGGCTAAGCATTCGGTCGGCGAAGCCCCTCCTTGTACAACTTGGGCAACTTAGGAAGAATTAAAACTTGCTTCTGCGTTACACACCCCTCGGATTAATCTACGGTCAGGCGAACCTCTGTTTATTCATGCCCTTCTGAAAAGGGGGCAAAAAAATCAATTTCCTTAGACGGCCTCACCTTTGAAAAAAGCCGAGCAAAAAGTGAGAAGTTATAATTAATTTGTCCAGTACCTGGTGAGCACATGTGCAGTTTCGCCCCAGGACCGGTTGTGATTCGGAGGGAACTTTTTTCCAGCCACAAGTTGTAACACGTTACACATCACGCCGTCCACGGTATAACAAGTTGTTGTGACAAAAAGTCAGCCCGGCCGAGGTTCGTTATAAGTTTTTCTTCCGGTCCCCGGCCTGGGTTTTCTCGTTTCAATTAACCAACTTAATACCGGGAGGGGGTTGTTTTTGCGTCTGATAGGGGCACCGTCGGGTTTTTACCCTCGTTTTAACTTCGTCCACCTGTTCTCGTATAATTTCTGACCGACCGAAGGAAAACACTTTCCCCGCAGGTCCTAACAACTAACGAATCCTGTTGAAAGCGTATTTTGTTACTTACCTAAATAAAGAGTTGCGTTCTCTTTAATTTATTTTTTCTTATTGAGTTGCATATGCTATTTCTCTGGACATTGGGACAAAGTAAGTCCAAAAAAGCTTTATTCCAGGGCAACGAGTTCAAAGTTTGCACCACAATTGTAATTCCCCTTTTTACAATAATCAATTTTTTACCTTATCTTTCTTCTAATACCTTCTTGTAATTTGAGTGAAATTCAATTTTAAAAAGCTTTTTTTTAATTTCCATTAGTTGGTAGATATGATGAAGGTGGGGTGAGATTCACTTTTTGTAAATGATGGTTCTACTCACAGATTTATTATTTATTTTTTGTATTTTATTTACTTATTATTTTATTTATTGTAACTTATCTTTTATTTCATAATAAATCTGTGAGTAGAACCATTATTTCCATTATTTAGCCAATCATTCACCATCATTTACCTAATTATTCACCCCACTTACGTTATTACGCCAATTTTGCCTAATCATGTCAATTCTTTATTATGTGAAAATTATTATTATTTTATTTATTTATTTTTTTGATTGGGGCTTCCGAGGTCTAGGTCATTTCAGCCCCCAACTATTCTATTTAACCTTTCAAACAGTACATGCATACAAATAAATACAATAAAAAAACCCAATTTCCTCTAAAAAGCGAAACAGGGGGCCCAGAAACTCACTGCAGTGCATTTTCAGATTTGATGGCATGCCGACACGCTCCCTGTAGGGAGCCAAGGCATGACATGTTTCCAGTATGTGGGACACATCGACCAACCTTTCTCTGCATAAGGGGACCTGCGCGAGCTTTGGCCCAAGAACAGTTGCCCGTGTGTCAACCGCGTATGGCCTATTCTTAATCGTGTAAGGACGATTCCTTGTTTCCGGCTCAGGTTCTCGGGGGGCCATCTACGAATCGTGCTCTTGACGCGCAAAAGCCTCTCGGACGACCCGGCCCACTGACGCTGCCATCTTTCTGTTATCATGTTCTTTACTGTTAGCGTAGCGTCAGAGGGCCTGGTCGCGATGGTTCTGTGAAAATTATTATTAAAGTTATTACAATAGGTAGGTTATAAAACAAACCAGGTGATATACAGCAAAAATAAAATAAAAACTGGAGAAACTTAATAAAAACTAAACTTTAAATTACAAAGTTAAACTTTACCTAACTCATTTATTTAAGTTAAATAATTAACAGATAATAACGCAGTTGAAAATGATATCATAAATTATAAATAGCACTCATTTGCATCTGGGTCAACTTACTCTAAATCTGGATCAATTTCACATTCATTGTACGTTATGAAATTTCTGTAGAAGTCGTGAAAAATGTGGTAATTGACTAATTTAATTAAGGTAAATAATTATCAGATATTAATCCAGTTGAAAATGAATGTCATTAATTATTAATGACCTCATTTACATTTATTGGTCTAATTGACCATATTAATCATTTCAATTAATTATTATTTTTATGTAACGTCTTGGTAGAGATGAAAAAGTCAATGACTTCTTCATCTCAACCAAGACCTTGCATAAAAAGAATAATTAATTGAAATTAATGTTGACATTCATTGTCATCTGTGTTATCTTGCTCTAAATCTGAATCAAGTGCATATTCATTGTTCGTTTTTAAATTTCTCCGGAAGTCGTAAAAAATGGGGTCATTAACTAATTTAATTAAGTTAAGTAATTATCAGATAATAATCCAGATGAAAATGAATGTCATTAATTATTAACGACATTCTTTTTCATCTTGATCAATTTACTCTAAATCAGGATCGAGTACACATTCATTGTTCGTTTTTAAATTTCTGCAGAAGTCGTGAAAAATGGGGTCATTAACAAATTTAATTAAGTTATGTAATTATCAGATAATAATCCAGATGAAAATGAATGTCATTAATTATTAACGACATTCTTTTTCATCTTGATCAATTTACTCTAAATTAGGATCGAGTGCACATTCATTGTTCGTTTTTAAATTTCTCCGTTTTTGATTTTTCTCTTATCAAAGCTGATAGGAAGTGCACAATATTGGAAACAATCGTATTTGGTTTGGAATTAAGGAATTTCCCTTTCTACGATTATTAATTTCTCTAAAATGCATATTTTTTGCAAGAGAATTTAAAAAAAATACATTTGCGACTTTTTGGAATATTGTAACCATTATATCCATTATATTTAGTGGTCTATTGACCATATTACCACTTTCTAAGTAAAAAGTTAGTGTCACGAGCGGGATTCGAACCCACAACCTTCGGCTCAATACACCGCTGCACATGAGCTATCGTTTTTTCACGATGGCTGGTGAAGACACGATAGCTCAAGTGGTTAGAGCAGCGGCGTATTGAGCCGAACGTTCATTTCAACCAAACCCTTACATAAAAAAATTAATTAATTGAAATTGTAACCATTGTCTAGGTTTCCATAAAATTTTTCCCCTTCGTTAACCTGTTTTTTTAATAATAAATGAACCTCCTGTTGTGTGAGAAAACTAAAGTCATAGAACTTTTTTAAAATTTATTTTATTTATTTATTTTTTTTTTGACTGGGGCTTCCGACATCTAGGTCATTTCAGCCCCCAACTAAGTCTATATCCTATTTACACTTTCAAACACTACGTTCATGCAAATAAATACATTCATACATATAAATATATCCATACAGTACACTCATTCCATTTGGTCGGTGGAATACATGATGTTCCTCCTATGGTTTGAGTATACCAATCTAGATTGGAGTACTTTTATAAATAATCCGCCATCGACCCCGAACACACACTCATACGCTCTCAACGTTCGTGGGGCGATGATGGTGTTATATTTCACCTTCACCGCTCGCCATTCACGCTAATAAATACATGCATTCAGAAAAAACATTGACCCACATCACATAAGACATATTACATACAATAAAAAACCCAATTTCTCCTAAAAAGCGGAACAGGGGACCCAGAAACCCGCTTCAGAGCTCGAGTACCATTTTCAGATTGGATGGCATGCCTACACGCTCCCTGTAGGGAATCAAGGCAGTTTCCAGTATGTGGGACACATTAAGCAACCTTTCTCTGCATAAGGGGTCCTGCGCGAGTTTTGGCCCAAGAGCAGGTGCCCGTGTGTCAACCGCGTATGGCCTATTCTTAATCGCGTAAGAACGATTCCTTGTTTCCTGTTTATTTCGTAAATATTTTAATAAAAAGGCCCAGATATAACAAAATTTAAACAATCCGTAAAAAGGAAAAAATAATTATAAAACATAGAAAAAGTTTTTAGAATGTTTAAATCTTCGTTAATATGAAGATCATTTATTATATTATTAATGATGAACATAAATTAAAGGAAATATTTACTTTTAAAACGTGCTTCATGGCCTCCTCCTCAATAAAGAAAAGACATTTAGGTGAAATAAACAAGGAAATGAATTTAATTAAAAGAAAATAGTCTTTAAATTTGCATTTTGTGTAAATGTAAATATAGCAGGGTTTGTCGGAAAACATCCTTACTCTTCCACTTGAATGAGGAGGGGCTCTAATACAGTCTGTGATAAATTCCTAGATTTCGTTTCGAATTATCATAAAATGTCTTTAATTTAGCTTAACAATAAATCGTAATAAAATTGAAATAAAATGTTGTTTAGTGTGGTTCGAACGGATAGTTATCAACTAGGGGAAAATTAAATATTTCAAAGAGGGAACTGGTATTTGTTTTCCTTCCGGACGCCCCTTGGCGCATTCCTCGCCATCTCTTCTATATATCTTTAATTAACTTCAAGAAACTTTATGTAGGAAAGTCGTCGCAAAGAGAGTCTAGAAAAGTTGGAGCTGTGGTGCTTAGGATAGTGGGCGGGAGGGATGGAAATACTTTAAATAATTCCTCAGAATCCAGACTTAAGGAGGGGGGTCGAAGCCGTGGGGGGAACGGAACTTCTGAAAAGTTTGGGCTGGGAGGAAGAGCCATTTCCCTTTCAAAATATAGAACTGGCAGCAAGAGAGAAAATGGAAAATCAGAAATCCCAAAGTCTCCCTCGCCGTGGGCGCGCGGGGGCTAATTACTTTTCATTATTTTCAACTGGATGGTGACAAGAGCCAATGGAAGCTGTCACTGACTCGGGATATTACCTCAAAGCCAACGGGAATTTCATTCCTTAGGTGAGGGGGCTCACTGTATCCCATATTCCGTGGAATAACCCTTCGATTAATATTTCTCGTTGATTGTCCAGTTCAATAACTATGTTACGTAGTAAGGGTGAGAGGTAAGGGTCCCACCCTGACAAGTACGAAACATGGCTTTTGAGAGTGTCAACAGACTCCTAAGAAAGGAAGTAAAACGATATCTATGGAGCAGCCACCTCAAAATTCTAAAAAAAAAGACTGTGCCAAAATGAGGGAAAAGCTCAACTTTGATTCCAAGGGACATAGACAATAGAGTCATTTGGAAGAAAGGTAGTCCAAGTTTCAAGTTACTAGGTTATAGTATACAGATGGATCAAAGATTGAACAGGGAGAAGGCATAGGGGTAAAATGGCCAAATTGCACCCTAGCGAAGCCCCTTAGACCAACCACAACGATTTTCCAAGCTGAAGTTAATGCAATACTACTATGAGCTAATACAGAAAAATATGAAAGGAGGGTATAGACTCTCAGAGAGCCAGGTAACTATAAAGGCACTAAAGTGCATATACTTTCAACTGCAAACCTGATAGTGCAAGTTGCATAATAGATCTAGGAAAATGCAACAAGGTTTCTTTAAAGTTCATGCATGAAGGTACAGAAGAAAATGAACAGGCTGACCAACTAGCCAAAAAAGGGACAACCCTGTCACCAATAGGACTAAAACCACTTCTAAGTAATCCAGAGTGTGTGCTTAAGTGGAACTGGAAAAATAACAACGAATAACAAAGAAAAACTCGAACACTGGACAAATACTCCAAAGGCTACTTTAATGTTGGTGCATGAAGGTACACAAGAAAGTGAACAGGCTGACAAACTAGCAAACAAAGGGGGCAACCCTCTCACCCATAGGAGTAGAACTACTACTGAGTAATCCAGAGAGTGTGCTTAAGTGGATTTGGAAATATAACAACGAATAACAAAGAAAAACTTCAATAATGGACAAATACTCCAAGGCAACAAGGTTACTTTAAAGTTGGTGCATGAAGGTACAGAAAAAATTAACAGGCTGACCAACTAGCCAAAACAGGGGCAACCCTCTCACCCATAGGACTAGAATCACTACTGAGTAATCCAGAGTATGTGCTTAAGTGGAACTGAAAAAGTGGTTTAATAAAGAAAAACTCGAACACTGTACTCAAAATACTACAGGTAAGCGGCAAGCTAAGAGATAAACATCTCGAAACAGAAAGCGAAAGATCTTCTCTAACTCCTCTCTCTCATCAGGCAGGATTTAAGACAAATTGTAAGCCTCTATACTGGCCACTGCCCTCTTAACTATCACCTCAAGAAGACAGGCAAAGAGGAAACATATGGGGTGGAGTGACCAGAGACATCGGAACATATCCTTTGCGAATGTTCGCACGTTTACATCCACTTCGATAGGACGTTTCTTACACCCCAGGAGATCCTCAAATAGGCACCAAGGAAAGTGCTCTCTTTTATAAGAAATAAAGGTGATTTCCAAGGTTTAGCTGTAGGTTCCACAGTAGACCTATTTAGCTCGCAATCAACCCTAAAAAAATAAAAAATATCAAGCAGTATAAATTACAAGCGAATAAATTGCTATAAATGTGCACTAACTTCCCATCTCAACCCCACCTTTTGAATTGTCCCTCCTTTTTGCCATTTTTCAAATGTCGTGTAATCGGATTGGTTTTTTGGTTGAGATATGGGAAGTTAGTGTCCGAGTGGATCGAGGTCACGATAGCTCAAGTGGTAGAGCAGCGGCGTATTAAGCCGAAGATCGTGGGTTCGAATCCAGCTCGTGCCATTGACTTTTTTATCTCAACCCAAAAACCTTAATTACTTATAAATATCGATTATTTGGTGTTTATCAGTTGCTCGTAACTGTGTATCTATCCACTCGTAGCCAAAAACCTGACCCTCATATTTTGTTGTTTATTTTAAATTATAAGAATTTTTATTGACATATTAATTCCTACATACAAGAGCTTGTCTCCTATAAATGGAGCGGATGGGGTCATAGTGTCCAGAAGGACTTCCTCATGTACCTTACTGTACAAGATCAAGAAGAAGGAGGGTCATCCCACAAGCTATTCGCGGTTGACCCACGACTTGGGCCAAAACCCATATGACACACATTCATTTTTGCTTTTCATTTTTTAAGGAATGTTTAATTTTTGCTATATCTAGGCCTTTTTTTAATGTGTGTTCAACAAGTACCTATTTGAAATGTTACAACAGTTATAATGTGGTATAATAAAGTGGTAAACCTGAGGTTTGATTACGTCTGAATTTCTAACTTGCTGGATTACGAACATAACACGGCTGGCGTAATGATACACCGAGAAACTACTGAAGAAGACCGAATGACGAGACTCGTCTGACAGACCGAACCCACCACTAAATTTTCCTATGAAAATTATATTTCAAAGTTGGTATTTTGAAAAGTTAGGCACTTAATTTTGCCAAGGGAAAAAGATGAATTACTACGTTAGCCTCGTTTCTAATTTTTTACACTGTCACCATTTTTCCCGCATTTAGCATAAAAATTTTGCGTTTTGATTCGATGTCAATAAAGAAAAGTGTAAGACACTAAAAATCGTATTAAATGAAGACGTTTTTAGGAAATTTTCCATGCACTACCGTGAGTTTTACCAAGGAGGTTGCAAATTTAGTTTGGTATTTTTTCAATTTTTTATTTTTTAACCAAAAACTGAATACTTCAAGAGCTAGATAGATTTATGACGAATAGGATAGATAGTTTAAAAAAAACATAAAATTTTGAAGGGGATAAATTATTTCAAATATTTAATTGATTTACAAATTTTTTAATTTAATTTATATAATTTATATATATTATACTTAAATTATTTCAAATATTTTTGTTTAAAAACCTTCAAAAAGTGGCTTGTAAATAAGGCAAGTACCTATTTCAAAGAAATTTGAAACCTCGTTGGTAAAATTCACGGTAGTACATGGCAAATTTCATAAAAACGTCTTCGCTTAATAAGCTTTTTAGCTCTTTAACTTTATTGAGGAACCAAAATGCAGAATTTTTATGCTAAATTGGGGAATAAACGGTGACGGTGTAAAACGGGAACAGGGTTAATGTAGTAATTCAACTTTTTGCCCTTGGCAAAATTTATTGCCTAACTTTATCATAATAAAAAAACACATAAAAAATAGAAAAATGAAACAAAACACATAAAAAAGAGACGATAAATAGCGGAATAAGTGGACGAAATATGTACACTAAACACAGACAAAACAAAGAAAAGAACAACAATACAGAAGTTCAACTTAATAAAAAACACAAAAAAAAGAAAAAGGAACAAAATGCACAAAAAAGCGTTTATAAACACAGGGAACAACCAAAGAAGAAAACAATAGAAATAGTATCTACACTAAACAAAGACAAAAGAAAAAACTTCTAAAACCCAACATAAAAGTCAAACAAAACACATAAAAAAGAGACAATAAACATAGCGAACAACCAATTGACATACAACCAAAACGTTGAATTTTTATTTCCTTTTGTGTTTTTTTTAATGAGTGTAGTCATTAGTTATTATTTTTTTACATTACATCACCACGTCCACACACAATTAAGTTTGAAATTGTAAATTTTGTCATTTATTTTCAATTAATTAATCTTTAAGTAAGGTATTGGTCGAGATAAAAAGTCAGTGTCACGAGCGGGATTTGAACCCACGACCTCCTGCTAAATATGCCGCTGCTCTACCACTTGAGCTATCGTGACTTTGATCTTCTCTGGACTTCCAAAAATACTCACGATAGCTCAGGTGGTAGAGCAGCGGCGTATTTAGCCAAAGGTCGTGGGTTCGAATCCCGCTCGTGACACTGACTTTTTTATCTCAACCAATACCTTACTTACAGATTAATTAATTGAAAAGAATTTATTTGGTCAATCGGACCACGAAACCTAATCGATTTTGTCATTTAGTAGAGTTTACCGACATTGTGACTTGATTTCAAGCCTCAAAACTGAGCCTAAATGGAAAAAAAATAATTCGTCCTTAATTTAGCATTGTGTAGATTTTTTTTACCCATATAGTACAAAACAACCGAGAACATACAAATTCCAAATGGTTTTCCGCCTCAGTTGGCAGGAGAAGAAGGCCCGACTTTCATTCGTTTGCCTTCCCGCCTACTGGGGAATGTAGCTTTTGAGAACATACTTAAACCCGGAATACGTGACGTTTGTTGGGGGTTGCAAGTCCCTCCATTAGGAATTCTTATCTTGTACATAAAACCGTGCGCGTTGCCGGCATATTTCACGCCGGCCGCCTCCCCATGAGGAACCCTCAAAGCGATACAAGGTTACGAATTCTAATTTATTTTTCTACTCGGACCCTTTTTACCGGAGGGGAAGGAATCAGATTTCTATACCGACATTTTGTAAATTACTTCATCAGGAAATACTCTTATGCATTGTTTAATATCTAAAATATCTTAATACTAAGTCGTTTATGATGTAAAATTATCCGGTCACAATCTTATCAAAGAATAGGATACTTTTCCCTTCGAAGATGCTTAAAATGGATATCACCATTTTCATCCAAACAAATCCAATATACATAAAATCTTGTTTTATAATTTGTAAAAGAAGTTAATTTTTGTATAATACACTGACAGGCTGAAAATTGTACCCAGTTGTAATATAATTTGATTTGTTGTTTTTTATATATTTACGAAAGTTTCTCATATTTTAATGTTTAATAATTGGGTCTTTGTCAAAGAACAAAAAAATTTAAATTGCTAAGGAAAATGAAAAAAAGCAAAGAAGCAGATAAAATTTGGTTTATTTTGTTTTAGAGTTTTACCTAACATTTTAAAATCGCGTATTTCCTCCTCTTGCCTTAATTACATCTCGAAGACGCCTCGGCATACTTTCTACCAGTCTGGAAATGTCTCTTTGCTGGAGATTAGCCTTCACAAAGTCCTTTCAAGATCGTGGAGTGTATGAGGAAGTGATGGACGTTCTCTTATTCCTCTTTTGAGGTTATCTCATAAATGTTCGATGCGGGTCATGTCTGGAGAACTGGCTGGCCAGGCTAAGACCCTGGTGTTATGCTGTTGAAGGTTTGTACTATGCGAGCGACATGCGGAGCATAAAATATCTCTACACATCTAAAAGACGGACGTAATCTTGCATTAGAATAGGATTGTCGCTGATTTCATCGAGGATAGGCAACACACTATATTCCAAAATTTCATCCACATAGCGAGTGGCGGTCAAAGAGCCTCCAGGAACAAAAACCAACCCTGTGCGACTGACTCTCTATTGACACCATCACTCATAGCTCTGGGAAAAATTACAAGCTTCGTACCTTTCATTTCGCATTCTCCGCACTCTTTCACGCCTATCTGGAGATCGTAGAGCAAATCTACACTTATCTGTAAAAATTACAGCAGACCAATCGTCCAAAGACCAATGGCTGTATTCTCGAGCAAATGCGAATCACCAAAAGCACATTAACCTGATATTTTAGGTACAAGATCACAAGGGAATTTCGGGTAACGAAGATGCAGAAACACTGGCCGGCGGAGGATCTCCAAGACCAAACCTTTAGATATTCTTGGGATAACAAAAAAACGTAGTATCCTCCATCACAGAATGGATCCAAAAAAGTCAAAAGAGGAGTGGATAAAATCTATAAGATACTAGACACAGTACGCCTATGTTAAAAGAACCTTCACCAAGACTGGTAAACTCACTGCTGCAATTAATAAATAGGGATAACTCAGAGGAATGATTTGGCTATATACCATGGCAACTGAGAAAGCATGTCGGTACATCACATGGTTACATTCATTAACAAACCCATTTTTAGGTTATGTGTCTTCAAATGCGAAATAATCGCTCAAGAAAGAGCCTGGGAAAGAAAACTCAGGGAAAAGAATTGTAGCAGCGAGAGTACTACAAGACCTAGTACTTCTTAGGGGAAGAGTCGACTGAAGAAAAGAACTTACAAACAGTAAGCCAGTTGAAGTTCTTGAGGAATAAAAAACTCTTCAAAAAACAAAAACTTACTGGTTTATAATTACTCAGCTTAATACTCAGCTCAATCGTCACTAAATCAGCCAATCTATTTACCCAGATACCAAAACTCTCTACACCGTAATATAAATTTTACATTGGAAATTAACAAAGATGGTTGTTTGAACTTTTCAGACATAAAATTGTCCATAATGAACAACCTAATAGAAATAGATGTATATAGAAAACCCACAACTACAGACACTATGATACCAGTGGATTCTTCCCACCCATGGTCCCAAAAGGCTGGTGGTCTCATTTGGCTCATAAACCGTATGTTAAAACTTCCATTAACACCTGCTAACTACAAAAAAGAATTAGAAACTATTAAAACATTAGCAAAAAAACAACGGGCATAAAGAAATATTTATTGATATGTTGCTAGTTAAATAGGACAAAGCGGTAGAGAAATAAAAACGAGAGTAAAAGAACACTTGTCTAAATCGAGCAAATTTTCGGAATTTAAGGACTATCTAAAAGAAACAAAATATAATTTCAATTCAAATTTAAGTACAAGAGTGTTACATAGTTTCGACAAAGGAAAAGAACTAGATTGGTTTGAGAAATTTGAAATTAAAAAAATTATAATTGAACATGGTGATAAATGCATTAATAATATAACATATTTTGATCTACCTCCCATTTTGAATATTTACATAAATAATATCAAACGTCCAAATAATTAAACTAATTATTTTAATTGTTATTATTTTTATAATAATTTAATAATATTAAGTATTTACTATTATAATATTTATTCGTGTTTTAATTTCCACGTTTCGCACGTTCAAATCGAGCGCCATTAAAAAAAATCAGCTGCTAATTGGGATGTCGCGTTGGCGGAGGTATCAGCGGGTTCACTCTGGCAATTCATGTCGAGACACGTCTTTGTAGAAATCCTTCAACCTGATGATGAGCTAAAGGGCTCGAAATCAGGAGCGTTGCAGTACAACTTACTGTGAGTAGGAACTATCTTTTTAAAAAGGATTAGATACCAGAACTGGTCCGTCGCTTGTTTCGTCTATCCGGCCAGCTTTCGACATTTACCTTTTTTTGCAGTGGGGCTTCGGCTAAATGATGGAGTGATAAGTTCGAGAAATATCGCAGGACTTGGCGTGCTTTGATTTTGTAGATCCATCTCAAATTACACATTATCTTTTTCTCAGGGAGTTAAGTAAAAAAAAAAAATGTTTTGTTACATTAATCTTTTTTTTGTTGATTAAACAGCGCTAGCTTATAAATTAGTAAGTCGATTTTAAAATATAGTGACTTCAATAATAATGATGTTCAGGCTGTGGTTAGGGGCATTATCCCTTGGCTCCATTACAAAGTATACTTGGTTAAAACTTGATGTGTCTCCCTGCGAGGACCAAGGTGTTCTTGGAAGTATCAACGAAAGTGGGTGGCGAAACTCGTGGGGGGCTAAGTACCCCCTGGCCATAATCCTCAATGGTCCTCTATCTTACCGAAATGAATACTTAAAAAGATGTCGCCCTCCCAACTTCGCCCGGGGATGGGGCGACATTAGTTTTTATCCCCCTTATCGGGGAAGCCAGCAACCCCAAGCCCCCACCCGGCGGGCTAATTCCAACTCAAATTGAAATATGAATTTTAAAATGGTCTCAAAAGTACAGTTCGGGGCTGTAGAGGCGACCCGGCAACTTCATCCGGACTTTTCAATAATAAACAGCACACCTCGCGCACTCAAGGGGCTTTAAATATGCAAAAAGGACATTTTATATTTACTTTCATAACATTGGACTTTATCGAGGAGGCTCAAAAACCATGGAAATGGACAGGATAACTGGAAATTTACAGAATAAAACGCGAAGCCTTGCTTGAACTTATTTTTGAAAACTTCTTATAGACACCTTCATTACTGAAGGCAAACTTATTAAACAGAAAGCGTAAATTTTATATCGCATCTCACTTCACGCGGCAAATTAAGAAACTGCCTTTGGCATCTTTGTCAAAGGAAGGTAAAATTAAATCTAACATCAAACGCATATCATCATTAACGTGAAAATTTAAAATATAATTTTGACAAAATGTTAGACTTTCGATCTAGCTAATGTAAAAAACATTAACTTTTAAACAATTGGTCGTCTATCTTTCTCAATAATAAAGTTTGAGACTTAAAAACCTATGATTTTATTTAATTTTGACTAGGCATGGACACTATACAAAACTTAATTCACTACTTTCGTGGTCCGCTTGACCAATTAATACATGACAATTAATTAAGGTTATTTAGTTGAGATGAAAAAAAGTTAATGGCACGAGAGGGATTCGAACCCACGACCTTCGGCTAGATACGCCGCTGCTCTACCACCTGAGCTATCGTGACCTCGATCCACTCGGACATCAATTCCCCATCTCAACCCCACCTTACGAGTTTTCCCTCCTTTTGCCATTTTTCAAATGTCGTGTAATCGGATTGGATTCTCATTGCGTGCCAGTAACTATCCAAAACATTCCGACAAAAAAAAAATTATCACGAAAATCTGTAGAAATCATCAAATGTCTCACACTAGGTTTCTTTCCCCCCTCCTGTTTGGAAAATTTCTAAAGTTATTCTCATTCTGAAGCTTGCCAAATTATACACTCAAACAGCTACAGTCATATTCGACTGTTTACCACTTTAAGTTTCGAAAGTATACTGTTAGCTAGTGGTCAACAGTCATTTGGCAGTCCATCAGATCATCCAATATTAGCAGCTGTAACCTGGGCCGATAAACAAGTAACTAAAAGAAAAGAACTCACAAAAATACAGAGAGTTGCATGCATTTGCATAACGGGAGCAATGAGAACATGTCCCCCCCAAAAAAAAGTATTGGGATAAATCCCTTTATACCACATGGTAACGAGGACAACACAGAAAACCATAATTATTATTATCACAGAGAAACCTCCAACAGGAATAAAACTAAAATGCAACAAAATAATGAAAGACCATCCGATCCTCATGGCTCCAAGATATGACATGAATAGTATGTTTGAATTTAATCAAAACTTCCAAATAAATCTAGGTACCAAAAAAGAACGAGAGGGAAACACCTTCTTTAAGAATGGCACCAACCTTTGGTACACAGATCTAGAACACAAGATGGTACAGGGGCAGGAGTTCGGTCCTGGAACCAAATGCTCAGAACCCATGGGAAAATACACCATCTTCCAAGCTGAGATTCACGCAATCGAGAGATGTACCCAACTCAATTTGAAAAAGGGTACAAAAACAAGAACACATGTCAGATAGTCAAGCAGCCATCAATGCACTAACCTCAAATATCATTAGTTCAAAGATGGTGCTGAACTGCAAAACAAAATTAAACATATTAGGTTCGCAGAACAAAGTCAGCCTCTGCTGGGTCCCATGACACATGGGAGTAGAAGGCAATGAGAAAGTGGACACCCTTGCAAGGAGCTGCTACACCGCTGACAGGACCTGAACCCTTCTCTGACATAGGAACCCACTCTATCAATGAGTATCTAAGACAGAAGGACAAAAAAGAACATGAAGGAACAATGGAATTCACTTATTGGGCACAGGCAATCCAAGAATCTCCTAAAAAATTTCGGAAGAAAAGAAATTACAGAATGTGTCAAAGGAAGCAGGAACAAACTGCGAATCCTAATAGGATTTTTAAGAGGACACTGCAAGCTAAATGGACACTTAAAGAAGATTTGAATAATCCAAGACGGCAGATGCAGATTCTGCAAAGAAGTAGAGGAGACACCAACACACCTATTAAGAAACTGCGCTGCTACACTTGCCCGCAGGAGGAACTGTTTTGGGATGTACAATGTGAACATAGAAGTGTTTCAAGCTATTAATCAAGTTTCTTGATGATATAGGACATACCGATGTGCTTTAGACAGAGGGGCAGGGTAGTTCTTAAATGGCGCAGTATATTTCACCCCGAATATTACATCTACATCTACATTAGCAGTTCAGGTTCTAACATAAGCACACTGCTTTAGTTTTGATGGGCATCCAAGTTTAGCCTGCTAGAGTCATCAACACTTCAGCTTTCCCTCATTAAAATAATCCACTTATATTTATATAATACTAAATTTCGAGTCTAACTTGATTTAAAATTGCCTCGAAGTTTCTGCTGGTGTCCAACAAGGATTTATAATAAGACCTGTTCTTTCTTTATCATTTTTAATAATAAATTTTAATGACAAGACTTAAATATTGCAGACAGGCTTGTAAGCCGATGACCAGAAAGATGACATCTACACTGTAGACTAGATAGTCAGCAGACTTATAAAGTATATGTAAGTGGTGCCATGTGGACTTCGGGGGTCGAGTCTTCGGTCTGCTACTGTTAACTACCTTGGGGTAATTAACAAACGTTCGCCCCCCCCCATGTAAGGGATAGAGTGAAAAAAGCAAAACTATAATTCTTGACTTGTTACGATTACGCATGGATTTTAAACTGCCCCCAGAACACGAACTCCTCCTCAGTATAAAGTACTGGTCAGACCGATTGTATGCTTGCCCCTCATGGGGGTTGACGTCTCGATCGAACATCGCCAAGCTACAAATTACTCAAAATAGGTTTTTACTGTTAGTACCGGAGTTCAAATTGGAGACTATGACTTAAACTGGGACGTTACGACGTTCATGGGAGAGTGAAGAACTTTTAGAAGAAGAATTTTAAACCTCGGGGAGCTTCTGGATTTTCCGTGTTTTTCCTCTTAAATTTCTTCTGTTTGTTTAAATACACTCTTTTTAAAATAATAAATTCGAAGTAGGCGTTTACAGTGCAAACTGGCATGGTGTACTGATCCCGAGGTTCTAGGTTCGATTCCCATTCGGAAACATAAATATATTTATTTTATTTTTCATCGCTTTATTTATACGTGTAGACATGTTGAACATGTATCGAGATTTAATTTTATGGAATGGATCGTTTAATTGGTCTCAAAATTACGAATAAATTGCCAATTGTGTATCCGTTACGACGTTCATTTCCAAAGTTGTGTCTCAAAATATGCCAAGATCGCTTTTCCGGTGTTGTTCTACGGCCGGATCGTGCCTTGCGTCTGATTATATCTGATTAATGTCCGGGCTGGTGGGCGCGAATTTGCTAAATTGGATCGCCGGAGCGAAATCGTGCCATTTGCTTAACTAATGATCCGATGTGGGTCCGTCTTGTGATGTTTATTTGGCCGGCGCACTTCGCACTAACTGGGCCCCCTCTTAGGCGGCGTATACTCGATTAGATCCTTCCACTACTTATTAACGTCCTGTTTATACATATATGTATTAAAAGTTTAAAAATTCTTAATATAATTTTTTCTGTTACAGAAAACTCTGGCGGCCGACGAAAACACTCTTCCTCCAAAGTCTACCAATCCAATTTTAATGCCCAAAAACAAGGAAATTCCAATTGGTATAAATAAAAAAAAAAAAAAATTTTTTGGCGAATTTCTCAATGTTGAAAAACCCACTTATTTGAAAAGAAAAATTCTAAATCCACAAATAATTCACCTATTCTTTTAGTTTTGCAACTATTTCTTCCCACCAAATCCTCCACTCCATCAATCAAATTCAACATCAGCCACCTCTAAATAAAAAACGTTGATTTTGATCTTATCATAACAACCATCAACCAAAATCTTCCTTAAAAAAAGCTATAATCTTCTATTCCGTCAAATTAACACTTTTTCACAAAATTAACCCTGTTTAACTTCAAATTAACCATTTTTAAAATGAAATTATCCCATTTTAATTATAAAATTAGCAAGTTTTAAATTCAAATGAACTCTTAGTACTTTCCAAATAACCCTATTTTTTGAAACATTAAATAAACATAAGGAACCATCTTTTAAAAAGGATTGAACTCCACACTCACCCCATCATTTATAATTTCTAACATAAGAAATTGTAGCTTAAGTTTCTCCCCATCACCCAGGTAGGCGACTTGATTGGCCTTGGTCTTAATGATTTTTTGTAGCAAGTACTTTTCATCATTTGGTCAATTTTTATGTTAGTTTTAAGTATAGCATTTTTCCGTCACATTGACTATTTTTACCTTCAAATTAACCCTTTTTAAAATCAAATTATCAAATTATAACTATAAAATTAATACGTTTTAATTTCAAATGAAACTCTTTTTCCTTCGAAAATAACCCTTTTTTAAAGCATTAAAAAACGTAGGAATTTAGCTTAACTTTTTTCCAATTACCCAGGTAGGCGACCTTCTTGGCCTTGGTCTTGATGCTTTTTTTTTCTAGCAGGCACTTTTCATCATTTGGTCGGTTTTTATGTTAGTTTTTACATATACCTTTTTTTCGTCAAATTAACCTTTTTAAATTCAAAATTTACACTTTATCATCATATTAACACTTTTTAACATGAAATTACTTTTTTAAAATCAAAGTAATCTATTTTAACTATAAAATTAACTCGAAATAAATCCAAATTAACTCTTTTTAATTTCAAAATAACCCTTTTTTTAAGCATTAAATGAACGTAGGAATTGTAGCTTAACTATTTCCCCATCACCGAGGTAGGCGACCTTATTGGCCTTGGTCTTGTTTTATTTTTTTTTTTATTTTTTAATTTTTTTTTTCTAGCAGGCACTTTTCGTCATTTGGTCGGTTTTTATGTTAGATTTTACATATCGCTTTTTTCCTCAAATTAACCTTTTTAATTGAAAATTGACTTTTCACTAATTTAACATATTTTTACCTTCAAATTAACCCTTTTTAAAATCAAATTATCCAATTTTAACTATAAAATTAACACGTTTTAAAGTCAAATGATTTTTTTTAACTTTCCAAATAACCCTTTTTTAAAGCATTAAATAAACGTAAGAATTGTAGCACTTCAGCCCACTATCTAAGTACCCTAGTCTTTCTGATTTTTTTTTCTATAACCCTTTCGTCATTTGGTCGTTATTTTTAGTCATATTTTGCAAACCTTTTGGATGTAGCTTTTCTAAATAAAATTAAACATTTTCTTCAAGAAATGCATTCTTATTAATTTCGAATAACATTTTTTAAGTTAAAATTAACATATATTAAATTCAAAATAACTCTTTTTAATTTCCAAATAACCCTTTTTTAAGAATTAAAACACAATAGTAATTGTAGCTTAACTTTTCCTCAATCACCCAGATAAGCGACTTTCTTGGCCTTGGTCTTGTTGATTTTTTTCTAGTAGGCAGTCGTTTGGTCGGTTTTAATGTTAGTTTTTATATATAGCTTTTCCGTCAAATTAACCTTTTTAAATTCAAAATTGACAATTTTTCACCATATTAACCTATTTTATACTTTTTTTAATCAAACCCATTTTAACTATAAAATTATCACTTCATATTCGTGTTAACCATTTTCCCTATCAAATAAACTCTTTCTGATTTCTAGACAACTATTTTTAAGTCCAAAATAACCATTTTTAACTACCAATTAACCAATAACACGTTTTAAATTCGAATTAACTCTTTATAATTTTAAAATAACCATTTTTTACATCAAATTAATCTTTTTTAGCTATAAAATTAACACGTTTAAATTTGAAATAAACTCTTTTTGATTCACAAATAATCTGTTTTTTAAAGCATTAAATAAATTTAGGGATTGTATATGGTTTAACTTTTCTGAATGCCGCATGTCCGCCTAGCCTTGCTGATTTTGCCGTTCGTCATTCCGTTGGGTTTTATGTTGTTAAACGTTTCCTTCAAATTAACTCTTTCTAATTTCCAAATAACCATTTGTAATTTCAAATGAACCCTTTTTACCTCCAAAAGGGACACGTTTTAAATTCAACACAATTTATTATTCAATTAATTAAGGTTTTTAAATATAGCAAAAAGGAGGGAAAATTCAAAAGGTGGGGTTGAGATGGGAAGTTGGTGTCCGAGTGGATCGAGGTCACGATAGCTCAAGTGGTAGAGCAGCGGCGTATCTAGCCATAGGTCGTGGGTTCGAATCTCACTCGTGACACAGTCTTTTTTATCTCAACTAAAAACCTTAATTAATTTAAGATTGTATTGGTCAAGCAGATCACGAAACTAGTGAATTTAACAATTTATTATCTAAAGCCATGCTGATTTTTTCTATCGGGCACCTTTCACCATTTGGTTGGTTTGTATGTGAGTTTTCCAAACTTTTTTTTGTCAAATTAACCTTTTTCAATTCAAAATTAACCCTTGTTTACACCAAATTAACTTTTGAAACTTACTTAAATTTAGAATTAACCCTTATTGAGTTTATGTTAATTTCTTTTAATTTAAAATGAATACTTTAACTTAAAATTAATTCTATTTGAGAGTTTACCACTTATAACATCACATTAACTATTTTTAATTTTAAGTAAGCCTTGAAAAAGGCATAGGAATTATAGCCTATCGTTCCCTAGAACACTTAGGTCGGCCTAGTCTTCCTGATTCGAATAATCCAGTTTCTCCAGTCCTAAATCTCTGGAACCAATGACTAAGCCCCCACTTCTTTTCGAACTTTACTATCCACATAGACCTCCAAATACCATTTGTGCCCCCGAACCCTTTTAAAGTTGAAACAGACGCCTCCTTAAATATCATAACCCTCATCCGAACACCTTTTATCTTTTATGCGAATCATTCTGTCAATTCTAGCTTTTTTTTTTATCGCGTATTGCAATTTGCCATTTTTTCAAAAAGTTTGTCACAATATCTACACAAAATACGCCTTTTTTTAGAAAGTTTAAATTCCAATTTCGTTCGTTGATATTATATTAATTAAATATATTCACATATGTAATTCAGTATAGTTTTAAATTTTATTACGAAATTCTTTTGTTATTAATAAATTACATAAAGCAATTCCAAGACAAAGAAATCATGCAGGCACAAAATTTTAGTTTCTGTTATTCAAAGAATTTAATTAACTATATTTAAAACGTATTTAGAGCGAGTACGAGTATACACGAATCTTTCATTGTATATAATAAAATAAGAAAAACAATGGTTCGAATTAATTGAAATTTCAATTGAAATGTGAAAATATAATAGTTTTCACCAAATTACAGGTTTTGGCTAGTTTCAATTGTACAATTCTGTCGTACAAAATGTACAAAGTTCATAAAAAGCCTGTTTAAAAGGGGTTTTTATATATTTTATCTTAATTTTTTAGATGTTTGGTTTAAGTAAGTTCCTCAGCCTGACCTTCAAGTCAATCACGATGATCGCAGCAAGAAGCACGGCCGCTTGGTAGGACGGTACTTCTTTTGATGATTTTTAGTGCCATTTGACGCTGGACACTTCTAAATTTATTAATTGTAATAATATCTTATCATAACTTTGGGATAATTGAATTATGACTTAAAAGTCCGGCAAGATGTTAGGAGCTGTTATAACTTCTCCCGGTCGTAGGCCTGTTTTTAGGCAAATAAATTTTATACGGAGTAAAAAGTTGTGCGACATTCTTGAAACCCGTTTCGGAGGGTGGAGGAGAGTTCATCAGAAAATTTAATGAGAATTAAGGGTTGAGACCACCCCTCGGCGGGGAAGACAATGGCAGCGTTGCGCGGCGGGGGATGGCGAAGAAAGAAAAGGAGGGGGTGCCATTATCTTGCCGATTCTTCCCCTTACAGTAAAACTTTAGGGGAGCATGACGAAGAAAAGTGAAGGGGCGCGAGGGTGGTTCCATTAAAAAGTTTCCTCCGGGGAAAGAGAAAGAGGGTGGCCTCGCTCAGAGAGGGGGAGTAATGAAAGTTGCGAGCAAAGAGAGCCGCCCCTATTCTTTACCCCCTGCCTCCAAGGAAAACTTTAATTTTCTCTCCTTCGCCTCCTTCACCCTCTCTTTTTAATTTTCCATAACTCACACTCGGGACGGCCATTTTGCAATTTCTTACCTCGCAATAAACTCACCCTCTATTTCTCTGCCTCTTACTTTTGCTCCGAGGAGGCTGTAAAAGTAAAATGAGATACATTAATTATTCCTGGGAAGGAGCTCCCCTTCACTTCTGTTCCTCGCCCTCTTTCCAAGGCCCAAAGAATGAATAAACGTCTCCACTCCATCCACTCCCCAAACGAAAGAGCCTGTAATTAGATGGAGCTCGGCCACCCCTTTCACATCGATTTCTCCCACGCCACTCTCTTATATAATTCTTCATCCTCGGCACCCGAATTCCCTCTCGATATCGATAACACAGGCCAGGTGAATGTTTCCAATACAATCAAAAATGACAAACACAAAAGAAAAACGCGTGTGAGAGACTGATTGTTCATTTTCACCTTATTTTGGCTATTGATCAGGGAATATAATTATTAACTTTCTTTCACGGTATAAAACTTGATATATTCGAAAATATTTTTTATACATTGCACAATGAGTACATCTTGCACTCTACAACATCAAAATAACACAGACCTGTAGATAATATTGAAGATAAAAGACTATTCGAATCAATACAATAATCAAGCGTTTCATACAATTTCAAAAACAACGGGTATTTTCTTTGTACCAAGATTTCACAATAATAATAATAATAATAATAAATTATCTTTATGCCAATTAATATGGTCAATTATGACCACTAAGCAAAAACTTGAGAACGGCAGCGAGTATTTGGGTCTCCTGGTTCTGATTCTTGGGGAAGAAACGGGGTTGATCTATTGTATATAGTAATAGTTGTGTATACCAAGCTTGTATTGAGAGTGAATGTATTTATTAGAGTGAATAGGTGATGTGATAGGGTTGATGGCGGAATATCGAATACCCCATCGATCCTCAATAAGGTTAGGCTTGTAATATGTGTAAAGTTGTGTTGAGAGTGAATGTATTTATTAGCGCGAATGTGTGATGTGTGAAGATCGATGGCGGAATATGGAATACTCCATCACTCTAATTGAATGAATGGTAAATAAATATAAGTGAATGTATTTAAGAATGAAAATTTGGAACGGCATGCGTTGGGTGCTGAATTGACCTAGCTGTTGACAGCACCTGAGAAAATCGGTACGGATAATCCAGGGTAAAAGGGGGAAGTAAGCAACTAAGTTTCGTAATGAATTAAAGAAAGGGTTAATTTGTTGTTAAACGGTTAATTTGGAATTGAAAAAAAAAATATTTTGACGTAAAAAGCTACACGAACGCTAACATAAAACCGACCAAATGACGAAAGGTGCCAGATAGACAAAATCAGCATGAATAAACTGGCCAGGGTGATTGGTGAAAAGTAAGCGACTAAATTTTTATTATTATTAACAAGAGTTAATTTGAAATTAAAAAATTAACATGAAATTGAAAAAAAGTTAATTTGACATTAAAAAGTGCTAATTTGGAATTAATAAAGATTAATTTGGTTCAAAACATGGTCAATTTGGAATTTAAAAAGGTTACTTTGACGGAAAAAAGCTATATACAGGGTGTCGGCAACTATAAACTTTGCCATTAGATTCTACATTCAAAATAGAGCGAAAAAGTCCTGATTATCTATGGTCCGAATCTCAACAGTATCGGAGTTATTCCACTTTTTTTGATTTTTTAAGATTTCACGACCTTGCTTCAGATAACAATGATAACTCCAAAACTAAAAGGTTTTGGACAAATCCATTGATACCATTGAAAACTACGTTAAATTTTCAATAAGATATTATCAGTAGTAAACTTGTAAACCTTGGTGAAATAAGCGTTTTAGTAACCAGAATATTGAAAAATATATAGTTTTTCAAGTTGAAAAACTTACTATGGTGATTCTAAACTAAACTAATTAAGAAAAAAAAACATTTAAGCAATTCATTCAAAATTTCCTTAAGTTTTTATTTATTTTTTATTATTATTAACCTTTTCACCTTACCAATCCGTCAACCACGGTTTTTCCTTTCATTCATCAATTTATTCATCTGTGAAAAAGTAGTTAAAATAGCAATTAAACTAAAATTTCAACTAAAAAGAATATCAACTGATGTACGTTTTTTGAAATTTATATATATATATANTATAACACCCTGTACTCTAAAAAGCTACACGAATGAACTAACAAAATCCGACCAAATGAAGAAATGAGCCTGCTTGAAAAAAAATCATCAAGACCAAGGCCAAAACGTTTGCCAACCTGTGTGATTGGGAGAAAGCTAAGCTACAATTACTGCTTAAAAAAGGGTTATTTGGAAATTAAAAAGAGTTGATTTGAATTTAAAACGAGTTAATTGTATAGTTAAAATGGGTTTGATTTAATAAAAGTAATTTGATGTTAAAAAAGATTAATAAGGTGGAAAAGTGTCAATTTTGAATTTAATAAGGTTAATTGGACGGATAATAGCTATGCATACATAAAAACTAACATAAAAACCGACCAAATCACGAAAACTTCCTGCTAGAAAAAAATCCAAGGCCAAGAAATTCGCCGATCTGGGTGATTGGAGAAAAGTTAAGCCTCAATTACTATTGTTTTTTAATTCATAACAAAAAAGTATTTGGGAATTAAAAAGAGTTAATTTGAATTTAAAACGTGTTAATTTTATTGTTAAAATGGGTTTGTTTTTAAAAAAGTAATTTGATGTTAAAAAAGGTTAATATGGTGAAAACGTGTCAATTTTGAATTTAATAAGGTTAATTTGACGGAAAAAAATCTACATTTAAAAACTAATATAAAAACCGAATACATGACGAGCTACAATACCTAATTTTTTATGCTTTCAAAAGTGGTTATTTGGAAATTAAAAAAGTTACTTTGAATTTAAAAAATGTAAATTTTAAATTAAAAGTGTTAATTTAAAATTAAAAAATAACAATTTCAAGTTAAAATAGGTTAATTTTAAATGAAAAAATGGTAATTTGTAGTTTAGAAAGTTAATCTGGTGTCAGAAAGAGTTAATTTGGCAGAAAAAATCTATATTGAAAAACTAACATACAAACCGACCAAATGACGAAAGGGTGAATGACCAACCAAATGACCAAAGGACGAATCACCAGAGTATTTGGAGGAAACTGGACCTATTTTTCCACAAACTAAAGAAATAGAGAGCTGAACTTCGTACTGAACAGTTCTTTCTCAAATAATTAGACAAATGAAAGTATTTTGGAGTACAAAAATCTGCAAAGAAAGCCTTTCCCCGTATTAGAAACGAGAGTTTATAAGAAAGGTTTAGTCTGCAGTTCTATGCTTTTTGGTGGTATTTAACCTATTTTAAAGTATAAAAAAAAAACTTTGCTAAACGACGATCTCAAAGAACCGCAAATCTGTTCCTATCTGTTGCTGGATCCGTGTTGACTGTTCAACCGTCGTTCCGTTTACATAGGACAAACAAAACAAACAAGTAGTGTACGCACCCCCCCCCCTAACTCAGAAAACAACAATAAATAGACCGTGTGTAGTTCTCAAATCCGGACAACTTCAATATTTTGTCTAGAGTCAGGTAAAAAAAGGGGAAAATTTTTCTTCACCGTTTTATCGTTTGGTTCAGTCATAACTACGTGTCAATAACAGGTTGAGGTTGAATGAGGCGCAAAGTCTAACACTCAATAGAAGAATAAATAAGAAAACAGAAATGTGCTTTTGATGATGATTAGCGTGGTTAAAGAGTCATTGAGTTGGGAAAACTGCAGGGCTTGGGAATTGAAGCCGTTAATTCTGCGGTGAAAGCGGCCACAGCACGACCGTCACATTGACCGCTACACAGTTGTTCCACCGATAACCCAACTGTTCCATGAGAATATGCGCCCATGCTGGTTAGTGGATTATGATTGACCATGGCCGAATAAGAACGATTTTTTTGTTTGCAAAAAAATTAGCTTGATAAGAAATATCAGAGATTTTAATCATGTCCTGCTCGTTCTTCTGCAGATGTTTCTCCTATATTGTGATTGCTTGCCACATGTATCAAAAAGTAATAAAACGTTCACTTATTATATACGTAATAAAAATTCTTCTTCTTTATTACCTTTTTACTCTTCGTCAACGTCAGTGGTTTGTTTGTGTTCTAATCCTTTTTGTATCTTTTTCGGACTGGGAAAATTCAATTAGTACACCACAGAAAATTTACTTTTGATGCTTAATCATTCCTGATCATTTTAGCTTGCTGATTATCACGGATTTAGAATATCGGAAGCATCTTGAATTTTTGTCGCCTCCATAGGTTTGTATGTGTGCTTTTTTAAAATTGTTCGTGGGGGGGGGCGTCGGTGGCCGCAACGATTTGGACGTTGACACAGGGCTCATCAATGTAAGGTAAAGAACCCGGGTTCGAATCCAACGGCCCGACATAAAAATGGGCTTCAAAAACACCGGCACCCTAAGGGTTGATATAACCTCTGCTGTTGCGAACCCTCGTAAAAAAATGTTAGTCATTGGGCAAATATAGAAGACTACGCAATATTCCGAAAATTTTGGTCCGCCTATCCTCGCTATATTGTCACGCAAGAGAAATTTCGATTTCATCATCACCAATGTTTTGTATTTGTGTTATTTTCCCTTTTTTACGTTTGTCAACTGGTAAATATCGGAAGACTAAGCAATATTTACTTTTATAATTTGGTGTTTTCCATTAAACTAAAACAGTAAAAATCAAAAATTTAATATATTGTAAGTGTTAAGCCAGGAGCATTTTGAAGTTTGGTCACCATCAGTGGTTTTTATTTCTTTTCTTTTTTTGTAGCTTGGATTGGATAATTTTGATCCGCATAACCTACTGTTTTTCCAATCGTAAGAATTTTGATTTCCTCATCGCCAGTGGTTTGTTTGTATTTGTGTTATTTTCCCTTTTTTACGGTTGTCAATTGGTAAATATTATCGGAAGACTACGCAATCTATTTGCTTTTATTATTTGGTATTTGCCAAACATTTTCGTCTGCCCATCATCGCTGTTTTGGCCCATCAGGCGCGTTTCCACTTCTTGTCATCATCAGTGGTTTGTCTTTGTGTTGTTTTATCGCGTTGTTTACATTTGTGACTGCTCGTAAATACTGTCAGAAAGCTTCAAAATATTCGCTTTTCTTCGTGGCCCTTTTTAATAATTTTGACTTTTCGTCATCATCAGTGATTTGTCTGTGTGTTATTTTGTTATTTCTTTAAGTTCGTGTGTGGGGAGATACTATTAGAATGATTCAAAATATTTGCCTTTGTTCTTGATCGTTTTCGATCATTTCCGATTATAATATGTCATATTTGATTTGGTCAGTCCGGCGGATTTCGACTTTTCATCATTATCATCATCATTAGTGGTAGATCTGCGTGTTATTATGTTATTTCTTTAAGTTCTTGGCTGGGTAGATACTGTCAGAAGGCTTCAAAATTTTAGCTTTTGACTGCTAAGCGCCTTTCGACTTTTCGTCATCATCAGTGGCTGGATTGTATGTTATTATTTCTTTACGTTCATGGCCGGGTACATACTGTCAGAAAACTTCAACATATTTGTTTTGGTTTTAGGCCCTTTTTGATCATTTCCGATTATAATATGTCATATTTGTTTTGGGCAGTCAGGCGGGTTTCGACTTTTCATAATCATCAACATCATCAGTGATAGATCAGTGTGTTATTATTTTATTTCTTTAAGTTCATGGCTAGGTGAATACTGTCAGAAAATTTCATGATATTTATTTTGGTTTTTGGCCCTTTTCGATCATTTTCGTTTGTATGTCCTATTTGTTTCGGGCATTTAGGCGCGTTTCGATTTTTCATCATCATCATCAGTGGTACATCTGTGTGCTATTATGTTATTTCTTTACGTTCGTGGCTAGGTAGATACTGTCAGAAGGCTTCAAAATGTTCGATTTTCTTCGTGGTCCTTTTCAATCATTTTGACTGTCAAGCGCTTTTCGACTTTTCGTCATCATCAGTGGCTCGTTTGTGCGTTATTATTTCTTTATGTTCTTGGCCGGGTACATACTGTCAGAAATTCTCAACATATTTGTTTTGGTTTTTGGCCCTTTTCGATCATTTTCGTTTGTATATAATATTTGATTTGGACAGTCAGGCGCGTTTCGGCATTTCATAATCATCGTCAGTGGTAGGTCTGTATGTTATTTTGTTGTTTCTTTACTTTCATGGCTGGATAGATACTAACCGAAACCTTCAAAATATTTTCTTTTGTTTTTTTTTCCTTTTGATGTCTGATTTGGGCTGTCAGAGGCGTTATGACTTATCGTCATCATCAGTTGTTTGTCTTTGTGCTATGTAGTCTTTTTTCCTTTTTGATTAAAGGTTATATGAACTGATTTTCGCTGTTTTAGCTTGATTCTCATATTTTTGAATGTCATATTTGTTTTAGGCAGTCAGACGCGGTTCGACTTTTCGTCATCATCATTAGTGGTTGTATGTATTTTATTTTGTTGATTCTTTAATTTCGTGGCCGGGTAGATACTAACAGAAAGCTTCAAAATATTTTCTTTTGTTTTTGTTCCTTTTCGATGTCGGATTTGAGCTGTCAGATGCGTTTCGACTTTTCGTGATCATCACTTGTTTGTCTTTGTGCTATGTAGTCTTTTTTCCTTTTTGACTAAAGGTTATATGAACTGATTTACGCTGTTTTAGCTTGATTCCCCAATTTTTTGCCCATTCGTTTATCTTATGCTTTTTGATGGATTTTGGTTGAATGGTTGATGGTCGGTCTAAGTGATATCATGATTGTGTCATCTGCAAACGTTGCAATTTTTACTCCATCTACTTTCGGAAAATCGCTTGTGTATAACAAGTAAAGCAGAGGACCTAATATGCTACCTTGGGGCACTACTGCATTTATTGTTTTTAATTTTTACAATTGATCTTCTTGTTTGACTCTGTAATGTCTGTCAGGTAGGAACATATCTACGTACTGCTTTGGTTGCATCCCTTTTATTTTATAGATGAGTCCTTCATGCCAGACCTTGTCAAAAGCTTCTTCCGACATTCGAAGTAGAAAAATTGAAACGTAAAATAGATTTAATTTTAATTTCGACTGTTTTAATTTAATTTAATGTTCTGAAGCTGTTGAAAATGTGGGTTTTCCTGTAGTGCCGGTCGAGCGTGCATGGGGTGATGTAGAGTGTGTATTAAGGGATGGTCTCAGTTTTTAAGGGCGCAATATAAACCTGTAAGAGTCTTCAAGTTTGTAAAGTCGTGAAAAGAGACGGTGGGGGGGACTTGTAATTCTAAGTTATGACCCAGGGCACAAGATTGCCTCTAACACCTTCAACCTTTCCGTGGGGGGGCTCAACATTAAACTCAGTAAACTTATTTAAATCTCGGGGCGGGTGGAAACTTTTATGAAATATTGCCCCACGGCTGGATTTACACCACGAGCAGGGCTCACCTTTATGACTTTACTTCCAGTGTCGGCTTTCAGCCTGCTTTCCAATTCAAACCCTTCTCCTTTAAACGGTAATTACTGTGTGTGCTGTAGGAGACTCTCCTAAGACCTACATGCCGGCCATTCTAACAAATACCCGACTTAAAATTGGGATAACTTGCGTAAATCGATGTTAACATCTGATGTATCAACTAAAACCAATATACCGAGGAAGAAATTTTTTGAAAAATTAATATCAGATTCACTTATGACACATACCTCCAGATGTGATACCTAAACCAAAAAACAAAAAAATCACCTCGTCTTGATTTGATAAAAGCTGAAGTTCCCAAGAAAAGCCTTCTTATTTCTGACTTCTTTACTTCACGATATATTAAGAACTACACATTTTTCCATACAATAGAAATATGCTATCTCTTGATCATCTGTAACAACACTTTTACTGTTATCAATAATGTTTTATCTCAACCAATACCTTTCTTAAAGATTAATTAATTGTAATATATTAATTGGTCAAGCGGACCACGAAATTAGTGAATTTAATGAATTTAAATGAAGTATACTTCACTAAACCTCTCAGTGGCCATTTCAATTGTCGCCGAGAATCCAATCCGATTACACGACATTTGAAAAATGGCAAAAAGGAGGGAAATTTCAAAAGGTAGGGTTGAGATGGTAAGTTAGTGTCCGAGTGGATCGAGGTCAGGATAGCTGAAGTGGTAGAACAGCGGCGTATTAGCCGAAGGTCATGGGTTCGAATCCCGTTCGTGACACTGATTTTTTTATCTCAACCAATACCTTAAAAAAGATTAATTAAATGAAAGATTTGGTCAATCACGAAATCTAATGGGTTATCAATAATATTAATTTAATCCGTATTTGCTTAGTGGTCATAATTGATAAAAAAAAATTCCGATTGATTATTCTTTTTATCTAAGGTTTTTGTTTGAGATGAGAAATTAGCGTCACGAGCAAGATTCGAACCCACGACCTTCGGCTCAATACGCCGCTGCTCTAACCACTTGAGCTATCGCGACTTCGATCGGACACAAACTCATCTCAACCTACAACCAAAAAGTGGGAAAATTCCTCTTTTTCCCATTTTTCAAATGTCATAACATAAATACTGTTGAAATACAAAAAAAAAAAGCATTTACTTTTTCTGCTTATCTGCGTTAGAAAATCGACTTAAAAAGAGAAATCTGTTATCTTGACCAATATTATATTATTATACGATGTATAATTTAGAAAATTGATCATTTTTGTTATTGTACTTTCATTTATTGTACTAAATTCTGTTCTACATGTTATTTCTATAAGAACAAATAATAATTCAAAAAATCCATTTTATGTTTAGTGATTATTCGGAAATAGTGAGATGCGGTCTGGTGTGACGTAGGTTTCAGAAAAACATTTTCTTTATCGTGCTAACGTTTCGATCTTTATTGAGATCATCTTCAGGGCCTGGGATTTACAAACATTGTTTAAATTTAACAAATACATTTAGGATGTGGAAAAGTGAATTTATACAATGCAAAAAAATATTTTTTTATATTCAACCAAACGGTCACTGATCACCACACATTTATGTTTAGTGGTCTAATTGACCAAATTACTTATTTTAATTAATTCTTCTTTTTATATAAGGTCTTGGTTCAGGTGAATGTTTGAAAAATGGCAAAACGAGGGGAAAAGTCGAAAGGTTGTAGGTTGAGATGAGGTGTTGGTATCCGAGAGCAGCGGCGTATTGAGCCGAAGGTCTTGGGTTCGAATCCCACTCGTGCCACTAATTTTTCGTCTCAACCAAAAACCTTGGATAAAAAGAATAATTATTGTGAATAAGTAATATGGTCAATTATGACCACTAAATAAATATGTATTAATTTTATAATTAAAGAAATAATTACTTCACTAATAGCTCCCCATGGCCAATTCATAAGTCGCTGATAATTTAATCATGATTACAGGACATTTGGAAATATGGCAAAAGAGGGAAAATTTGGAAGGATTTAGGTTTAGATGAGGAGTTGGTGTCCGAGTGGATCGAAGTCACGATAGCTCAAGTGGTAGGGCAGAGGCGTATTGAGCGGAAGGTCTTGGGTTCGAATCGCACTCGTGCCACTAATTTTTCGTCTCAACCAAAAACCTTAGTTAAAAAAAATAATTATTGGGAATAAGTAAAATGGTCAATTATGACCACTAAATAAATATGTATAAATTTTATAATTAAAAAAGTAATTACTTTACTAATAGCTCCCCATGGCCAATTCATAAGTCGCTGTTAATTGAATCATGATTACAGGACATTTGAAAATATGGCAAAAGAGGGAAAATTTGGAAGGGTTTAGGTTTAGATGAGGAGTTGGTGTCCGAGAGGATCGAAATCACGATAGCTCAAGTCGCAGAGCAGAGGCGTATTTAGCCGAAGGTCGTATGTTCGAATCCAGTTCGTGACGCCAACATTTTCATCTCGACCAAAAACCTTAGATAAAAAGAATCACTAATTGTAATAATAATGTGAATCGTAAAATTTAATTTGTCATCGTTCAATAAACCTAAGCTTCTTCTCAAAGAATAGAAAAAATAAGATATTTCTCGAGAAAACGCCACAATCAAGACACCAACCGTTTAAATTTAAATAAGCCGAATTGGAACCTAAAATTGTGCTTGAAATGCGCATATGGTAAATGATTCTTCTTGCGCTTGTAAATGACTGTCTTGTTCTAAGGGGGGTCCGTTTTTGCCCCTTTGTCTGTCACTTTTGTAAATTATTTATATCACAATTAAAGTTGTCCATGCGTGGCTGGGATTGAACATCAAATATGGATGGGAAGGTCTAACATCTTCCCTTTCATTATTCACTTGTTTTCTCTCGTTTTCATCTCCATGCTGTATTCATAATCCTTTTTTCTTTTTTCAGAATTTCCCGGGGTTCTTTTAACCTCGACGGGAAGGTGTTTCTTTTTGCGTTTAACGCGCAAAACCGGATTGAGAAGTACTGTTGTTTTTATATTATTCACAGGAAACCAAAACAATGCCTCATTTGGAAACGTTCCTCATTTAAAATGGTTCTGTTTTCTGCACAATAGCCCTTCAACACCCTCAGGTGAAACGAGTGACAATGGAAAACGCCCGGAAGAAAAGGCACGGCGTTTCCATTTGAGACGGTTCGTGAACCTTCTGCTGAATAAACGTTTTTAAACGGTTAAGGAAAAAGTTTACCAACGGGCTATTTCGAGGCGCGCTAGTTGTATGCAAATGGGCCGAGTTTGGGACCAGGAAAGTCAGAAAGATAGTCTATTAGAATGCAAAGGAAAGCCAAAGCTTATAGACCTTCCACATTCTCGGGTACACCTCACGAAACTTAGCTCATTTTCAAACTTTTCCCCATCGAAGTGGCGCCCATTTTCTTTCCAACCCGGCCAACTTTCACCTAATACAATGTCTAAAAGAATAGAGTCTGCTCTTTTAGAAGAGGCATTTAATCCAACTTTTTAAAATCAGGTAAGAATATGAGGTTTCTTCGCATCGAGTGGAAGTTGATATGTGAAGTATTTTTTTATGTTTTTCGCATGAGGACCGACCAGACTTCCTAAAAAAACATGCCCAGGCATAGATGAGTTGGAAACGCGTTGAGGAAGAGGAAAGCCAGGTCAGACCTCTTCTTCAGTGACTTCCGATTGTTGGAAAAAGTCGAATGACCGGTTTTTTTCCGTATCGCTACGTTGAATGGGGCTCAGGATGAATGGCGGGGGTGAGTTGAATGAAGTGGGATGTGTGTAACCCAGATAGTAAGTGATGCCAGGAAGGGCGCCGGGGGGTGGAACCGCAAGCCCGGCTTTGCAGAGGTGGGGTCGTGATCCAAGATGTTTAAACAGCGCCACCCACTACCGCCACAAACACACTACACACCCCTAACATACATATATTTCACACTCAAGTGATAACAAGTCAAACACGTGTCTGGAACAGGCTACGTCCGACACCTCGCTAATACCCCTCGACGAGTTTACACCTTAAACATATATTGTATATTCAGTCCATTTCCTCCAAATAGATCACAACTCAACAGAGTTTATGCCTTGCCTTGTATGGCAGCTCTCTGACCACTCGAATTTAACAGAGGACCTCGATATTCCATGTACAAGAAATCGACTTGTAGAAAAGGCAAATACACAATCAAACTGGATTAGAGATAGGTCTTAAAATTATTTATTTGTAATAAAGTTGATGATTATTCGGAAATCGTGAGATGCGGTCTGGTGTGACGTAGGTTAAAAAAAAACATTTTCTTCACCAAGGCAACGTTTGAGCCCAGAAGATGATCTCAATAAAGATCGAAACGTGTAGTGATTAGTGACCGTTAATCGATAATTATTAGGAAATCGTGAGATGCGGTCTGGTATGACGAAGGTTTTAGAAAAACATTTTCTTTATCATGCCAACGTTTGAGCCCAGAAGATGATCTCAATAAAGATCAAAACGTGTAGTGATTAGTGACCGTTAGTCGATGATTATTAGGAAATCGTGAGATGCGGTCTGGTGTGATGTAGGTTTTAGAAAAACATTTTCTTTATCGTGCCATCGTTTCGGTCTTTATTGAGATCATCTTCAGGGCTCAAAGTATTTGTTTTCTTCTTAATTTGCGTAATTTGTTTTCTGTGTGTCATGTTGAGAGTGCCGACACACAATGGCACAATTACGCAGAAAACAAACACTTTGAGCCCTGAAGATGATCACAGTAAAGTTCGAAACATTGGCACGATAAAGAAAATATTTTTCTAAAACGTACGTCACACCAGACCGCACCTCACGATCTCCAAATAATAATAAAGTAGGTGTCAAGTAACTATAAACTCAACCATTTATAAACCAAAAATGCCATCACTCAAAACTGATATCATATTTGTTCAGTAGTTGCATGGTAAAAAACTTCTCTTTTTTTATCAACCATCGTTTTAATTCGTCCCATTGGTGCTCATGTCAAGAGAATTTTTTCTATTTGTCTTGATGATGATGATGAAGATCAGAGAGGTTTATTCTCCCCAGGCATTGCAGCTCTCTGGTTTTCTCTAGGTATAACTTTTTGCAGCAGTGATTCCTGAAAAAGACTTGTCAATATTCTGATCAACAAGATCCTCAGTTACCATATTTTCAGCCGTTTCTGTAAACAATTTCCAGTTGGTTTTTTGAAATTTCATTTAAACTGAGGAGTTACTTTGTGGGTTTTAATATGTTCACTGACATTACCTTACGTCCGAAACCACTTCCTGGGTACAGAGAATGTCTTATAGTTGAAGAAATGGCAGTATGACCCGGAGCCACAACAGGGTGAGCCCCGCCGTAGGCCATTAAAGTTGAGCTTATGGAATTATTTTCAATAAATTGCACTGGGTTGTTAGACATAAAATCTTCTACAGTTTTCCCTGTGGCGCAGGCATCCCTACAACCCCCAAGGGTAGGGCATTTAAATCGCCCATAAGGACGCAGTGATACCATACATCTTTGAGTCAACTGTGATTAGGTCGATTTTTTGTTGGGTTGTATGTTACTCCATGTTCCATACTTTCACTCCTACCATCTCCATCTTATCCACAAATGTTCATTACTTTCATTTCTTTGAAACGAACAGTTATTGAGTTTTTGGCAGCTATAATATTCTTGACGCCAACACTCTAGCCCTCTTTACAAAATCCATTCAATTGAAAAAATTGCTGATTATAGGTTGAAGCGCCAGCTTCGACTATGGCATAAAATCTATGTCTTTACATAACATACCTAAATTCTGAGAACTTATCACTAGTAAGACCATCCCCATTTTAAAACAGAGTTCGCAGTAGGATGTCGTCAAGCTCTGAGAAAGACCATTTGTATGGTCATTTGAGTGCATTGACCTATTCATGTAGTCGCGTTTAAAGTTTGGGCTGTACCTCTTAGGCGACTAGAGCCAGTTGTTTAGCGTTATCCAGGGGGCACCACGAGGAGGTAATCGACATCACCGCCCCATTACGTTATCAACCTGTGGTATCATCATTATATTTGCCCATGATAGTAAATATTTTCACAGATGCCAGTGACAGGTGTCATATCACTCCTCTGAGTCTGGCCCTTTCCAATTGCAGCAGTGAGTTTTTCAGTCTTGGTGAGGGTTGTTTTTTCTAGCGCCACTAGAGTTTATCCACTTCTCTTTTTGTTTTATTTGGATTCATTCTGAGTAGTTGTCTCTCGGCAACTTTTCGTTTAATTATTTTCTATAGTCACTGCAGTATTACCGATTAATTTTTAGAAGATGTGAGATGTTATCAAGATATGTAATACACTGCGCACTTTGGGAACTATTTCATCCCCGTTATCTTCATGTAACACCGGTGAGACCATACTCTTGCCAAAACGCTTCCTCCTGCAGGCAAATGTGCAGCACTGAGTTAGAGTACGTGTGTTGGTGCCTCATCCGCTTCTTTGAAGTCTGCACGTCATGGGGTTATAGGCATCTCTAACCTTCTTCAGATACCCATTAAGTCCGCGGTATCCTGCCATGATTCGCAATTTTTTCATGCTTCCATTGGTGCATTCTTTCTTTCCTTTTAACATTTGCTAGAAGGTTCTGGGATTGTTTATATACAATGAGTGACTTTATCCTCAATTTCATTTTTTCTTTTTATCAGAGATCTATGATTCCTTATGCCACAGAATGGTTCAGGGATCATCAGCGGCATAGCAGCGCCTTCGCTTACCGGGGCGTACCCCACATGTCCTAGGACCCAGCAATGTGTGATATCACATTGCATACTCAATATATTTAGTTTAGTTGTGCCATTCTTCTAAACTTGATGCTTTGATGGCAGCTTGGTATCTGAAATGATAGCAATATTCTAGGTTTAGTTCTCTTTGTTCAAATTGAACAGTGTATATATCTCACATGCAAGGACATCAGGTTGGAAGCTACTGGTGTATTTTTCCATGAGGTCTGAGTATTTGGCTCCAATATCGATCACTCCTGACCCCGTACCTTTCTGCCTTCTAGGTTCGACAGAGTACCAGCAGATTATTTTTTAGTAAATCTTTTTAGCCTTCGATAATTTTAGGTTTTCCCACACTAGATGAACTCATGCGAGCCCACTGTATACTTTTTCCTTTATAATTTTTCAGGAGAAATTGCATTGCCTATCATTTTGGTCTACCTATCCGAATTGGGGTTAGGTCATTTACGATCATTTTGATTCCCATAAATATTGTTTAAATTATACAATTGCATGTACAATATTTATAAATCCCAGGCCGTCAAGATGATATCAATAAAGATCGAAACGTTGTGCACGATAAAGAAAATGTTTTTCTAAACCTACGTTACACCAGACCGCATCTCACGATTTCCGAATTATCATTTTGTTTAATATTTAATTGACTTGATTGTATTTTCATACAAAATCTTTTTACACTTTTATATTTTACAGCTCCAAATCATCTCTAATCTTCTCGAATCATATGTAACCTCATCTAACCATTGTAGATCAACTTTTACTGCTCCAGACCATCCATAACCTTCTCGAATCATATATAACCTCATCTAACCATTGTAGATCAACTTTTACAGCTCCAGATCATCCATAACCTTCTCGAATCATATATAACCTCATCTAACCATTGTAAATCAACTTTTACTGCTCCAGACCATCCATAACCTTCTAGAATCATGTATAACCTCATCTAACCATTATAGATCAACTTTTACAGCTCCAGACCATCCATAACCTTCTCGAATCATGTATAACCTCATCTAACCATTGTAGATCAACTTTTACAGCTCCAGACCATCCAAAACCTTCTCGAATCATATGTAACCTCATCCAACCATTGTACTCCAACTTTTACAGATCCAAACCATCCTTAATCTTCTCGAATCATCAAAAATCTCCTCTAAGCTAACAACATATTTGTAATTTGGTCAATTCTGATCATTTTCGACCGTCTAACTTGCTGTTTTGTACCGACACATAAAAATGATGTGACAGAATCAGACGAACACACCGAAGTGGCGAAATGCCAAAACGTGACTGACAGACCTACCGAGCGAGTGTTGTCAGATCAAAATGATCAGGAATGATCGAATTACACATTCTACTTTTTTTAAATAACATTAACCGCATATTCATTTTATTGAATACAGTGACTTTTGAGGATTCGTGAATATTCTCATAAATTTTTCGTTTCTCAAGAAAGACACATCAACACAGAAAACAAACACTTTGATCTCTGAAGATGATCTCAATAAAGTTCGAAACATTGGCACGACAAAGAAAATCTTTTTCTAAAACCTACGTCACACCAGACCGCACCTCACGATCTCCAAATAATAATAAAGTAGGTGTCAAGTAACTATAAACTCAACCATTTATAAACCAAAAATGCTATCACTCAAAACTGATCTCCAAATAATCATTGGCTAACGGTCAATAAACACCACACATTTTGTTTAATGTCTAAATCGTCCGATAGTGTTTTAATATAAAATCTTTTTAAAGCAAAAATTAGGCAAAAGGTAAAAAAACATGTCCATACGTCACAATCTTACAAAAACAGCAGAATACAATTTCACGCTTCATCACAATTTCATACAAAATACATATATGACACCACAAGAATAGCACCACAGTTTATGTGAATATGAAATACATGGTTCAAACTTTATATTTACATCTGTATTTTTTCCAATCAATATGCGTTTTGTAATTTTCCCAGGCACTGAAGAGGACCCGAATAAAGATCGAAACGTCGGAAAAATATGAAAAAGGTGTTTTTCTAAACTACCTCATTCTTGACAATTCCTCTCGATTCCAACAAATTATATATATATAAAGTGCATCCAATTGGTTTTTTTCCGCGGCTTAATCAATAATTGACTCTACGGATGTATCCATTCTCCAGTAGAACATCACAATTTCTTCCTCATCATTTGAACTACTCATTACACCCCTCTTTAACCCTACTGGCAAAACACAGGAAGACTGAAAAAAAATCGACCCGTGAATGGATATCCTCAGGTTTATTTCGAGCCGAATTTGCGTTGCGGTCGCATAGCGTTCAAGTTGCGTGGACCGCAAGTCTCTCCGTTTATGGAGGGCCTTAGAGTGTAAAGGCTGGATACGTCTTGAGCGCAGTAAATCCGAAAGTAACGTTGAAACGGTTGTAAAAGGCTAAGGAGAAACGAGGGGTCGGTAATTTCTCTTATTTAACGCCCCCGCACCCTTCGGCCCTTTCCTTTTGCTTTTCGCTCTCTCGGCGAGAAAATATTTCACAATAACGTCGACTCGCCGGGGGCGGGGGCTCAGGAGAAACTCACTCAACTGTGAGATGGCGAGAAAGGAGAGGGGGACTTCAAATTACGCCTTAATACAAAACTTTATGAAAGCAAATTTCTTGAAAGGAGGGGTCTCTTCTATAAATAATGATTACCAGATGTTAAACCCCGGCCCCCGCCGTCGCCACCCCCGGCCCGACCGCCGAGTTCGGCGAGGGCTGAGAGTTTAAATTGCGGAGTTTCGCCCAGAGAGGGAAATATAATATTTTCCCCGGTCTGTTTTCTTTCTCTCCTCAGCCCACCCCTCGCACTTCACCGAGATAGAGAGAAAGGGAGGAAAGAACGAGCGCCATAATTCTCTGTCAAAACTCTCTCTCGCTCTCCTTCTCACTCTCTCACTCACGCCCTTTCCTTCCTCGCTCGCTCTTTCTCTCTCTTTCTCCTGGAAAAGGGGGCGCTCTCTTCTAGAACGAATCGGTTCAATACTTGGCCCCACCCCCCGCGCACCCTATTCCTTCTTAATAACGCCGTCGCTTAAAAACAAAGATGGACGCTAGAGAGTCGTCTCGCCCTCACTCGATATTCACCCCCGACCACCCCGGCCTACGCCGCCTCCGAGGCCCGCTACCCTCCATCTTCCTCCTCGGCCCATTAATCCCATCACCTTCCGCAGTCCTCGACTTACATCCTTTTCTCACCAAAACCCTACGTTTTTCTTTAATCCTATATAATCGTAAATCGAAGTATATGAAGAAAATCAGGTGACGTCGCTCAGTGGAGCAAAAACGGAAACAAATCGATTTCCTAAAAATTTTTATAATGCAATTCACTTTTCTTACAGTACTTGACCCAAAGAATAAAACTGTTATAATGGTTTGAAGTGTGTGGTGATTAGTGACCGTTAATCGATATTTATTTAGAAATCGTGAGAAGCGGTCTGGTGTGATGTAGGTTTCAGAAAAATATTTTCTTTATCGTGCCAACGTTTCGATCTATATTGAGGTCATCTTCAGGGCCAGGGATTTACAAACATTGTTTACATATTAAAATTACATTTTGGATGTGGAAAAGTGATTGTATAAATTCACTTTTCCACATCCAAATTGTAATTGTAATATGTAAATAATGTTTGTAAATCCCAGGCCCTGAAGATGATCTCAATAAAGATCGAAACGTTGGCACGATAAAGAAAATGTTTTTCTGAAACCTACATCACACCAGACCGCATCTCACGATTTCTAAATAAATGGTTTGAAGGTTAAAAAATGTATCAAAACCAGTAACCACTGCTGAAACCTGAAAATAATAAATTTTGCAAGATGTTCGTTGTGTGGTTCGTTGTAATAACTTATTCACCCTAATTTCCTTTGATGTACACAGCCAAGTACATGATAAAGACAAATTAATCTTTACATAAAGTATTGGTTGAAATAAAAAAGTCCGTGTCACGAGCGGGATTCGAACCCACGACTTGAAAAAAGGCAAAAAGGAGGGAAAATTCGAAAGGTGGGTTTATATGAACGACAACCAGCAGATATGGTTGATATTAGGACGTAAACTACTGTCGAAATGAAAAACCAGCTCGACAATTTTGAAATTTGAAATAAAACAAGAAATATATATAATTATGTAACATGATAAAATAGAATAAAAGTTAAACGTCTTTGCATTTTGGCTATCAATTTTCTAGGTGGGAAAAAGAAGAAAGAAGTCAACAGGCGCAAAAGTACAAGGTAATTTGTTACAATGGCCAAATTCGAAGGGTCAGAATCTGCCTAATGTTATAAAGAAATATATATTAAAAAAGTCTGTAAAAACCATATTCATCAAAATCACAAATTGAACATTTAAAAAAAAAGTGGAAAACCTGTATGAGTTCTTGAACCCATAATTTGTCGAAACTCCTAAAAAATTAAAAACAAATTCACTAGTTTTCGTGGTCCGCTTGCCCAATTAACATCTTTCAATTAATTAAGGGTTTTAGTTGAGATAAAAAAGTCAGTGTCACGAGTGGGATTCGAACCCACGGCGAATTCCACTCGTGACATTAACTTTTCCATTTCAACGAAAACCTTACATAAAAAGATGAATTAATTGAAAGAAGTAATTTGGTCAATAGACCATTAAATATAATGGGGTTGTTATTAAAAATATAAGATTAAACTTGCACATAAAAATTTTAGGTTGGTGCTATAAGCGTGAAAATTTGGTCGTATTTTTTAATCAGAATGCGTGCGATTCGGCAAAAAATACCTTACGAAAATACCAATTTCGGCGACAAATGAAATGGCGACTGAGACACTCTCTTGAAGTCGGACATTTGTCGCCGAGAATCAAATAGATTACACGACATTCGAAAAATGGCAAAAAGGAGGGAAAATTCAAAGGTGGGTTGAGATGGGAAGTTATTGTCCGAGTGGATCGAGATCACGATAGTTCAACTGGTAGAGCAGCGGCGTATCTAGCCGAAGGTCATGGGTTCGAATCCCGCTCGTGACATTGACTTTTTTATCTTAACAAATACCTAAAGATTATTTAAATAAAAGAGGTTATTTGGTCAATCTGACTACGAAATGTAATGAGTTTAATAAAGACAAATATTCAAAGATTGGATGTAGTCAGGTGGATAGTTGAGGGAAAACCAGCAATATTTATTAGAATTTTTTTAGACGAAAAAGCTTCGTTTTTCTTTGCCTTGCCACCAGTATTTTTCTCTTTTATACACGCTATCGCAGCGGTTTTCAGCTTATCTGATTGCAGCACTGTTTTAAATAGAGCTATTTAGCTTAAAATAGAATAAATTTAGCCACTTTCTGTTTAATTGAAGGATCGTGCCTTAACTCGTATTGTTTTCTTTCTGTAGAATCCGAATCAGATATAAAATATATTCTATTATGAAACATTTTCTTTATTAAAAAGTTAAGTGATCATAAACTTTCGATTTATTGAGGACGAAGTGCAAAAAGTTGTTGACTCGTGTGGACCTACTACAGTTATTCAAACTCGAATCACTTTTTACTCAATGGAGCCTCTCAATTCTAGATAATTTAAATTTAAAATAATATAATGATAATTTAAAATAAATTAATTTTAATGGACACACAAAATTTTAATAATTTCATTTAAAAAAGCCAGTTGCCTGCTTTAACAGAAATAGTAAAAACAATAAAAAAGAAGACCGTTGGGAAGCTCTTCAGTTCAGCTTTTATTTTAAAAGCTATTTCATTATTTTTAGTGAGAAATTTATTGAGAAAAACGGGCGCAGGTTTCATTTTGTTTATCTCAAAACCAAATTTTTGATGATTTACTTGTAAAAAAAACAAATTAATGCCTTTTTTCATTATTATATTTGTAATCAGCGTCAAATTTAATAATAATAATAATCGTACTTGCTTCATTATTAAATAACATTATTTAAACAAAATGAAAACTTTTCGTTATTAAGGTTTTTAGTTGAGATAAAAAAGTCAGTGTCACGAGCAGGATTCGAACCCACGATCTTCGGCCAGATACGCCGCTGCTCTAACACTTGAGCTATCGTGACCTCGATTAATTGGTCAAGCGGACCAGGAAACTAGTGAACTTTTCGTTATATTAACGAACAAAAGCATTGTGAACATGGATCGTCCGATCCGCTTCGTTAAATTTTCTATAATGATAGAAGTTTTCAGAATTTGTTCTTATCTTCTTTACTCTTCGTATCTCGATAGTCAGTGATTAATTGTGAAAGAGTCCATCTCAGACGATATGCCCGAATATTACACTTCCACAATTTTGGACGGTTTGCTATTATCCAATCGATTCGAGAACAATTTCGTTGAATTCAGCGTATAAAAAAATCATAAAACAATACCCATGATGATTGTCGGTCATATTAGTTCCATTTTGGACGATTTGCTGTGATCGATCGATTCTAAAAAAAGTTTCATTGGATTCAGCGAACCAAAAACCTAAACGTGCAAAATCTTTGGTGTTAAATAAATTTTTTCCACTTTTTTTGTGTTTTGGCCCCACTGTTAGTCGTTGCATTTGACAAATAATTGCCATGTTAAAATATTTTTTTAATTGAATGTCTTAATACTTTATATAAGTTTAGACGAAAATATTTCCAAACCTGGGACCATCGAGACGAAAATGTTTTTGTGCTTACATCATGACCTAAATTTTCTATTTTTTGATTTTTTTTCAGTTTATGTATCAACATTGGACTTTAAATCTGTTTTCAATCAATGCCCCTTTGAAATTCACAATTAATTGCCATGTTAAAGTATTTTTTTAATTGATTGTCTTAGTACTTTATATAAGTTTGGTCCAAAATATTTCCAAACCTGTGAAGGTTTGGGAATTTTCAAAAGGTAGGGTTGAGATGGGAAGTTAGTGTCCGAGTGGATCGAGGTCACGATAGCTCAAGTGGTAGAGCAGCGGCGTATCTAGCCGAAGATCGTGGGTTCGAATCCCGCTCTTGACACTGACTTTTTTATCTCAACTAAAAACCTTAATTAATTGAAATATATTAATTGCTCAAGCGGACCACGAAACTAGTGAATTTGTGGATAAAGCGGAAGCAAAACTTCTGTTTTATGTGCATGCACTTTATAAGGTGAGTGAAAACAAGAGTTGAAACTTCAATGTATGATGAAAATAACAAAGCGTATTCTTCCATCTGTCTAAATATTTTTTGACGAATCCAATAATCTTGACAATTTCCCCTGAACGACCCTTACTCGCGGGGTCAGCTCCTTCTAATGAAAGCAATTGTACCGGGACGACTGATTGTCAGTTTATTGTACTTGAAAAAAAATGACATCACGCTGATATGTATTTTAAGTTTTAAGGAAAATATAAACAATAAAGGTATAAAAAATACCATAATTATATAGATCGGAGGTAGCGCTTTGGTCCGCTTATGCTTCGGTCATCATGATGAATATCATCAAGGCTTGAAGGCAAATAATTGTAGTCATTTAAAAGGCAAATGCAGAGATATCGGAGCCGAGGGCGGCCGCAAGTTCGGAAAGGGAACAATAATTTTCCAAGTTTGAGCCCTTGACAACAAGAAACAGTAAAAAGAGAGAGATAGTGTCTGCTGCGTTCTAAAGAAACGTCATCCTGACGTGTGTGACCGACGTGTCAGGTTCATTCCGTGGACCCTTTTGAATCGGCCTCCGTGTTAAAACATCTTTCAATTTCGAGCTATCAGTTTTATTAAAACGGACTTACGCACTCGGATGAGGCGGAGCGTGGAAACGGGCTGCCCTTTGTCGCCGGTGAGGAACAATTCCTTTTTAGAAACGACTGATAATATTGTAAGTAAATAAATGGAAAACTTGACGTTTCCTCCCCACCCGTAGAAGGGTAGAAGTTTCCCAATCCTCAATTAACTTGGACTTAAATACAAAGTGTCCCTTTTGAATACATTTATTTTATAAGAATTTACTTTGACAGAATGATAACCTAACAGAAATGATAAATGGTGGAGTGAATGTGTTGCTCAATCTTTTTAAAAAGATAGTTCCTACTCATAGCAAGTTGTATTTAACGACTGGATTTCGAGCCTACGGCTCTTCATCAGGTTAAAGGAGCTCGACAACCACGTCTCTTGACATGATTGCAACACTGCTAGTCATAACCTAACACATCATAAATTGAATAATTAACCAGCATCATTGGATTGACCAATTTCTAAGATTTGACTAAGGCCAAAACAGCTTCAAATGATTTCGGGAGATTTCAGAAATACTGGATTGAAATTTGGTCTGCCTATCTTCGTAGTGTTGGCCTATCATTTTCGGCGTTATCTTAGTTCATGTCTTTCGTAGAAAAGTCTTAGATTTTTGATTTTTTATCGTTCCCGTCGGTCCTTGACAAATGATAGATTTAGAAGAATATATAATTTTTGAGTATTATTTCGGAATTTAACGTGATCCAGTTAAAAAAGCTTGAGGTCATCGATCGGTTTAGAAGAAGCATTTTTAGGAAGAGAGAAAAGTCGACGAGGTTTGGATGAAATTGTGGGTCACGACTGACAAGGTAAGTACGACGATGATACGAACTATAGTTCATATAATATTATTATAGAAGGAATGTCCGCAGAGTTCGTATAAATAGAATCGTCCCTAGGCTGCAACCCTGGGAAACACCCACATCGTTGGAATTTACTGAAGATCGCAGCAACATGTCCGGCCCTGGAGATGTTATTAAACCTAACTACTATTAGACAGAAAAAAATAATATACCTAAACAGAACAAAAATCTAGACTGTTTATGTATAACTAAAGTTTGTGATGGACTAGTTATTAAGGAAACATAATATAAAACCAAATGCACTATTTTTCGTGGTCCGCTTGACAAATTAATATCATTCAATTAATTAAGGTTTTTAGTTGAGATAAAAAAGTCGGTGTCATGAGCGGGATTCGAACCCACGTCGTTCGGTTCAATACGCCGCTGCTCTAACCACTTGAGCTATTGTGACTTCGATCCACTCGGACACAAACCCCCCATATCAACCTACAACTTTTCGAATTTTCCCTCCTTTTTGCCATTTTTCAAATATCGTGTAATCAGGATTCGATTCTCGGCGACGAATGAAATGGCCACTTCGTTTTACCTATAAAATATTAATATTAAGTGGTCTATTGACCAAATTACTTATTTAATTCTCGCTAACACATTTTTGTTTTCAAAATGATAGAAAATAAATTACGGAAATGTTACTGACGTTTATTTTTATGATAGCATTCTGGAAAAGTCAAAAACACAAACCAAGAACAATTCAAGTAAAGTCACAGAAGGAATCAATTGTTTATTAGAAAGCACGGATTAAGTTGAAAATTACGAATTTAATTTGCCCAATATAAAGCTCGAAAAACAAGAAGCTTTGCATAATTCGGCAAGCAACCGACAAACTAACATTAAAACAGTTAAACGAAAACAACGACCTTTTAATTCCAAAAATAACTCTCTCTCATTTGAAACGGTCAAATTGACAAACGGACTGAATTTGTTTCCCTTTTTTGATTGCCGGTTCATCAAAATCGATTGGTACCAAGTCAAATTTAATTATTTAAATAAATAATATTAATAATAAAATAAATTATTTGGACTTTATACATTTTTGTTTTTTACAATTAAACTTACAGTAGACAATGGTCAATAATCCGAATCTTAAGATCTCTATGTATGTCCTTATTCCTTATGTACCCAGGTGCATTGAACACGTTACGTAAGATTTTATTTTGGAGTGTTTGTATAATTTTGATAATGCTGTGTTTGGTACAACCCCATAGTTGAATACCATATGTCCACTTTATGGTTTGTTTATATAATAATACTTCATTTTGTATAGCAATGTTGGAGCCACATCCTATCAATTAATAGTTTTCTATACCTTAAACCTATTTCTGCTCTTTTTTTCTTTACGTGTTCTTACCATTTCAGCTTGGCATCTAAGGTCATTCTCAGATATTTAGCTGTATCTCTATATGGTATAGTAGTTCCATCGATTGTAAGCGACGGAACATGGTCCACTTTTTCGTTTGTAAAGATTACATGAACTGATTTATGCTGATTTAGTTTGATTTTCCATTTTTTTCTCCATTCGTTTATCATATTACATGCATTTTGGAGGATTTTGGTTGAATGGGTGATATTCGGTCCTAGTTATATCACCGCTGTCATCTACAAACATTGCAATGTTTACTCCATTTATTTTCGGAAAATCACTGGTGTATAACAAGAAAAGCAGTAGACCTAATACGCAACCTTGTGGCACTCCTGCATTTATTGTTTTTACTTTTTACAAATGATCTTTTTGTTTAACTCTAAACAGTCTGTCAGGTAGGAACTGATAATATGGACATACTGCTTTGGTAGCATACCGTTTAGTTAATTGACGAGTCCTTCGTGCCAGACCATGTCAAAAGCTTGTGAGACATCAAGGAAGATAGCAGAACAAATTTGATTTGATTCAAGAGATTTTTCTATTACGTTACTCGGTGAATTTGGTCTATTGTTGAATGTCTTGTTCGGAATCAAAATTGGTGGTGTTGGGGGGAAGGGCTTTCGTTAATTTGAAGTGCCGATTTCCTTACCCAATATCCCACTGGTTCAATGTGGGGATTAATTTTCCAGATCTCAATTAATTTCAGAGAAGATGAATAAATTAAATATATATTGTTATTAAATTGAAGATAGTTATGCAGAATATTTAATTCTCCTTTCCCCTTTTATCTTTTGAATCAATGAAAAATACCTAAAATTTGAATAGATAACATGCACACATGTATACGAGTAAAACTATAAATAATATGGTTTTATACATATATAAAGAATATATTGTTATAATAAAATATAAAATAAATGTATTCTTACTTGATTTAAAATCATAAAACAAGATCAAATAAAATTAAAATAAACCTTTTTTCTATTGATTTGAATTGAATTTTCTATTGATCTATATATAAATTAAAATTAAACAACTTCTTGAATTACGATCATTTGACCAGATCGTGGTATTCGATTGACCAGATTGAACAAAATGAAAATTATTAAATTTTAATGAAAAGAAATGAACGAAAATTGACTTTAATAATATTACTCATGGAAAGACGTGCACGTTAACTATGAATTAATTAACTTAACGAATAAATTTGCATGCAATAAAATAATAATAATAAAATAAAGAAAACTTAAGGATGAAGTGAAATGGCGAACTAGGTATGAAAATTGATGATGTGAAGTCGCAAATGATGAAGAAGTCACAGATGATGAAGTCACAGATGCAGAAAACCAGACAACGGCGACGAAGAAAAAAATAAAGATGAGATGAAGAAGATCAAAAGAAAATACAGCCTGGTGACGTCACGGTATAAACCGTAGATTCCTCGATCTTTTCGGCGGTGGTCCCTGATGGTATAGGGATCGACGATGGGACGTAACGAAATCGATATAACAATCGATAGGCCGATATACGGAGATAGCTGTTTTGTCTTTCAAAGTTGCGCAAAGACTGCCTCTCTAAGTCTCATTCTGGATCAAGGGTCCGCGAAAACGGCTAATCCTCTCTTGTTTTTTCCGCTTAATCCGTTATGAATCGCGTAATCAACAATTATTTGAACAAAATTAAAGATTTATCCCCGATACATGTGTAAAAGAATAATGAACTTAATCCATACATACATAAATCAAACATTAAAATATATAATTAAGAGAGTGAAAACAAGGGGGAAGGAGACTAGACTTTGTAATTTACGATAAAATATAAAAGAAAAAATGCGCCTAAACAGGTGGTCAGGAATGATTTTCTGTTTTTCTACAATGGGTTTTATTCGTTTTAATAATAACTTGTCGAAGAGTTTAGACACTGTCGGTAGTAACGATGATTTGACTCGTTCGCCGGGTTTCCTGTTTTTTTATTATAATGACTTCTGCGCATTTCCAGACGCTGGGAACATATTTCCGTCTGATTGCAGTATTAAATAAGTATGTTAGTTTAACTATACTCTTTTTTGGCAATTACTTTAGTATTTCTCCAGGGATAAGGTCATATCCTGGAGTCTTTTTAGCGGGTAAATTTTTAATTTCTTGTGCTACTTCTTTAGAAGAAACTAGCTTTATATATTTGTGTTATAATTCCAGCTTTTCGCTCGTTCAAATTGAGCGCCATTAAAAGACCAGCTTCTCATTGGAAAGTCGCGTTGGCGGGGGTATCAGAGGGTTCACTTTTGCAATGTCGAGAGACGTGGTTGTAGAAATCCTTCAACCTGATGATGAGCTAAGGGCTCGAAATCCGGTTCGTCGCAAAACAACTTGTGAGTAGGAACTATCTTTTTAAAAAGGATTAAATTATGTTCTTCCAAATTTAATTTACAAACCTGGACAATTACACTGTGTGTGGTTGGTCCTAGGTTGTTTTTGTTTGGCATTGTTTTTCGTTTAGATCCCGGGCGGCTGCAAAGGTAAAATGTTTAATTATGAAGTATATTTTGCGTTTAGACGTTCTTTTTATAATTTTGTATTTGTATTTTTGTTCAATATTCGAAATTTTCTAAATTATCTGTTTTTAATAATTTCTACTTATTCGTTTATTTATCAAATGATAAAAATTTACGTGTGTGGTGATTAGTGACCGTTAGTCGATGATTATTTGGAGATAGTGAGATGCCGTCTGGTGTGACGTAGATTTCAGAAAAACATTTCTTTATCGTTCCAATGTTTCGATCTTTAGAGAATATCTTCAGAGTCTGGGATTTATAAACATTGTTTACATTTTATAAATACATGTAAGATGTAGAAAAAAGTGTTAAAGGGTGGGTTAAATTTAAACAATGTTTGTAAATCCCAGTCCTGAAGATGATCTCAATAAAGGTCGAAACGTTGGCACGATAAAGAAAATGTTTTTCTGAAACCTACATCACACCAGACCGCATGTCATGATTTCCGAATAATCATAAAAATTTACGTTCATCTTTTTGGATTTTTTAGAAAATACCACTATTGTTTTACAAATCTGAGGCTATTTTGTCGATTTGACACAGTAAAACAAACACCTTGAAACCCCCATAAAAAAAAAAAACATTTGTCATTTTAAAAACCAATAAAGCATCAAAGCAATGTTATTATAATACCCGGCATGGATCAACAGGCGTAGATGGAATGCAGGGGCTGGTCGTATAAAAAAAAATCCCCGGTCGGTTTTATTAACTCAATTAATCTCCGCTCTTTATCCCATCTGGATTAGCGAGGAAAAAATAGGATGTCGATTATAAAAAAAAAGTAGAGATTCACAAAGGGTGGTTATCCAATCGGATGAAACGGACTGTTTGCATTTTAAAAAGTAGGGGGCTTTTTTCCACCGGCGTAGGTACTTAAGCGCCGTTTAACTCCCACACTTCATCACCGCTAAACTCCCTCTCCTGTAAAACCACTTTTTTTTTCATTTACGACTTCCAAAAGGGTAATTTCATTTCCTTCTCTTTTGACATTTTAACAAGGAGTTTTTAATTACGAGCATGATATACGTTATTCAGTACGAAAACGGCAAAGCATTTCTTACCCTGGCACAATTTCGAAAAGAAACACAATGTAAAAGCGTAATTTTCTAAAAAGGTAAAAAACCCTCAGGGAAATAGAGTTAATTAACGTATATAAATTCGAATATGTTACGTTTAAACACTTTGATATTTGTGAAGCCTTGTTGGTTTGGTTAGAAAGTTACTTCGAGGGGATTTTCTCGTTTTCTCGGTCAAAATTTTCCAACAAATTTTAATTATCAAATTAATTTGTTATAGCACTGACCAATTTATTACGTTGTTTCAGTTCAATTTATCTATTTGTGTTACATTTCGAAGGAATTGATCTTTTTTAATATAATCTCTCCACAAACAAAAAAATAAACGGACCATGTGATTTTTGCACACAAAAAAATGGCCAAATTTGGAAATGCATATTTTCTCAGCCTTTCAAGTCACAGATCTGCGGTAGGTGTAATTTTTTTAGAAAATATTACGCTGAACAAGACGGGTTTTTAAATGTTTTCCTAGCTTCAGGCATTCATCAAATTTAAAAATTCGGGACCATGTTAATTTTTGCTCTTTTTAAAAAAACTTCAAATTTCCACCTTTCATTTTGCTCATTTTCTCAACACTTTTCGAATTATTCGCGATTTTTAGGCAAAAACGTGGTTTTTTACATGGTCATGGAAAAATCACTCTCGATCAAGCATACATTTTGAACCAATACATACATTTTCGCAAATTTTACGCTGTACTTCTTTCGTTCCGAGGACTTTTTCAAAAATAGTAAACAGGAAAGCGTCGATTGTTAGTTTTTCTTACTTTGACCTTTTGGGATGCGAAATGTTTCTGCTGTCGATCACCGCTTTTTTACCTCGTCAGGGAAAATTCAACTTTTCCTTCCCATTTCACAGGTGTTGTGCTGGTTTGGCTTCGAATAACGTATCGAAACATTAGTTTTATGTATGGTAGAATTGGGAGAGAGGGTGATCGCTTTTCGAGTTATTCGCGATTTTTTGCAAAAACGTGATTTTGTAGCACTCATGGAAAAACCATTCAATTTCTCTAAAATTTTCAAGAATGCATGAATTTCGAATCGTCATTTTTTCGCGAATTTTACGCTCTGCAGCCCTCATTCCGAGGAATTTTTCAAAAAAGTGAACAGGGAAGCGACAATTCTTACTTTGACCTTTCGGGATGCGAAATGCTTCTGCTGTCGATCACCGTCATTTCCCGCACAGGGACATCTTCCCTTTGGGCTCAGGCAAAGTCCGACCATCAACCCTGGTGCCTCGGGGTAATCAATGATGGAGGGAATATCCCTATTACCTTCCTTATCCTTCCTACCCTTTTCCTTTTCCCTCCCTCTCCTGCTTTGGCAGGGGATTCCTGGGTTACTTAACCCGCACCCCTCAGGCAACGGGCGCATCAGTAGGGAGTTCGTATGACCCGGGTGGACGATCAGTCCCACCTTAAAAATAATACTGAACCACGGGAGTGAAGTATCCAAGCGGCTCCACTAATTGAGGTTGGACTCGTCGTGGTTTGTAAACAAATTGTACTTTAGCTGGAGGGTACCGGCCAACCGGAGCTGGAGATGGTGCCTTCTCTATCTCTCCGGAGGTGGTGAAAGACATGGCTAAAAGGCTGTCCTGGAAACCACAAAACTGTCTTTTTCAAGGCACATGTATGGATCAACCATTTTCAGGGCACTTCTGAACTTGGTTAGCATTGCAGCACCTAGCTAGCCAAAGGTTAAGTCCATCCAAGTAAAATCTTCCTGGTGTTCTTGCGAGAACACTAGGCGTCTGAGAATTCCTCTTGGGGATAAGTCCGGACGTTGAAGATCCGCATGGGTCTCAACACCCATGAGTAAAGAAGGGAATATCTGATCAAGAACCACAATCGGAAGGTTCGGATTGCCTAGAGCATATAGCCATCGAGGAACTATGACTACGCTGACGGCGTCCCTCGAATGCGTGAGGAATGGTGGACAGGGGCGGATCCTTGTCGGTGGTCGTCTGGGCAGCCTTTACCTCACAGTCTACTGGAGGGGGTGGTTAGAGATACCACTAAAATCGAAACCGGTGCCGGAGGGCACCCGGAGGTTTCGACGCTAGCCGAGCCCATACACCCAGGGAGATAAAGTTGTCGAGTGCTTGGAGATTGGAAAGGAGACTTGACCGATGCATTTTGACCACTTTTGGGTATCCCTTTTCGCGTGGCACAATGTTAACCTACCCACTCGTAAGGGGCATGCGGGAGAAGTAAGCATGTCTTTCGACTAGTCTGTGGATTTGCGGGCTTCTACACCGAGCCTGACCGAAAAAGCAGATTTTGCGTGCGCGAAAGTGAGTCGCTAACTTGAGCTCGCTAAAGAACCTCAATGTTAAATGACATTGCGACCACAGTGGGAAACATGATCAAGAACCACATCTTAAATTTAACTTTTACCAATTTTGCCCAACACATTTTCTGCCTCTTTGGCTATCTCGATTTTATTATGTTAAGAAGTATTTTTTTTAATATACTAAGGAAAAATTGTTGTTTTTTGAGTAGAACGGCAGTGAAAGATAGTCGTCACGATGTGTTTGGCATTAATGTGCTTAGAGTTTGCAAGGCGTCGGAGGTCTAAAGTGCCGATTTAATTGAAAGGGTTGAGAACGTTGAGAGGCCGTGAGGAAGACGTTAGTTCAAGATAAACTGTATCACTCCATAAAACTACCCCCTGTTCGCCCTCTATTGAAATTGATAAATTAAATTTTCCCCAGGCGTCGTTTTAGGATAAAACCCCGAAGGTCTCCGGGTTGTTTAAAGCTTTAAAGGCGTTTCTCCTCTCTTTAACTGCAATATCAAGTTTATCTTTTCCGCGAGACAAGCGGCGTGTAGGGCCCCAAGTCGGCGATAAATCTGGTGCAGGGAGGGAGCCGCCCCGACAACGCACCCGGGGAGATACTAAAGAATATTAACTGCAATGCTAATTTAGTTTATAGTTCATTAGGCGGCATCAAAGAAGGTGGAAAGGGTGCCGGGTATCGGGTTGCAGGTTTATAAACCGTCTAAGACGCCGGGGTGGGAGACCCTTAGCTGGCGGTTGCGGGTAATGAGCACCACCCACTAATTGGTCCCTCCGACCGCAAATTACAGCCCGCGAAGCAAATTTCCATAAGGGTATACGAACGGCCCCAAAACGCGCCCTATCAGCAAAAAATCGTTTTCATTAGACAAAAACTGAAAATAACACCCCTCTTAAACACAATTGACGATTCGTCGGAGGCAAGCGTACCTCCAGCCCCAACGTCACACCCCTTCTTGAAACGACAGTTACCAAATTAAATAAAACAACCAGATTAATGGCAGCAATATAAAGTAAATTAATTATATCCCTAAAAACAGAGTTAAATTGTAAGCCATAAATTATTTAAGTAGGTTTTCAAAACTTTATGTTGCCGTTTCACTAACAGTCAGATCATGATGGCATTTCCTCTTCTATTTCTACTCTCGGTATAATATATATCTGCAACTTCAGAGCAAAACTTCCATACGTCGAATTATGCCAAAATTAAATAACTACATATTCAGTAACTATTTAAGTCCCACAGAATGTGTATGGTTTCTTAAGTCGAAACCACTTTCTTTTTATACGCAATGTGCCTTTATTGACGCATAATGGAAATCCAATAAATTGGGATGTTTTGCCCCGAGCTGCAATTGTACAATGGTTGTTGTGAAATGCGAATGTAGACAGATAGGGATGTAGAAAGAAAGAGAGTGAGAGGAGTGCGGTGGGAGAATTAAAGAAATAAATGGAGATAGATTGAAAGGGAAAAATGCAGAGAAGAAAAAGATGGATATATTGAGAAATATATAGATAGAAAGAGAGATAGATAGATAGATAGACAGATAGATAGATAGATAGATAGAGAGAGAGAGAGAGAGATAAAGTCAGAGAGACAGAGAAAGAGAGAGAGAGAAATATATAAAGAAAAAGATTAATAGAAAATTGAATGGGAGGTAAATAGAGAGATAGAGAGGGAGATAAATAGGTAGATAGAAATAAATTGCTTAATAGATAGATAGCAAAAAAAAGAAAGAAAGAGAGAGAGACTGAGAGAGAGGAATATAGCTATATAGATAACGTTTTCTTATATTCGATCTCAACAGTTAATGAAGGTGGGATAATAGGTCATAACTCACCTGAGGATGGATTAAAATAAATCCAAAACGTTGTGGATAAAAACTGGTTGTGGTTTCTTTGAGATGACCTAGCATCCCACCTTCAAGAAAGAAAAATCATAAGGCTATATAGATAGACAGATTAACTGATTGATTACAAAAATAAAGAGATAAAAGTAGAGAAAAAGAGATAAATAGACAGGTAGATTGGAGATAAGAAGCTGTATAGATAGATAGAAATAGATTGATAGATATGTAAATAGAGAGAAAAATAAAAAATATAGAGATAGGGAAAAAGATAAATAGAGAAATGCATAGAGAGAAAGGAAGGTAAATCGATAAATAGATAGAGAAATATAAGAGACGCAGGTAGAGAAAAAGATAAATAGAAAGAGGAAAAAAAGAGAGATAGAGAGGGAGATAAAGAGGTAGATAGAATTCAAATAGAATTACCTTGCTTGATAGATAGGGAAAAAGACAAAGTAGGGAAAGTAAGAGATATAGAGAGGAAGATAATTATATAGATAGATAGAGATAGATGGTTAGAAATAAAAGAGACCAATGTAGAGAGAGGGAGAAAGAGAGAGAGAGAAAGAGAGAGAGAGAAAGAGAGAGAGAGAGACAGAGATAAATAGATAGGTCGATAGGAGATAAGAAGATATATATANTATATATATATATATATATAGAGAGAGAGAGAGAGAGAGAGAGAGAGAGAGAGATAGATAGAAATAGATTGATAAATATGTTAATAGAGAGAGAGAGAAATTAAGATATAGAGGTAAAGATAAAGATAAATAGAGGAATGCATAGAGAGAAAGGGAGGTAAATAGATACATAAATAGATAGAGAAAAATAAGAGACTTAGTTAGAGAAACAGATAAATAGATAAATGGAAAGATATAGAGAGAGGAAAAAAGAGAGGTAGAGAGGTAGATAAATAGGTAGATAGAATTCAAATAGAATCAACTTGCTTGATAGAGATTAGATAGAGAGAAAGAGAAAGAGAAAGATAATGAGAGAAAGAGAAAGAGAAAGATAATGAGAGAAAGATAATTGTATAGATAGATAGAGATAGATGGTTAGAAATAAAAGAGATCAAAGTAGAGGAAGGGAGAAAGAGAGAAAAATAGATAGAAAAATATGTAGATAAGTAGATACATAGAAATAGGTATATAGATAAAATGATTGAAGATAGATGAATGGATAGATAGATAGATAGAAAGATAGATAAATTAATTGAAAGTTAGATAGATATATAGATAAATTGATTGAAATATAGATGGATAGATAGATAAATTTATATGTATAGAGAGAGAGAGAGAGAGAGAGAGAGAGAGAGAGAGAGAGAGAGAGAGAGAGAGAGAGAGAGAGAGAGTGAGAGAAAGAGATACATTAAATACAAATTATTGACGTAATAGAAATACAGATAGCATCATTTAATAATTTATATACTAATGTTTATAACACTCTATTAAAAACTAACCAAAACATATTCCTTTTTGTATATAATTAATAATAAAATTCTGAAACTAGTTCTAATTTCATGTTCATCTTCTTCCATTTATATATTCAATAAACTTGTTTTATTAAATCAAACAAGGCAAATTATGTAAGATTTGATATACTGTGTATTGGGTAAACTGCGCCCTTAGAGAACTATTGTATACTCCTTTACAATAATATAATGCCTTATAAATACTACTGTCTTATTTTAATGTCGCTTAAATTTTATATTAATAGATGGTGAGGTAAATTATCCAATTAGGAAGAAATCATTCAAAGCAAGTTAACTAAGTAAAAAAGAATATACTTCGAAATAAAAAACGAAGTCCAACAAGGAGGACCCTCATAATCTTCAACTGCATTAGGTTTTCATGAAATTTAAAATGTAGACAAAGAATTGAATTTTCCACAACCCAAGAGATGGAAAATACGATAAAAGATCAATATGATGTAGACAGAAAATAAGCAAGGAAAAACCAAACTCATGATAAATTGCAGAAGAGCAGTCATAAGACGGAATGGAAGAAAATTAATCTGGAATATGATGAGGTAATAAGGCATATGGTAAAAAAGAAGTAGACAGGAATAATAATTTGCTCATCAGGCATAGAGATGAGTATAAAAATCAGCAGGAAGGAAACAAGGAAAATACTAAATACATTCACTTGTAATGCGTCAGCTCATAAAAAAAAAGTATCTTGAGCAATTTACTTTCTTTATTTTTTTAAGTTTATTTTCTTTCTCATGGATTCAAAACCTAACCGAATATGAATTTATTCTCGGTTCTAGGGCGGCCAAGGTAGTTCGTACAGTTCAACAGCGTTCGGTGAAGAAAAAATAAATGGTCGTGAATCAAAAGTGATTTAAAAAGTTTGCATCTCGAATGAGAAATCATGATTGAAGATGATCCAAGGTCTTGTAAACCTTCTGTCTTGAATGTGGATGAATTGAAGGAAATTATGGAACATGATTTTGCATTACTTTTACTGTACATAGAAATGACGTTTTTTGACCAGATAGGACAAAAATTTATTACGGCTGTACTGTCCGAAAGGACCAGGTCTTGTTGGCGCGAAAACCGAATGCTCACCAACAAAAGGTGATGCTTTATGTTTGGTGGATTGCTTTCTTAGAATTTTCGAACTACTTTTAAGCATTATTCACGGTTGGACATAAAGTTATTTAAGACTAACGAACTTTGTGCATTTAATAAATTCAGGTTTGCATGTAGAAGTTGGCTCTATGTTGGAGGTTCGTTCAAAAGACGTAATTTGGCAACGAATTTATTCGTATTATGATTTGATATAAAATTTCTTTAATTCTCCATCATTCCATGGGCAATATTTTTTTAATTTAAGCCACACCGTCCTGTTTAGCAGTCAGTGAATCCGCCGGTTTGTAGATGGTATTGGACGATTTTGCAACCCGGTGCCGGTCTGCTTCTGAAACGGCGGCCGGACAATGGTCTGAACACTATTTGTCGACATAGTTGTCCCCTTAATGGCCGAGATAAATCAGAGATATGACGGCGGCAGCCGGACATCGGCCCAATCGGGGGATCCGTAGAAGTGGGAACCTCGAGGGGATGGCCCTCTCCCGCATCGCGTCTTCTATAAACTCATCGCACCCCCGATTACTAGCATAACACGCTTTAATCACGGATTCCCTTCCCACTATCAATTCAAACTACCCTTACAATAGTTGTAAACTGTAAATCATTAAACAATTTTTATTAAATAAAACACTGGCAGGCAAAAAATTCCAACCAATCAAATTTTTTATCATTTTCTCGATAAAAGAAAATTCTCCCCTTAATTTGTCTCATTGTTTTTACCAATAAATATTTGTTTATGCTATTTTTTAAATTAGTGGTAAACACGCTTAATCCTTAATCCAAAACAAGGATAAAGGATTTTTCAATGTTTACTTTTTACGGAATTTAAAATTTGTTCAGTCTCATTGGAATTCTGAAGCAATGAACTGTTTAGTTTTCATCTTTGTTTTCTTAATTTCAATTTTTAAACTTAAAAATGCCACTTAGTGCTGAGGATGTTGCGCGTGGTGTGGCGCTTATTGATGATGGAAGTTCCGTCAGGTATGCTATTGCCATCGGAGCTCACTGCGAAACTCTGCGAGACGCAGTTAGACGTTTTCCAACCAGCAAAATCGAAATGGCTATTCTCTATCTCAAGGAAGGGAATTAGGAGACTGATAGGTATTCTGATGGGCCACTGCCCACTGAGAAGACACCTCTCCGTAATGGGTATTCTACCAGATCCCTTTTGCCGTTTTTACGAAATAAAAGAAGAAACGGCAGGGCACTACCTCGCACAGTGGTATAGGTATGCTAGGTCCACATTTGAAATCTTTGAAGGAGCGGACATCACCAAATCACTCCCTGAGATAAAATGGTCCAAAATCTTGGGGTTTGAGAACAGGTCCAAAAGATTTATGCAGGACACGTGAGCCGACCAAGTCCCGAACCTTTCAGGGATCGTCGCCCACCCTTCATACTATACATATATATATATATATATATATATATATACGTTTTCCAGAAACTGGATCTTACCGTAGAAGGCACTGTTCTGGACGCCGTAGGGTAACAGAAACACAGGGCACAGGGTAACCGTTGTTTGACTCCTAGAATTTTTCCATACCAGCGCCTTACTGTAGTTCAAGCGATTCATCACCTCAAGGAAGTTCAAGGTATCCAAATTTCTGAACGCACTGCTTGCAGAAGATTAAGTCAGTATGGACTGATGGCTTTTCGCCCCGTAAGAGGACCAGAATTGACCAGAATAAACAGAGTTGAACGGCTCCCATTTGCTGGAGGACACAGCCATTGGTCTTTAGACTTTTGGTTTGCTGTGCTGTTTACAGATGAGGGTAGATTTGCTCGACCATCTCCAGCCTGGCGTGAAAGAGTGCGGAAAAGGCGAAATGAACGGTACGAATCTTGTAATTTTTCACCAGAGCTATGAGTGATGGTGTCAATGGAGAGTCGCACAGGGTTGGTTGTAGTTCCTGGAGGCTCTTTGACCGCCGCTCGCTATGTGGTTGAAATTTTGAAATATCATGCGTTGCCTATCCTCGATGAAATCAGCGACAATCCTATTTTAATGCACAACAAGAGGCCACATGTCGCGCGCATAGTACAACCTTCAACAGCATAACATCAGGGTCTTAGCCTAGCCCGTTCTCCAGAATTGAACCATCGAACATTCACCGGATAACCTCAAAAGACGAATAAGAGGACGTCCATCACTTCCACACTCTACGATCTTGTAAGGACTCTTCGTGAAGAATGGGCTAACCTCCAGGCTAACCATTTTGAAATGCCTCGATAACGTAAGCCGGCGATACAAGAAGAGGACGATGAATGACTCTTGCCAGTGTTACATATAACGAGTAAATACTATAACACAATACTAAGTGTGTTTTTTTGCCCAAACCCACTAGTTTTGCTCAGACGCGTTTGCCCAAACCCATTGAATTTTCTAGTGATTTGCCCAAAACCAAACCGCCGCTGCCATAGAATGAAAAGGGTGACTGTTGCCTATGCTCGATTAAATCAGCGACAATCCGATTCCAATGCACGATAATGTCCGTCCTCATTTCGGTCGCATAGTACAAATACACCTTCAATAGCATGCATCAATGGTCTTATTCCGGCCAGCCCGTTCTCCAGACTTGAACCCCATCGACCATTTATGGGATAACCTCAAAAGACGTACAAGAGCACGTCCATCGCTTCCTGATACACTCCACGATCTTGAAAGGAATCTTAGTGAAGAATGAGCTCCTTCAAGACAACCTCCAGCATTTCCAGATTGGAAGAAAGTATACCGTGGATTCTTCGAGATGGAATTAAGACAAGAGGAGGAAATACGCGATATTGAAATGTTAATTAAAAATTAATTAATCTTTTTATGTAAGGTTTTGGTTGCAATGAAAAAGTTAGTGCCATGAGCGGGATTTGAACGCTAAGTGCGTTTTTTTGCCCAAACCCACTAGTTTTGCTCAGAAGCGTTTGCCCAAACCCATTGAATTTGGGTACAATACCTCAAGGGGTAGAGCAGCGGCGTATTTAGCCGAAGGTCGTAGGGTCGAATCCCGCACCAAAACCATACATAAAAAGATTTTTTATAGTTTCAACAATTTTTTGAAAACGTTTTGATTAAAATATTTTTGACAATCAACAAAGTCTTTATTTCAATACGTAATTAATTTTGTATTTCAAACTTCAACTAATTAGCCCTGATTCCAGGTGGAAAACACGTTTTCGTCAGAAATGAACTTGGTAAAACTTACTACATGGATAATTATGCTTGTTTGTTGTGTTTGTATGTTGTTTTTTATTATCTCAAAAAAAAATTAATACCCTTACAGTCATTCATTGACTACCAGTATCAACAACTTAATTTACTCAGAACCAACATGTGCAAGAAAGTGCCACACTCAAAAAGGGGTAGTTTTTTAGGGATAGTACAGCCGGATTTTTAAAGTTTTGTGTTTTCAGTTGAATTTTGGAGAAACGAAAGACAATAGTGATGGATCATGTCAGCCAACAATTGTAGTGGTGTGTGCTTAATACATAATTTAAACAAAAAAGAAGTAAACTTCGTTGTCGCTCCTGTAAAATTTTGTTTTGTTGATTTGTGTTATTGCATGCCACCCTGGACCTCTGTGGAATCTCAGGGTCAACCTACCATCTACTCTCATCCTGATACTAAAATCATACCTTCATCAGAATAATATTGTTTTTTCAAAATTTTTAACAATTAATTCACTACTTTCGTGGTCCGCATGACCAATTAATACATGACAATTAATTAAGGTTTTTAGTTGAGATGAAAAAAAGTTAATGGCACGAGAGGGATTCGAACCCACGACCTTCGGCTAAATACGCCGCTGCTCTACCTCAAGTACCGAATACCTCAAGCCGAAGGTCGTTGATTCGAATCCCGCTCGTGACACTAACTTTTTCATTTCAACCAAAACCTTACATAAAAAGATTAATTAATTGAAAGAAGTAATTTGGTCAATAGAGCACTAAACATAATGGATTTAATTAATTAAATATTTTATTAAAACAAATGTTATCTTCTTTTTTGTCCTTGTTCATTTTCCTTAACGATTTACATTTTTTAATTTTTTTAGACAAAGATTCAATTATTGAACGTTAAAATACGTGAAACATTGATTAATATATAAAAGTATATACAAATAAAGTTATATTACTAACGGGAGGCAATTTTTGCCTGTCAGTGTATAAGAATCGTGAAGAAATTTGTATTTTTTAGAACTCTAAGACCAGCCAGGCCTGGTGATAGCAAAAAATTATAAAGAAAAACAAAACAAGTCTAAAAAATACACTAAAATTGGAGGTATTCAATATTAATATTACAACATAACGAAAATTGTATAAATTGATAAATCTAGTAGTGAACCCAGAGAGGAAACAATACTGCAGTAATAATTATTTAAAATAACATTCAAGTGTGGGTTATGTCAGTGATATTTTGAATATAGCAAACAGGACCTCTAACATTTTCTAACTACACATTTGCAAATTGGTCGAAAGTGTTTTGGGCGAAATATGGGCAAAATTTGGTGAACGCGCCGAGGGCGGTAAATTCCCGTTCGTTTCCCGTTCTTTGTCGCGGATCAATCAGCAATTGCAGGCAGGTTTTCCTTTTGAACTTGTTGTCCGACGGGAACAAAAGGAATACAGGCTATTCAATTAATACAATACAAGTTCCAATTCAATTTTCATATTCGTAGAAAGGTGGGACCCGACTCCCTTTGTACAAAAGCCGGCGTCACGTGAATAGAAAAGGTCCAGTGTATATCCATTTATTTGTTCCACTTGAATTTGATTGTATCTCTATGGAAAAAAAATTCAAATCAAAAGTATATGTGTGTTACACGAATTTTTCATTTCAACCTCAATAATTATAAAAATTACAAATAAATTTAAATACCCACTTTGGTTAAGAAGTAGTAGTATGTATAAAGTGGGGAGTTTATGGGCCGAACAACAGCTAGGGTCATCGCCGGCCCTCCGTGTGAATTCCTTCTCTTTCCTGTCTTTCTCGCGTATTTTGTATTGAACTGCAGCCATTTGAGCATCTCGATCTGGTTACTGACTCTCTGCTTTTACTTGTATATTACGTCGTTATTTTAAAATGCTAGCCGATTGCCAGTACCTCAGGTTGCCAATTTAAGAATAGATACACAACATACAATAAATAACATTTATATCGCCACAAACATAGAAGTCTGGTCACATTCACTCCCCCAGAGTACTTGATATTCCTAGGGGCGGGGTAAATAATCCCTTCCTTTCACGCTAATAAATTACATTCATCCTAATATATTAACATAAACACGATACAAACACTATCCCTGCCGGGCAAGAGGTTAAACTGCGTACAATACCCCTCCTGTCACTGGTGGCCTTCCGTAACACCCCATCCCATAACTAACTTCATTACCTAACCTTCCATTCCTATAACAACTCCTTCCCCAACACTTACCTCCTCCCTGTTCCTTCTCCCGGCGACCCAGGCTTTAAGGAGGGGGAGGTGTGCGGGTTCACCTTTAGTGGCAGCCCCTCTAATCGGCTAGGGCCAGGGTAGGTAGCTTCCCCCTAGCCTTAAACCAACAAGCTCCAAGAAATACAATAAAAAACACGGTATATACGGAAGGCGAAATGCCGGTGACGTTGGGGACACAAGCCACCCTCGGCGTTATTCCCTTTGGCCCGTTAGAGTTGGTGAAGAGAGCAGCGCCACCCAAAGTATGGATACTGCTAGAAACGGAAAAGGTAACACGGAATTAGTGAGGATACTGCAACCATTTGAGCCAGAGTCCAGAAAAAGGAAAATAATGAGAAAACAAAAGAGCGGAAGTGGTAATGAAGGCTAGATGCCAAAGAACACATGATACTGAATTATGGGAAAAAAGGACCAACTAAAGTAGTAAAAGGATTAATATTTTAGACCATATTATAGAGTTACCACTCGCCATTGCCACTGCCTTCCAACTGAAACTATATTGCCCTATTGTCTTCCTGGACATATCTCAGGCATTTGATAGGGAATGGCACCCTAGGCTACTGTGGAATCTCAAGGGCATCCTACCATCTACTCTCTTCCTGCCACTAAAATCATACCTTGATCATCATAATAAAAATAACAAATCTTTATTTGCAATAATGTACATATTACATATATATATTGGTACATCCCTGCCTGCTGTCAAAAGCAAAGCTTGTACTAGACAGCAGGAGTTTTTGAAGATCAAATATACAGAATATATCTTTACAAAATGAAAAACATAATACAGAATAAACTTATAGCATGAAAAAACCAACAAAAAAAAATTAAATCTTGATTAAATCTACTATTTTCGTAGTCCGCTTGACCAGTTAATATCTTTCAATTAATTAAGGCTTTTAGTTGATATAAAAAAAGAAAAATGGCAAAAAGGAGGGAAAATTCAAAAGGTGGGGTTGAGATGGGAAGTTAGTGTTCGAGGGGATCGGGGTCACGATAGCTCAAGTGGAAGGTAGAGCAGCGGCGTATCTAGCCGAAGATCGTGGGTTCGAATCCCGCTCGTGACACTGACTTTTTTATCTCAACCAAAACCCTTAATTAATTGAAAGAAATTAAATCCTGAATTTACAATATCTTAACAATTTAAACTTTTTGCCTTATTTGTAGTTTTTGAAATTTTGAATATTAATCCTCTCTTTAAAAAAACAAAAAAAAAACGAAGTACCATATTTAATAAAAAGTTATAATATTGAGTATTATAATAATATTGTTTTTTCATAATTTGTCAACAATGTTATTTTTTTAATTTTACATTAGTTTATGAATGATTTTTTAAAATGTTTTGATTACAATATTTCTTATAATCAATAACGTTTTTTAACATAAATTTTAAAAAAAGTAAACTTCATTTTCTCTCCGGGAAAATTTTGTTTTGTTGAGTTGTGTGATTGTATGGCACCCAGGACATCTGTGGAATCTCAAGGTCAACCTACAATCTACTACAATTAATTAAGGTTTTTAGTCGAGATGAAAAAAGTTAATGGCACGAGAGGGATTCGAACCCACGACCTTCGGCTTGAGACGCCGCTGCTCTACCACCTGAGCTATCGTGACCTCGATCCACTCGGACATCAACTCCCCATCTCAACCCCACCTTATGAGTTTTCCCTCCTTTTGCCATTTTTCAAACTAGGAACTACAATCTACTCTCATCCTGATACTAAAATCATACCTTCATCGGAATAACATTGTTTTTTCATAATTTTTTAACAGAGTTATGTGGTAAATTTTACATTTCTTTATAGAATTCATTATATTTAGTGGTCTATTGACCAAATTAATTCGTTCAATTTATTAATCTTTTTAGGTAAGGTTTTGGTTGAAATGAAAAAATTAATGCCACGAGCGGGATTCGAACCCACGACCTTCGGCTAAATGCGCCTCTGCTCTACATCAAGTACCGAATACCTCAAGTGGTAGAGCAGCGGCGTATTTAGCCGAAGGTCGTAGGTTCGAATCCCGCACCAAAACCTCACATAAAAAGATTTTTTATAGATTCAACAATTTTTTGAAAATGTTTAGATTACAATATTTTTTATAATCAATAAAGTCTTTATTTCAATTTTGTATTTTAAATAACTAATTAGCCCTACAGGTAGAAAACATGTTTTCGTCAAAAATAAACTTAGGAAAACACTAAATGGATAATTATGTGTGTTTGTTGGATTTGTATGTTGTTTTTACTATCTCAAAAAAATATTTTATAGTTATGGTGGTTGTACAGTTGGATTTGTAAAGTTTTGAGTTTTCGCTTAAGTCTTGGAGAAACAAAAGACAATATTGATGGATGACAATAATCGTAGTGGTGTGTGCTTAATACATAAATTTAAAAAAAAAGTAACCTTCATCTTTCTCTCCAGTAAATTTTTTTTTGTTGAGTCACGGGTGTGCTATGCGAAAAAGGAATTTCTAAAAAAAAACATAGGCCCAATATTGTTTTGTGGCCTAAATAAGAGCCACACAAATAAAAAAAATGGATTTTTTTGGTCACTAGATATACTGAGAACGTATACCAGCAAGAAAGACTGCTCGCAAAAAACAACCCAATATGAGGTTTATTTTTAAAGGACATCTAGAAAATATTACTTAAAAATGAAATGGGCACTCTCAACACGACACGCAAGAATGGCACAATTACACGGAAGACAAACACTTTGAGCCCTGAAGATGATCTCAATAAAGATCGAAACGTTGGCACGTTAGAGAAAATGTTTTTCTGAAATCTACATCACACAAGACCGCATCTCATGATTTCTGAATAATTAATAATAAAACTTTTGACATATGGCCAATGTGTGACATATGCTGTACAAGGCCTTGCAATAGGTAAAAGGCTATCGTATTATAGAAAGCCATGCCAGGATGACAAAGACCTCGATACCACACACCTGAAAATAATTCTGTACATTATTTTTTTTTTTAAATCTTCAAGGAAGACCATTAGGCAAAGACACAAAAGCTACATGGTAGTTCGGCCGTTTCAGGTCTACCTAGTCTCTCAGACTCAACTCAATTCATTGGTGATTTGGAGGTTATTGTATCAATCCTGTCCCTTTTTTAGATGGTAGAAAGTGAAAGGGAAAAGTGGGCATTAATGATAGTCTTAACAAATAAATACAGCAATTAGGCAATATTGCATGCTAACTCTTTTTATATTATTCGGAGTTAATTAATGTTTTTAGTTGAGATAAAAACAATCAGTGCCACGAGCGGGATTCGAACACACGACCTTAGGCTTGATACGCCGCTGCTCTACCACTTGAGACTTCGATCCAATCGGACACTAACTTCCCATCTCAACCCCCACCTTTTGAATTTTCCCTCCTTTTTGCCAATTTTCAAAATTGAAAAGGTGGGGTTGAGATGGGAAGATAGTGTCCGAGTGGATCGACGTCACGATAGCTCAAGTGGTAGAGTAGCGGGGTATCAAGCCAAAGGTCGTGGGTTCGAATCCCGCTCGTGACACCGACTGTTTTATCTCAACTAAAAACATTAATTAATTGTATGATATTTATTGGTCAAGCGGATCACGAAAAATAGTGAATTTAATTATTCGGAGTATTCGGACCTCAATTGAAATAAATACTGACAGTTTACACCTAAAGAATTATACAGTGGATTTTAATGTGTATTGCGGGTGTGCGACATGGCTACGCCGTGTTCCGTTTTATCAGAACGGTATTCACCCGATCGTCCAAAATTTGGCCCAAGGGCTGCAAAAGGGTAATTTGCGCTATCTCTGAGATCGGAAAGGAACCCATTCCGCGCAACCCTTTTCCATATCGATTCTTCCCCTTTTAAAACGGGGTAGTTTTTAAGCGTACCCCCAGAGAGGGTGAAAGGGCGGGAGCATGCCTTCACCCCCTGGTTTACAACCACGTCAGAAAAGGGGCATTTGCTCTTTTTCAGGATTTGTACTCTGATCGCATATTTCTACAATGAAAAAATGAAAAAAATGTTCGAAGTTAAGATGTCTCACGTCCTTTAGGGAAAATTTACAAATGTTTCATAAAAAATTAAAAACTATAAAAATCTTAATAAAACACTAAACCTCTCTAAAATAAAATTAAATGTATCGGACGGAGAAATTTTTATCTCTAAAACAATGATGGAAAATAAAACGATGCATCCCACCTTGCAAAAAAATGACAATTCTCAACAATACAATAAAACTACTTCACGACGTACAAAAAAGAGAAAAAATGAACATAGTCAAAACATAGGAAAAATACGAACACATTTGACTAAAAAATAAAATAAACGTACAAATTAGCAACTGTACAAAACACTTAAATTAAATAGAAAAAAAGACCGTCCAGAAAAATAAAACCTAGAATTCACCAAAGTCACAGAAAAAAATAAAACATCAACACACGCCCACGTCCTTATAAAAGAGACTGGAACAACCAGAATCACAGACACTCTGAAAATGACGAGAACTTCTGACATCGAACACTGCGAGGAAAGGCGATTCTGAAGAGATTCAAGAAAAGTAAAAAACGGGTGGTACTTTTAAAAATGATCAAGATTGGATAGATGTGTTTGGAGATGGATTAGATTAGATATGGTTAAGGTTGTTTTTGGATCCGTTAAAAATGGTCAGAAAGGATTAGATGAAGTTAGGGATGGTACAGTATACCTTTTATAATTCATAAGTGAAGTCACGATAGCTCAGGTGGTAGAGTAGCAAGCCGAAGTTCGTGGGTTCGAATCCCGCTCGTGACACTGACTTTTTTATCTCAACTAAAAACCTTAGTTAATTGAATGATATTAATTGGTCAAGCGGACCAAGAAAACTAGTGAAATAAAGGAAACAGTTAAACCATGGCCCTTGGATAAAATGAAAAAGAAAGATAGACCGAACAAGACTGAGGATATGCCACACCCGTTACACACATGGCCATCTGCTCGAGGATGGTCAACAGAGATGAGAGTGGCCAGTGACAGTGCGTCACTCATACTGGAAAAATTTTGATGCTTAGCAGTGACTACCAAAGAATTTATTTGAATATTTGCAAGTAGTAAAAGTGTATTAATTTGTCTCTCTGAATATGATAATATCTTAATGAATGTATTTATTAGCGAGAATGTTGAATGAATGGGAACAGGCCAATCAACAGTATATATAAGTACGTTGACAGTCCATGATTTAAGTTTAGTCTTGCAGTATGATTGATAGGAGTGCGAGCATAATTATCATATCGGTTTTCCTACAAGCTCTCTATACGGAGCCAAGGAATTTCAACCAACCTTTCTGTACATTCCAGTCACGTACATGAGCCTTGGTCCAAAAGTAAAAGTCTGTTTCAAGTTCGGCCGATACTTATTCGACTGCGATCTTCCACTTATTGACTGCTATCGTGATTCCGGCCCAACAACGCGGCCAGTTTCTTTTAATCATGCTTATTTAACGCATTTTTATCGTCAGGGCGTCGGATCAGTATTTCGGTCCGGAGGTTTATATTTTTAACATTCCTAATATTTAAATAATAAGGAACAATTGAAATTGTTTAATTTAATTTTCGAAGGCCGGAAGAATGGAGATGTATGCTTCGAAAGTTTGACGAAGGACCTGAGTGCTTTTCTTTTCTTTTACATTGGCCTCATCCCTGATTTTTCTAACCGTTGCGGGCTTTTCCTATAACTTATGGGAACGTTTTTACTTTGTGCAATTTTTGTTCTATTGTCGAGGGTTTTTGGTTTTACCGAAATACATTAGCTTAAATTTTTATTCAGTTAATTAAGGTTTTTAGTTGAGATAAAAAAGTCAGTGTCACGAGCGGGATTCGAACCCACGACCTTGGGCTTGATAGGTCGCTACTATACCACTTGAGCTATCATGACGACCGTAGAGTAGCGGCCTATCAAGCCGAAGGTCGTGAGTTCGAATCCCGCTCGTGACACTGACTTTTTTTCTCAATTTAAAACCTTAATAAATTGAATAATATTAATTGGAAATATCTTCGATGAATCAATTTGGATGTGCAAGGATCTGAATTGACGTTTTTCTGTTACTCAACCATTTTTTTCCGAAAAAAAGGACCTCAAACACAATCTTTATACATTGAAACAATTATACATAAGTTACTTTAGAATTTTATGAAATGAAAATTTATTTGGCAAGCTGGAAAAGAAAACACAACTGGTCGGTGCCATAAATTTATTTATTTTATGTTGATTCGGGCTCATTTGTCCTTCCCGAACAAGGATGACCTCCCTAATATCAATACAAGAGACAAAATTACATTGCAAATTTTTTGGTCTATTTTCTGCTAGTTAAACAGGTTTATGAACTTTTTTTTTCTTTGCGACTGAAGGCTCATCTCCCTGATGACATGCGTATAAACCTGGTTTATTTGTGCTGTTTGTTTACCAAATTTTCCACAATTTCTAAAAGCTAATTATGCTAATTGGTTGTGTCAAATTGTTATGTTATGATGGCCAAGCAAACTATGTGTCAGACCACCAGTCACGACATGAAAATAAAGTTAAACAGAAGAAGGGTATCAAATAAAATAAAAATGAGCCGGCCTTTCCCCCTTGTTTAAGCAAAGGTGAGACGTTTTTAATTAGAGGGAGATTAAGGGCAATTAAGGCAACAGTTGGGGTGAGCCTGGAAGGGAAAAATACAGGAGATTAACATGTGTTTTCTGGGGTGAGCCTCGAAAAAAAAAGTTAATTCCGGTGGCAGTTTATATCCATTAAGGCACGAGCCCTCGCTTAAAAAAAGCTTTTAAAAAATGATAGCCTGCCACCTTGTAAAGGCCGTTGTTTTTCGCTTTTTCCACCTCGGCCAATTACCACCACAACTGCTCAGACCTCAGGGTCCAGATTTTTAATCCCTCATCTAATTTGCCTTAACACAAAACCCTCTTTTTTTGCACCCACCTGTTCCACCCCTGACTTTTATCCTTTTTTTCTCTGCCGTATTTTCCACCCCGGGTTAATTTTTCTCCTCGCCCCTTCCGCTTGATGAAAGGTAAACAGTTTTTATCGGGGGCAATTAACAGGGCAAATATTTTTTCCTCTCGGGTTTTATTTGTTTTTACTGTCTGATGTTTAATTGGACGTGAACGGCCTGCTCGTAAAGCCGCCCTCGCCCAAACAAAGTCCGGGCAAATATGTAAAATTGGGAATTATTTTAAACGATTAATCAAATTCCGCTGGCAGCCACATGAAACATGATCACTAATGACCACCAAAAAAATCATAGGTAAATCATGAGAACTAAAACAAAAAAAACAACAATATTTCTCTCATTAATCTAGTACACTGAAGATCATCAATAACAAATTAACCAACGCACTAGACACCTTGCAAATATTGAAAAATCTAAAAATTTTAAGGAAGTAGGGGCACTGCAGCTTTTTGGCCTTTTCATTTCAACCGTTCCAGCCTTCTTTTAAGAAGTAAAAGTTTATTGATGCAATTTTCCCCGGCCTTAAATAAACGCTTTCCCCTTTCTTTCTTACATACCATTTATTTATATACCATTCCCTTAGGGTGGAGGAGTACTTGATATTATTTATGACCCTTTACCCCCATCGGCCCTCTCACGCGTAACATTCACGCCAATAAATACATTCTCTCTCTATACCTGCTAGGGACGCAAAACCTCTTTCCTCTAATAAACTATTAACTACTGCCATGCTCAAGCACATTCTCAGATCGAGTGGCATTCCTACACGCTCTCTATAAGGAGCCATTGAATTAAGACATCGCCCAACTTTTCTCTACATAGATTTGACCTAAGGATGTCAAACCATGGCTTAATATGGGTGTCTTTATTAAATGAACCAATGACTTTATAAAAAAAAGTGGTTAATATTTTTATCTGGTTTCAAATTTTTACCTTTTTTTGGAAAAAAATTATACAGGGTACCTCAGGCGGGGGGTCGAACTTTAAAATTTTAAATAAAGCTACATACATCCCTACATATCATTTCCAAGGACTTTTTACGCTGAAAACAATGATCCAATAGTCAGAAAATGAAATTAGGGCAGTAAAAAACCGACAGCTGAATATTTTGCTTATGTTTGCAAAAATCCGAATTCTTCGCTCCGAAATGTTGGAAGGGTTTTAGGTTTTACAAAAAAATAAATACTCCGGACTTACAATTTTTAGCCGCATCGGTCCTCCTTGTCCAGGGACTCCGTAACAGATTACGACAGGCGTCGAACGTTCATTGCACAAATGTCGATTTGGGAGGCTGAAGAAAATGTTCCTCCATACATAAAAAATTATACAGGGTAGCTCAGGCGGAGTTGAACTTCAAAATTTAAAATAAAGCTACATTCACCCTGAAATATCATTTTAAAGGACTTTTTACGCTAAATACAATGGTACAATCGGTCAGAAAATGAAATTAGGGCAATAAGAAACCGACAACGTAATTTCGATGAGGAGCTGAATATTTTACTGTACGTTCGCAAAAATCGCAATTCCTCCCTCTCGAATGTTGGAAGGGTTTTAGGTTTTACAAAAAATACATACTCCGGACTTACAATTTTAAGCCGTATCGCTCTCTTCTTGTCCAGGGACTTCGTAACTGATTATGAAAGGCGTCGAACGTTCATTGCATAAATGTCGATTTGGGAGGCTGAAGAAAACGTTCTTCCAACACAAAAATTTATACAGGGTAGCTCAGGCGGGGTTGAACTTCAAAATTTGAAATAAAGCTACATACATCCTGAAATATCATTTTAAAGGACTTTTTACGCTGCAAACAATGGTACAATCGATTTTAAATTGGTCAGAAAATGAAATTAGGACAATAAGTAACCGACAGCGTAATTTCGACGAGGAGCTGAATATTATACTGCATGTTCGCGAAAATCCGAATTCCTCTCTCCGAAATGTTGGAAGGGTCTTAAGTTTTACAAAAATAAATACTCCGGACTTACAATTTTAAGCCGTACCACTTCCTTCTTGTCCAGGGACTTCAGGGCTCTGCTTATGACAGGCATCTAACGTTCATTGCACAAATGTCGATTTTGGAGGCTGAAGAAAATATTCCTCCATACATAAAAATGTATACAGGGTAGCTCAGGCGGAGTTGAATTTCTAAATTTTAAATAAAGCTACATACATCACGTATCATTTTAAAGGTATTTTTACGCTGAATACAATGGCCCAATCGGATTTTAAATCGAACAAAAGTCTGAGAAAAAAACAGTCATTATTTTGCTATTTATTTATCACATTGCATGTTCGAACTGCCTGCCTTGCGTAAACTAGCAAGGATTTGCTCATTTTAACCACTCTTCACCGGTGCTCTGAGCGATAGAGTCAGGGGAGATGGATTGACAAGCATTTTCTATCTTTTGCCGCATTTCAGCACTGACGTTGCTGCGTTATTATTGGCTTAGACACTGTTTTTTAAATGGCCTCATAAAAATATTCAAGCGGAATTAAATCGAGAGACCGAGGAGGTCAACAGATCGGGCCATCAAGTATCCTGGACTGAACTGCCTCACGTGCTCAAAGGATTTCGTGCGGGGCATCCATCAAGCTGGAGAATCATTCTAAGTCGATGCTGCAGAGAAACATCTAGTAGTGTTGGTAAAAAATGAAGGTACTGAGCACCATTTAAATTATTTTTATGGAAATAAAGCTCAATTAAATTATTTCCAATAAGGTCCAAACTAAACGTTGATACTGTGAACCATCTGATGAAGACTGATATGAAATTCTCGGATTTTCCTCTACCCCTTTTTGAAAATCCCAACCATTTAGTATGCCATTGGAAGTGAACATGGATTCATGATCCATAGGATGTATGGAAGATCGTTTTCTTCAACCTCCCAAATTGACATTTGTGCAAGGAATGACTTGTCACAATAAGAATCCCGAAGTCCGTGGACAATAAATTTAAAAACCGATTGCACCATTGTTTTCAGCGTAAAATATTCTTTCAAATGTTGTGTCGGAAGTACAGTCTCGTATTTGAAATTTTTAAATTGAACTGAGCTTGATGTACCTGTATTATTATTTTTTTTTTTTAACGTCCTTGGTTCAAGTAAAGAGATCATCTAAAAAGGACACCCTGTATACGCACATGTACGGAATTGATCTTATCAACTTCTTACTGTCCACTGGCAATTCCAGCTGTTTTTAATGTAATATAAATTGTTGGCAGGCTTTGAGAATCATCCACCCCGTGGGTTATTTTTTTGACAGTATCTTTGGTTCAAGAGAAATTCAGCCGGGCTCTCTAAAACGAACACCCTGTAGAGAACGAGTAGGAATTCCCATGCTAATAAATAAATTCAGTCTCAACATTATTATTTAATTATTCAGAAATCGTGAGATGCGGTCTGGTGTGATGTACATTTCAGAAAAACATTTTCTTTATCGTGCCAACGTTTCGATATTTATTGAGATCATCTTCAGTGCTCAAAGTGTTTGTCTTGGGCACTCTCAACACGACACGCAAGAATGGCACAATTACACAGAAGACAAACACTTTGAGCACTGAAGATGATCTCAATAAATATCGAAACGTTGGCACGATAAAGAAAATGTTTTTCTGAAATGTACATCACACCAGACCGCATCTCGCGATTTCTGAATAATTGTCGATTAACGGTCACTAATCACCAGACATTTTTATTTAATGTTGTAGAAATAATCTGGAGAATAGGAGTAGGCGTTGGTCTTCATACACAAAATAAAATGAATACAATAAGTGAAAGCACAGTAACAAAACTGATTTTTCTAAATAATACAATATTGTTCAAGATAATAAGTTTCTCATTTTCTTTTTCATTATTTTCATTTTCTTAGTCTCCACACAGGACGAAATATCTATAGAGTAAGACAGTAAAAAATCCCGGTTTCCTTTAAAAATCCTAGTGTCCCAGATACTTGCTTACGTGTCCAAGCTCAATTTTCATATCGGTTGGTATGCCTACACGCTCTCCATGTGGAACCAAGGAACGCACACCCCCCATTAGGTGGGACACATCGAGCGACCTTCCTCTACATGCCGGAGACATACGCTGGCTTTGAAATCTGTTTTGACCTCTATAAAAGATTTATTTCTACGACGTCTTTGGACTTACGGACAACTGTGACCTCCTGTAAAGATCTAAAGACCAATTGTCAAATCTTCTTACCAGGTCTACAAACCAAAGATTTCGACTTATCCTCACCCCACTGCCAAAGCCTTTTCTATCCTTTATATTCCGAAAACCGGCCACGTCGCTTTAGACAGAAGTTTTATGACAGCGTTGGCACGTCTATCTAGCATGTGTCCTCCGGGTGTAGTGCTAGCCATAGTGCCAGTGACCGGCATAATATTTGTTTAACTGGATTTTATACAAGGAATTACACTTTTCAATATAGTGGGAAACATCGAGCAACTTTTCTCTACACACCGGACTTATACGCGGCCCGAAAATGACTGTCGTTTGTCACTCCAGCATGGCCGATTCTTAATCGGGTGTGGATGACCCACCGTCTCAGATCCTACTACCGTCAATAGTCTTGATATGTGTGAGCTTCTCTGCCATTTTGGGCCACCGACGCCATTTTTTTTAAATTGCATTTTTATTGGATTTTTAATGTAAGGGGGCCGCCTCGTCCTTTCAATATTTTATCTGTTGTATTTGGTTATTTATTTTTTATTTCTCATATAAATTTTTTTTTATTTCTTATCATTTTTACATCTAGATATGGGATGAAATGTTTTACTTTTTCTATAGTATAAGGTTCATTAATTAAGGTTTTTAGTTGGGATAAAAAAGTCAGTGTCACGAGTGGGATTCGAACCCACGATCTTCGGCTAGATACGCCGCTGCTCCACCTTTTGAGGTATCGTGACTTCAATCTCAATGTATTTGGACACCAACCTTCCATCTCAACCCCACCTCTGAATTTTCCCTTCTATTTTCCCAGGAAGGTGCAATGCTAGAAAAAATTTTTGACTAAAAAAATGAATTTATACAACGCTAGAAAATTTTTTTGATAAAACATAAATGAATTTATACATTGCTAGAAAAATTTTTAGATTATAAAAATGAATATATGCAATGCTAGAATTTTTTTATTAAAAAAATGAATTTATATGCTAGAGAAAACATTTTTGATTAAAAAAAATGAATTTATACAATGCCAGAAAATGTTTTGATAAAATAAATGAATTTATACAATCCTGGAAAAAATTTTCGATTAAAAAAATGAATTTATACAATGCTACAAAAATTTTTTGATTAAAAAAATAAATTTATACAATGCTGGAAAAATTTTTGATAAAAAAAATAATTTTATCACCTTTTTGCCATTTTTCAATTACATGGAAAATTCAAAAGGTGGGGTTGAGGTGGAAAGTTGGTGTCCGAGTGGATCGAAGTCACGATAGCTCAAGCGGTAGAGCAGCGGTGTATCTAGCCGAAGATCGTGGGTAAAATAAAATGTAATAAGCAAAACGAAATATACTTTACTAAAGCTCTCCATGGCCATTTCATTTGACGCCGAGAATCAAATTCATTACACAAATACATTCAAATACATTTGAAAAATGGCAAAAAGGAAGGAAAATTCAAAAGGTGGGGGTTGAGATGGGAAGTTGGTGTCCGAGTGGATCGAGGTCGCGATATCTCAAGTGGTAGAGCAGCGGCGTATCTAGTCGAAGATCGTGGGTTCGAATCCCGCTCGTGACACTGACTTTTTTATCTCAAATAAAAACCTTAATTAATTGAAAGATATTAACTGGTCAAGCGGACCACGAAACTAGTGAATTTAATAAGTATAAATTTGTTAAATTATGGGCATAATTGCCTGTGGAATATTCTCTATGGCTTTCTGATGTCCATAAATTATTAAATTAGCCGCATTTATTTTTTTAATTTTATGGTCGTATTTCAGCATTAGTCAGAATTTGTAACGTCAGAGTTGTCACTAATACAGTTTAAATTTTTGAACATACAGAAAAATTAAATAGAGATGGTGAAAACGAGTCACCTTGTTTTACTCCATTTTTGTTTTGAAATATCTTTCTCTCTATTGCAATTTTTCTACTATTTATTAATAATAATTTAATATGAGTTAAATATGTTTTTAGTTGTATTTTTTCTAGCATTTGATAGCCATCTTTTGTTTATTATGATTAAAAATGACGCTTTTATAGTACATTGTAATTAAAAATGCGTCCTCATGAAAATTCTTGAAACTTTATGCTGGCGCTTTCTCCCGTGGGCCAGACAAAGCTCATCGGTGAAAGCGGCTCCGGCCCGAAACAGTTCGTCCTTTGTCAATAAACTTTTACATCTTCATAAATAACCACGGAAAGGCTAAAATCAATCGAAATTTTAAAAAAAATTAAAATTGTTTCCCGTTGAAATTTGGATTAGATGATTAGGTAATACAAACAAATGTCGTTGGAAATTGTAATATTTGCATTATTTATGTAAATAAGATTAAAAAAGGTGAAAATATAAACCAATTTTTAAAGCTGAATGAATATTACGAGTAATTTAAAAAATATATTTTTTTTTATTACTACTAAGTATATCTTACGAATAAATTTTTTAAATTTGTAGTACACTTCTTTTTCTATAAAAAATACTACAAAATAAATCAGTTTTCAATCAATACTTTGCAATTTATCAAGAGAAACTGTACTATAAAACAAAGCTATTCTTTACTTGTATATTTCAGACTGTAAATATTTACATAGAAACATTTACATAGAAATAATTAGCAACATATTCAAGTTTGTAAATGTATACTTAGCGAATACACAAAACTATGAAATAGAATAAATAAAGGACACGATAAACTGCCAAGTTTAAAGCACACAGAGAAGAATGCAATAATATTTTCATTTTTACATTTTAATACGGTTTATTTTTGGAGGATCACGTGACCTTTTTCTTTAAGATCAGCTTTAAAATGTAATAAATCTATTTTAATAGATTATTGCAAATTTGTCTCAAGTGAATGTATTAACAATGTATTGTGACTGGGAAAAAATGTCCCTGGTTTTAAATGATCTCTAGCGGAGGGGGTGAAAAGCACTTGAAAAATCTCACCAACGCGCATGAGAGAGAAAAATGCCGTTTTTACGAAACCGCCCCAGGCTGGATAATCTACGGTGAAGTTCGAAGCTGAATTTGTACATTCGGGAAGGTCAATAATGACAAATCGGAACGCTATGCTCGTCGGACGAACACGGAAAACGAGCCAGATCCCGAAACTAAGAGGATAATGTCTAATGGTCAAAGCTGGTCGGTTAATCCGCAGACAATCCAGCGACATGGCACCGCGACGAGTATTAGTTAACGAGGGCCATGTTAGTAAATTGATTCTAAAAATGGCCGCGCGGACACAAATTCGTAATAATCTGTGAAAATGAAGGCACGTTGAACAGATTGGTCGACTACAATGGATACAACGGGGATAAAAGAGTTTCCTTTTATTGAAGAGTTTTCCCCGATTACATCACCGTATTTGCTGTATTATTATATCAGTAGAACAATTTTGCACTTTAGTTAAAACCCTTCGTAAAACAATTTTGGAAGTGTGTGGTCACATGGACCACAAACATTACCTATTAGTTACACTCTCAACACGACACGCAATAATGGCACGTCTACACATAAAACAAGCAATTTGAGCACTGAAGATGATCTGAATAAAGATCGAAACGTTAGCACGAAAAAGAAAATTTTTTGTATAACTTACGTCACACCAGACCGCATCTCACGAACTCCAAATAATAATCTAGAAATAATTATTAATGAATAGAGTAAACATGAAAAAGTCTAAACAATGTTTGACAATTTCTCTCTCTCTCTCCTCTCTCTCTCTCTCTCTCTCTCTCTCTCTCTCTCTCTACCTACCTACCTACCTACCTACTTACCTGCCTATCTATCTATCCCTACTATACTATGTCTTTTTATTTATCTACCTATCTATCTACCTATCTTTTTATTATTGTAGTTATATTTTTAGCCATCTATCTGTCCGTCTATCTATCTATCATTCCATTTACAGCGTCTATCCATCTTTCTATCCACCTCTCTACCTATTTACCATATTTTCTATTTATCTGTTTGTCTCACTTACATTTGCCGCTATATTTTCCTGTATGTTTTCTCTCACTTTTTTTCAGTCGGTCTGTCTTATTCCGTCTATCTCTCTCTCTCACACTCTCTCTCTCTGTCTCTGTCTCTCTCTCTCTCTCTCTCTCTCTCTCTCTCTCTCTCTCTCTCTCTCTCTCTCTCTCTCTATCACCCCCTCTGTCACTCTCTGTCTGTCTCTGTCTGTCTCTCTCTCTCTCTCTCTCCTCTCTCTCCCCCTCTCTTTCTCTCTCTATTTATCTATCTATCAGTTTCTCTGAATCCATCTATCTCTTCTTATCTATCTATCTATCTATATTCATACCTGTAACTATAGCTTTATTACTATATATCTATCTCCATTTTATCGCTATCCCTATCTCTATCTACCTATCTAAATCATTTCTCTTTCTTTTTTGCTCTAGCTCCATTCTATCTCTATTTACATCTTTATCACTATGTACCTATCTAAATCTTCTCTCTCGCTCTCACTTTCTTTCTAGTTTAGTTGGTTTAGACCACAATTCATGCCTTCTGCACCTCCCTTAGGCAATCTCTGTGTGGTTTTATTTAAATGCTGATTCCATGTGAGCCGCTGGTCTACTGTAATCCTTAGATATTTGGCCTCCTTGGAAAATGGAATCAGAGTCCCATTTAGGCTTGGAGTTTTTAAGCTTCCTGTTGTCCTCTTTCTTGTGAATGGAATCATTATGGTTTTATGATAGATACCTCCTCTTTTCCACCATCAGTCGACCAGATTGAGGGCTCGTCGTATCCGATCCATCACGATGTTCGTATGGCAACGTTTTACTACTACGGCAAGGTCGTCAGCATAGCCTAGGCAGTAGAATTCTTCTTGTTCCAACATTTGTAGGAGCTCGTCTTACTTCATTCTATTTTCATATCTATTTCTATCACTCTTCCTAAGTAGAAGAAAGGTCCAAGAACCTAACTTTGCGTGGTTAAATAAAAAGTTGAATCAATCACTCTTTTAGGCCATCTCTCTGTCTCTTTCTCTCTACCTCCATGTTATATCTATCTCTTTGGTTTATTTATTTTATCCCTTTATTTATTTATATTTCTCTTTCTCTCTATCTCCATTCTATCTCTATCTCTAATTCTATCTACATTTCTATCACTCTTCCTAAGTGGAAGAAAGGTCCGAGAACCTAACTTTGCGTGGTTAAATAAAAAGTTTAATCCATCAATTTTATGCCGTCTCTCTGTCTCTTTCTCTCTACCTCCATTTTAACTCTATCTCTTTGTCTTATTTTTTATCCCTTCTTTTATCTTTGTCTCTAACTCTATCTCTATTTCTACTATGACGATAATTTCTACTGACGTTTAAAGATGTGGCAAGAATGTCAATAGTATAAACGTTTTGTTGTAAGATTTAACCATTTTTCTCGCTCGATCTTTATGACTGATCTGAAAAAAGTCAGTAGTAAATCCGTATTTCTTTCTGTTTTCCCATACACACAGGAAGTAAGGAGACTGAATCATTTCATTCATAATAACAAGAAGTTTAATTATTTAGCAATATTTTATAGCATCGATTGTAACGATATTATAAAGAGTGGTAGAAAAGGTAAAGAACAGTTTCAATCATAATGACAATCTTATCCCTCCTTTTGATAGTGACATTGACTTCGAAGAGAAAATGCTTATTATTTTGATATGCAGAGGGCAGCGAACGAAGACAAAATTTTGACTCATGAAATCACGTATATAGACTAAGAAGCAATAATTATTCAGGAATCTTGAGATGCGGTCTGGTGTGATGTAGGTTTCAGGAAAACATTTTCTTTATCGGGCCAACGTTTCGATCTTTATTGAGATCATCTTCAGGGCTCAAAGTGTTTGTATTCAGTGTAATTAATCCCCTCTCCCCCTCGGGTACTCTCAACACGGCACGCAAGAATGGCACAATTACACAGAAGACAAACACTTTGAGCCCTAAAGAAGATCTCAATAAAGATCGAAACGTTGGCAAGATAACGAAAATGTTTTTCTGAAACCTACATCACACCAGACCGCATCTCAAGATTCCTGAATAATTATCGATTAACGGTCACTAATCACCACACATTTCTAAGAAGCAAATTTAGAAAAGCATTTATATAGGGTTTTCAAACGTAGCCCACCATACTAAGTTCTCTTCTGTAACATTGATCAAATTTGGACTTGAATTATTTTTCATTAATTATTAGTTAATGAAAAAGTATTTTCTCTTGAGATTGCTTTGATCTCAAATTGTAATATTGTTTTTAAATTGTATGTTAACTAAAATATAAAAAACCCTACGTTAAAAATGTTTAAATTAAATTTAATTAATTAATCAATTAGAGAGATAGAGTGAGAGAGACCGAATTAATTAAATTTTGTTAAACAGTAATTTAAATTCTGTAATAATGCCATTACATTTTTCCTCTATTTGTCCTATTTGGATATTGACACAACAGTTTTTCCTGGGTAAAAACCCCAGTCATTGGTGGCATACATTCGTAAATTTCGGACAATGAAAAATTTCCTATTAAGCGGAATTGCATAATTATTCATAATAATAAAGAAAATATTTTAAAAATGCTGTGTTTATATCAATTCTTTGTTACTGAAAACCCAACACATGACATGACATAACGGTTAGATATAAAACCAGGAAGGGGATGTTTGCTGAATGAGTGTACACGCAATGACAAAACGACACCTGAGGGAAAACGGGGTGCAAACAACCCCCGGAGGTAATGTTCTAAGGGGCCGAAAAAAAATTCAATAGGTCCCCTTCCGCCGGCGGCTCATTAGCTTAGGACAACGGTCAGGCTAACGGATTCGATGAGCTTCAGTCGTGTAATTAATACTAGGCAGGACGGACCACTTCCGATGTTGGCCCAAGGCTTTTAATACTTTTCCTGTTTTAACTGGCCAATGTTTAACGAGGTGCATCCGGCTCGGGACGATAACCTTTGAACGTGACCTAATTTCGTACGGATTGGAGCGAGAATTCCAAAGTATTTCGAAGCACTTAATGGTATCTAATTTGTTTAGCTATACTTAAAATACAATAATATAATGTTAAGCCAAATTTCTAGATGATATCGGCCAATATATGAAAAGGGTCGACTTAGTTTGTCATAATGCATAAAGTAAATATCAGATCTGTCTCTTTCTTTCTCGCTCTCTCTCTCTCTCTCATTCAATCTCTTCTCTCTCTCACTCTCTCTCTCTCTCCCTCTAATCTATTTCTATCTATCTCTCTATGTATTTATCTACCTGCCTACCTATCTATTTTTCTTTCTATTGCTCTCAGTCTCTTGGTCTCCCTCTCACTCTATCTCTTTCTCTATTGCTAGAACTCTCTCTGTCTCTCACTGTCTCTTTCTATTGCTATCATTATCTCTCTCACTCTTTCTATCTCTCCATCTCTATCTCTATTTCTATCAGTATCAACCTATCTTACTCATCTATCTATCTCCCTCTGTCTGTCTGGCACTCTCTCTCTCTCTCTCTCTCTGTCTCTCTCTGTCTCTCTCTGACTCTCTCTCTCTGTGTCTCTCTCTATTTATCTCCATTCCATCTCATCCTCTATCTATATTCAATAATTTCGTGATCCGCTTGACCAATTAATATATTACAATTAATTAAGGTTTTTAGTTGAGATAAAAAAGACAATGGCACGAGCGGGATTCGAATTTTTTATCTCAACTAAAAACCTTAATTAATTGTAATATATTAATTGGTCAAGCGGCCCACGAAATTAGTGAATTTAATGATTTAATATGAAGTATACTTCACTAAAGCTCTCCGTGGCCATTTCATTTGTCGTCGAGAATCCAATCCGATTACACGACATTTGAAAAATGGCAAAAAGGAGGGAAAATTCAAAAGATGCGGTTAAGATGGGAAGTTGGTGTCCGAGTGGATCGAGGTCACGATAGCTCAAGTGGTAGAGCAGCGGCGTATCAAGCCGAAGATCGTAGGTTCGAATCCCGCTTGTGCCATTGACTTTTTTATCTCAACTAAAAACCTTAATTAATTGAAAGATATTAACTGGTCATGCGGACCACGAAACTAGTGAATTTAATAAGTATAAATTTATTAAATTATGGGCATAATTGCCTGTGGAATATTCTCTATGGCTTTCTGATGTCCATAAATTATTATCTTTATCACTATCTATATTTCTATTTCTATCACTATCAAACTATCTAACTCATCTATCTCTTCCCCCTCTTTCACTCCTTCTATCTGTCTCTCGCTCTGTTTCTATCTTTCCATCTTTATCTCTATTTCTATCATTATCAATCTATCTTACTCATCTATCTACTCCCTCTGTCTCTCTTTCTCTCTCTCTCTCTCTCTCACTCTCTCTCTCTCTCTCTCTCTATCTCCATTCCATCTCAACCTCTATCAATATCATTATCACTATCTATATTTCTATTTCTACCATTTTCAAACTATCTAGCTCATCTATCTCTCCCTCTCTTTCTCTCTCTCTTTCCTTTTCTCTATCTTGTTATCTATCTATCAGTTTCTCTATATCCATCTATCTCTTTTCCGGTTTTTCTCACTCTTTCTCTTTTTGCCTTTCTCTAACTTTCACTATTTGTTTCTCTCTCTTTCACTCTTTCTGTCTGACTCTCACTCTTTTTCTATCTTTCCATTTCCATCTCTGTCTCTATTTTTATCACTATCAACCTATCTAATTCATCTATCTCTCCCTCCCCATCTATATTTTTCTCTCTAGCTATCTATCAGTTTCTCTATATCCATCTATATTTTTTCCTCTGTTTTGGCTCGCTTGCTCTCTCTCTCTCTCTCTCTCTCTCTCTCTCTCTCTCTCTCTCTCTCTGCCTATCTCTCTTTCCTTTTTATTTATCTATATTTCTATCAATTTATATATCGATCTATCTGTCTTTCTATATTCTTCTTTTCCTATTTCTCTATCTATCTATCTGTCTGTCTATTTATCTATCTACCTATTTACCTTTTTGCTGTCTTTCTATCTATTTTTCTGTCTGTTTATTTGTATGACTATCACTCTCCCTTTTGCTCTCTCTCTCTCTCTTTTTTACTCTGTATCTCTATACCTATCTATCTTCTGTATACTTCTGGAAATTGAATCGCAGTTTATATCGTCTGTTCTAATCTTTTGAATCGAGTGTGGTCATTTCATGAAAGTTTATTGCCAATGTAAAGTCCCAAATGGCTGTGACCATTGCTTGCATGGAGAGGAACAAAGTTGTAGTGGATTAAAGGAGAATTCGTACGACGAACGTTGAAGTTTATTTACTGACATTTGGTTTCTCTGAATCTGATCCCCAATCATAATGTTCTTAAAATTAATATTTTAGTTATTATTTTTGGCAAGTAATTTACGTTCATTGTGGTATCCTGAAAATTGAAGATTTTTTCTCGCGTATGGCACTTTAAAAGAGTATTTCTCAATCTTGAATTGTACAATTTTATTTATTATTTCATAACAAAACTTTTAATCATGAACATATTCGAAAGGGTTAGAATAAAACGCCTATAAAAATTGTTTGAAAGCTTAGAGCGTTTACAGTTTATATCTGGACACAGGTGTGAAGGGAGTTTTGAAGAGTGTATCGTTTGGACGAGAAGCCACAAAGGGCTTTTTGAATTAGGAACGTCCCTCGTCTAGGACGAAAAGGGCAGATGGACAGATGGGTCAGGGGTCGGACAGGGAAAACCGGTTTCCTATCGGAAAGGGGTGGGTCCGAGACGCTATCGGGATCATCGCCCCTCTTTCAGATTAGAGACCGGCCCTCAGGTGCGTCGGGAAAAGGCCTGGGAAACGACAACAAACGGAACGACACTCGGGATCCGCGTTACCCGACCAAACAGTCGAAACGGCCGAAGAAAGACTGCTCGCCTCCGGTTGAATATTTTCAAGCCGATTTTCCCGTGGATGCCAAAAGGGAATGTGAAAACGTTAAAACACAAAGCGAGTCCTTGTCGAAAATATGCGCTCCTTCGGGATTCCAACCGCACAAATAAATCCTGCGATTTCAAAGAGCGCATAACTCTTTCGGAGGAGGCGGGAGATTGTTCCAGCCGGGGGTCGTTTTTCCAAAAATCAGAGACCGGATTCTGTGGAATCCAGATTTTCAAAGCCTCTTTTTAGTACACGTTTCTATTTAGTCGACGATATACACCGTTTTCTAATGAGAACCATCTGATAGAGTACAAAACAGATCTACGAACCATTGAGGTAGAAAACTTCCACCTTCAAAGTATAAATGTTTTTATTAAAGAAAAACCTTTTGTACAAACAGCGAGCAAGCTGACTTATAAAAATATGATAAAAGAAAATTAACTATATTCAGTATACTACATTGAAGAAGTAGTCTTGCCCTTCACTGTACATCAATTAGAGGAGCTCCCGACTTCCATTCAAATCAGACACTTAGAACTATATTTTACTTATGGAAATATAGTCATTCTCATTTCTAAATTCTCAAACCTACCGATCGCTTATCCTCCTCCAGATGCACCAGTCTATTTGACTATTTTTAAAACCTTTCAATTAATTAAGGTTTTTAGTTGAGATTAAAAAAGTCAGTGTCACGAGCGGGATTCGAACCCGGGACCTCCGGCTAAATACGCCGCTGTTCTACCACTTGAGCTATCGTGACTTCAATCCACTCGGACAACTTTCCATCCCAAACCCACCTTTGAATTTTCCCTCCTTGTTCCCCGGAAGGTGCAATGCTAGAAAAAATTTTTGACTAAAAAAATGAATTTATAAAACGCTAGACAATTTTTTTGATAAAAAATAAATGAATTCATACAATGATAGAAACAGTTTTTGATTAAAAAAATGAATTTATAAAATGCTAGAAATTTTTTTGATAAAAAATGAATTTACAGTGCTAAAAAAAAATTTTGATAAAAAAATGAATTTATACAATGCTAGAAAAATGTTTTGATTAAAAAAATTATACAATGCTAGAAAATTGTTAATCATTTATAGATTAGAAAATGAATTAATATAATGCTAGAAAGTTTTTGCTTCAAAAAATTAAAAAAAAAATTAAAAAACTGAATTTCAACAATGCTAGAAAATTTTAGATTAAAACAAAATGAATTGATTCAATGGTAGAAAATTTTAGATAAAAAATATAAAAAATGTATGTATACAATGCTAGAAAAAAATTTGGATTAAAAAAATGAATTTATACAATGCTAGAAAATTTTGGATAAAAAATGAATTGTTTCAATAATAGAAAATTTTAGATAAAAAATATAAAAAAAGTATTTATACAATGCTAGAAAACATTTTTGATTAAAAATGAATATACAGTGCTACGAAATTTTTTGATAAAAAATAAATGAATTTATACAATGCTAGAAAAATTTTTTGATAAAAAAATGAATTGATTCAATGGTAGAAAATTTTATATAAAAAATGCATTTATACAATGCTAGAAAAAAATTTGTATTAAAAAAATGAATCTATACAATGCTAGAAAAAAATTTTGATAGAAATAAATGAATTTATATAATGCTAAAAAATTGACATTAAAAAAATGAATTTATACAATGCTAGAAATTTTATTTTTGAAATTTGTAGAATGCTAGAAAAAATTTTGTGTTAGGAAAAATGAATTTAATACAATGCTAGAAAATTTTAGATAAAAAATGAATTGATTCAATGGTAAAAAAATTTAGATAAAAAATATAAAAAATGAATTTATACAATGCTAGAAAATATTTTGTGTTAAAAAAATGAATTTATACAATGCTACAAAATATTTTTGATTAAAAAATGAATTTATACAATGCTAGAAAAAATTTTTGATTAAAAAAAATGAATTTATAAAATGCTAGAAAAATTTTTTGATAGAAATAAATGAATTTATACACTGCTAGAAAATTTTAGATAAAAATGAATTTATACAATGCTAGAAAATTTTAGATAAAAAATGAATTTATACACTGCTAGAAAAATTTAGATTTTTGTTTTAATCGAACATTTTCTAGCATTGTATAAATTCATTTTTTACCTAAAATTTTCTAGCGTTTTATGAATGCATTTTTTTTCACAACCTACATGTATTGGGTTGTCCGGAAAATAATGCAGGATTTTAAGTTTTCATTAAAAAAAATCTATATAAAATATTCTGTTTACGTTTACAGGATTACTCATTNAAAGTTACCAACACGTTGGGAGAAATGTATTGAGAGTATGGGAAATTATTTTGATTAAAGAACATTGCTTTAAAGTAACTAGTTTCTTTTTTTTTTGTTTAATACCAAAATCCTGCATTATTTTCCGGACAACCCAATATTTGTAAAATTTAAATAATGTTTATAAATCCCAGACCATGACGATGATGTTAATAAAGATCGAAACGTTGGCAGAAAATTTTTTTTTTTACCGCATCTCACGACCCCCAAATAATCTTAAAAATTCCGTAACTAATTTTTGCTTTGAGTCCTAATTTATTCCTTCGCTGATCTGTAATAAATTATAAACTTCCAAAACGCTTTATAATTAAGAAAAAGGAAGAAGGCAATTAATTATATCAGTTAATAAATAAATAAAATGGGAAAAAGGTCATTTTAAAGGGTGATCAAAGCTGTTTATATGTTGTCGGAAGACAAAGCCTCTTCCTTCGACGACAGGATCCGAGGGGTTGGCTAAGTAATAAATTCCTCTTTTATCAGAGTCGCCGATGACTTAGTACGGCCCGCCGGGGGGTAGTTATTAATGAGCAACATTTTGTTACAAATTTCCACTCGAATTCTTTGAGATAAGACGGCAGGAGAGGCGGTTTGGGGATGATCGAGTTATTTCTTCACAAAAAGGACCCCGGGCGCTCTCCCTGGCAAAAAAGCCGGCCGAAAGAAGACCCCTTTAGCTCGTCGGCCGTCATTAATTATGGTGCTCCTCTGTTTCTTTGCTGAGCCGTCGGCAACCCCCGACTCGGCATCGCCCGCCCCCGCGAAAAACCGGTAATTACGTTTAAAGGAGATCCAGCCGCACCATAAAAACTCTTATAATGAATAGACTGAGTAATTCGTACGACTCTACCGGATCGGTTTTTATCGAGTGGGGATTCGGGCGGATTCACACGGAGAGATAAACCCTTAATCCTTTATAACACCATGAGCCATTCCTTCCTATTATTCTCTCTTGATTAATTGCAAAGTTCCAACTAAACAAATTTATTTTTGTTTGAACGACGAAAATACATAGTGTTTCTGGACATCCTGTAGTGTGTTCACAAACAATTATCAGTTTGAAAGTTTAAACTTTTTAAAAATATTTTTTGACCATATTTAGAGTATATATATATTCTAGGTCTCAAATTCGTATAATTAGATCAATTAATAAAATGTACCTGCATTTTGGCAGTTTCCGTTTATTTTCAGCCCTATTCGAGCTGTTTTGGTTTCTCAATTTCTGAACGAGATCCCTCTAAAGATCCATTTTTCCAATATTCACTCGTAAACTCTGTCTCACTCAAAAACTAATTTTTTAACTAAAAAAATTCTTTCAGCGATTCTAATTCTTCCTTTAATTTTTTAGTATTTTCAAACCGCAAACGGTCTAAGAAATGAATAATCTGAGCAAAAACTGGAGTTCTAAATCTCCTTTTTCACTCACTTAGCAGATACTTAACCAGATTATTAAGAACACGATATTTACCTTATATTTTTAATTTTATTGTTTTAGTTACTATTTTTCGATGTTTTAGTGGTCAATTGACGATCTTTCAATTAATCATTCGTTTTATGTAAGATATTGATTGAGATAAAAAAGTCAGTGTCACGAGCGGGATTCGAACCTGCGGCCTTCGGCTAGATACGCCGCTGCTCTACTTGACCTATCCTCGATCCTCTCGTACACCAAGTTTCCATCTCAATCTTTCCATCAAAAATGCTTTTATAAAATGTTAGAAAAATTTTTATAAAAAATGAATTTATAAAATGCTAGAAAAATTTTTTGATTAAAAAAATAAATTTATACAATGCTTCGAAATTTTAGATAGATAAAAATCTGAAATTTCCTAGCATTGTATAAATTCATTTTTTATCTATAATTTTCTAGCGTTGTATAAATTCATTTTTTATCTAAAATTTTCAAGTATTGTATAAATTCATTTTTATCTAAAATTTTCTAGCAATGTATAAATTCATTTTTTAATCAAAAAATTGTTCTAACATTGTATAAATTCATTTTTTAATCAAATTTTTTTCTAGTATTGTATAAATTCAGTTATTTTTTATTAAAAAAATTTCTAGCATTGCATAAATTGATTTTTTTAATGAAAATTTTTTTCTAACATTGTAGAAATTCATTTTTTAATCAAAAAATTGTTCTAACATTGTATAAATTCATTTTTTAATCAAAATTTTCAAGCATTGTATAAATTCATTTTTATCTAAAATTTTCTAGCATTGTATAAATTCATTTTTATCTAAAATTTTCTAGCATTGTATAAATTCATTTTTTAATCAAAAAATTGTTCTAACATTGTACAAATTCATTTTTTAATCAAAAATTTTTCTAGTATTGTATAAATTCAGTTATTTTTTTATAAAAAAGTTTCTAGCATTGTATAAATTGATTTTTTTATGAAAAATGTTTTCTAGCATTGTATGCTTTCATTTTTTTTACATCCTACATGTATTTGTAAAATTTAAACAATATTTTATATCCCAGGCCCTGAAGGTGTTCTCAATAAAGATCGAAACTAATTAATCTTTAATTAACTTATGGTTGAGATAAAAAAGTCAGTGTCACAAACGGGTTTCGAACCATCGACCTTCGGCTAAATTCGCCGCTGCTCAACCACTTGAACTATCGGGTCTTCGATCCACTCGGACACTACTTTCCCATCCAACCCCCACCTTTAAATTTTCCCTCCTTTTTGCCATTTTTGAAAAGTAGGGGTTGGGATGGGAAGTTAGTTTCCAAGTGGATCGAAGTCACGATAGCTCAAGTGGTAAAGCAGCGGCGTATTTAACCGAAGGTCGTGGATCAATACTTTACATAAAAAAATAATATTATATAATATTGCTAGAAATATAATATTGTGTTAAAGTTCGAACTCCATATAGGGAGCGAGTAGGAAAGCTGCCCAAATGAGAATTGTGCTCGAGCACGGCAGTGCATTTCTAGGCCCACTATTCTGATTTGTGAAAGAAACGTTGTTGTTTTATATTATATAATATCGATAGTTAGACCTAACTTGCGTTGAATGTATTTATTTGCGTGAATGTAGCGTAAGAGGGCTGATGGCGGATGAGTACCCCATCGATCCTCCATTAGGTTAGTTATATAATAGGTGTAAAACCTGGTAAAGGATTATCGAGTATTCCACCCGGAGTGGAAGGTAGCAATTGGGTTTGGATCTACAAAATGCGTGCTTTGGGCACAATCTACCTAGATTTTGGCAGCACCCTGAAACCAACCCCGTTGACTACAACCACTGAGCTTATCAAAAATTTGTGTAAAAAATGACTGAATAAGGAAAATTGTACGCATTTAAGCTGGGGGGACGGGGTATCATAAGGACTAAAAGCGGAGTGGCGTTGAATTCTTTATACTTAACGAACGACTTAGGCAACTACAAAAATTTTTAGTAGTCAAATCCATTTTTTTGAGGGGATGGGTCAGACCTCGGTATGGTCTTTCGAGGAACCGAGGTAGGGCTCCAGGAGCTATCAACAGCTAAACCTTTTCAGCCTCCAACGCAATCAGTGCCTAAATCCATTCACACTCTTCCTCTTAAATACATTATTTCCTATTTACATATCATTTGGCCGAGTACTCTATATTCTATCATCCTCTACACCTGCTATACAATTAATATAATTGAGGGTTGATGGGGTACTAAATAATCCGCCATCGGCTTTGCACACTACACATTCTCGCTAATAAATACATTCATTCTTAACTCACGCTAGGGAAACAAAACTATCAATACGATATACAATAAAACAACCCTGTTTCCTTTAAAAATTGTAGTGACCCAGTTTTGCTTACGTGTCCAAGCACAATTCTCATACCGGAAGTCATTCCTACGCGCTCTCTATATGGAACCAAGGAACGCACCCTCCAATAGGTGGGACACATCGACCGACCTTTCTCTAATGTCCTTACGCTGGCTTTGAAATCCGTTTTGACCACCAAAACTAACTCTCAACGACGAAGTACTGTACCTCCTCTAAAGATGTCTTCTTTCCAAGTCTACAAACCGATGATCTCGACTTATCCTCACCCCTCTGCCATAGCCCTCTTTATACTTTATATTCCGAGAACTCTCCACGTCTCTTAATATCTCATAGTGACAGCGTTGGCTGATCTATCCAGCATATGTCCTCCGGGTATGTGCCAGTGACCTGGAGATTTTTTTTAACTGTAAAACCTTTGTTGAATTTAAATTTAGTTTGATTAATTCATTTTTTTCAGAGATCTGTTGGCAAGGAGCTTTACCTGTTGGCAAATACAACAAAATTTCCAAAAGAAAAGCAAATAGTAAATATTTTTATAAGGAAGGAGAGACGAGATTAATACTCTAAAAACAAAATGGTATGAAAAATTTATTTGTTAAATAAAACTGACAAAATGATTATAATGTTTAAAAAATAAAATTTGTTCAAAAATATACTACTTTGTTTTCTAACATGTGTTGCTTTTTTCATTATTTTTATAAACAAACCCGACGATTTGAACCCAATAGCCAAGAATGTTTATGAAATGTAACGAAGAATTTTCTAAAGAAGAATTTTTAAAAAAATTACACTTAATTAAGGTTTTTAAAAATTATTTAATTATTTAACCGCACTTTTTGAATTAAATGAAGTATACTTCACTAAAGCTCTCCGTGGCCATTTCATTTGTCGCCGAGAATCCAATCCGATTACACGACGTTTGAAAAATGTCAAAAAGGAGGGAAAATACAAAAGGTGGGGTTGAGATGGAAAGTTAGTGTCCGAGTGGATAGAAGTCAGGATAGCTCAAGTGGTAGAGCAGCGGCATATCTAGCCGAAGATCGTGGGTTCGAATACCGCTCGTGCCATTGACTTTTTTATCTCGACTAAAAACCTTAATCAATTGTTATATTAATTGGTCAAGCGGACCACAAAATTAGTAAATTTAAAAAAAATGTTTACCTACCTAATTAACCCTTTTTAGCAGTTAACTATTTTAAATTTTAAATTAACGTTTTATAATCAAATAGTATGGATACAAGTAAAAAAAAACGAAAAATCAGGCATCCATTGTACAAGCTTAAAATATGAGCCAAAGAACTCATTAAACAATCCATGGTATATCATGTTCAAATGCCATCAACCCTTGTGCCTTAGAAAATCTTAAAACAGGCTACACTGACGAAAGCATTAGGATGAGAAAAATTTACATCAAATTTAATCAGTGAGTACATCAAAAATCTTCACTTGTGAAAACACAACGACCTGATATCTTGGGTAACGAAAAAGCAGACACAATGGCCATAGGAGGATCTGTAAGATTACATAAATGCCTTGATCATAGAGTACTATAAAAGCATAAATTCCTCCATCGCAATAGATCCAAAAAAGACAAAAGTCGAATTAGGTAAACTCTAGGGGTGCTAGACACAGTAAGCTTATGTTAAAACAACCTACCAATATCACCAATACTGACTCAGTCACTGCTACAGTCACAACCATGGGTACCAGCATACAAAGGGATTTTGAATAAGGAAAAAGCAGACTAACTGGCCAAAGAAGGATCTGGAAGAACTTGTATTGGCGTGGAACCTTTTCTTGGAATAACAGAAAAAAATACAGAATCCATCAGAGAACGGATCCAAAAAACACTAAAGGAGAATTGGATAAACTCTAGGGGTGCTAGACACAGTAAGCTTATGTTAAAACAACCTGACGAATACAGGCACAGTCACTGCTACAGTACACAACCATGGGTACCAGGTCACAAGATATGTACAAATAACAAAATAAATTGGGGATATGGGGCACCATCTCATTAGCACGTAAGATAATTGCAAGGTGCGTCCCTCACGTCGTATCCCGAACAGGCACCTCCCCGTGGTCCATCCTGGGCTAATGTCTGGTGACGTGAGGGTTGGGCCTTCAGGGGTATATGATTGCATGACCATCCTGTGTAAGTCCGGAAACGGACATAGGAACAGGCAGCCTTAGACCTTTGAAGGTCACAAGATAATTGTGGGTAAAGAAAAAACAGAGACACTGGGCAGAGGAGGAACCTTTTCCTCGGATAAAAAAATCAAACTCAGAATCTATTAGAAAATGAATCCGAAAAAAGACAAAAGGAGAATTGGATAAACTCTAAATGTGCTAGGACAGCAAATTTATGTTAAAACAACCTTCACCAATACTGCCACAGTTACTGTTACAGTACATAACCTTGGGTAGAACCTTTCCTTGGGATCACAAAACCAAACACAGAATCCATCAGAGAATGGATCCAAAAAACGACTAAAAGAGAATTCGATAAACTCTAGGGGTGCTAGGCACAGCAAATTTATGTTAAAGCAACCTCACGAATACTCGCACAGTTACAGCTACAGTACTCAACCATGGGTACAAGGTCACAAGATAATCGTGGGTAAAGAAAAAACCGACACACTGGCCAGATGAGGATCTGCAAGAATAAGTATATTGAATCTTTTCTTGGGATAACAAAAACAAACACAGAATCCATCAAAGAATGGATCCAAAGGACAAAATGAGAAGTGGATAAACGCTAGGAGTGCTAGGCACAGCAAATTATGCTAAAACAACCCTCACCAAGACTGGCAAACTCCCTTCTGTAAATCGTACTATATACCGATCAGTGGTATCTGAGAAATCATCTAAGAATGGGTGTAATCAATGATGACCCAATTGGGAGGTTATGAGAAGAAAAAACAGACTCAATGACCTAGCTCAACTTAGCAATGGATCAAGTCGATTTTACTCGATTAAGCAAGCAGTAAAGTACAATAATCCAAAAGGCTGCAGTGCCTGGGAAACAAAAAACCAGAATTCCTAGTAGTTATAAACCATCATCATCTTCCCTCTAGCATCATTTGTGGAGTCCCACACTCAAATCTTCAGCTCGGGCAATGTCAGGAAAATATGCAGAAAATATTCGATTTTAATAGCCCAGTTATAAAACCGCTTGTCGAACTAAGAATAACTACTTTGGTCGGTTTTCTCTGATTGAACTGTTCTTTACTGAAGATGGCGTGAGGCCGAAACAAATGTGAGTGAAACGTAAACCGGCGAGAATTGTCGAACCCGGTTGTCCATCATTTCATCCTGCATTTGTGTTTTTACTGATCATTTTGGTATGCCTATCTTAGATGGTTGGTGTCTGTACAACCATGGCGAAAATGTTGAAAATGTAACGAATGCAGAACATGAATAATATTGTTTATTTATATTTTTAATTGAAAAGGTGAAAATCATGATTTATTTAACAATGTACAACGTGAAATAAAGGACGAGAAATTTCCTTTTAAATTGTATAACAATCGAAAAACGAAAAAGTTTGACCGACAAGCATACACCGTAATTGTCTCCAACCAGGAGTCCCGTTTTAATCAAAGGGCCGTGTGTAAAAGAGACAAAGTCCTGAATTTTGATAATTAAATCTTGCGAGATAGAAGGGTGACCGTGTAAAAAAGCAATTAAACAATTGCTGAAAACTGGAAAGGACAGCCGGGGAGACCAGAGCCCGCTATCTAGCAGAACACCGGTGAACTACAAAGACGATAACGTTGCACGGACATGGCCTATTCGTTTATTATCGCACGCCACGTCAGGAAAAATAACATTCTGCCTCTAAAAAACAATACAATTATCTTTATTACGAGTAAATTGTAATTAATCATTAGATTTAAATATTTCTTCTATAAACTGTACATACATTATAGATTTTTGTGTTTCGGATCTGGTTTCTGGTCAGGGAGAGAAAGAAATAGACTAGTAAAGTAGTACAAGTAAAAGACCATCATCTGCGAGGTCTCGAAGTATGTGAGGTTGGTTAAGTTAAACTAAGACAAGTTTTCTTCTGTTTTTTCTAGAATTGACGTAAAACTAGATTATAACAATAATTTCAATAGTAAATAAGTCGTTTTTTTAAAAGGATTACCAAAGATGTGGTCTCTCTAGACCTCGTAGTCGATTTAAGTTTTAAAAAAATATAATTAATGTAATAAACTAATGTTTTAATATTTATTCAAGCCCTGATGATGGTCTTGTAAAGGCCGAAAGCTTGGCAAGTGATCACAGAGTCTGCTTCTTCTTATTCATCAATAAAATAGATTTTTGTATTAAAGCACTCGGAAAATACTAAAAATTCGTTAAAATTATTTTGTACAATTTACGCATAATTTAATAGTTGTGAAGGTATAGCACAAGGCCAAGTTTATAGTGATATGAAAGCTATGAAAAAGTTGCTTCCTCTTGTATGTGTCAGTGTCTATGTACAGGGTGAGCCCAAACGAAAGAAAGATTCTTTGGAAATAGGAAATTTCTTTCTGATAAAAAAAAATAAGACAAAATACGTATCGACAAAATTTAATAAATGAAACACGAACCGCTTCTAATCCTCCAGCACTTCGTACTAATAGTAAATTAAGGATTTTGGTCTGCGAATCGTCAAACTCATGTTAATAATTTCTTTTCCTGTGTATGTGAATATATGAAATGCGGCGTATTTAACCGAAGGTCGTGGGTTCGAATCCCGCTTGTGACATTGACTTTTTTATTTCAATCAAAAACCTTAATTAATTGAAACCTAATAAAATGTAATAAGCTCTTCGTGGCCATTTCATTTGTCGTCGACAATCAAATAGATTACACGACATTTGAAAAATGGCGAAAAGGAGGGAAAATTTATAAGGTGGGGTTGAGATGGGAAGTTGGTGTCCGAGTGGATCCAAGTCACGATAGCTCAAGTGGTAGAGCAGCGGCGTATCTAGCCGAAGATCGTGGGTTCGAATCCCCCTTGTGACACTCAACGAAAACCTTAATTAATTGAAAAGAATTTATTTGGTCAAGCGGACCACGAAACCTAATAAAATGTAATAATCAAAATGAAATATACTTTACTAAAGCTCTCCGTGGTCATTTCATTTGTCGCCGAGAAGCAAATTCATTACACAAATACATTCAAATACATTTGAAAAATGGCAAAAAGGAGGGAATATTCAAAAGGTGGGGTTGAGATGGGAAGTTAGTGTCCGAGTGGATCGAAGTCACGATAGCTCAAGTGGTAAAGTAGCGGCGGACCTAGCCGGAGATCGTGGGTTCGAATCCCACTCGTGACACTGACTTTTTTATCTCAACTAAAAAAACTAAAAACTTTAATTAATTGAAAAGAATTTATTTGGCCAAACGGACCACGAAACCTAATAAAATTTAAAAAGCAAAATGAAATATACTTTACTAAAGGTCTCCGCGGCCGAGAATCAAATGGATCTCGCTCGTGACACTGATTTTTTTATTTCTGGATAGTGTTTGATTTGTATCATTTTTTTATTGCAATGTTCGTTATTGTTTGTAGTTCTTTGTTGTAGTTTTCTGCGTTAATCTGTGCATCGTGTGTCGCTGTGCTGGAAGTTTGTTTTGGTGTGGATGGTTGGATTGTGTTGTTGTCCGTTGCAGTGGGTTTTCTGTACATTTGTAAGTCGATTTTATTATTGGGTCTGGTGAGTGTTAAGTCCAAGAAGTTGATGGTGTTGTTTTCAGTTCCTACGGTAAACGTAATGTTTTTGTGTCTCTAAGTACTTTTCAATTAATTAAGGTTTTTAGTTGAGATAAAAAAGTCAGTGTCACACCCGGGATTCGAACCCACGACCTTCCACTATATACGCCTCTGCTCTACCACTTGAGCTATCCTGAGCTATCCGGACAATAACTTTCCATCTCAATCCAACCTTCTGAATTTTCCCTCCTTTTTGCCATTTTTCAAGTTAGTGTCCGAGTGGATCGAGGTCATGATAGCTCAATCCTCTAGTCCTCCAGAAATTCGTACTAATAGTAAATTATTGATTTTGGTCTACGAATCGTTAAATCATGTTAATGGTTTCTTTTCCTATGTATGTGAATACATGAAATGCGGCGTATTTAGCCGAAGGTCGTTGGTTCGAAACCCGCTTGTGACACTGACTTTTCATCTCAACCAAAACCTTAATTAATTAAAAGAATTAATTTGGTCAAGCGGACCACAAATCCTAATAAATTCCACTAAGAATGTTTCCTGGGGAGGAGTTGTCTGTATATCGTCGGCACATCGTAATAAATGGAGTATTCCGTTCTTAGCCATTATTTTTGGGAAATGGTTCTCTTCAAGATTTTGGAGAAACACCTCTGTAATGTCGAGTTCCCTATCCTTCTAAAAACCTTCTAAATACCGTGCTTTTTTAGCTTTTTCAAGAATTGCTACCAAATGGTTCTATATCTCAAAATGGGTATCGAAAAAGATTATATAAATTGAAACATCAACTGCTTCTAATCATTCAGCGCTTCGTACTAAGCCCCGGTCCAATTTAACTCGTGGGAAAGAGCCGTCCGTATTCCCGCAAAATCCGATGGCAGTTGACAAATATTGAACTTTGAAAATTGGACCAAAATCGTGACACCAGTGCCTATGAGGTGGCGTTGGTCTCATTTTACGTAGAATTTAATTTCCTACAAAGTTGATTTCAAAGTGCTAACTCCAGAAAAAAAAACCTCTAAAAAAGTGTGGTTTTTTTCTAGAAAAAAGTGGTTATTATATCAAAAAAATCATATTTCGTAAACGGATTACGATAAAAACTATGTTTTGTCTCATTCTTCTCAAAATTTAATGCTCGATTATGTTTTTTTATACGTATTTTGAGACATGAAGTCGTTCAGAAGTAATTCGTGAAAAATGCTAATAAAAAAAAAAGGTTTTTAGAGGTTTTGCGTTTTTTCATAGAATTTGAGGACCTATGTTCAACATAAAATTTCCTTTAAATTCTCAAGGTATCTTTGTTTCATTGCGCCCATCCTGAATACACACATACACACACACACACAAGAGGAAATGTCTTTTTCATATCATCATTTTTGGTCTAACTCCTAACTTCGCTATTTTTGGCGCGAATGACAATCGGCCATGTCGAGAAAGGTAAAGAAAGAAAGAGAGGGAGATTGAGATAGATAGAGAGAGAGCATACGAGAAAGGTGAGGAAAAGAAATGAAACAAAGGGAGAGAGATTAAGAGAGAGAGAGAGAGAGAGAGAGAGAGATCATATGAAAAAGGTAAAGAAAAGGAAAAGAAACAAAGGGGGAGAGATTAAGAGAGAGAGAGAGAGAGAGAGAGAGAGAGAGAGAGAGAGAGAGAGAGAGAGAGAGAAAGAAAAGGAAAAGAAACAAAGGGGGAGAGATTAAGGAAGAGAGAGAGAGAGAGAGAAAGAGCATATGAAAAAGGTAAAGAAAAGGAAAGAAACAAAGGGAGAGCGATTAAGAGAGAGAGAGAGAGAGAGAGAGAGAGAGATCATATGAAAAAGGTAAAGAAAAGGAAAAGAAACAAAGGGGGAGAGATAAGAGAGAGAGAGAGAGAGAGAGAGAGAGAGAGAGAGAGAGAGTGAGAGAGAGAGAGAGAGCATATGAAAAAGATAAAGAAAAGGAAAAGAAACAAAGGGGGAGGGATTAAGAAAGAGAGAGAGAGAGAGAGAGAGTGAGAGAGAGAGCATATGAAAAAGGTAAAGAAAAGAAAAAGAAACAAAGGGAGAGAGATGAAGAGAGAAGGAGAGCATATGAAAAAGTTAAAGAAAAGGAAAAGAAACAAAGGGAGAGAGATTAAGACAGAGAGAGAGTGTGAGGGGGAGGGAGGGGAGAGAGAGAGTGAGAGAGTGAGGGAGAGTATTTGGCATATTAATATATCAAGTAGTATTTGGCAGAAAAAAATTAAATTTAAATTTAAAAACCAAAATAACGCATAATAGATCAAGATTTTTGTAAATGTATTGTAAAATGTATATGTAGTCATAATAAATTCACTAGTTTCGTGGTCCGCTTGACCAATATCTTACAATTAATTAAGGTTTTCAGTTGAGATAAAAAAGTCAATGGCACGAGTGGGATTCGAACCCATGATCTTCGGCTTGATACGCCGCTGCTCTACCACTTGAGCTTGTGCACTTGAGCACTTTTTTATTTCAACTGAAAACCTTAATTAATTGTAGTCATAATGTAAAAGTTACATGTAGATTGATAGGCACAAGAGATGATTATATAAATTTTGAAATCAGTATTTCTTTTAATTTATTTTTGTTTAATTTTTCATTTTTTTAGATTTTTTTATTTCTGATCGTATATTGTTCATGATCCTAATGCTTTTTAGTAAAAAAGAGTTGCTAAGTGATTTTGTTTTATATATCGTATAGAGAGAAAGTTTAATTTTTGGAGAGTGAGTGAGAGGGAGAGAGAGGGGTAAAGAGAAAGATAAAGAGACAGAAAGAGAATGAGAAAAAAGAGAGAGGGAGAGAGTAGTAAAGTAACAGACGAATTACGTTTACTATTGACTTTAAATTAATGGGGGAAAATGGAATCAATCAGAAGACTTGACAGCAATAATTTTTTTATACGGTTTTGTTAAAAACCTGTCAAACAACGAAGTCAGAAAGAGAAAGGGGAAGATTTATTGAGATAAAGAGAATGAGTGAGAGTGACATAGACAGAGGATGAAGAGAGGAGTGCGGCAGACATCAATAAAGGTCAAGTTTACGTTGCTTTATTACTTGAAACACGACGCTTTGTTAATTCGAGTAGAAAATTCGAAAATTTAAAAAGGTCGATAACATAAATACAATATGGAAGGGGTGTCGCTGACAAGGATTCAGAACCACTTTACAATACTTTTTTCGTGCTATTTTCAAAAAAACCATGGGATATGCTTGGATTCGAACCCAGAACCCTCTACTCGTCGTATGAACTAACGACCACAGCGGACTTGTCAAATGATTTTTTTTGTTTATCATATATTAATTTTGTCGAAGAACGTTACAAATGATGAAAAAGTCTTTTTGTTCTAGTTTTATTTAGTTAAAGAGAAACCATACTTTGTTTTGCAAATACTTTAACTGAAGTATGCAAAGTATAAGAAATCTCTTAACGATTCGTTTAAAAGAAAACCTGGCGTCGTTGAAAAATACAGTTAGTTCTTTTTACTATTTCTTTGTATACATTTTTTTTAAATCTTCAGGTGCATAAGAATGGGTAAGAAACAATGTATCGCCCTAAGTAACAAGTCAATTAGGGTGTCCATTGTCGAGTGTCCACCTGCGTCCGGTGACAATGACCGATCGGGAACGAACGAACAGATGTATCGATAATCCGATATCCGGCCAGTTAGGTCCCTGGGGCCGCGGAAGAGTAAAAAATAGAAAGAATGTCTTAGCGGGGGGCGGATAGCCGGGGGAGACGATTCCGTCATCCGGTTCCGCTTTTGGCCCAACTTCTTCATTTGTTTTTCCGATGGCATTGTCCGTCCGATCGGAACGCCGAGGGTTGCGATGTCCTTCTTGGTCCGGCTCGCCCTCAGGTGGCCCGGACCCATCTGGCCCGTATCGGAATAAAAATTAGCATCTAAAAGCGAAGCTAGGAACTAGTTGTGGAGGTCAAGGGTCGGCCGCGTGCGACGTTACAGGACCCTTTTTTCCTGGGGTTCAAAGGTCGAACTGGGGCTCAGGACCGGCACAAACGCCGATGCCAGTTACGTCCCGGACGGGAACTCGATAGGTAAATATCTTAATACTCACTACAAAACGATGGAATATCACATACAGGTATAGACTTTCACCTAATAAAAATAATTAATTAAAATTGTATTACTTATTAAAATCTGTTGTTAGGGGTGTTTTAGAAAAATCATATTTTGATACAACTAACAATTTTGGTTTAGCTTTAACTACTTTTATCATACTTGTTGTGTGATGAACCTGTAGTTCGGTCGTTTTCTTTTTCCATTTTCGTTTTTCATCAACTTTTCTCCTTGTTTTGTTCCGTCTTTTTCTATCAAACCAGCAAGGTTAGCATATCAATATGAAAAGACTAAATAATATAATACTAATGTGGAAGGTTTAGGGGCATATAAACAGTACAGAGGTCATCTGGGTTCACTGTGTGTTTTTACTTCTTTTTCTGGTCTTTTGTGCGTATCTTCAACCTGCAGAAATTTGTGCTTTAATATTGCACAAGTTAACATAAACACAGAGACAAACATAGAAACATTCATTCCCCCAGAATACTCGATATTCCTTCACGCTAATAAATTACATCCATTTCAATAAATTAGAATAAACACAACACAGAACCACTCCATTCTCACTGATAACTTACTTTTATACTCCAGACTTCACACACATACCTCAGAGTATTCGATATTCCTCGAAGTGGGGTTAGACAACTCCTTCGTTTCACGCTAATAAATTACATTCTTTCTAATCAACTAACATAAACCCAACACTCGATACAAACATAGAAGTTTGGTCACCTTCACTCCCCCAGAGTAGATGACATTCCTTCCTTTCACGCTAATAAATTACATCCATTCCAATAAATTAGCAAAAACACGACCCACTACATTCTCCTGACAACTTACTTTTACACTCCAGAGGTCACACGACTCAGAGTATTCGATATTCCTCGAAGCGGGGCTAAACAACTCCTTCGTTTCACGCTAATAAATTACATTATTTCTAATAAAGTAACATAAACACAACACTCGATACAAACATAGAAGTCTGGTCACTTTCACTTCCTCAGAGTAAATGATATTCTTCCGAGCGTGGCTGAATCCTCTTCATTCTCGCTAATAAATTATTTTTAATCTGCAGACGCCTCAAACTCACCCCAGAGTACCTGATAAACCTTCTATTCACGCTAATAAATTACATTAATTCCAATAAACAAACAATAAACACAACAATTGATACAAACATTGACGTCCGGTCACATTCCTTCCCCACAGTACATGGCATTCAACCATGCGTGGTTCTCGCTAATAAGTGATTTTTACTTTCCAGACGCCACACTCTCACTCCAGAGTACTCGATTTCTCGGGCGGGGTTAAACAATTCCTTCGTTTCACGCTAAAAAAATTACATTCATTTCAATAAACTACCTAAAAACAACACTCGATATACACTAAGAAGTCTGCTCACATTCACTCCCCCAGGGTATGCAACTCCTTCCTTTCGCTAATAAATGACAATTATTCCAGTAAATTAACATGAACATAACACCCGAGAACATAGTCCGATCACATTCACTCCCCCAGAGCACTCCATATTCCTCGGAGCGTGGTTGAACCACTCCATTCTCGCTAATAAGTTACTTTTCCTCTCTAGAAGTCACACACTCACCCCAGAGTACTCGATATTCCTCGGGGTGGGGGTGAATCCACTCCATTCTCGCTAATAAGTTACTTTTCCTCTTCAGACATCACACATTGACCACAGAGAACTCGACCTTTTACGCTAATAAATTACAATCATTCCGATAAACTAAAATAAACCCAACAATTGATACAAACTTAGAAGTCTAGTCACGATCCTCCCCCCAGAGTACGTGATATTCTTCCGGGCGTGGTTCAGCTTGGTATACCTTCCTTTTATTACAACCCTATTAAAATACATTTACTCCAATAAATTGACACAGATGCAATGCATTCATTAAACAAGTACGTTTAAAAATTCTATGCTCGCCGTGCCCCAAGATTACACGTCCATGAACACAGGTCCGGCGCCATATCAAAATATTCCAATAAACAAGCCTTCTACAATTGGAAATTGGCGCAACCGTTATTTTACGCTGTTACTTTCCGATCAGAATGTTCCCGTGAGTTATTCTCGTATGACCTATGCGTAGTCTTCAGTATGGCGTCTTCCCTTTTCACCGGGGCAATCTTTTCGCTCTTCCGATGTCTTTTTTAGCATGCCTTGGTAGGGTTATTTCTTTTCCATTATTTTTTTACTATATTTGAAATTAACAGTTTTAAATCCGGTGGGCGAACAGATTTGGAAGCTTCGTGCGGTCATCCAGCTTCTTTCCCCGCCCTTTCTTCTTCGGCAGTACGTATATTAAAACGACTAAATATTTTTTTAGCGTCCTTTTATTGTAAAGAGAAAATCGTTTGCTTTTTATCTTTGAAACTCTTAAAGAGAAACTACCAAAAAGACCCCGTTCATGCTCCTAAGTTCATTTCAGTTATTAGTATTATTAGTACTTATGAAAATTGCGGTTTGTTAAATTTCGCTGTCTCTTCGATTAAATAATACTGACGGTTGTATTCCATGTTAACTATGGCCTTTAGCGAACTAGTATAAATTTAATTATTTAACTGCTTATCTTTCGTGTTCCTTGTCATTCTTCCGGGATTATTTTCGTTGGATGACGTCTATAACTTAATTTTTTGTCGTCGTTGACAATTACAAAAGAAACTACAACTGTAACCTGCGATCAGGTTAGCAAAGCGGACAAAGGCTTTTAAAAGACCTGTTTTTCAACATCGCCACTCGGCTGGGAACGGGGGGACGTTTTTCCCATGGTCCGGGTACGATCAGCCCTTACCAGTTACGGCGGTGATGTCAGTCAGACCCTTTTTTATTGTTTTGATAAAGCAATTCGAAACTCTTAAAATAATCAGTTTTATTAAGTTAAAATAAAGCGGCGTCCACACTGGGCCAATTTTCACGTTTGTTCGTGCTCAAAGTTGCCCCAATCAGAAAAAAAACATTACTTGAGATTCCTTATTTTTAACAACTTGACTAGAGTTGATGTTAGGCGTAGGACTGCGACTCGGTGAACTCACTCGTACTTATTTGGTCCGTCCATAATCACGTTTCGGCTTTGCTGGTTCAGTTGCACTGCACTGTTAAAATTCGAAATAGTCTTTGATTTGACTAGCACAATCATGCTTCACGGTGTCGATTTTGGACAATTTTTCACGACAATTTTCTTCCCGAGCATCCGGTGTAAAATCAAATTTATCCTTCGTTAAGTTTTGAACCGATTGAAATAAATTTACCAAATTATAGTTTATCTTTATTTCGGTGAAATGAATTTTAACTTACACTGGCAGTATTTACTTGCCAAAATTAAATCGAATTATAATTCTGTTACTTACGACAAGAAAATAACGGATTTTCACTCGAAAGTAAAGGAAGATTTTATTAACATAATTACCAAAATTAAAAAAAAAAATTATTCGTTCTTATATGTTACGAAAATTATTCTTTTTTTATCCTATCAATTTTTAACTTAATTGTTAATTTACCAAATCTTTTTCTTTTCTTAGTATTATCCCTATTTTAATATTTTTTTAATTTACTCCTCTCATTTACTTTTTTCCTAAAATTTTACTTTCTACTTAATGTTTTCTTTTGCATTGTACAACTTAAACTCTTCATTCTTACATGTTACGAAAATATTTCTATTTTTATCCCATCAATTTTTAACTTAATTATTAATTTACCTAATCTTTTCCTTTTCTTAGTATCGTCCCTATTTTAATTTTTTTTAATTTACTCCTCACTTACCTTTGTCCTAAAATTTTACTTTCTACCTAATTTTTTCTTTTGCTTTGTACACCTTAAACTCTTCATTCTTATATGTTACTAAATTTTTTTTATCCCATCAATTTTTAACTTAATTGTTAGTTTACCTAATCTTTTTCTTTTCTTAGTATCTTCCCTATTTCAATATTTTTTTAATTTACTCCTCTCACTTCCTTTTTTCCTATAATTTTACTTTTTACTTAATTTTTTCTTTTGCATTGTACAACTTAAGCTCTTCATTCTTATATGTTAAGAAAATATTTCTTTTTATATCCCATCAATTTTTAACTTAATTGTTAGTTTACCTAATCTTTTTCTTTTCTTAGTATCGTCCCTATTTTAATATTTTTTAAATTTACTCCTCTCACTTCCTTTTTTCCTAAAATTTTACTTTCTACCTAATTTTTTCTTTTGCTTTGTACACCTTAAACTCTTCATTCTTATATGTTACGAAAATATTTCTTTTTTTATCCCATCAATTTTTAACTTAATTGCTAATTTACCTAATATTTTTCTTTTCTTAGTATCGTCCCTACTTTAATTTTTTTTTAAATTTACTCCTCTCACTTCCTTTTTTCCTATAATTTTACTTTTTACTTAATTTTTTCTTTTGCTTTGTACAACTTTATCTCTTTATTCCTATATGTTACGAAAATATTCCTTTTTTTATCCCATTAATTTTTAAGTTAATTCTTAAGTTACCTAATCTTACTTCGCATCACATCTTGAATTTTCCCTCCTTTTAGCCATTTTTCAAATGAGATGGGAAGTTGGTTTCCGAATTGATGGAAGCCACGATAGCTCAAGTAGTAGAGCAGCGGTGTATTTAGCCGAAAGTCTTGTGTTCGAATCCCGCTCGTGACGCTGAATTATTTTATCTCAACCAATACCTTACATAAAGATTAATTAATTGAAAAAAGTTATTCGGTCAACCGGACCACGAAATCTAATGGATATTTTTATCTTAGTTAACCTGAAAATGAGAAAATTGAGAAGAGTTCCTCACTGAAGATGGCACAATGCCCAAACGCGTTTGAGAAGTTCGACTAACTCGCGATTGAAGGCGGAACCAATGCTCGTTCAGCGTGAACATTTCTGGATTAAAACTAACACATACAATTTAAAACACTCTGTACAATTTGTGTCTTTTTTTGTAATTTTTTTCTTTCGACTTGTTTAATCAAAAGTTAAAAGCTTTAAAGAGACCTTATGCCAGAATTATGGAAAAGTCCAACTTCATCATTTCCTCTGCCGTTTAACATAACTGCTTATTGTTGCGAGCTGATTATCATTTGGTCACTAATGATCAGTTCAAAAAAATAAAAGGGAAATTATTTAAAAACAAATTAAATGAGTAAATCTAGGCCATTAAAGTTCATGCCTGGCATCACGACTTACAATTTTGCTTTTAATTATGAACAGAACTGGAGCTTCCGAAGGATTAGGATGGGTCGAGATGGTGTGAAACTTTTGGAATATGGAAACGTTGTCGATAGTGAAGTTAGTGACGAAATAAGGAGCTTTAATGCTTATGACTTGATTGAAAGATTTGGCTGCGCTAGATGTTAGAAGGCTCAGCATAAACCCACAGTTTCCTTATGTCGAAAGTGACCGCAGTAAAATATTAAAGGTGTGTTTAGCGTTGACGGTCAAGACTGATTTCGGTCCTAGATGGAATGGTAATGAGGATGCTAGGAGGTTTGTGCTCCCTAGGTATTGCAGCCTTCTGGTTGCTGAACCTTCCTAGTACCCTAAGTTCAATAGACTCAATACTTCGTTTTTTCTAAACGAACTACTTCTGTACAGGTCATTGACGGTCTGGTACAATTTCATTTCCTAGATCGGTCCTAAAAGTCTTCTCAGTTATCGAAGTCTGTTCTTGAGTACCTTCAGTTCGGTAACAATTAATACTGAGAAAATAGGTGGTATTGGGCAGGTGGGCCAGTGCAATCAAGCTAGTGCTTCCTCTGAGTCCTGCACCACGCAGGAGCAAAGACGGATCATCGGAATCCAATACGTTCGGCATGCCTAGTATGCTGAAAATAGCCTGACAAAATTCCCATTGACGGGTGATTGTAGTTGACATTCTTCTTCCTCCTTTGCTTTTACAGGATTTAGTGGAGGAAGTGAAAAGAAAAATTGAAAAATTTTCTTTGAGGTCAAACATGTTTTACCACAGGATGTCATCTCAAATTAATAATAGAAATGTGCTTGTTGTGTACATCTTTTTTATTTCTACTGTACATTGGATAAATTTTCTGATTATCTGTGCGCCAAAGCTTATTGTTTAGGTGTAATCATGATCATTTTGATTTTTCCTAAATATCCAAAATATTTATGAAATTATGCGTTGTGGGCTATTGACAATGATAATACAACGGTGACTATTAATTAGGACTTGTGTCAATAAAATTGTCACTGTCACTTGATAGAAGGTACCGGGCCCATGGTCTCCTTAGTTTGAGGAAAGGATTTACGGTTTCCAGGACGGGCGAAAATGTACGCTGGTTAAAAAGATTTTATGAAATTTGCGATATGGAAGCAAACATGTCTTTAAAATTGATGGTTGTTTCCATAGACACATACAACGGACCCATCGAGGACTTTTCTTAGAATTATGATTCGTGCGGTTTGGATTCGAAGGATATTGGAATGCTTGGCTTCCAGACCCCGCCTCCAGTTCGAAAGTCATTTCGGCTCCACTAAGCGGTTATAAAGCCATGTGGTTTACTCCATAAAATCAAACTCAAAACTTTAACAAATATAAACAAAACAGACAAGTATATCTGCAAGTTTTCTGGTAACATCAGTGGACGATGGTATTCGTAATTATTAAACAAATTATAATTTAAATTGCCTTCTATTTAATGAACGAATTTTTGCTAACATTGCATTTTGTCTATAACTATGATTTTAAGTCTTTTAATATTCCGATTTTCAATATTTATAATAAATAAACAAATAACCAGGTTTACTCGCTATGTCACATCGTACGTTTGGTCTGATATTTTATGAAGTAAAATGAGAAAAAAAGTGAAAGTTTAAACATATATATTAAACAATATATTACAAAGCAAATTAAAAAATTAAGTAGAAAGTAAAATTTTAGGAAAAAAGTAAGTGAGATGAGTAAATTAATTAAAAAGAAAAAATTAAAATAGGGACGATACTAAGAAAAGAAAAAGATTAGGTAAATTAATAATTTACTTAAAAATTGATGGAATAAAAAAAAAAAATATTTCTGTAACATATAAGAATGAAGAGCTCAAGTTGTGCAAAGCAAAAGAAAAAATTAAGTAGAAAGTAAAATTTTAGGAAAAAAGTAAGTGAGATGAGTAAATTAATTAAAAAGAAAAAATTAAAATAGGGGTGATACTAAGAAAAGGAAAATATTAGATAACTTAAGAATTTACTTAAAAATTGATGGAATAAAATGAAAGAAATATTTTTGTAACATATAAGAATGTAGAGCTCAAATTGTGCAAAGCGAAAGAAAAAATTAAGTAGAAAGTAAAATTTTAGGAAAAAAGTAAGTGACAGGAGTAAATTAATTAAAAAGAAAAAATTAAAATAGGGGTGATACTAAGAAAAGGAAAAGATTAGATAACTTAAGAATTTACTTAAAAATTGATGGAATAAAAAAAAATATTTCTGTAACATATAAGAATGAAGAGCTCAAGTTGTGCAAAGCAAAAAAACATTAAGTAGAAAATAAAATTTTAGGAAAAACGTAAGTGAGAGAAGAAAATCAATTTTAAAAAAAATTAAAATAGGGATGATACTAAGAAAAGGAAAAGATTATGAAAATTAGCAATTAAGTTAAAAATCGATGAGATAGAAAAAAAATATTTTCGTAACATATAAGAATGAAGACTTCTCACTTACTCCACTTAGTCCAAAAATGGTCACGCTGTACGAGTATTGGGTCACTTTTTGGGTCCGCCTTCAATCGCAAATTAGTCGAACTTCTCACACGCGTTTCGGCATTGAGCCATCTTCAGTGAGGAACTCTTCTCAATTTCCGCATTTTCAGGTGAGCTAAGATAAAAAAATCCATTAGGTTTCGTGTTCCGATTGAACGAATAACTATTTTCAATTAATTAATCTTTCTGTAAGGTATTGGTTGAGATAAAAAAATTCAGCGTCACGAGCGGGATTCGAACCCACCACTTTCGCCTCTTCTCAAGCACTTGAGCTATCGTGACTTCGATACACTCGGACACCAACTCCCCGTCTCATTGGAAAAATGGCTAAAGAAGGGAAAATTCAAGATGTGATGGGGTTGAGATGGGAAGCAAGATTAGGTAACTTAAGAATTAACTTAAAAATTAATGGGATAAAAAAAGAAATATTTTCGTAACATATAGGAAAGAAGAGCTCAAGTTGTACAGAGCAAAAGAAAAAATTAAGTAGAAAGTAAAATTATAGTTAAAAAGTAAGTGAGAGAAGTAAATTTAAAAAATATTAAAATAAGGATGATACCAAAAAAAGGAAAAGATTCTGAAAATTAAGAATTATGGATCTTAAGAATCCATGGAAATCTTAAGTAGAAAGTAAAATTTTAGGAAAAAAGTCAGAGGAGTAATTAATTTTTAAAAAAATATTTTTTATTTCCCTTTGTACAACATGACTCCTTGTTACGAAAATATTTCTTTTTTTATCACATCAATTCTTATGTTAATTTCCAAATTTAAATTGTTGTTATCTAATGTTTTCACTTTCTTAGTATCATTCCTATTTTAAATTTTTTAATTAATTTATTGCTCTCACTTATTTTTTCCTATAATTTTACTTCCTGCTTAATTTTTTATTTTGTTTTGTACAACTTGAGCTCCTTTTACGAAAATATTTCTTTTCTTATCCCATCAATTCTTGCATTAATTTCCAAATTTAAATTGTTCAGATATCTAATTTTTTGCTTTTCTTAGTATCATTCCAATTTTAATTTTTTTTAAATTAATTTATTTCTCTAACTAATTGTTCCCTAAAATTTTACTTTTTACTTAAGTTTTTATTTTCCTTTGTACGACTTGACCTTCTCATTCTTTCACATTACGAATATATTCAACGGAAAAGTTGTTATCATGTGGAAAATTTAATGTAGTTTGCGAAAGAAAATCAGATTTCTATTTTAATGACGGTAAAGTTCAGAAATTACGGTTTTATTATGTATAAAACAATCTGATCTTAGACTAAAATCACAAAAATGTTAATATTTCAGTAAACAGTTAAGGTAGAAACCTCGTGGAAATTTCGTAAGATGAAAGAAAGAAAAGATCAAATTTTACAAAGAAAAAACATTATCAAAGATAATTAAATTATGAAAGATAAATGAAGCTGAAACATAGTTTAGGAACATATTTCAAGACATTTCAGATTATTAGAAAACTTGTAACATTCCTGGAAGACGGATGGTTTATGTTGGAGGGTAAAGGCAATTCTCGCCGAGATTTAACGCAAAAGGTCGTTTTTGGTGAAATACGACAGGGTGGAAATAATAAAACGAAGGCAACTCGATTCTCCCATCCCCTTTTGAAATATTCATGAGGTAGTCTCCCGTATCTCAGAATTAAGAAATTAAGGGTTGCCGGGGCGGTGGATCTTAATTCAAGGCAATTATAAATTATTGAGAAGGGGCGGTGTGGGGAGATGCTGAGAAATGTCTCGGGTAGGGTTTTACCGTGCGGGAGAGGAGGGTAAATGGTTTAGGGAGTCGAGAGGGAGAATGTGGAAGTGGTAGAAATATTCCTTAGTCTGGGGGGAGGCGAGAAAGAGAAAGAGGAAAAGGAAGAGTGGAGGACATCAATACCAGTGCCACCCCCATGGCAAGGGGAGACTTTCTTTCTTAGCTCCCCTTCCCGAGAGGAGAAAATCATTATTCTTAGAGGAGGGGCCAAGGGTGGAAAAACCAATATGGCTGCGGGGTGCCACCGTCGGGGAAGTGGAAAAACAGGGGTTGCTCACTCCTTCTCTCTTTCCCCGGCACCCCCGAGAGCATGCGCCTTCTTCCCCTTCTTAGGGCTCTTTCTTAAAACCCACCCCCGACCCTTACGGTTTTCGACCTTCGACTCGTTTACCGCCCTCCTAACTGGCAAAGTTTTACCCGGCAAACCCTCCCTGCTTTCTTCCAACACATTCCATCAACACAAACGAAACACAACAAATTACTCCATCGAAAAATAAAGCTCTTCTCTTTTACATATGATTCTTAGCAAAATCCTCTCAAAGAACGTGTAACATTATTAAGAAAAAGAATATTAAAACCGACATAAAATAATTAAAGTTTAGCTTAGAAAAAAAATTACTTTCCCTTCAAAATTTGATTAGTTTTTCTTTTCAGAAATTAAAACTTTACCTATTTTTTACATCAAATTTGATGGTAAAATATGGAACAAATGAAATATTACGAATTTCTAAGAACTAAAACGGTGATTTCAATATGTAAACTATTTAAAAAAATAAATAAATTGACAGAAAAATAATGAAAAACAGTTTTTTTTTTCACGAGTTCACAATTTAACGCATATCCTTGATCATATTAGATCTAAAATATTTTGGTTGAAATATTAAATTTACCAAAGTTCCGTCCAATTTTATTGAGGTAAGACGGTGGTTTCGACATGTAAACCATAAAAAAAGTAAATAGTTTGAAAGAAAAATAATGAAAACTGTTTTTTTCCATGAGTTCAAAATTTAACGCATATCCTTGGTCATCTTTGATATACAAAAATATGGTCGAAATATTAAATTTAGCACAGTTTCGTCCAATTTTGAAGAGCTAAAACGTTGGTTTCGATATGTAAACCCTAAAAAATAATAACTAAATTGAAAGAAAAATAATGAAAATTGTTTTTTTCCATGAGTTCAAAATTGAACGCATATCCTTGGTCATATTTGATGTACAAAAATTTTGGTTGAAATATTAAATTTAGCATAGTTTCGTCCAATTTTAAAGAGCTAAAACGGTGATTTCAATTCGTAAACCATAAAAAAAAACCATAAATAAATTGACAGAAAAATAATGAAAAACAGTTTTTTTCCATGAGTTCAAAATTTAACGCATATCCTTGGTCATATTTGATTTTAAAAAATTTTGGTTGAAATATTAAATTTAGCACAGTTCCGTCCAATTTTAAAGAGCTAAGACGGTGGTTTCAGTAAGTACACCATAAAATAAAACAATTAATAAATTGAAAGAAAAATAATGAAAAAAGTTTTTTCCCATGAGTTCAAAGTTTAACGCTTATCCTTGGTCATCTTTGATATACAAAAATATGGTGAAAATATTAAATTTAGCACAGTTTCGTCCTATTTTGAAGAACTTAAGCACAGTTTGTCCGAAAGTTATTTTTGAATTTCACGTCTTGTTATATTTTTTAATGTCAAAAATAAATAAATCCACCACCTGAATTTAATATAATGATTATATGTGTGGTGATTAGTAACCGTTAATCGATGATTATTCAGAGATCATGAGATGCCGTCACATTAATTACAAATACATGTAGGATGTGTATTTGTTAAATGATCGCTGTTCCGGTACCTCAGGGCTATAGGGATTCTTAAATGTATATAGTTTTATGTGTTTGTGTTGTGCCTGTGTTTGACTTTATGTTAATTTATTGGAATGAATGTAATTAATTAGCATGAAAGGAAGGGGTGATTTAACCCCGCCCGAGGAATATCGAGTACTCTGGGGTGAGTGTATGACGTCTGGAGATTAAAAGTAATTTATTAGCGTGAAAGGAAGGGGTTGTTTATAACCCCGCCCTGATGATTATCGAGTACTCTGGGGGTATGAATGTGACCAGACATCTATGTTTGTGGTGATGTATAAATATGTATTGTATGTTTTATTTTTATTCCGTATTTGATAACCGTCAACAAACGTTGAGGTACAAACGAGAGACTAGCATTCTAAAATATCAAGTACATATCTGAAATTAGAGAATCAGTAACCAGATCGAGACGCTCAAATGGCTGCAGTTTAAAACAAAATATGCGCGAAAGAAAAGAAAAAGAAGGAAAACACGCAGAAGACCGGCGATGACCTCAGCTGTTTGTCGGCCGATAAACTTCCCACTTATATAAAGTTAGACAAATTTTGGCCCTTAGACTTTGGACATTGTAACAAATTACCTTGTACTTTTGCGCTTTTGACTTCTTTCTACTTTCTCCTACCTCGTACATTGGAAACCAAAATGCAAACACTTTTACCATTAGGTTTAACTTGTACCATTTAAATTTTTCTTTAATTTTTACCATTTTCCATAATTTTACATAAGACAGTTTTAGTTATAAAATTGGCCGAAGTCTCACCCAGATGTGGTGCGGGTGTGAACGTCACAATCTGCTATCACCAACTCTCTGTTTCTCCAAAGTTTATACGTCCAAATTTGTCTGTCAAATTCGCACGTCTCCAATGAAAATTGGTATTTTCGTCACGTATTTTTTGCCGAATCGTGCGCATGCTGGTGAAAAATACGGCCAAATTTCCACGCTTATAGCGTACCTAAAATTTTTATGCGCAAGTTTTATCTTATATCTTTAATAACAACCCCATTATATTTAGTGGTCTGTTGACCAAATTACTTCTTTCAATTAATTAATCTTTTTACGTAAGATTTTGGTTGAAATGGAAAAGTTAATGTCACAAGTGGAATTCGCCGTGGGTTCGAAACCCGCTTGCGACACTACCTTTTTCATTTCAACCAAAACCTTGCATAAAAAGATTATTTAATAACAACCTTGTCTAATAAAGGTAAATTTTTAAGCTAAAAATAATAAACATAATCAATAGTTGACAACTGACTTTTATGGAGATATTTAAGAGCTTTATCAATCTTTTTCACATAACAATAAAATTAATTACCTTTTGCATTAATCTGCACTGGATAAGTCAATATTCCGTCGACGAAGTAAGTGCCTATTTCAATAAACCTTAAGGCCTAACAAGCTGTATAAATGATGTCGAGTTCATGTCCTTTTAAACACAATGTCCCTTTTTAGACAGCAGTAAAAGTTACTCGTACGTTTCTATAATAACCTGATGAAGGGGGCGTCGATAGCCGCAACGGTTTAGGCGTTGACTCAGCGTTCATCAATGTAAGGTAAAGGCCCCGGGTTCGAATCCAGCGGCCCTGCGTTCGAACTCGACATACTTACAAATGGGTTTTTTTCAAAAACACTGGCACCCCGAGAGTTTATATGACCTCTGCTGTTGCGAACCCTCGTCCAAAAAATAAATAAATAAAAATTTACAAAAAAAACCTGATGAATACCTAGATGCGGCAAAGCGATTTTTTACCTACTTACTATTATTATCATTATTATTACTTTTTTAATATACAGTGACAAGCAAAAAAATCACTTGTAAAATAACTTGATTTGTGTATATTTGTACACATTGATCAATGTTTCAGGTTTCTAAGGTTAAAATAATAGAGTCTTTGTTTAAAAAAGTGAATACAAAATGAAAAAAGACAGAAAAAATTTATTTTAATTTAGTTTTTGATTTTTAATTAATATTTCAATATCGCGTATTTTCTCATCTTGCCTTAATTACATCTCGAAGACGCTTCGACATACTTTCTATCAGTCTGGAAATGTCTCGTTGCAGGTCGTTAGCCTATTATTTATGAAAGGTCTATTCAAGATCATGGAGTGCATCGGGAAGTGATTGACTCTTATTTGCTTTTGATGTTATCCGTAAATGTTCGATGGGGTTCAAGTCAGGAGAACGGGCCAGGCTAAGTCGCTGATATTTTGTTGTTAAAAGTACGTTTGTACATGCGAGTGACATGCGTCCATTAGAATAGGATTGCAGCTGATTTCATCGAAGATAGACAACTCATGATGTTCCAAAATTTCCACTTGGTAGACTTTTTTTTATAAAGGAAAGTACTTTTTTTGAAGGACTGGGTCCTACGTATCGAGAAATGTATAAACAATTTATGTAAATTTAAGGCGCTCGAACACTTTGTCAAAACTGAAATATATATTTTTGATCGATAGACTAAAGGATGTTTCTTACCAAGGAACAAAGTTGATATTTGTTTTTTCTTATCCTAAATTTTCCAGGACAATTTTGTGGCTAAAAAACTGAAAATCAACGTTGAAATAACTCAGTTAAAAATAGACAAATTATGCATATAGAAAAATTTACAAAAAATCCTCATAAGATCGGATAGTCATTAATAAAGTCATTAAATTTTATGTAAGGTATTGGTTGAAATAAAAAAGTCAGTGTCACAAGAGGGATGGGAACCCACGATCTTCGGGTAAATGCGCCGCTGCTCTACCACTTGAGCTATCGTGACCTCGATCCACTCGGACACTAACTTTCCATCTCAACCCCACCTTATGAATTTTCCCTCCTTTTCGCCATTTTTCAAATGTCGTGTAATCTATTTGATTCTCGGCGACAAATGAAATGGCCACTGAGAACTTTAGTGAAGGTATACTTCATTTAAACTTATTAAATTCACTAGTTTTCGTGGGCCTCTTGAACAATTGATATCTTTCAATTAATTAAGGTTTTTAGTTGAGATAAAAAAGTCAGTGTCACGAGCAGGATTCGAACCCACGACCTTCGGCTAGATACGCCGCTGATCTACCACTTGAGCTATCGTGACTTCGATCCACTCGGACACTAACTTTCCATCTCAACCCCTACCTTTTGAATTTACCCTCCTTTTTCATATTTTTCAAATGTCGTGGAATCAGGATCCGATTCTGGGCGACATATGAGGGCCCACGGGGAGCTGTTAGAGAAGTTATATTTCGTTTTACTTATTAAATCCATTAGATTTCGTGGTCCGATTGACCAAATTACTTCTTTCGATTACCTAATCGTAAGGTATTGGTTGAAAGGTATTTGTAAGGTATTGGTCAGTGTCACGAGCGGGATTCGAACCCACGACCTTCGGCTAAATACGCCGCTCCTCTACCACTCTCCATATCAACCTACAACCGTTCGAATTTTTCCCTTCTTTTTGCCACTTTCAAATGTCGTGTAATCGGATTGGATTCTCAGCGACCTATGAAGTGGTGTCCGAGAAGATCGAAGTCACGATAGGTCAAGTGGTAGAGTAACGGCGTATTTAGCCGGAGGTCGTGGGTTCGAATCCCTCTCCTGTCACTGACTTTTTTATCTCAACCAAGACCTTACATGTTAAGAATAATTAATTGAAAGATATAACTTGGTCAATTCACCAATAAAACGTAAATTCATAAGAGTAGAATTTCCATTTATCCAGGAAAAAATCAATTGGTGGGAATTTTTTGCCTGTTAGTGTATAATATCTATGGTGAAAAGGGTGGACTTGATGTGAAGGCGATTTCATCGACCGGCCCGGTCCGTAAATTTGAAATTGGATTGTGAGGGCGTCTTAAAGAGATTGATTATCTCGTTAATGGGCTGGGGTGCCGGGTCGGAGTGGCGGCCCGTGAAAGCGAGTCAGGTCCCATCTTTCCTAATTGCCCGGCCGAAAGGAATTTCGAATTAATGGGCGAATTTTCAACGTTGTCTCCCGTTTCGCAGATTTATCCAATTAAACGTCCCTTGTCTCCCCTCTGAGCCGGTGTCTCCGTTTTGTCTTAAGTTACAGGAAAGGAAACAGTAATCCGACACTGCTGACACTATGTCTACTGATAACTAATCTAAAACCCCTTCCCTTCCTACAAGTTTATTATTGTAATTTTAATCACTCTCTGCTGTAAGCCCCGTCTGAACAGTTGTAGCTCTTACAATAAAATTCTTTTTAAAAAGTAATTTTTATTTGTAGTCCATTTAATTTTAGACGGCATTGTTCATCCGGCCAATAAGGAGCCGCCCATTGTTCCTCGGGCATTCCGGATGAAAACTGTGTCAATTAATATGAGAACGTGTTTCCGCCTGCCTTCGAATGAGAGTCGGGCTTAACGCGGTTGCCACGTGCTTCCTTTGTTTTAAATATTCACAGTTTATTCTCGTTTCCATTGCCGTCTCAAAGGGAATCCTTTAGCCATTCTAAAGGTCTTCACTATACCATATTAAATTATTAATCGCCCCATTTTGCAAAATAGCTACTGGAACAGTTTGCATAATTTTTCCTTGAGGCAATTTTAATGGTTTCCTAATTTATATTAATAACCATATGTGTAGTATTTAGTGACCGTTAATTAATGACTATTTAGAGATCGTGTTTTATACAATTAAACTTAAAAGACAACGGACATGGTGCTTGTATCAAATAATTGCACATAAATCATAAATAAATAACAGAAGAAAACATTAATTATTATTCAATTAATAAGGTTTTTAGTTGAAATTAAAAAAAGACAGTGTCACGAGCGGGATTCGAACCCACGACCTTCGGCATTATACGCCGCTACTGACATGACGAAAAAAACACACACACACACACACAACGGTGATTCGTAATAAACTTAATAGAAGACATAACAAAATTTGCACATGATAACTGTTTTTATTGTGTGGTGCTTAGTGACCGTTACCTGGTGATAATTTGGAGGTCGTGAGATGCCGTTTGGTGTAACGTAGGTTCTAGAAAAACATTTTCTTTATCGTGCCAACGTTTCGATCTTTATTGAGATCATCATCAGGGCTCAAAGAGTTTTTTTTCCGTGTAGACGTGTCATTCTTGTCTGTCGTGTTGAGAGTGCCTTTGTTTGTTATTTTCATTGTTTATATTTTTTAATGTGTAAGGAAAGAAATAACTATTTGGAGATCGTGAGATTCTGGTGTTTCGTAGGTTTTATAAAAAAATTTCTTTATCGTGCCTACGTTTCGACCTTTATTGAGATCATCTTCAGGGCCCAAAGTGTCTGTTTTCCGTGTAAATATGTCATTCTTGTCTATCGTGTTGAGAGTGCCTTTGTTTGTTATTTTCATTGTTTATATTTTTTGATGTGTAAGGGAAGAAATAGATATTTGGAGATCGTGAGATTCTGGTGTGTCGTAGGTTTTAGAAAAACATTTTCTTTATCGTGCCAACGTTTCGATCTTTATTGAGATCATCTTCAGGGCCCAAAGTGTTTGTTTTCCGTGTAAATATGTCATTCTTGTCTATCGTGATAAGAGTGCCTTTGTTTGTTATTTTGATTGTTTATATTGTTTGATATGTAAGGAAAGAAATAACTATTTGGAGATCGTGAGTTTCTGGTGTGTCGTAGGCGTTAGAAAAACATTTTCTTTATCGTGCCTACGTTTCGATCTTTATTGAGATCATCTTCAGAGCCTGGGATTTACAAACGTTTAAATTTAACAAATACATGTAGGATGTGAAAAAAATGAATTTATATACTGCTAGAAATTTTATAGTCGATCAAAGTATTTGTCCTCACTCAAAGTGTTTGTTTTCTTTGTAGATAGGTCATTCTTGTGTGTCGTATTGAGTGTGCCAGGGAGATATTGATGTTTTATGTCTACGTTGGATTTTGAAGGGGTGGAGAAGGAAGTCGGGATCAAAAGATATTTTTATGTGAGGAGTCGACTTTTTGAGGCGAAAGTAGCCGACAATGGGAAAAAATAGGTAATGGTTTGGCCAAATTATCCTTTCAGGACAAAATATGGACGGGGATAATAACGAAAAGGAAGCCAAATTTTTGACGAATTAGACTATGTAGAAATGTCTGATGTGTGGAATGTGATGACTGTTTTATATGTTATATTATATGTTTTATGTGATGTGATGATGATACATGTATGTTATCGATATTGAATTTGATTAATGACATTAGCTGCGACTGAGTTTACATGAATCTGTTCTGAAATTGATGGCGTGTTATCTCTGTTTGTTTTGTTCTATGTGTAATATTTTTGGATTGTTGAAGTCGAAATTGTGTTGGTGTTCAAAATGGTGGGTAGCCTGTGCTGTTTTTGCAACCATACATATATTGCTTTACTCTCTTATCCAGATATTGGTATGTAATACCGATGTAAATGGCCGGACAATTTTAATTGTCGACCTTGACTGAGCCTAAAATTTCTACCATTGTATAAATTCATTTTTTTTCACATCCTACGAGGTAATTTTCTCATCAGCCGCTCAATGAGGGATCATACGTGTCTTTTCAGTGATAAAACAAAAACTTTATACTTGTCTCTACCCCATTCGGCTTAATAAAACAAAAGAAAATTATTAAATATAAGTGTGTGGTGGTTAGTGACCATTAAGCGATAATTATTCAGAAATCGTGAGATGCGGTCTGGTGTGATGTAGGTTTCTGAAAAACATTTTCTTTATCGTGCCAACGTTTCGATGTTTATTGAGATCATCTTCAGGGCCTGGGATTTACAAACATTGTTTACATTTAACAAATACATGTAGGATGTGGAAATTCACTTTTTTCCACATCCTACACGTATTTGTAAAATTTAAACAATGTTTATGAATCGCGGGTCCTGAAGATGATCTCAATGAAGATCGAAACGTTGGTAAGATAAAGAAAATGTTTTTCTAAATCTACGTGACACCAGACCGCATCTCACGACCTCCAAGTAATCACCGTGTATATCATTGTACAAATTCATTTTTTTTCAGTTCTTACATTTATTTGTACAATGAAAAGAGTGTTTATAAATTTCAGGCCCTGAAGAGGATCTCAATAAAGATCGAAACGTTGGCACGATAAAGAAAATGTTTTTCGAATACCTACATCACACCAGACTGCATCTCACGATCTTTAAATAGTAATTAATAACCATAGCTCATTTCATAATATATTTGAGAATTTTTTTTCTAACTTTTTAACCGTGGACAGTCTTAAAAAATCGTTCTACTTACTATGTACCAGAGATAGTTTTGTTGGAATCCCATAGTTATTTATATTTTTTATCTCAACTATGAGATAAAAAAACCTTTCATAAAGATTAATTAATTCAAAAAAGTTAATTGGTCAATCGGACCACGAACTGTAATGGATTTAATAGTTATTTATGTTTAATATATTCCTCCTTTAATATTTATTTTAATTTTCTTGCGCCTACCCTCTTTCAGAGTTTAATCTATTTTCAAAAATGTTGTCCGTTACAAATTCATCAGGAAACGAGACCCGTTCTAATTCTCAGAGATAGCGTGGTTTTTAGGGATTTTTCAAATTTTAAAGCTCCATGTGTTCTTGGGTGAGAAGAACATAAAGTTGGCCATTTTAATATATATTTTTATGGTGGTTCGGATTTTAGTCGGGTCTGACTAATCAAAACAACAAGAAATATCGGACCATAATGATTCACACAACTACAAAACAATTTTTCTATTCTTGTATGTACTCAAAACGTAAAAAAAACACTACTGACGATGACAACATGCCGAAATGAGTCTGACAGACCAACAAGTGAGAAAAACCGGACCAGAACGAATGACCAAACTACTTCTTTCCCTGCAGAGTTTAAGATGGCATCTTCTATTTTCTCATTCTGTTATATAAAAACTAGGAGAAAAATAGCACTGAAGATGACGAAATATCGTACTGATTTGATAGACGAAAATATCTAAGATCGGCAGCAATGAACGGAATCTGGTTCATCACCCCACAGTGTTTAATATGGAATCTCATTGTTTTCCCATTCTATTGCCATACATTATAAAAAAATCTCTGAAGATGACGAAATGGGCCTAAGAAGAAAATAGGGATGATAGGCCGAACAACTGGTTCATCCCCCTGAGCTCAAGAGAAAATCTCATAATTCTCATATTCTATTACTTAAAAACTATGAAAAAAACCACCTCTGAAGATGACGCAAAGATAAATTGACGAAATAGTAAGTACATCCTAACACGACTGAAAACGAGAAAACAGCTTCATCACTAATAGAGCTCAAGATGAAATTTCACTATTTTCTTAATCCATTGCCTAACAATATAAAAAAACATCACTGAAGATGACGAAAAGACGAAATGTGTCTGACAGCCTGCAACAGCGTGAAAATGCGGACCAGAATGATTGAAGAAAGGGCAAAACTAATTGTTCGTAACCCAACATCAAGATAAAATTTCACTATTTTCTTGTTCTTTTACTTAAAAACTATGAAAAAAAACCACCACTGAAGATGACGAAAAGATAAATTGACCGAATAGTAACATCTGCCAAACAAAATGACTGAAAACGAGAAAATAAGTTCATCACCAATAGAGCTCAAGATCAAATCCCACAATTTTCTTATTCCATGGCCTAACTCTATAAAAAACATCACTGAAGATGACGAAAAGACGAAATGTGTCTGACAGCCTGCAGCATCGAGAAAATGCGGGCCAGGATGATTAAAGAATGGGCGAAATTAGTGGTTACGAACTCAAAGGAGATCAAAATAAAATTTTATTATTTTCTTATTTTATTACATAAAACCTATGAAAAAAACCACCTCTGAAGATGACGAAAAGATAAATTGACCAAATAGTAAGTACAGGCCAAACACGACTGAAAACGAGAAAACCGGCTATCACCAATAGATCTCAAGATGAAATCTCACAATTTTCTTATTCCATGGCCTAACACTATAAAAAACATCACTGAAGATGACGAAAAGACGAAATGTGTCTGACGGCCTGCAGCAGCGAGAAAATGCGGGCCAGGATGATTGAAGAATGGGCGCAACTAATTGTGCGTAACCCAATATTATTCTATTACTTAAAAACTACGAAAAAGGCCACCACTGAAGATGAACAAATGCCGTAATGGGTCTGAAAAATTAGAACTAATTCAATTACAAAAACCAAAATAGCTAATAAAAGCGGATAAGGGTGATTAGGCACCAAAAAATTACTGATTTATCAGGCCTCACGATAGAATCTCACAATTTTCTCATTTTATTACATAAAAATTAGAAAAAACAAAATGACGAAACGCCGAAATTTGACCAGGTAGACCGAACTAAAAATCAAAATGGTACAATATTGCAGGAATTACGATGCCCAGTCAACATTTAAATTATAGGACCATTCTTCAGATCCGACTATTGTATATTGCCTAGAAACTCCGTTAAAGTTACAGGAGAAGGAGTCGGCCTCTTCACGACCTTGCGCAACGCGTCTAATATTGGTCTAGCAATCTCCTTTATTGTCTAGAGCTTTTCATAAAGCTTAAAGCTTTTTGTCAAATCACAAAGTTTTATTAAAGGCACACACCTTCCTATACCAGGAGTAGAATGCTCAGCCTGGATTGATCCGGGCACCTGCAGAGAAAAAAATAAATCGAAGAAGAATAATAAATCAAAAATCTACTAATCATAAGCCCGGGAATATCTACAATTTTGTGACAAATAAACTTCCGGAAGTTAGCATTGCTATTTTTTGTGAAAGGGAATAACCACACAATGATCCAATGACATCAACCTCGAATTGTCAGAAAATATGAAAAGTACGAAAGGTAGGGTAGAATCTTAAGTTTTCGTAAGTTTTAAACAGGTAAAGGAATTTAGATCAGTGTCGAAAAATGTATTTTATGATAATATGCTTTTCTTTTGAAATGAGGAGGATTATATATCGTCAGGTAAAAAAACTTTTGTAAACATACCAAGAATCTTGGATTTTTTTTCATAATTTGGTAACCATGATATTCGATCTCTTGATCACCTGGTTATGAAAACATACAAAAAAATACAGGATTAAAAATAGCATTCTTCGCCAAGAAGGTCGGGACGAAGACAAAGGTTGGGACTCAAAAATACATAAAGTTCGTTAAAAGAAAAGTACACCATTTCAGAGAATCAATTGAAGAATATGTGATTTTACAACATTATGATTTCTGTTGCAATGTTTTTCGAATGACTATTTTTTAAAATAAATTTTTGGTGTCTCTCTCAGTAGAAACCCCTCCTGTCCAAATGGAATTTTAATTAATCTTTAAGGTATTGGTTGAGTTAAAAAAGCCAGTGTCACGAGCGGGATTCGAACCCAAGATCTTCGGCTCAATACGCCCATGCTCTACCACATACAAATAAAACATAGAGATAAAATGTAAGGACTGACTAAAATCATAAGCTTAACTTTCTATAGTAACAGTAGGCGTAAACTGCCGATCAAATTCAAAAATAATTAAATTTGGACCATAGTAGATAAACATGTAAGGTGTTGGTTGAGATAAAAAAGTTAGTGTCGCGAGCGGGATTCGAACCCACGACCTTTGCCTCAATACGCCGCTGCTCTACCATTTGAGCTATCGTGACTTCGACCCACTCGGACACCAACTTTCCATCCCAACCCCCACCTTTTGAAGTTTCCCTCTTTTTTGCTATTTTTGAAAAATTCTGATCAGTTAAAATGAACAGTCAAAAGCATACCCAATTCAACGAACTCGAAGGAGAAAATAAAATAAAACCTAAAAAAAAGTTCACCCTAAAAATGAAACAATAGCTGAACCACAGCAGGAAAACGAACCAAAAACAGGCCAGGATTACCGAAAATGGCCGCACTAAAAATAACATTTTAATGAGATTATTTGGAGATCTTGAGATGCGGTCTTGTGTGACGTAGGGTTAGAAAAACATTTTCTTTATCGTGCCAACGTTTCGATCATTACTAAAATAATCTTCAGGGCCTGGGATTTATAAACATTGTTTAAAATACATGTAGGATGTGAAAAAATGAGTTTATACAATGCTAGAAAATTATAGATTAAAAAAAGAAAATTTTACAATGCTAGAAAATTTTATGTTTAAAAAAAAATGAATTTATACAATGCAAAAAAATTTTTGCATAAAAAAATTATACAATGCTAGAAAATTTTAGATTTAAGAAAAGGATGAATTGATACAATGCTAGAAAATTTTATATTAAAAAAAATAAAAATGAATTTATACAATGCTAGAAAATTTTAGATAAAAAAATTAAAAAAATGAATTTATACAATGCTAGAAAATTTTAGATTAAAAAAAATTATACAATGCTAGAAAATTTTAGATTTAAAAAAATTATACAATGCTAGAAAATTTTAGATAAAAAAATTTGAAAAATGAATTTATACAATGCTAGAAAATTTTAGATTAAAAATTATACAATGCTAGAAAATTTTAGATTCAAAAAAATAAAAAAATGAATTTATACAATGCAAAAAAATTTTAGCTTAAAAAATTATACAATGCTAGAAAATTTTAGATTTAAGAAAGGAATGAATTGATACAATGCTAGAAAATTTTATATTAAAAAAAATAAATAAATAAAAGTACAATGCTAGAAAATTTTAGATTTAAGAAACGGATGAATCGATACAATGCTAGAAAATTTTATATTAAAAAAAATAAAAAAAATGAATTTATACAATGCTAGAAAATTTTAGATTTAAGAAACGGATGAATCGATACAATGCTAGAAAATTTTATATTAAAAAAAAAATAAAAAAATGAATTTATACAATGCTAGAAAATTTTAGATTAAAAAAAAAATAAAAAAAATGAATTTATACAATGCTAGAAAATTTTAGATTAAAAAAATTATACAATGCTAGAAAATTTTAGATTTAAAAAAATTATACAATGCTAGAAAATTTTAGATAAAAAATTAAAAAAATGAGTTTATACAATGATAGAAAATTGTAGATTAAAACAAATTATACAATGCTAGAAAATTTTAGATTCAAAAAAATAAAAAAATGAATTTATACAATGCAAAAAATTGTAGCTTAAAAAATTATACAATGCTAGAAAATTTTAGATTTAAGAAAGGAATGAATTGATCCAATGCTAGAAAATTTTATATTTTAAAAAATAAAAAAAAATAAAAATTTAGTGCTAGAAAATTTTAGAATAAAAAAAATTATACAATGCTAGAAAATTATAGATAAAAAATAAAACATAAAAAAGGGAACGTAAAATGCTAGAAAATTTTTAGATTAAAAAAATATAAATGAAAATAAATTAATTTATAGAATGCTAGAAAATTACAAAAAAATTATACTTATTTTTTAAATCTAAAATTTTCTTGCATTGTATAATTTTTTTTTTAATCTAAAATTTTTTAGATTAAAATTAGAAAGAAAAGTTTCTAAAACCTACGTCACACCGCTTCTCACGATCTTCAAATAATTAATAACTAACTGTCACTAAACACCACACATTTTAATGAAAGTTTATTGAAAGATGAAAATTTCGTTTTCTTTAAATTATTCATTTATTTTCATAATGATTTGAATAAAATTTTGTACCTACTTTTCAATTTTATAGAAAAGTGGCAGTAAGAAATATTTAAAAGAAGTCACGTGACCTACGCAGGGAGTAAGTTAAGGAGGGTCACAAGTAATCCTTAAGTCTGGCATGAGACTTAGAAAGGAGGAGGAGGGACTTAATCAGGCTTGTGTGTCGAAGTATTGATCCCAGTGGGAGCGGCGAGGGTGCGGGGGTTGAGCACACACAAAACAGGAAAATCTTAGAAGAGGAAGGGGGTCTTCCTTAGAGCTCAAAGCGTTTGACGTAAACCTTAATTAGTAATCAGGCAAAGAAGGTAGAGCAGAAGAGGAAGTGAAAGGGTAGGCCGTCGGGGGCGGCGCGGGTGGGGCGGCAGGGTGGTGGCTGCGATGAGAGGAAATGGGTTTTCTTTCACGGATCGGAGGAGAGGCAGGGGGCCTCCGCGGCTGTTATCATTGAACCGCGCCCCAACTTTAATGTGTTTCTTAACTCCGCCTCTCTCCACCGTGTCAAAGTTCCCACACTCAGGAGGGAGCGAGACAGAGAGCTTAATAAACTTTTGTCTCGGATATAAAATGGCCGCCCGCCTCCTTGAGTGCAAAGTTTCAACGCCAGATAAGAAATATTATTTAGCACAAGTGCTGCATTACAACTTTGCCTCCACTCCGTTTCTTGTTACCGCTCCAAACTTAATATGTTTATGCTGACTTTCATCCTCTAATTAAGTTTTATAACTTAAGTCCAAAGGTACAAACATGACCTCGAATACAAATCTAATATAAAATCCATCCACAGATTATACCGTGTCCATAAAAAAGAAACCTGACCACTTGAGTTTTACACGAAAAAATGGCCAATTTTGGAAATGCATAATATTCTCGACTTGCGCCAGGTCTCATTTGTCAGAAAGTTTTACGCTAAAAAAGTTGGCTTCAGTCAATCATCAGTAAATTCAAAAACTCGGGAACATGTTAGTTTTTGTACTTTTTACGAAAAATTCAAATTGAATGCAGAGCCAGGAAATCGTCCTGGAGAGGCGCCCTAAAGGAATCGATAGGCAATTTTAATAAGCTTTCAATTGGTCACCTTCCACTTTGGTCGATTTCTTAAGTGTTTTCGATTTTCTTGATTTTTGGGCACAAAACGTGTTTTTTTACGTACTCGTGGAAAAAACCGAAATTTTACCATACCACGTAAAAAACATTGTTGAAAGCTAAACTGCCTCAACGCCTGTGAAATGGGAAGGAAAAGTCATCTTTTCGCAAATTTTACGTTCTGCAACTTTTGTACCGAGGACGTAAAAAAATGATCAGGAAAGCGACAATTCTTACTTTGACCTTTTTGGAACCACTTTTTTAGCTCATCAGGGAAATTCAACTTTTCCTTCCCATTTCACAGGCTTTGTGATAGATTGGCTTCGAATAATGTATTGAAACAGTAGGTTTCTCAACCATTTTCGCGTTATTCGAAATTTCTGAGGGAAAAACGTGTTATTTTTTAGGTGCTCATGGAAAAAAAACAAATCACACTCTCTCCTGATTTTACCATGTATAACCCATAAAATTGTTTCAATATGTGAATCCAAGCCAAACTGCCACAACACGTGTGAAATGGAAAGGAAAAGTTGAAAGACCGTCGTTAGGTAAACAAGTGGTTATCGACAGAAGAAGCATTCCGCATCCCAAAAGGTCAAAGAAGAAAAATTAAGAGCCTTTCCTGATTACTTTTTTGAGATTGATATTTCCATGAGCAGTAAAAAACCCACGTTTTTGCAACAAAAAAATAAATAAATAAATAAAATTGCGAATAACTCGAAAACCAATTACTCTCTCTCTCTCCTCTCTCTCTCTCTCTCTCTCTCTCTCTCTCTCTCTCTCTCTCTCTCTCCCTCCCCTGATTTTACCGTACATAAACCTATTGTTTTAATACGTTATTTGGAAGGCACAACACGTGTGAAATGGGAGGGAAAAGTTGAATGCCCGTGATGATGTAAACAAGTGGTTATCGACAGATGCATTCCACATCCCAAAGGTCAAAGTCAGTAAAAGTAAGTATTGTCGCTTTCCTGGTTACTTGTTTTCAAAACGTCCTCGGAACAAGAGGTTTAGGGTATAAAATGTACGAAAACATGACAGTACAAAATTTATGGTTCCTTGAAGATGGGTAGAGAGATTGGTTTTTTCATGAGCACTAAAAACACCAGGTTTTTGAAAAAAATAACGAATATCTCCAAAACTGATCACTCTCTCTCCTGATTTTACCGTACACAAACCTATAGTTTCAATACGTTATCCGAAGCCAAACTGGCACAACACTTGTGAAATGAGAAGGAAAAGTTGAATTTTCCGTGATGAGGTCAAAAAGTGGTTATCGACAGAAGAAGCATTCCGCATCCCAAAAGGTCAAAGTAAGACAAATTAAGAGTCCTGGTTACTTTTTTCAAAAAGTCCTCGGAACAAGAATTGTAGAGCATAAAATTTACGAAAACATGACGGTTCAAAATTTATGGTTTCTTGACGATGGGTAGAGAGATTGATGTTTCCATGAGCATTAAAAAAACCAGGTTTTTGAAAAAAATAAAATAGCGAATATCTCGAAAACCGATCAGTCTCTCTCTCTTCTGATTTTAACGTACTAAACCTATTGTTGCAATACGTTATTTGAAGCCAAACTGGCACTTGTGAAATGGGAAGGAAAAGTTGAATTTTACCTGACGTGGTCAAAAAGCGGTGATCGACAGCAGAAGCAAATCGCATCCCAAAAGGTCAAAATTTTACAAAGTAAGAATTGTCGCTGTCCTGGTCCTTTTTGAAAAATCCCTCGGAACAAAATTTCTCGAGCGTAAAATTTGCGAAAAAATGACGATACAAAATTCATGCATTGTTGAAAATTGGTAGAGAAATTGATTTGTTTTTTTCTATTGTTTCGATACGTTATTCAAAGCCACACTGGCACAACACTTGTGAAATGAGAAGGAAAAGTTGAATTTTACCTGATGAGGTCAAAAAGCGGTGATCGACAGCAGAAGCAAATCGCATCCCCAAAAGATCAAAATTTAACAAAGTAAGAATTGTCGCTTCCCTGTTAACTTTTTTGAAAAATTCCTCGGAATAAGGGTCGTAGAGGGTAAAATTTGCGAAAAAAATGACGATTCATAATTCATGCATTGTTGAAAATTGTTAGAGAATTTGATTGTTATTTTTTTTTCCATGAGCGCTAAAAAATCGCCAATAACTCGACAACCGATCACCCTCTGTCCCGATTTTACCATACATAAATCTATTGTTTCGATACATTATTCGAAGCCAAACTAGCACAACACCTGTGAAATAGGAAGGAAAAGTTGAATTTTCCGTGATGAGGTAAAAAAGCGGTGATCGACAGCAGAAGCATCCTCATCTAAAAAATGTCAACGTAAGAAAAAGTAAGAATTGTCGGTCGCTTCCCTGTTCACTCTTTTCAAAAGGTCCCTCAATTGTAGTGTAAAATTTGCGAAAACATGACGGTTCAAAATGTTTGCATTCTTGAAAATTGGTAAACAGATTGACTGGTTTTTTTCCATGACCACTGAAAAACCACGTTTTGCACAGAAATCGCGAATAAAACGGTTGAAAAATTTGGCAAAGTGTCGGAAGGTGACCCACTGAAAGCTTATTACAATTCTACAATCGATTCCTATAAGGCGCCGCTCCTGCTCCCACAGCTCAATTTGAACTTTTCGTAAAAATTGCAAAAATTAACATGTTACGAAATTTTTGAATTTAATGATGCCCGAAGCTAGGAAAATATGTAAAAAACCATCCTGTTTATCGTAACATATCTTAAAAAATTAGACTTAGCGCTGTTAGTTGAAATGTTGAAAAAATATTCATTTCCAAAGTTGGCCATTTTTTCGTGAAAAAACCAGGTGGTTTTTTTTGGACAGTGTATTTTGAAACGTATAGAGAAACTTCTTGTCGATGCTATTGATGGCCACCGTCGGACGTTCTTGACGTGGTGGAGGGACTTATCTTCGTCCCGACCTTCTTGGGCAAATTTTTTTAAAAATCCTTTTTTTGTATAATTTTTTTTTTAATGGTGTACTTATCACCGGGTATCACTGGCTCCGGGCCCCCTCCCGACATTGAAAAGACTCGAGCACTCTTCTGAACAAGCTGAATAAAGGACAGGCCTCCTATTTGAATCAGTCATTTCAGAAACTCGCCATGTTCAAGAAATCAAAATTGTGGAAAAAGTTTCATTTTTAAGCTGTACTTTTTTTAGGTTTTATTTCATTTTCTGGTTTATCCACTCCAAACATACCCCTTTGAATTGGGTATGCTTTCGAATTTTTATTTTAACTGATAAGAATTAAAAAAAAAAAATGGCAAAAAGGAGAGAAAATTCGAAAGGTGGGGTTGAGATGGGAAGTTGGTGTCCGAGCGGATCGAAGTGACGATAGCTCAAGTGGTAGAGGAGCGGCGTATCAAGCCGAAGGTCGTGTGTTCGAATCCCGCTCGTGACACTGACTTTTTTCTCAACCAAGGCCTTACATGGAAAGAATAATTAATTAAAACATGGAACTTGGTTAATTGACCACCAAAACGTAAATGAATTAATATTTAATAAACAAAAGAAGTACCAATTCTCTAAACAGCTCAAGGTATTTAGCCGAAGGTCGTGGGTTCGAATCCCTTTCGTGAAACTGGCTTTTTTATCTCAACCAATACTTTACATAAAGATTAAATTTAATTTGGACATGACGGTTTCTACTGAAAGACACCAGAAATTTACTGAAAAAAATTACCCATAGAAAAGAATTGCAAACAAATCATAATGTAAAATCATTCTTTAATTGTTCTTGAATCTCTAAAATCGTATACTTTTTAAAAAAGAACTTTATGTATTTTTGAGTTTCAACCGTGGTTGTCGTGGACCAATTGCAGATTTTTCTCCAAAACAGTTGAAAACGTTTTCCTTGACCTGGACATGACGGGTTTTTATTTTTTCCTTCAACTTCAACCATTTTTAAAGGAGCTTGTAAGGTCCGGACATAACGGGTATGCTGCAATCTGTCTATCAACATAAAATAAATCAAAAATCGGAAAATGAGATTGACGTTTCTGACACGATTAATTTGCACTCTGGGCTAACCTGTGCTTAATTGTTATCTACAGAAAATCATTTTGTTTTTGTTTTTTTGTGAGCGGCAGTGAGTTTTTTATTTATATATTTTTATTAAGTTTATTTTTTCTTTGCGAAATAAAGTATTTTGTACTTTTTAAAGCGTGTTGGAAAGGTCCATCATCCTTTGGTTCAAAGCTTGGACTACCCTCCAGTGCAGCGAGCTTATTAGAGATATGACTGTGTGAAACATGAGCTTTTTTTATTGAGAAAGGCTCCTGCAAAAGCGAGGTGAAAAACTTATCTCTAGATTCTATTGTACCATAATAAAGCTTTCAAAATAAAATAGTTTTTCTAATTGGTTTTTAGAATCTCTTTAACTTATCTGTAAGTTCACTAATGACCTGACCTTGGCATGGGTCCCTGGACATTCGGGGCATAGAGGCAACGAAAAAGTTGACATGCTGGCCAAAGAGAGGGGGCCAACATGGACCCTCTGGGTCCTGAACCTACTGTTCAATATCTCTACGCCCAAAAACCCAGGACATTTGACAGGATCAGTTCTTTGGTGTCGTAGACTTATCCAGGTCATGAGAGTCCCTGGGCATTCGGGTCCATGTTTGGAAATGCATGGAGGCCCTGACGGAAGTCACCGACACTAATGACCTGACCTTGGCATGGGTCCCTGGACATAGAGGCAACGAAAATGTTGACATGCTGGCCAAAAAAAGAGCTAACATGGACTCTCTGGGTCCTGAACCTACTGTTCAATATCTCTACACCCAAAAACCGCTGGACATATGGCAGTGTCAGGTCTTTGGTGTCTTGACCTATCCAGGCCAAGAGAGTCCCTGGGCACTTAGGACCGAGAGGTAACGATAAGGTTGACATGTTGGCCAAAGAGGGGCCTGCATGGACTCTCTGGGTCCTGAACGTACAGTTCAATATCTCTAAGCCCCAAAAACCGCGGGACATATGGCAGTGTTAGTTCTTTGGTTTCGTTGACTGATCCAGGTCATGAAAGTCCCTGGGCATTCGGGGCCATGTTTGGAAATGCATGGAGGCCCTGACGGAAGTCAGCGACACGAAAATGTTGATATGCTGGCCAAAAAAGAGCTAACAAGGACCCTCTGGGTCCTGAACCCTACTGTGGCTTAACATACTGTCACAAAAGAGGATGCATCTTAAAATGGATACTTAATGAGTTCAAAACCTGATGGAACAATACCACATGAGGCACGCTAAGGAGAGGTATAGAAGGACCATCAAAAAAAACTTACAAAAGAATTACTGGAAGGCAACCACAACTGAAGCAGGATTCTGATTGGGCTCCTGACAGGACATTGCCGCTGATAGGAGGGATAAGAGTACAGACAGAACCTTGTGCAGATACTGCCAGCAAGAGGGGGAGACCGCAGAACACATTTTATGTTTATGTGTAGGTGTGACGGTCTGTGTAGGTGCAGGTTCTTGCAACTAGAACAGGAAAAGCCACAAGCAAGATCCTACAATGAGGAGCTGCTTACAACGCTTTGGAGGTTGATTAACAACCTGAAGCTGACCAGTGAGTTGTAAAAAACCGGGGAGTACAATAGATCTATTCAGGTCGAGTGCAGACCTTGTGGCCGCCACTTTTATCCCTATAGGGTGGTTAATTGGATTGTTTATAGAAGAATATTCTCCAAAATGCGGTCAATAATTTGTTGAAGTCATCAGGAGGGGTCAAGTATGAGATAGTTTAGAAAAACATCTTTTCAGTTTTTTTTCTTCTATACTTTCTTATTCTTGACCATTCCACAAGATTTCAACAAATTGTTAAACAACCGGCCACTGAAAAACATACATTTCTACCCAATAAGGTCAATTTTTCTTTAAACCTTACTAACTTTTTTTGATTTTTTGAAAACTAACTTCGTGAGCTTTATCTCTTCCGCGTCTGTGCACAGCTTCGCTGAAAAGGACAAGGATAGTTAAATACGATAGAGATAAGAGTTGTCGTGGGTAGATAGAAGATTGTATTTGTAATACAGGGTTGACACTGTCCTCCGGAGAAAGGAGAATCTATTTGAGCCGAGTTAGAGTTAGAAATTTCCTCTTTGTAGAGAATAAGGAGTCACTCTCTCTCGGCTTTCGTTAGCGCTCGCTGTAGGCGCTCTGAATAATAATCTCAAGAGACGTTGTGAAGTGCAGCCCCGCCTTCCCACCGAGTCTTGTACACAAACTTGTGCTTTATGCCCTGGAGAAGGGGGACGGGTGCTTTTGAAAATTGCATTTGCTTCCTCTCCCGGCATTCCCTTGTATATGTTATAATAAAAGCCAGCGCCTCGGCTAAGGCCTAATGACGGGCTCAAGACAAATGGGATAAGAAACATTCATCAGAGCTCCCTCTACGCCTTGATTGTAAGGCATGCCTTAATTTGTCAACCCACCCTCCTTCTTCTACCCCCGCCCACCCACCATACAACTCTCAGTCAATCAACCAACTCCCGAGCAACTTGTTCTCCTTCCATACGGTTCGACAAAGCCTTCTTTAACTACCTCTTCGTGGGATTCACCTCGGTTCGAACGACATCCACAAAATCCTACAAAATCGATGACCAAACGTTTTCTCCATTGATATTAGGTATAGGCCAAACGGTTCTCACTGCAGGTGAGGCATACATCACAATGTGTGGTGTTTAGTGACCGTTAGTCAATGATTATTCAGAGATCGTGAGTTGCGGTCAGGTGTGCCGTAGGTTTTAGAAAAACATTTTCTTTATCGTGCCAATGTTTCGATCTTTATTGAGATCATCTTCAGGGCTCAAAGTGTTTGTTTTCGGCGTAATTGTGTCATTCTTGTGTGTCGTTTTGAGAGTGCCACTCCGCATCTCACGAACTCCTAATAACACATCACAATTTTTGATTCACTATTCACGTCTGATGACCATTAAATTTGTATAAAATGAGTCTATTAAATTATTAATATCATGATAAATTCACTCACCTACTCGAGAATGACTTAGAACTAGGTCGTTTCAGCCCTCAATATGATATAGTTTCTTGTGAAACCTTGACTCAGCCTGGATTGATATCCCAGGCTCAAAGAGTGAAAAAATAATGAGGAAAGTACTGACCGTTTTGTCGTATGGTCTACCTACACCTGGCAGAATGTAGATACTCTTACATGAAAAATTCTATACCCGTCATATAGGTTTGAGAGGATAAGGTAAGGACGGCACTAAAAACAAAGAGGAAAAAGAGAGAGATAAGTAGAGAGGGACAGAGATAAAGGAGAAACAAATAGAGTGGGGAAAGAGAGAGGAAAGAGACAAATAGAAAGAGGGTAAAAAGAGACAGATTAAAAAGGAGAGAATTGAGAGAGAGATAAAGAGAGAGACTCAAATGGTGATAGAATTGAGAGAGGGGAGAAAGGAGAGATTCAAATAGAGAGAGATAAAGAGAGAGAGACACAAATAGAGAAAGAATTGAGAAAGGGAGAGAGAGAGAGTGGTAAAGAGATATAGAGAGACAGAGAGAAAGGGAGAGAGAGAGAGAGAGAGGAGAGAGATTAAAAAAGAGAGAATTGAGAAAAAGAGATAAAGAGAGAGACTCAAATGGAGATAGAATTGAGAGAGGGAGAGAAGAGAGAAGAAGAGATATAGAGAGACAAATAGAGGGAGAGAGAGATTAAAAAAGAGAGAATTATGAAAAAGAGATAAAGGGAAAGACTTAAATGGAGATAGAATTGAGAGAGGGAGAGAAAAGAGATAAAGTGATATAGAGAGACAAATAGAGGGAGAGAGAGAGNTTAAAATTAACTTAACATTAATGATTAAACTTTGTTCAGAGAGAGAGAGAGAGAGAGAGAGAGAGAGAGAGAGAGAGAGAGAGAGAGAGACTTGGAAATAAATACTAGCCAACTTAACTGTGTTTTATATTATTCTTGACTGGAAAATATTCACTTCCAGGATAGATGGATAGGACCTCATTTTTGGGGATAATAAATAGCAAACAAAATTAATTTTTTTCACAATTTTTCTCGTAACTTTGTCATTTTTTGACCAATTTAAAATGCGATTGCACCATTGTTTTTATGGTAAAAACACCTTCAAAATGACGTGTCAGGATCTATATTGTCTTGTATAATTTTTCTCAAGAAAAAAGGTAAAAATTTGAAACTAGACTAAAAATAGTTAAACTCTTTTTGTTTTATAGAATCATTGGTTCAAGAGAAAATCAACCGGACCATATAAAAATGGCACCCTGTATATTATAGGTTGATAAAATCTTTTTCCCTCAGGGGGAATTGTTTTATAGTTGTATAAAATAAATACCTGTGTAAAAAGCAAAATATTCATAATATTTAGTTAAAGATTATTTTCAATAAGCCAATGAAATATAATATGAGACTTTTTGCTATTAGATTAAAAGTAGTGCTGGTAAAACGGTTAATTAGGTCCATTGAAAACTTTACGATCGAACGCACTGGTACGAACGACAGAAATTTAAAAAAATCCAATAAAGAAAATAGATTTTCGTCTTGTGTGAGGTGGTACCTGAAGGAAAGTGGACGGAGGAGGCGAGGCTCACGTCTGAATAGTTAAAGTGATAGGAGAAGAGAGATGGCTCCGAGTTTACGATTCGGTCCCCGTTTTTGCCAGCGGCAGTTAAAGTCTACGGGCAGGAGTTTGAGATAAAGGGGCAATAAGAACTAAGGCCCGGGACGTAAACCCCGCCACCGCTTCCGTATAAATGCTCCAATTTCCACAAACCTCTTAGGTCTTAGTTTATTAACTGCCTCTCTATTTCAACCGCCCCACAGGGAGTTCACCAGCCGCCTCCGCCTCCGCCCCCGACCCTTGTGGACGCCACCCCCCTTCAATGATTACATCTGCTTCCACTCCGATTGTAAGAGTTTCTGTAAAATTGATTATCGATATTCGATACAACTGCCTGCTTTTCACAGGGTGGGTTTTATCACTATACTAATTCTTAAATGAAAGAATTAACTCGATGTAGTCCAAAACCCGTTAATGTTGATTTCATGGATGTGAGAGTTTTTCTCATTAGTTTAGAAATTATTCGAAAAGTTGAGAAGAATATAGGAGTTTTGTGAATGTAAACATATTCCAATATATAACCATACATTTCAATTAATTCAGGATTTTAGTTGAGATAAAAAAAACTCAGTGACACGAGCGGGATCCGAACCCACGATCTTTGGTTCGATATGCAGCTGCTCTACCACTTGAGCTATCGTGACCTCGATCCACTCGGACACTAACTTCCCATCTCAACCCTACCTTTTCAATTTTCCCTCCTTTTTGCCATTTTTCAAATGTCGCGTAATCGGATTGGATTCTCGGCGACAAATGAAATGGCCACGGAGAGCTTTAGTGAAGTATACTTCATTTAATTCATTAAATTCACTAATTTCATGGTCCGCTTGATCAATTAATATATTACAATTAATTAAGGTTTTTAGTTGAGATAAAAATGGTGGGAAAATTCAAAAGGTGGGGTTGAGATGGGAAGTTAGTGCCCGAGTGGATCGAAATCACGATAGCTCAAGTGGTAGAACAGCGGCGTATCGAGCCGAAAATCGTGGGTTCCAATCCAGCTCGTGCCACTAACTTTTTTATCTCAACTAAAAACGTTAATTAACTGAAAGATATTTCGGGGACCGCGGTAGCCGAGTGGTTAGCATGAGAGACTCTCACGCCGCGGTCGTGGGTTCGATTACCACCGTCGCCTCTGGCCCTTTTTTCCCGATAACCCCCAATTTGCACACAATAATTCGTACTATGGCTAATATGCAAGATCATAAGGCCAATAAAAAAAAATAAAAAAAAAAAAAAGATATTAATTGGTCAAGCGCACCACGAAAACTAGTGAATACCTTTATTTTTTCAACATATATCGTGTGGAAATTAATTTATATCTACTCCGCCAAACAATTCACATATGAAATTGAAAATATTGGCTCTATTTCCAATTTTGGACCAATTGGGTTAGTGGAATAATAACGCAGGTTTGGAAAAACCAGTCAATTTAATTTTTATAAAATAAAGAAAATTTATTCGAAAATTTTTCCAGCGCAATCTATACAACTTCGCCAAAATGTAATAAGCGCTGTTTTCCGCTGACATAAAAATCTTTATTCACAATAAAATCTTGGAAGGCGTTTTCGGCATCACCGCATTCTCTAAAACTTTTATCTGAATATTGATGATGCGGTAAGGCTTCATATCCTAAGTACTTAAGTTTCCGCAGGTTTGCCTTGCGACATGTGACCTGGCGTTGTGTTGAAGAATAATCTGCTTCTTACGATTTACCAATGCTGGATAAAGACGTCGCAGAATCCCGACCATTTTGTCAATTTCTTGTCAATATTTCTCTACTGTAATAGGTTCTACCTAGGTTTCACCTATAGTAATAGGTGAATTACTAAATGTTTTTGTTCTATGTTTTCGTACATATCTATGCCTATCATTATATCTTGTATTAATATGAGGTATTTCAGAGGTGAATTTAATGTTCTCATATATAGGCTGGGGTTTTTTGTTTTTATTATTTTAAACTACAATTAATTAAGTTTTTTAGTAGAGATAAAAAAGTTAATAGCACGAGCGGGATTCGAACCCACGATCTTCGGCTAGATACGCCGCTGCTCTACCACTTGAGCTATCGTGACCTCGAGCCGCTCGGACACTAACTTCCCATCTCAACCCCACCTTTTGAATTTTCCCTCCTTTTTGCCATTTTTCGAATCCCGCTCGTGCCATTGACTTTTTTATCTCAACTATAAACCTTAATTAATTGTAATGTATTAATTGGTCAAGCGGACCACGAAATCAGTAAATAAAAATAGCAATGAAACAATTTCCTGTATTCATTTACCGCTGGGGGTGTTGATGTAACCTTAATAACAAATAATTTATTGTACAATTAAAATTAACTTAACATTAATGATTAAACTTTGTTCGTATGTTATAAGTGTGCTGTTGAAAGGTGGGGGTCTAAAGTATAATTTGTACTGTTAATAAGCCTTAATTGACAGCAGCCCCTCGACAAATGGCTCTTAGAAAGATCGGGAGGGGTGGAAAGCCGGCCATTTCTGGCCTAGGGCCCCATTAAGACCATGGGGTTAGCCATTGGCATCAACCTCATGGCACGTTGACTTTAATTTATAAAACAACTTGTTAGAAAAATAATAAATCGAGTGGAAATTTAATTTAACATTTACGAAAATCGATTTCTCAAAATTTTATTCGATCGATGAGGGGAATTTAGCCTATGCATAGTACTGCCGCTTATATATAATTAAGCGTCTACTTATAATATTAAATCCAAACTCGTTATCCTAGATTGCTAGCTGCACCTCAGGTTGACATCACCACAAACAAAGCAGTCTAATTCACTACCGTACCATATTCCTCGGAGTGGGGGTTGAACGCATTCTCGCTAATAAGTTACTTTAACTACTTTATATTTAAAGATCCCTACAGTCCTGAGGATCTTTTCCAAGATTAAGCGCAGGTCAAACGGTATGTTAAATTATTGCCTGTAAATGTCTTGCCTTTAACAATTGAACATGTGCTCGACTTATTTCATTCTTGCTTTTCATGCCAATATTTTCTCGTGAGTTAAGCTGGGAACATACTGACGCAACGCAACGCGACTGACAGTGACACAGTAGCTAGTCGCAATAGTGTGAAATGGTTAATACTGAAGAAGACATGAAATAAATGGTAGTAGCAGCGATCTGCTTGCTTTCAACGGCGAACAGAAAAACCTGGGTTCATGAAGTGAGAAGTATCTCGCTATTAGAAAAGGAAGAAAATGCTGATCGATTCCGTTTAAGAATGACAATTTGACTATCTGCATCGAGCAATAAAGGAAAAAGGATAACTCGTATAAATGTTTGAAATTAAACCTGACGGGAATCTCACTCTACTACTTGAAAATCCTGGCAGCATCAAGTAAAGTAGATCGAGTGGCGCTGAATCAGGCAAATGATGATAAGAGATTCTTATGAAAACTTTTACTTTGGATTGGCGTGAGGTAGGGTCACGTCGTATTACGTTTCTAAAGCTAGGAACACACCCGATGTTACGCCATGCGACGCTACCCGACGCCTTGCCACGTTTTGGTGGGGTGTGCACATCAATCCGACGTAAGCACACGTCGCGTACAGTCCACAGCGTTTATCACAATAATCACTATCACAATCGCAACGCATCTTTGATTCTTAATGCACTATTTTGAGCAAAACCTTGTAATAAATTGTTAGTTAAATTTTATGAGCACAACCATCTAATAAATTGTTTGTTAAACTTAATTGTTTTAAATAAAGTTACTCCTAACCACCATAATTAAACAATGTTTATAAAAACATATGCATTTTTTATCTCGTTTAATTTGGTTTACATTAATATAACACGTTGTAATTAATATAACGACAAAATTACGTGTATTTAGTTTGAAATAAACTACAAAAAATATGAGTGTCCTGTTCTGATGCTACGCGACATTACAAAATGGTGTAATTTTACGAGCAAAACTCTGAAATAAATTGTTAATTAAATTTTATGAGCAAAACCGTGTAATAAATTGTTCCAATTTTAGTATATGTACCGCCAAAGCGAGTATAATAAATTGTTAGTTAAATTCATTATATCAAAAAATCGTATTCCAGTGTTTTGATTAATTTTCTACCAAACAGTTAAAATTAATTTTAAAAATAAAAACTCATTGATTTTTAATCACAGTTAATTTGGTTTATATTAAAATAAGTATGTTTTAATTAATGAAACGACAATAATACATGTAGTTTGAATAAAAATATGAGTGTCCGGTTCTTTTGTCTCACTGTACTCGATGCGATCCGACGAAAATCTGGACAGCGGGGGTCGCAGAGCGTCGGGTAGGTTAGCGTGGCATAGCATCGGGTAGATGTGCACGGGGGTAATGCAACCTTATGGAAAATCGGAGTTTGGATTTGCGTCGGGTAGCATCGGGTAGATGTGCACGGGGGTAATGCAACCTTATGGAAAATCGGAGTTTGGATTTGCGTCGGGTAGCATCGGGTAGCGTCGCATGGTGTTGCATCGAGTAAATGTGTTTCTGGCTTAACGCGCGTTAGCCAATATAACAAATACAGCGTGGCGCTGGCCGAAGAGAGAGGGGGAGTGAAGAGAGAAGGAGAGGGGGAAAGACAACGGAGAGTTATGACATCTTTTTGCTACCAATTTTTATAATGAAACGTGCTGTTTGTATATTAAAAATAAAATCTTCGAAAAGTTTTTTTAATGAATCTTCCCTTCTGTCCAAAATGTAAATATCTATTAAGGGATACTTTTTCTCTCAAGGACTATTATATTTTAATATCAAGAAAATACTTCATTCTACTTGAGAAGTTGTACAATGAGCTCAATAATAATGACAAAGATTCACTGAACTCTTTTTTTTAACAAAAATCAACATACTAAATACAAAAAAAGGTAATTAATGCGTGCACACGAAATTTTATGTATATGTATTATATTACTATCCCTTTTGAATATGTTAAGTTAATTAAATTTGATAAAAATAAGAAATTATAGTTGAAGGATAATCTTGCCTCATTATTTGCTGATCCTGTAGAAAAAAAAATGGTTTCAAAGTCGAGGAAATGCTATTTCCGATATTAGTCTCTGATCTGTGAAACGTAGACCTCTTGTATGACCTTGGAAGCCAAGGATGTCTGAAGAAGAGTCAATAATCTGCTTTCAAAAAAAAAAAGTCTTCACGTTTGTACCGGTCATAACTCTCCGTAGTCTTTCCCTCTCTCCTTCTCTCTTCGCTCACTCCTTCTCTCTTCGGGCCAGCGCCACGCTGTATTTGTCATACCAAATAGGAAAGTTCAAAGTAGAGCACATGGTACCGCACGTACGAACGCGTTTCTATGCCCCTCTTACTACGCGCGTTGAACACCCAAGTCGAGATACCAAGTACCGCCTTTTTAGTATGGCTTTTTCCTTTTTCTAGTGCTCCGAAGACAAGGGACCGACGTAGGGCAAAATTTCCCTAACTTATTTAATAACTGTATCATCCATGTATTAAATATAATTAATGTTGTTTCTTATATGTATTGAATGTATAATTGTTTGTTTTTCAGATTTTTCTGGAGGTCAGCTGAAAAGACACGTGGTCCTGAAGATCTTAATCACGACTTCTTCGGCTTGTGTAAGATGGTGCGTAAGAAATAAACTGTCTTTTCCACAATAGGCATTTATTCAGATGCGTTTCGGTCTGATACAGACCATCTTCGGTGACTTTGTTTTATAACATTTTTATAAGTTCAAATTAGATGAGCTTTCGTCGTAAAGCTATCGTCGAATTTTAAAATGATACAAACAATTTATGCCTTCGATCCTAAAATGAAAAATTCCCATCGAAAAAGTGATGATGTCTGACATAGTGAAGAACGGTCACGTTAGCTGTAGTTCAGAAAAACACGGGTAAATTATAAACATATATTCCCTAGAATTTTTTTAAATTGTAAATAATTAATAAATATTAATTCATTTATGTTTAATGGTCTAATTGACCAAATTACTTATTTCATGTGTAGTATTTAGTGACTGTTAATTAATGATTATTTGGAGATCGTGAGATGCGGTCATGTGTGATGTAGGTTTAGAAAAACATTTTCTTTATTCTTTCAACGTTTCGATCTTTTATTTAGATCATCGAAGGCCCAGGAGATGATCTAAATAAAGGTCGAAACGTTGGCACAATAAAGAAAATGTTTTTCTAAACCTACATCACACAATACCGCATTTCACGGTTTTCAAATAATTACTTATTTTAATTAATATTTTTTATGTAAGGCGTTGGTTGAGATGAAAAAGTGTCACGGGATTCGAACCCACGACCTTCTGCTCAATACGCCCCTGCTCTAACCACTTGTGTCAAGATAGCTCAAGGGTTATTTGGAGATGGTGAGATGCGGTCTGGTGTGACGTAGGTTTTAGAAAAGCCTTTTCTTTAGCGTGCCAACGTTTCGATCTTCACAGAGAGGTTTTTTTTTTTCAATTATTAGAGAAAAACCAAAATGTTAAATCAGTGTAGATGGTGAGGTAAACTAAACGACTGGCCAAAGCAGCAAGGCGAACCAAAAACAGACTAGGATTAACGAAAATGGCCACACTAAAAATAACATTTTAATGAGATTGTTTGGAGATCGTGAGATGCGGTCAGGTGGGACGTAGGTTTTAGAAAAACATTTTCTTTATCGTGCCAACGTTTCGATCTTTATTGAGATCATCTTCAGGGCCTGGGATTTATAAACATTATTTAAATTATACAAATACATGTAGGATGTAAAAAAAAGCATTTCACATCCTACATGTATTTGTAAAATTTAAACAATGTTTATAAATCCCAGGCCCTGAAGATGATCTCAATAAAGACCGAAACGTTGGCGCGATAAAGAAAATGTTTTTCTAAGGCCTACGTCACACCATGCCTTCTCTCACGATCTCCAAATAATCATTAATTAACGGTCACGAACCACCACAAATAGCTCAAGGGGTTAGAGCAGCGGCGTACTGAGCCGAAGGTCGGGGGTTCGAATCCCGTTCGTGACACTAACTTTTTCATTTCAACCTTGATCTTACAAAAAAGAATAATTAATTGTAAATAAATACACAAATGTTTGCCCCTAATAAGGGTTGTCCATTGTTTGGGAAGCCAAGGTTAAGAGTATCGATATCGCTCAACTTGGAGTTTCCTGGATAGCCTGAAATCTACTCGTAGGATTGGCCCTCGATTCGTAAATTACAAGAGGATTAAGCTCGGCTTATACGTAATTTCTTTCTTTCCCGTTGAAAAGACTAAATCAATTTATGAGATCTCCGGAGAGGGGCCCCTCGACCAAAAAGGGGTTTAATACAAAAACGAAACGGCCCGGGTATTAAGTAGATTACATACAAAGTAGAGGAAAACCCTCGGTCGGAAAGGTTCCGGGAAGGGGTTCCGTTCATTTTTCATACGAAATTATCCCCAGCTTATGTGCCGCATTATACCTGGTCAAGCGGCTTGTGCAGATTAAAAAATAATTCCCAGTGCTTAAGGTCGGCCCGGCGATAAATCTTAGGCCCATGGAAGGGACGAAACGGGGGAAATGTGTTTTTAAGAGGTTTTATACGAGGCCCTGGTAATCTCGCCTACCACTTGAAACAATAAAACTGTATAATTTATTCATTAGAGTCACCGTGCGGTTATTTATGTATAGCGGCCCCTTCTACTACCGGCTGCTCGCTAATGAAATGTTGCACCCCAAAACACCCGCTCGGAGGCAGGACAGAATTTACAATTCCGCCCAGTTTTTCGCCGTTTCGTTTCAAAAGGGATGGCAAAACGGCAATTTACAGCTTCAAACTTGTTTAAAACTCCCGGCCACGTTTTACGATCCGACCTCATTATTTTCGCGGGGTGGGGGCGAATTTGGAAAACCTCAATTCTGTTAACATATTTATGCGAGTGGGCAACGAGTTTTCAGCCCGGCTTCTGAAATATCACCCCCTTTCCAATTTATTCATTCGTTTTAAAACGACCCCCCCCCCTCGGGAGGGCCAGTGAATTGAGTTTTCCTGTTTTATATCCTGTTATGAGGTTAAGGAGGAAATTAACGGCCATGTTTTCGCTCTGTATCCGGAGACGCGAATTTAAACCTCGCCTATTTCACAAACTCTCTCTCAATTCTCGTATTAGAATTCAGTAAATAAATAAATTAATCAAACACAGATTGGAAGAGTATTTTTTTCTGCCAAAAAAAATCATCTAGGGGAGGGGCGTCGGTGGCCGCAGCGGTTTAGGCGTTGACGTAACGCTTATCACTGTAAGGTGAAGGTCCCGGGTTCGAATCCGACATACTTACAAATAGGCTTTTTGTCAAAAACACCGGCACCATGAAGGTTTATATGACCTCTTCTATTGCGAACCCTCGTGAAAAAAAAAAATCATCATCACAAACCTATTCACTATGAAGCCAGGTATAAAAAAATTGGATATTTTTCTGTTAAAATTCATTGAAAAAATTATTCCTAATGAGTACGATTAATGTAAAAAGTTAAAAAGAACTGAAGCTAGTTTTTTCTTCAGTTTTTCCTCACTACCCTACCTATCCGACTTTTATAAGTTTCTGTCCAAATTAGAAGAAAATAGTGAGAAAAAACCTGTATAAAGAAAAGAGCAGAGATCTTTATACAGGGAAACCCCATTTAACAAAAATTTTTTTGGATACCCTTGGGAAAAAACAATGATTTCTACACATTTTAAACTCCTCTATCCATGTGAATAACTCAGCCATCTAGAATGGACGTAAACACTAAAAATAAATTCACTAGTTTTCGTGGTCCGTTTGACCAATTAATATCTGTCAATTAATTAAGGTTTTTATTTGAGATAAAAAAGTCATTGTCACGAGCGGGATTCGAACCCACGATCTTCGGCTATATATGCCGCTGCTGTACCCCTTGATCTATCGTGACTTTGATCCACTCGGAGATTAATTAATTGAAATGTTATTTTCTCAATCGGACTACGAAATATAATGGATATTACATAGTTTTTAAAATATTGTATAATATACATTTGTATGAAACCTGTATGTACTCTCTCTCTCTCTCTCTCTCTCTCTCTCTCTCTCTCTCTCTCTCTCTCTCTCTCTCTCTCTCTCTCTCTTTCTGTCATTTTATCACTTTGTCTCTTCTCACTTTTTCTGTCAGTTGTAAGTTCCAGAGTAATTCAGCCTTCAAGAATGGATGTAAACAGTAGAAATATACAATTAATTAAGGTTTTTAGTTGAGATGAAAAAAAGTTAATGGCACGAGCGGGATTCGAACCCACGATCTTCGGCTAGATACGCCGTTGCTCTACCACCTGAGCTATCGTGACCTCGATCCACTCGGACATAAACTTCCTATCTCAACCCCACCTTATGAGTTTTCCCTCCTTTTTGCCATTTTTCAATCCATTTTTAGATCGTGGGTTCGAACCCCGCTCGTGCCATTAACTTTTTTTCATCTCAACTAAAAACCTTAATTAATTGTAATGATTTAATTGGTCAAGCGGACCACGAAATTAGTGAATTTAGTAGAAATATATTTACATAGTTTTTAAAATATTTTATAATATACATTCGTAGATAACCATAAAATTTATATAGAACGAACAAAAAACATGGGAAACCGACTTAAAAACCATTGCAATGAAGTAAGGAATAACAATTTTATCACTACATAAAATCATCACAAAACATAGAACAAAAAAAACATATTTTAGATATTGAAAAAAAAAAAACATTAAAAGACTGATATTAGAATGCATATATATTTTCATATTTCATTAAAATATCTTTCTCTCTTCTTCAAGCACACACACGCACCCACACACACACACACACCCTTTCTCCCTTCTCTCTCTCCCACTCTCTCTCTCTCTCTCTCTCTCTCTCTCTCTCTCTCTCTCTTTTTTATCAATCCCTCTCTCTATTTTATAACATTCTTTCTTTTCCCTTTTTCTATCACTCCCTCTTTCTCTCTTTTTTATCACTTTCTTTCTTTTCTCTTTTTCTATCACTCCCTCTCTCTCTCTTTTTTATCACATTCTTTCTTTTGCTTTTTTTATCACTCCCTCTCTCTCTCTCTGTTTTCTCTTTTTCTTTTACCCCTTCTCTCTCCCACCCCCTCCCTCTCTCTCTCTTTTTATCACTTTCTCTCTTCTATCTTGTTTTATCAGTTCCCAATTCCCAACAAAGAAGATCCTTCTCAAATGGACGTAAACAGTAAAAATTTATTATATACTTTACTTTTTACGATTTTTTTCATATATAATCATCAGAAAACGTAGAACAAATAGTAAAAAACCCAGATTTTCAATTTTGGAAAAAAAATTAATGGACAGATCTCATCATGTATATATATATATTACAAAAATAGTAAAAAAAAATTACAGAAAACCCCTGTTGCCAGACTCGATAAGACCTTAATATTTAAAAATATCGTGTTAAAAATTAAGAAGGTCTTATCCGGATAACATAAAATTATTTTTATTTGTTCATTTTTGGATTCGATTTATTTCCAATTTTTAAAATTTTTTTAATCTATTCACAAAAGAAGTGTGGGAAAGATTAAAAGATAAAATTGCTAGAGGTTTAAAGAACCAGACTCAGACTGTATAAATTTCGAGTTAACGCTTGCTCAAATTTAGGCGTGAATTCAAAACTCAAAAAAGGTAAAAATATGCTTAGAAGCCGTATCTTTATCGAAAGTTGATGGTGTTTTCTTTTTTTCCCCCAAGTCTACAATGTTAAGAGTATTCATCCGAAATGAAATTTCAGTTATCGTTTAAATTAGTAGAATGGGGTGGGTTTGTTTTGCTTCGTGTTCTGCACCCCTTTCGGTCGGGAGTAATTAAAATCAAGATCTCTAATTACTCGTACCTTACAACTCCACACCCTGCGCCCCGTTTCCACTCACTACACCGCCACTTTGGAAAGGGAAAAGTGGATGCCGGGGGGTGGGACTTGTACCTTAATTACCCCTAAAAGCCCGTGGCCTCTCCTAATAAGAAAAGTCCCATTTAACAGGAAACAATTAGAAGAAGAGGCGGACGAAGGGGGTCGCATTAGAGCCATCTGCCGTTTCTGATTGGCAATTAGAGGAATATTTCTAACTGTTGCCTTCTGTCTAATTACGAAAGTTGAGATGGGTCGGAGACGTGGCTCACCAAGTCGAACGAACAAGTTTTAAATGATAATTAGAGAGGTTAGATCGTGTCTGCAATACAGTCACGTATAGAAGAACCCAGAACCCCCTGTTTATCTTCTGAAAACTCGCCGTCTTCACCAATTGCTACAAAAGCGTCTTAAGTCAGCAGTCACGTTATTAGCTTCGAACGAAGTGACGGCAATAACCCCTGCTAGCGGTGTTATTTATCATTAACTGAACTGGACCGTTAACAAAATATCAAAAATCTCTTTAAAAGAAAGTTCTTACTCTAGTTTTTTTTTGAACGTCCGGATTTCAGCCATTAAAAGATCATCATCAGTTGAAGGCCGTCGACGTTCCCATGCCTCGTTTTAATGCCGATCAATTTTGAACGTGCGAAAACATGAATCCCAATAGAACTAAATATAATAATAAAGTGTTTATATATATACACAAAGTTACAGTTTCAAAATTCTATACAGGGACACTAATACATGTACATCTGTATTAGTTGGCTTCTAGCCATTCAGTTGCATACATTACACACACCCACACACACACACACACACACACAAATATATATAACATAACTAAATATTATACAAATAAATACTTTAATAAAATAACTTTAAATTCATGATTAATTTATAAGTAAAATATTAGTGATATTCGCGATCTTTGTGTTAACCCTGTTAACTCTGTTAGGTCGTGTTAGATCGAGAAAAACGATGGCGTAGACTTGTAAGAATCGGCTGGTTAACATTACTCGATCTAACGGGGTATGGCCAAAGTTAGATGTTAGGGATATTGACTATGTTTGTGTTAACCCTGTTAACTCTGTTAGGTCGTGTTAAATCAAGGAAAACAATGGCGTAGAGTTGTAAGAATCGGCTAGTTTTCATTGCTCGATTTAACAGGGTAGGGCCAATTTTAGATGTTAGGGGTATTCACGATATTTGTGTTAACACTGTTAACTCAGTTAGGTCGTGTTAAATCAATAAAAACAATGGCGTAGACTTGTAAGAATCGGCTGGTTAACATTACTCGATCTAATGGGGTATGGCCAAAGTTAGATGTTAGGGATATTGACTATGTTTGTGTTAACCCTGTTAACTCTGTTAATTCGTGTTAGATCGAGAAAAACGATGGCGTAGACTTGTAAGAATCGGCTGGTTAACATTACTCGATCTAATGGGGTATGGCCAAAGTTAGATGTTAGGGATATTGTCTATGTTTGTGTTAACCCTGTTAACTCTGTTAGGTCGTGTTAAATCAAGGAAAACAATGGCGTAGAGTTGAAAAATCGGCTAGTTTTCATTGCTCGATTTAACAGGGTAGGGCCAATTTTAGATGTTAGGGGTATTCACGATATTTGTGTTAACCCTGTTAACTCAGTTAGGTCGTGTTAAATCAAGAAAAACAATGGCGTAAAGTTGTAAGAATCGGCTAGTTTTCATTGCTCGATTTAACAGAGTAGGGCCAATGTTAGATGTTAGGGGTATTCACGCTATTTGTGTTAACCCTGTTAACTCTGTTAATTCGTGGTAGATCGAGAAAAACGATGGCGTAGACTTGTAAGAATCGGCTGGTTAACATTACTCGATTTAACAGGGTAGGGCCAATGTTAGATGTTAGGGGTATTCGGGTATTCACGCTATTTGTGTTAACCCTGTTAACTCTGTTAGGTCGTGTTAAATCAAGAAAAACAATGACGTAGAGTTGTAAGAATTGGCTAGTTTTCATTGCTCGATTTAACAGGGTAGGGCCAATGTTAGATGTTATGGGTATTCACGCTATTTGTGTTAACCCTGTTAACTCTGTTAATTCATGTTAGATCGAGAAAAACGATGGCGTAGACTTGGAAGAATCGGCTAGTTAAGATTGCTCGAACTAACAGGTTAGGGCCATAGTTAGATGTTAGGGATATTGACTATCTTTGTGTTAACACTGTTAGCTCTGTTAGGTCGTGTTAGACCGGTTAATGTCACTACCGGGATCCAAACCTACGACCTTCGAGTATACGCCGCTGCTCCATCCACTTGAGCGTCAACACGAAAGTCGTGGGTTCGAATCCCGCTCGTGGCACTAATTTTTCATCTCAACCAAAAAAACCTTACATAAAAAAATAATTGATATGGTCAATTATGACCACTACGCAAATATGGATTAGATAATTAAGTAGAATACGTTAGATGCTAAGTCGAATCTAACAGAGGTCTAGTCACATTTCTAGCCTTTAGGACGTATGTAACAAACATGGCCAGGAATCTAACAGCTGTTTTTTGTTGACATTTTTATTTTTAAATACGAATTTCAGACCAATACATTTCTTTTGTTAATTTCTGATCTATTCTTATACTCTCATTCATAGTGGATACATCCACTTATCCAATAAAGTAGTAGGCTGTTAACAGTTAGGATACAGGTTAGGTATGTCGGCACAATTGAAGGGTGTCATTTGTTATTACATTTCGAGTGCATAGATAGCATTTTGCATGAAAGAGTTGATTAATTTTGCTTTTTTTACTAACTTTTGGCATATTACAATTTAACATAAAACAAAACCATAACAAACAAAAACAAGCCTTCAAGGAACGTTAAAGCTTTATTTTTGGTTGTACCAGTCGCCGGCGTAGCATTGCGGAAAAATTAACGTTTAGCATTGGCATAAAAAATCATATCGGAATTAGTGATTGCATCAAAAATCTTCAAAACCTGAAGAAACACAACAGCTTGATGATATCTTGCGTACCAGGGCATAAGCGAATTTTTGGATAACGAAAAAGAAGACACTGGCTAGTGGAGATCTGCAAGACCATACCTAGCCCCTGAACCTATTTGATTTTTTGGACTGTTATATCTTATTTCTGGTTCATCAGTCGGCACGCGCACCATTGCGGTAAAATTAACGTTTAGCGTGCTATGAAAAAAAAGGGGGGGGTTCACGATCTTACTGGATATTTCTAGATTCGAGTTAACACGAGTTAAGAAACATCGTGAATATCCCTGTTGTTTAAAGTGTGGTGATTAGTGACCGTAATCGATATTTATTTAGAAATCGTGAGATGCGGTCTAGTGTGATGTAGGTTTCAGAAAAACATTTTCTTTATCGTGCCAACGTTTCGATCTTTATTGAGATCATCTTCAGGGCCTGGGATTTACAAACATTGTTCACATTTAACAAATACATTTAGGATGTGGTAAAGTGAATTTATACAATGCAAAATATATTTTTTATATTCAATCAAAGTATTTCTACTCACTCAAAGTGTTTGTCTTCTGTGTAATTGTGCCATTCTTGCGTGTCGTGTCGAGAGTGCCAGTGAGATTTTGCTATGTTGTGTTTATATACGTTGGATTTTGAAGGGGTGGGGGAGGATGTCGGTATAGAAAAGACATTTTTGTATAAGGCGTCGGCTTCTTTGAGGTTAAAGGAGCCGACGAAGGGAAAAAAATGTGTTGTGGGATCTTTAATTTTGGAAAAAAGCGTTTGAATTGTTTTATAATTTTTGAAAGCTATTTTGAAGTTATCGGACAAGAGAAATGTGTTTAATTTGTGTGATAGGCCTTGGATAAATGGTATGGAATTGTATGCTGGTTTGTTTGTATTCGATAGATTTAATGTAGTATTATTAGTAATAGTGGATGGTGTTAGTGTTGAGTTGTAATTGTTGATTATTCTGTTAATTATGTTGTTTAAGTTTTTATTTATTTATTTGTAGCCTATACGTACATAATACAAATGTGATCACAATGTATATGGTTCACCGCTTGGTCACAGTATTAACTCTGATGCCAGCGCTGCACCCGGAGGACGCATGCCATGAGAAGCCAGCCAGTTCTGGCACTCATTTTATTGGATTGAGGGGCAAGGAGGTCTCGGGGCCATCGTCGTTTTAGGGGGGAATATGTGAAGAGGGCTCTAGCGGTAGGGTTAGGATGATAGGTTGGTACGAAATTTTTGGAATCGGGAATGGATCAGTTCGTGGACAAAAGGAACGTTGAGGTCTTTGTGGTGAGGTTAGAGACGTAAAAGGAGCTTTGACGATTTGTCTTAGGACTTTTGATTGGAAGGACTGGACACGCTGGATATTGGATGGTTTGGCGAAACCCCACAGTTCCACACCGTATGTTGTAAAGTCTTGTATAAGGTCAGTTTAGTGCTGATGGTCAACCCGGATTTTGGTCCTAGTAGTCTGCGTAATTGTCCAAGTCTTCTGTTGAGTTGTTGCCTTTTAAGTCTTGTGTGGGGATTCCACGTCAATCTGCGGTCAAGGTATAGTCTTAGGTATTTGACTTCAGTGGAAGTCTGTGTATCTTCATTGTTTATGTATAGTGGAGGGCAAGACTGCTTTTTCAAAGTGAACTTAGATTGGATACACTGTTATACTTTTAATCTTTAATTGTTTAAGTACGTTAAAGCTTTTAATTATGCTTTTTTATGTTTTCTTCAGGAATAAAATATGTTAAGTATTTACTGGTTTATAGTCGAATCAATCTCGTAATTTTGATAAAGGTATGAACTGCGCACAAGAACTCTCTGATAGCAGAACTTTCCCATCTCTTCAGAAAAGATCGACATAAAGCTTACGATGTACAAATCATGATTAAATAACTCAATTTGTATAACCACATTGTAAATTAAATTTTATGAAATGAGTGATTGTTCAAATTTTTGTCCAAAGCGAATCCTATGTAAACGCATGTGATAGTTATGACCTCCGAATCAATTGTACCAAGGAAAATTCCATCGGCTGCAAGTCGATTAAGGAACAAATGTGTTTAACACGCAGAAAATGTACAAAGCGAAACCAAAAATGGCTGGAGCTTTTGTCGTCGACAAAGGAAATCCCGTCCGGAGATTCGGGTGCAGGGCCGTTCTTCGCAAGGTAAATTGAAGGAGCAATGCGCCGAAAACGAAATCACACGCTCGGTGGTCCGTTATCCGACGACCGAGCTCATGACAAGAATGAAAGGATCCTCTTGATATCAGCCAGGGAACGCGATTAGCGTGATTACACGATTTAACACTCTGTGCTCATCATCCTCCGGCGACTGCAGTGCCCGTTGCAAACGTCGGATTTGTGCTTACAAACGGCGTCCGTTCGACGTGCCAGTGGTTTGTTATTTTGACATAAAAGGATTAGCCGTTGAACGATTTATTCAGGGATAATTACCTTGCTCAAACCACTGTTGCCCATTGGTTCAATAAAAATAAATTCTCATTATCACTTGGTTACAAAATTGGCATATTTATGACTCCCTATACAGAGAAGAAGAGGAATAGCAATAAATTTAATTTTAAAAATAAAATTGTACGTTATACAAATAAAACAGCTCAAAAGTCTGGACCCCAGCTCTGCTAAATATCTCTCTCTCTCTATCTATCTATCTATCTCTATCTCTCTCTATCTCTATTTCTCTATCTTTCTATAACGATCTCTCTTCTCTCTCACACTCTTTCTCTTTTTTATTTTTCTTATTTTTCTTTCTCTCTCTTCTGTTCTTTGTAAGGAGTATTCTTCATTCATACGAACTTTTTTCGTAAATTGTACGAGAGATCGTTCGTTCCTGAATTTGCGAGATGTAATAAAATCTAATTAACAAAGTGATATTCATTTCTTGCATTTTCTCTTTTTATCACTTCCTCTCTTCTCTCTTTTATTCTATCACCCTCTCACGTTCCTTCTCACTCTCTTTTCTCTTTTTTCTTTCTCTTAATCTTTTTCTCTCTACTGCTATTTGTAACCACTTTTTTCATTCATACGAAACTTTTCTCGTTGTTTGTATAAGAGGTTTATGACCTGAATTTGATAGATTTAATAAAATCTAATTAATAAAACCATATTCATTCTTGCATTCTCTATTTCTATCACCGTCTCTCTTCTCTCATTTTATATCGACCTCTCTCTCTCTCTCTCTCTCTCTCTCTCTCTCTCTCTCTCTCTCTATCTATCTATCTATCTATCTATCTATCTATCTATCTCTATCTCTCTCTCTCTCTCTCTCTCCCTCTCTCTCCCTCTCTCTCTTTTTCTATCACTATCTCCCTGTCTCTCTCTTTTTGTCACTTTCTCTCTTCTTTCGATTTTTTATATCACTCTCCTTTTTTCACTTTTGTTTTCTCTATCTTGCTTTTCCTTCTTTCTGTTACTCTTTCTCTCTCTCTCCTGTTCATTGTAACGGCTATTATTCATTCATAAGAAACTTTTTTCGTTAATTGTTGTCTGTATGAGAGTTCGTTCGTGACCTGAATTTACCAGATTTTATAAAATCTGATTAATAAAACCATATTCCTGCTTGCATTTTCTCTCTTTCTATCTCTTTCTTTCTTTTCTCGTTTTCTATCGTTATTACTCTCTCTCTCTCTCTCTCTCTCTCTCTCTCTCTCTCTCTCTCTATCACTTTCCAACTCAATCTCTTTTTCTTATTCCTTTTCTCTCTACTGTTATCGTATGGACTTTTCTTCATTCATACGAAACTTTTTTCGTTAATTTTACGAGATGTCGTTCATGACCTGAATTTGCACGATTTAATACAATCTAATTAATTAGGAGATATTCATTTCTTACATTCTCTCTTTTTATGACTTTCTCTCTTCTCACTTTTACTGTCGCACGCTCGCTCTCGCTCTCTTTCTATCACTTTCTTTCATCTCTCCTTTTCTATCACTCTCTTCCTGTCTCTCTCTTTTTGTCACTTTCTGTCTTCTTTCGCTTTTCTCTCTCTCTCCCTCTCTCACTTTTCTTTTTTCTCTCTTGCTTTTCCTTCTTTCTGTTTCTCTTTCTCTCTCTATCATTTTCTCTCTTTTTGATTTTTTCTATCACTCTCGCTTTTCTTCTCTCTTTTCTCTTTTTTCTTTCACTTTTTCTTTTTCTTTGTACGGTTATTTGTAAAGACTGTTCTTCATTCATACGGAACTTTTCCCCTGGTTTGTATGAGAGGTCGTTTGTTACCTGAATTTGCGATATTTAATAAGATCTAATTAATAAAACCATATTCATGTTTTCATTCTCTCTTTCTATCACTTTCTCTCATCTCTCCTTTTCTATCACTCTCTTCTCGTCTCTCTCTTTTTGTGTCACTTTCTCTCTTCTTTCGTTTTTATCTCTCTCTCCCTCTCTCACTTTTCTTTTTTCTCTCTTGCTTTTCCTTCTTTCTCTTTCTCTTTCTCTCTCTATCATTTTCTCTCTTTTCGATTTTTTCTATCACTTTCCTTCTAACTCTCTTTTCTCTTTCTCTTTTTCTTTTTCTTTCTACGGTTATTTGTAAAGACTGTTCTTCATTCATACGGAACTTTTCCCCTGGTTTGTATGAGAGGTCGTTTGTTACCTGAATATGCGATATTTAATAAGATATAATTAATAAAACTATATTCATGTTTGCATTCTCTCTTTCTCTCTCTTTCTATCACTTTCTCTCATCTCTCCTTTTTATCACTCTCTTCTCGTCTCTCTCTTTTTGTCACTTTCTCTCTTCTTTCGTTTTTCGATCACTCCCCCTCTCTTTTGCTTTCCTTCTTTCTGTTACTCTTTCTCTCTTTCCTCTTCTTTGCAACGGCTGTTATTCATTCATAAGAAACTTTTATCGTTAATTGTATGAGAGGCCGTTCGTGACCTGAATTTGCGACATTTACTAAAATCTAATTAATAAAACGAAACTGATTTTGTATTCTCTCTTTCCATCACTTTCTCTTTTCTCCCTTTTTATCTCTACTTTCTACTCTTTATATTCTCTTCTCTACTTTTTTTCTTAATATCTCTCTTTCTTTCAATTTTTCACTTTTTCTCTTTCTTTCTGTATCTCCCTTACTTTCTCTTCCTCTTTTTCTCTGTTGATGTTATTATTTTTTTTAATTAATTTAAATATGCTATTGCAGGTAAGTTTTTGATAGTTCAATTGTTTGGGCGTTCTGTAAAACAAAAATGTGACAATAAGACCACCAGGCAATAAAACTGTTGTACAAAAAATTTTATCAAGGAGTTGAGTATCAAGTTTGAGATGAAGAAGCTAGAGTCATGAGCGGGATTCGAACCCCCGACCTTCAGAACAATACGCCGCTGTTTTCAGAGGCCGAAGGTCGTTGGTTCCAATTCCGCTCTTGAATTGGCTTATGAGATGAATTAGCTTATTCATCGCAACTGAGGCCTTAGATAAAACGTATATTTAATTTAACTAATTAATAGGTCATTTATGAGCACTAAATACACATACAGAAATTAAAATAATGAATATTTGAGGAGTTTAATTTGAATTATGCATTCCACCGAATGGAATCGATAATCTCCCATTATTAACCTTACGAATTGATAAATGGTTATTTCTTTATGGTGAAGATGGGCGCGTAAAACGGAAAGGCGGCCAGGAGGCGGGGAATATTAACGGCTGAGTTAATTAATGGTATAAATTAATTGGCTAATTAAATTGGAACGGTACGATAAGATTATGTCAGTCTCTATTTTCTTCTGTTTACTACCGAATCGCTTTGCCAAAACAAATCGCAAAATTGGGTTCTCTTTTGATTCCATTCGATTATAAATTCCTTTTTCTTAGAGGTGTTTTAATTTTATTAAAATAATAGCATTCTCGAAATTTAAGCATTCAAAACCTGTCAAACATTGAAACGTCATACTTCATAGTTCTTTTACACCAACAATTAATCATTGTTAGGTTCTGGTTATTTTAAAAAGTTTGTGGTGGTGTCAATTTTAGGAGATTATTTAATAATAATAAGTGGAAAACTTGATGTTCCTTTACGATCCACAAGTTTGCTCTTCGTGCACGATCTGCCGATTGAGCGTCTTTAACCTGGAGCAACCAAGGGCGACAATCTGTTTCGAAACAGTTGACATAATCATTAACACCATGGCACGTAATGATGTAAGCGTGCTGTTCATCAACTCCGGAGGCTTTTGCGTTCGTTTTATCCACAAATCTGTCGATACTTGGGTCGACCAAAGTTAAAAAAACCGGAATAGTTTACGAAGATTTTCAAAACAACCTTCGCTATGCCCAATTCTTACATCGAGTGGCACTCCTAGATTCCTAGGCGAGAGAGAAAGAGAGAGAGAGAGAGAGAGAGAGAGAGAGAGAGAGAGAGAAGAGAACTGAAGGATGAAAAGTTGACAGTGTCTACAATGATACAATGCGAAGCACCAACTCTGAAGTAGAATGAAATGAGCAGAAGCCAAAGTAGTTACGATGTATGATGCTAGCAATTTTATCAATTGATATCAATATTTTTACAAGAGCTTTCAAGGATTATGCCTTGGGCAATCGCTGACAAAACGGTAGCAGCTAGGATGTAGAATTTGGTATGGTTTGTTACGAAGTGCTTTGGGCTTTATACTGTTTTTAGATTGCAGATGTATTCAAAAAGAGATCTTTTTCCCTCAATTTCTCCAGTATGTTGGTAGTCATTGAGTCCTGTATATGACCTTTCGGGAACGGACATTTATTTGTAGTTAATAGATCGTCTGCAAATTGATGATGTTTCTGGCTTTCCGGCGGCTTCCGGTCGACGATGCCTTGGACTCTACTTTGTATCTTGAAGTATAGCTTCTTTCCATTCACGTTTCGCTTTTGCCATAGTGGTTTTTGAGGTCTTTAATGTAGTTGGTTGCCACTTCATTAGCACCAATGCAACGAGCATAAATTTATAGCTGATGATTATTTCGAGGTCGTGAGATGCGGTCTGGTGTGATAGGTTTTAGAAAAAAAATTTCATTATCGTGCCAACGTTTCGATCTTCATTTACATCATTTTCAGGGCTCAAAGTGTTTATTTTCCGTTTAGATGTGTCATTCGTGTCTGTCGTGTTGAGACTCTCCGTGAAATATGACACATCTACACGGAAAACAAACATTTTCAGCCCTGAAGATGATCTCTATAAAGATCGAAACGTTGGTACGCCAAAACAAAAGGTTTTCTAGTACCTACGTCACACCAGACCGCATCTCTCAACCTCCAAACGGTCATTAAACACCACACATTTATAGCTGATGCAAGCTAAAGTTTAATTATCACTTTTACATATTGGCCAATTTGTTAAATAAATCTTTGTATGAGCAGATTTGACTAGTTTTTCACGCAAAGAACCTTTCAATTGAGTCACTTCATGAAACCTTTAATCCTCATTTTCATGGTTGATCCCGAACGAAAAGAATAATTGTTTTACTTTGTCATTCTTGTCTTCTTTTATTTCAAGCCCCTCTTGTCTTTCTTTATTCACTTCCGCCAGTATGAGACCCCGGTTTAACCCTCCGGCGCTCAATGCACCCTGAAGGGTCGGTCCTTTTTACTGCAATGAACGTTGATAGAAACTTAATTCACGGTTACGGTGCTCTATTTGACGCTTTATATTACTGTCCCGTGCGCCAATCATAAAAATCAAAATCCTGAAATAAAAAAACTGGAGGAAAGATTACTGAGTCTTTTGAAATGAAGCACCACAAAGAAGCATATAGGGTGCATTGGGTGGCTTCAACCTGTCTGGAGCTTTGTTGGAGCCGATGGCAGTTGACAAATACGGAGTGGTGTGGTTTACGGTGTAAAGAGTAACGCTCAGCATACATCCTGGCAGCCGCCTTAGCACTTTTTTACTTGCTTGCGATGTGATACTTCATTTCGTTGAGGATCACAACTGGATTTTAAATTCGTAGAATCAATATTCGTACTACCCACGTGTCTTCGTTCTTTCAAGTGTCAAAACTTTAAAAATTGGACCAAAATCATGACACCAGTGCATATGAGGTGGCGTTGGTCTCATTTTACGTAGAATTTAATTTCCTACCCCGTTTATTTCGAAGTGCTTACTCCAAAACAAACGTTAAAAAAGAGTTGTTTTTTCTCGAAAAAAGTGGTTATTATATATAAAAAAATCATATCACGTTAACAGATTAAGATAAAACCGTGCGTTGGTCTCATTCTACTCAAAATTTAACGCTCGAATAGGTGTTTTCGATACGTATTTTGAGACATGGAGCAATTTGGGAGTAATTCTTGAAAAAAGACCCACTGTTTTTAGAGGTTTTTGCGTTTTTCTCATAGAAGGCTTTATTTCAGCGCCTATGAGGTGGCGTTGGATTCATTTTACGCCAAGTTTAATTTCCTAGAACTTTTATTTAGAAGTTTTAACAGTGAATCTTTTTTAAACTGTTGTTTTCTTTTCCCAAAAGAAATGTTTATTATATAAAAAATATTATCTCGGCAACGGATTAAGATAAAAATATGCGGTTGGTCTCGAAAAAAATGTTTATTATATAAAAAATCATATCACGTCAACATATTAAGATAAAAACGTGCGTTGGCGTCATTCTACTCAAAATTCAATGCTCGAACAGGTTTTTTTTCGATACCTCTATTGAGACATGGTGCCATTTGGGAGTAATTCTGAAAAAAGCTTTAAAAAACACAGTTTTTAGAAGTTTTTGCGTTCTCCTCAAAAAATGCTTTGTTTGAGGACCTTTGTTTATAGAAACTTTTTTGTTCAGCATGAAATTTACTATAGATCTTCTAAGTATTTTTTTAAAGGAACAAATACAGTTTTGTAAAGGAATCCGCAAAAACGTGAAATTTCGCGTAAAATAAGAATAGTATCAAAAGGACGTCCTTTCACTTATTCGAATTTGTCTTGGTTTCTTTGCAATCTGTGTGAGCGATGAAAAATGACTATTGCACGGGAATCCAGTCTTCAACCATAAAAATAATAAGAAAGTAATTTAATCTGATTATTTAGTCCTCAAAACACCAGAAATAATAAATAAAAAAAAACTCGTCAAAAAATTTCCAGGTTAGATTTTGGAGCTGGAGGGTAAAAATGAAATTTCTCCCGATCGGTTGGTGCAAAATTAACGCAGGTTTTAAAAATTTGTTTTATTATCGCAGGCACCTGTCAAACAATTGTAAATCCTCAAATCTAATTTATGGATTAAAATACGTAAGTACTTTTAACTGTTATCTTTTATAGAAAACATTTTAGTTTTTATTGAATTGTATAAAAGTGAGGATCTGCGAAATTAAATACGTCCAGACTAGATTTTCGTCATATTTATTTGTACGAATTTAAACTTGGGCTAAGTGCGTCCCAAACTGCGCGTAATATCAATTTGGTGGGAGGGAATGCAGGGTGCAGCGATGGTTTCAGAGATTTCGATATCGAAGACAGCGATGATCACGGTAGGACTTCCGTCGTGGACGACGACCAACTCAAAACATCGATTGAAGAACATTCACGTAAGACAAAACGGGAAATTGCGGAAGGGCTTAGTGTTGACCACTCAACCGCTGTTAGCCTTCTGGACGAACTTGGTAAAGTAAAGCAGCTCGACAAGTGGGTACCACATGGACTAACCGAAGCCCGAAGAAATCGACGCTTTGAAATTTGCACCTCAACACCAAATGATCCATTTCTACATCGAATCATCACGATGAGAAATGTATTCTGCAGATAACAGGAAGCATCAGACTAAATGAAGTACCAAAATTCTTCACGAAACCAAATCTCCACACAAAAATTTCACGATGACTGTCTGGTGGTGTACTTCTGGGGTTGTTCATTATAATTTCCGGAATTTTGGTGAACCTATCATAGCAGAGAAATATTGCCAAGAAATTGACAAAATGCAAGGGATAGTGCAACGTCTTTGCCCAGCATTGGTAAATCGTAAGAAGCCGATTATTCTTCACGACAACGCCAGGTCATATGTCGCAAGGTCAAATCTGCGGAAACTTAAGTACTTAGGATATGAAGCCTTACCGCATCCTCAATATTCAGATAAAAGTTTTAGAGAATGCGATGATGCCGAAAACGCCTTCTAAGATTTTATTGTGAATAAAGATTTTTATGTTGGTTATGTTATTACATGTTGGCAAAGATGGATGGATTGTATTTGAATTTTCTTTATTTTATAAAAATTAAATTCCCTGGTTTTTCAAAACCTGCATTATTTATCCACCAACGCAATGGTATGGCATAAATAATGCCACTTTCTAAGACTATGGAATGTGGACAGGCGGCGAGGAGATTAGCATATCGTCGTGAATTTATCGTTTGTCGAGATGGGAGGAGTGCGGTCGGTTTGAGAAAATCCAGTATCTCGGCTCTGTTTTCAGCGGTCTGTTCCCGGCTTTGAGGTGAACGTATTGACATAGAAAAGGAGAGACCGGGGGCGGAAAGGGGCGGAAGGCCCCCTTATCCTAAGAGGATTACCGCTTCGGATATGTTGTAATATTTCAGAGTGAGCCGCACGCAAACACCGAGGAAGTCCACACACGTGCACCGGGATGAGAAAGCTCCGGGTGGGGTCCGCCCGGCCAATGGCATCCCTCTGCTTTTAATTGCTTTTTCTTAACCCCCACCCGGTCGGGGGTTGTGGCACTGCCCTCGGGGAGATCTGAGAAAGAGAGGCCCCACCCCTTCGCACAGACACGGAAACACAGCCGCAAACGCCCTCTTACTCTGCATAAGTCTGCCATTTGTAATTTCTCAGTTTCCTCGTAGAAAATCTTTACCCGGACTCAGAGCCCCTCCCTGACCCGGCAGGCTTTCCACCTTTTACGTCTTACCCTTTTGTCGAGGGATGAGCTCTGAGAATGTACGAGGAAATCAGGCTAAGACTTCTGGACAATGTTCCATCACTGGAATACGAACTCATCTCTCGTCAAACAAACTTTCAAAATACACTGAGAGGCAAAAAATATAACTGCCCATAATATTTTTAATTTTCTCTAATACCCTAGAGCGTTAAGATACACATCTTTAGGTCGTGAGCGATATACGATAATTGTCTTGTACGATACGCAACACTCAGACCTATAAAAAATTGAAGGAACGACAAATTAGTTCAAAACTGTACGGTTGCGACGTGTGTCGTAAGATACGTGTATCAAGAGCCACGGCCTGCTTCTTCCTTTTGTTAATGTCGTACGATATTGCCAAGAGTGAAAATGACAAATTCAAACTGAGACTATGAGGGTGAAATTGGCTGGCTGGTTCATGAGTTATCGCTTAGGTATGAACCTCAGTTAACAGGTTAAAAATCGTGTATTTAATGTTTCTGCGGTAAATATCTTACCGTTCAGTTGTGAACCCAACCTTTAGGTCGTAAGCGATAAACGATATGCGTCTTGTAAGATACGCAATGCTCAGGCCTATAAAAAATTGAAGGCACGACAAAATTATTTCAAAACCGTACGACATCGGCCTGTGTCGTAAGTTACATTTATAAAAAGACACCGGTTGCTTGGCTTTTGTTTTAGTGTCGTAACATATTGCGAAGGGTGAAGATCGATATACGATATTTGTGTAGACCCTCTCTTGCCTTAGGATAAAATCGTGTACGTATTGTTTTACGATAAATATCTTACCGCTCAGGTGATTTTCAGGTCGTAAGCGATATACGATAATTGTCTTGTAAGATACGCAACGCTCAGTCCTATAACAAACTTGAAGAAACGACAAATTAGTTCACAACGGTACGATTCCGACTTGTGTCGTAAGATACGCGTATCAAGAGACACGACCTGCTTCTCTTTTTTTTAATTCGTACGATATTGCCAAGAGTGAAAATGGCAAATTCAAAGTGAGAAAATGAGGGCGAAATTGGCAGGCTGTTTCATGTCTTATCGCTTCGGTATGAACCTGTCTTACCTTAGCATAAAAATCGTGTAGGTAATAGAAATGATAAATGATGGAGTGAGTGTGGTGTTCAATACTTTTTTAAAAAGGATAGTTCCTACTCACAGTAAGTTGTTTTGCAACGATCCGGATTTCGAGCGTAAAAGTAAAAGGCTCAAAATCCGGATCGATGCAAAACAACTTACTGTGAGTAGGAACTATCCTTTTTTAAAAAGTATCGTGTAGGTAATGTTTCTGCAAAAAATATCTTACGGGTCAGGTGTGAACCCGGTCTTATAGAGTTCATACCAGAGCAATAATATACACATCTTTAAATGGCAAGCGATATACGATATTTGTCGTGTAGAACCTCACTTTCCTTAGGATAAAAATCGTGTAGATAATGTTTTGCGATAGATATCTTACCTCTCAGGTGTGAAACCGGCCTCAGATACACATTTTCAGGTCGTAAGCGATATACGATAATCGTCTTGTAAGATACGCAACGCTCAAGCCTATTACAAACTTGAAGGAACGACAAATTAGTTCACAACGGTACGATTGCGACTTGTGTCGTAAGATACGTGTATCAAGAGATACGACCTGCTTCTCTTTTTTTTTAATCTCGTACGATATTGCCAAGAGTGAAGATGGCAATTTACAGTGAGAAAATGAGGGCGAAATTGGCTGGCTGGTTCATGTCATCGCTTCAGTACGAACCTCAGTTATCAGGTTAAAAATCGTGTATCTAATGTTGTTTCTGCGGGAAAAATCTTACCGTTCAGTTGTGAACCCAACCGTTAGGTCGTAAGCGATATACAATAATTGTCTTGTAAGATTACGCAACGCTCAATAAATATCTTATCGCTCAAGTGTGAACCCGGCCTTGGACAATTCTCCAATCCTCCAACAAAATTTGGTCCGTTTGAAACGATTGAAAGTAAATAAAATCTCCCACTTATGTTTGTTTACAAATTGTAAATAGTCAATGAATAGTCAATCTCTTTTGTGTTGGTTTTTCTGAAATATTCTTTCTAACGTTCCGATGGTTTTATTTTTGTTAAGTTGTATCATTTGTTAGTTTCGAATTTGTTCGACAGGTGGTTTCAAGTCATATAGAATCGGCAAGAATAATAGCACTGTCGGAAGAAGTCAAGTTTATCTGGCCAGGGTGCTTAACAATCCGAGAACTTCTGTCCGAAGGGTCTTCCATTGCTAGCAAGATTCTGGAGGTTGCTCAAGAAAGCATGGATCAGGTCGTCATCGTTTCACATCTCAGAGAGATGATCGTTTTATTTTTTCGAACGTACTCTCGACATTTTATCGCTGTACTGATTAATTTGAACTAGTAGAAAATTAATAGAATCTACGCACAGTAAGACGAAGATTTTCAGAAGTTGGACTACGTGCAAGAAGGCCATGTATGTGGTCGAGAACTTCTGACAGGTACAGAACTTCACGGTTAAGTTTCGCAAGAAATCACATCAATTTGTCTGAGGAAGATTGGACTAAAATCTTTTCTTTTTTTTTGGATGGGTCTAGGGTTTGAAGTCTTCTGACGGCCGAGAGAGGGTTTGCAGAAGAACAGCGATATATCGCCGCAACATTTTCACTTTGCAGAAGCGATGTTACTGTTTGGGCAGGCATTTCTAGGGAAGGTCTCACTGACTTGATCTTCATCGAAGGTTCGCTAACGCTGTACGATGCATTGAAGTTGTGTTATCTGAAGATTGTTCCTTATATACCACTAATTGGCGTGGTTTTTTTTCTTATGTATGACAATGCACGGATCATTGGTGACTAATTCGAACGGTTTCAATTCGATGTTTGGCCAACATAAAGTCCTGGTTTGAACTTTATCGAACAACTTTGGAAGTTGTCAAAGAGTAAAAGTCGCCCAATGATGCCAGGAAATTTGCTGAAATTAAGAAAGTCGTTGTTGGAGTATGAAATTATTCTACAGCACTACATTCAAAACCTCATAAAATCGATGCCACGTCGAATGCAAGCTGTGAACAGCGCAAAGTCCGTAATAGTTGAATATTTTCTTCATTGCTTCCATAGCCACATTTTTTTAAATTATTGAAGTTTTATTTTTAAAATTATTATTTTTCAGTGGTGGTTAGTGACTCTCAACACGAAACACAAGAATGACACAATTACACAGAAGACAAACACTTTGCGCCCTGAAGATGACCTCAATAAAGATCGAAACGTTGGCACGATAAAGAAAATGTTTTTCTAACCTAATCACACCAGACCGCATCTCACGATCTCTCAATTATCATTATTATTTTTTTTCTTTAAAAATAGCTAGCAAACAACAAAAAATTAAAAATTATAACGATTGCAAGTATGCTACTTTTTTGCCTCTCAGTCTATTAATCTCGATCCATGCTGACTAATTGTAAACTAATTCATTTTACAGGGGGTGGGTCAAAATAATTGCATATAAACAATATTAGTTGTTAATCTTCTAAACGGAACCCTTTCGCTAAATTCAATAATTTACGTAAAGGAAGAATTGAGCTGCAATGGCTAGCAAAAAAACAAGAAACAAACAACAAACAAAAAACAGCTTAGAGGAGTTTTTAGTTGAAAATTTCAACTGTTAATCAAGTAATGTATATATTTTTCTCTTATTCTTTTCAATTAGTATATTTTATAATAATCCCCTTCACCCCCCTTAATATAGATATTTGTTAATATTCTTCTCTTGAATTCACTATTTTTCATGGTCCGCTTGACCAATTAATATCATTCAATTAATTAAGGTTTTTAGTTGAGATAAAAAAGTCAGTGTCACGAGCGGGATTCGAACCAACGACCTTCGGCTTGATACGCCGCTGCGTTACCACTTGAGCTATCGTGATTTCACCATTGCTCAAGTGGTAGAGTAGAGGCGTATCAAGCCGAAGGTCGTGGGTTCGAATCCCGCTCGTCACGCCGACTTTTTTATCTCACCTAAAAACCTTAATTAATTGAATTCTTCTCTTGCTTAAACAAAAAGAAAATATGGCGAAAAGTTTCTCGTACAAAGTATACAGATTATAATAAATAAATAATAATAATCCTTCCTCGAGGTAATGACAACGTAGATTGAACGTGAATTTGTTGAACGTGCGGCAAAAACGCGTCCGGAGGGCGCAGGGTGGGTAAAAAGCAGGAGCGGAGGGGTGACTCCGACCCCAGGACGACCCTTGACCTCATGGGACGACCCGGACCCAGAAGCTCTTTTTTCATGGTAATTTCAAATCCGTCCAGATGCGCATTCGACCACCTGGGCGAACCGGTCTCGACGATATCGTACACGTGCGCGATCGGACGCAAATTACAGATCACGGGGTCGTTAATATTCAACTGTTAATAAATTATGATAAATTCTTCTACTACATAATAAAAAAAATCCATCTATACTTTTTTCTTTATGACGTCTGTTAAAAACCTGACAGGTTTCTCATGCTTGGGATTTATTTATAAATACATCCAGCCCTTCTAACCTCTCCGCTAACTTCCAATTAGGTTAGACTGACGATTTTCATAAGTAAACACCTCGTAGAAATATGACGTGTAAAAGGGGAGGCTGTTACGACTGACAGCCCGAAAAATCCTTTATCGATCCCTTATTTAATTAGAGCAGGGACTTTCTCACATGATTTCCGCGAAATACCACTTAACAGAGGAGTGTGATGAGATTCAGATAAAGTTTTGAAGTACGGAACTTATCCATTTTCAAATCATTCCTTTCAAAATACAGTGAAAACGTTTCAATCCAAACTAAGCTGTTGCAATACTTATCAAATATTTCTGTCGTATTACATTGATTGTGATACTGTGTTTGTCATAAATATTTGATAGTAATGTAGCTTTCTTACGTCACATTAACCCTTTTTCCAATCAAATTTTGTTTTCTAACATTTTTTTATTCACATTTTTCCTTAAAATTAACCAGTTTTTAATTTGAAATCAACACTTTTTATTTTCAAATTAGCTTTTTTAATTAAAAAGTGGTTAATTTGATGAAATAAAAGGTGAATTTGACGTTAAAAATGGTCAATTTGATGAAATAAAAGGTGAATTTGACGTTAAAAATGGCCAATTTGATGAAATAAAAGGTGAATTTGAAATTAAAAAGTGGTTAATTTGATGAAATAAAAGGTGAATTTGACGTTAAAAATGGTCAATTTGATGAAATAAAAGGTGAATTTGAAATTAAAAAGTGGTTAATTTGATGAAATAAAAGGTGAATTTGACGTTAAAAATGGTTAATTTGATGAAATAAAAGGTAAATTTGAAATTAAAAATGGTTCATTTGATTAAATAAAAGGTTAATTTGAAGTCAAAAATGGTTAATTCAATGTTAAAATGGCTAATCTGAAATTAAAAAAGAGACGACTTCAAATGAAAAAATGGTTTATTCAACGTTAAAATTACTTAACTCGAAGTTGAAAAGAGTCGACTTGAAATTAAAAGGGTTAATATTATTAATATTTTAACTTATATAATCATTAATATTTTCATTTCTATCAATTATAATTTTTATATATTTTTGAGAGCCAAATCATTTTATATTTTTAGAAATCGCAAATTAAAAGAAAATATTTTATTTGTATATTTAATTATATATATTTTTTAAATTTGGTTAGCAATTATTTTCACATAGTCTTCAAAAGCTTCAATATGTTTTTTTTTAAATTTTGGAAAGTGGAGGAATTAGAATTTACACGTTCCTATTTTATATAATTTTCTGCGTTGTGTTAGGAATTTAAGAAAATCGTTAATTAATTTAATAGGTTAATTTGAAGTTAATTCGATGTTAAAATGGCTACTCTGAAATTAAAAAAGAGGCGACTTCAAATTAAAAAAAGGTTAATTCAACGTTAAAATTGATTAACCTGAAGTTGAAAAGAATCGACTTGAAACTAAAAGGGGTTAATTTTGAGCAATTAACAATAATTATATTAATATTTTAAATTATTTATTCATTAATATTTTCAATTGTATCAATTTTAATTTTTATATATTTTTGAGTGACCAGACTTCTATGTTTGTGGCGATATATATGTTATGTATTGTATGTTGTGTATCTATTCTTAAATTGGCAACCTGAGGTACTGGCAAGAGGCTAGCATTTTAAAATAACGACGTAATATACAAGTAAAAGCAGAGAGNTTTTCAATTAATTTCCACATAGTCTTCAAAAGCTTCAATATTTTTTTAAACTTTTACAATTTTGTTAGGGATTTAAGGAAACGGTTAATTTGAAATTAAAAAGCGTCCGTACGAAGCCAAAAATTGTTAATTCAAATTTAAAACGGGTTAATTTGAAATAAAAAAGGGTATGTTTTGAAATTTAAAAAAGGGTTAAATTGGCCCAAAAGGTTAATTCACCATTTGAAGAATAACAACTATGAAACGTAGACGATCTTTTATTTTAATAATATTTTCATATTTTTAATTGTAATTGTGAATGATTTTCATATATTTTACAAAATCAGAAGAATCAAAAGAAGAATCTTTTATTTTTATATTTTATATATTTATTTTTTAATTGCAATTAGTTTTTATATGGCCTTCTAAGAGATGTAATATTTCATATTTAAAAAAACTGCTAAATTACATACTAAAAAACTTCTAAAAACTATTTAAAGTTTAGTGTGAAATTTCCTATTGTTTTCAGGGAATGAGGGCCAATTAACTTGATCGTTCCTGATCACTTCGGTCTGCGTGTCATCGCTGTTTATCTATGAGATGTTTTTCGGCATTTCGTCATTAGTGGTCTTTCTTACTGGTGGAGTTTTTACTTTATTTAACCAAAATACCTGACGAATCTAAATATAAATGTTTAAGAAAGTGATTTATTTTTTATTTTTAACCTAATGACTTTTTCTTTAAAAATATCAAATTTTTATGAGATAAAATAGGCAAGAGTCGTAGTTATAATAAATATAAAAACGGCTGTAAAAAGTTATGTGTGAGGCAAAGTTCAATAATTCACTCGTATCCCGTTTCTCTGAGGAAATGTCTCCGAGGGAAAAAGTGAGTTCGGCCTAGGTTGAATGGGGGTTGGGCCTCGAGGGGTTGCAAAGGGGCAAGGAATTCTGATGTAGGACGCATCATTTCTAACAGGGCTGGAAAGTTGTATTACGCGTAATAACCTGTGGGAGCCGGCTATCAAGGAAAAGTTAGAAGGGAGCGAAACAAGCTAGAAAAGCGTTTTAAATTCAACCCCCCTCCCAGTGCTCTCAAGGGTGCTCCGGGTTATAATCGTAAAATGAAAACAAATTGCTGGTCGGAGGAAGAAGGGGCGGAGGAAGGCGGAGGGTAGGCCGAAGGGTCCTACCACATCCAGAGCACGTAGTTTCATGTTTATTTTATACGTGCTCGGGAAATTTTCCTCCCAGTTTGAACACAATATAACCCAAGGCTGATCCCAGGACGAACATCATTTAACGCCCTTTCCGCGGCCTCGTCCACTCATAAAATCCTATATTCGAAATCCAATTTTTTTTAGAGTTTACGACCGGCAAATTATTGGTTTGTTTCCAATGTAAAATGTCCAAATGTCCATTTCCAAGGTAAAAGTTTTTCTAGTAAAATTACTATGTAAAAACAAAATCATTTTATTAAAGTATTTCCCTTCATTTTCTACACATTTTTTTCCAAACTCGTAATCAAGATTTTTATGCCGGAACTGAAGAATTCTGAGCTCTGAAAGAAACAAAAACAATTTTAACAAAAGACAAAGACTAAACAACAAAGAAACAAGAAACGTAAAAAAACGTGCCTACGAGCCTTTTACTCCCAAAAAAGAATAAATTTTTTTTTGATTTTTGGTTGTTTATTTTTTGTTTTTCATGAGAAGTACTTAAAAAACGTGGCTACGAGCCTTTTACTTCCAAAAAAGACAATAAGATTTTTTCGTTTTTTTTTCGTTTTTCATGAAAAATGCGTAAAAAACGTGCCTACTAGCCTTTTACATCCAAAAAAGACAATAAATTTTTTAGTTTCGATTTTTTTGGCTTTTTTTGGGTTTATCATAAAAAATATGTAAAAAACGTGCCTACGAGCCTTTTGCATCCAAAAAAGATTAACATTTTTTTGGATTTTTTTTTTTCGTTTTTCATGAAAAATACGTAAAAAACGTGCCTACGAGCCTTTTACATCCAAAAAAGACAATAATTTTTTTTTCGATTTTGTGTTGCTTTTTTTACGTTTTTCATGAAAAATGCGTGAAAAAACGTGCCTACAGCCTTTTACATCCAAAAAAGACAATAACTTTTTTTGTTGCTTTTTTTATGTTTTTCATGAAAAATACGTAAAAAAACGTGCCTACGAGCCTTGTACATTGGAAAAGACAATAACATTTTTTCGATTTTTTTGGTTTTTTTTTTGCATTTTTCATGAAAAATACGTAAAAAACGTGCCTACGAGCCTTTTACATCGGAAAAGACAACAAGACTGAAAACATTTTTAGACTTGAATATCATTTTCAAAAATTTTTCCGCTCACGATATTGTCTAATCTCCTAAACAGGTGGAAAATAAGGCGGATGCTGAAATACTTTGCAGCCAAACTCATTCGATTTTCCATTTATCAATGCAGGTTGATTTTTGATTAATAAAGAATGGGGTAACCTCCAGCAAAAAGACATTTCCATACCGGTAGAAAGTATGCCGAGGCGTCTTCGAGATGTAATTTAGGCAAGAGGAGGAAAAACGCGATGTTAATTAAAAAACTTATTAAAACAAATTTTACCTGTCCGTCCTTTTTTTCCTTAGCAATTTACATTATTTTACTGTTTTAGACAAAGACTCAATTATTAAATATTAAGAAACGTGAAACTTTGATTAACATATAAAAAATATATACAAATCTAGTTATATTACAAATGGGTGGAATTTTTTTGCCTGTCATTGTATTTACATTCCCTAGAGTAAGTTTTGAACCAGACCTGTTATTATCGATTAACAAATCATATCCAAACGTGATATTTAGCAGCGGCCAATAATATTAAATGGACATTTGCTCAACAAACCTAACAGGACGGTATATTATAATAATCAAAACTCACGTTTGTACATGCAATATTGCATTTGAGGTAAACAGAATGTTTTGAACGTTCGTATCGTCCCTCTATAAATTTACACCGAGTGTCTGTAAAGGACCTTCAAGCGCTCTTTGGTACAAATAAAGAGGGTTTTTTTCATATCAATGTTTTCATCGATTTAACATTTTTGTACATTGTTTTTTTAGAAAAAAATTCTTTTAATGGTAAAGTATTCTTGGAAAATTAAACCAGCCGAATGAACCTTGCTGAAACCTCATGTGCAATGTGTCATAAAACCAGACGAAAAATAGTATTGAAAATACATATAAACATAATAAAGTAAATATTTACACATTTATTATGTTTGTTGTTAAAACAAATTAATATTTTTTGAAAAATAAATTAAATAAAACGATTTTAGTTAGGTTTCAATTTCATTCAACCACATTGTTGATTAAAAGGAAATTTGGCCATACTTCTATTTTATTTCATAGTTACAACATTGTAATTTACAATTAATTAATCTTTATGTAAGGTATTGGTTGAGATAAAAAAGTCAGTGTCACGAGCGAGATTCGAACCCACGACCTTCGGCTAAATACGCCGTTGCTTTACCACTTGAGCTATCGTAACTTGGATCCACTCGGACACTAACTTCCCATCTTAACCCCACTTTTGAACTTTCCCTCCTTTTTGCAGTTTTTCAAATGTGTGATCTATTTGTTTCTCGGCAACAAATGAAATGGCCACGGAGAGCTTTAGTGAAGATATACTTCATTTAACTTATTAAATTCATAGTTTTCGTGGTCCACTTGTCCAATCAATATCTTTCAATTAATTAAGGTTTTTAGTTGAGATAAAAAAGTCAGTGTCACGAGCGGGATTCGAACCCACGACCTTCGGCTTGATACGCCGCTACTCTACCTCCTGAGCTATCGTGACTTCGATCAACTTGGACACTAACTTCCCATCTCAACCCCACCTTTTGAATTTTTCCTGCTTTTCGCCATTTTTCAATTGTTCATTCACGATAGCTCAAGTGGTAGAGCAGTGGCGTATTTAGCCGAATGTCGTGGGTTCGAATCCCGCTCGCGACACCGACTTTTTACCTCAACCAATACCTTATTTAAAGATTAGCCAATTGAAAATAATTTATTTGGTCAATCGGACCACGAAACCTAATCGATTGTGATTTAAACTTCAGCAAGGCTTGAAAAAAGAGATCTCCAATTTTAGAAGAGTGAAATAAAATTAGGCCATTTTTCCATGAGAGAGCTGAAGTTCATGAAAAAATATTTTGGGCGAAAAGTCGTAGTTCAGAGAGCATTTCCTTAAAATTGAATAGTGAGTACCTATTCACCTTGATGTTTTATGTAATTCTGTTAATGTAAATTTGTTTTCAGTAAATTAGGCCCTGAAGATGGCGGAACATTCGCCGAAAGCTTGGTGAAACCCAATAGTGTTGTTTTTCATTCACCTGTAAAATGACCTCAAGAAGATCCAGTACATCAATTTAAACTACGGAGGTCGATCAATATCAACTAGAAATCTGATCACATTCATCCCGGAGCACTCATTATCTCTTGGGGCATGCTGAACCTACTCCTTTCTCGCTAATAAATACTGTTTTCTTCTCCAGACGTCACCCACTCACCCCAGAATTCTCGATATTCTTCAGGGCGTGGTTGAACCCACTCCATTCTCACTAATAACTACCTTTTCCTCTCTAGACGTCACGCACTCACTCCATCGTACTCGATCTTCCAAGGAGCAGTTTTTAAAAATTTAATTTAAAAGATTTTGTAATAAGAATAAAATTTAGTATTTAATAATAACATTAGTTATAATTAACAACACTGATGTTAAAAGTATATTTTTATTAACAATTTGATCTGTAAAATGATGATTTGACGTGATTACAGTGATCCATGAAATTTATAAAAATATCTGTGTATTTACATTATTTAAGATCCTACGTATATTCAGTACCGTTAAACTATGTACAGGGCCGTTTTCCAATTTAATTTCCTTTAATGCGTGTACTCAAAGTATTTAGTATAACTGTTATTCCATGGAATGACAACTGAAAACCTAATCTATATTAAAGACAATTCAGGCCGTCGCAATGAAACTCCGTTAACAACAAATTTAAGTGTGTGTTTACTCTAGGGTGTAACAAAAGCCCTGTGCGCTTTCGAATTATTTATTTAAACGACTGTTGAAATAACAACACCTAGTTTCCTATCACCTATGCTTGTAATTGAAACCCTCTCCGATGCCTCGATTTAAATAGGAAAAACGACATAAATCATAATCAACTCTTATGTTTGACCTTAAAAAAATTGAAATATGACTTCGAGATTGTATGCTTAATGAGCTATAATAACTGTTTATTTTTGAAAAATAATTTAGGACATGTGTGGCCTAGGGTTGTCAGGAGACCGAAGAACAATTCTCTTTTTTCCTGTTTATTTGGAAATTAATTTTGTAGAATTAACTAACTAAACACTTATACTCTATCTTCTGTTCCTAAGTAGTCCTAGTTCGACTAATGGTCGAAAATCAAGTAGACGGATCTTATCAGTAGGTACTTTTCTTGCTAGGTCAACCCATACTTTTTCCCCCTTCCTACATGTCCTGATACTTGTGACTATCTTTTGCTTAACTAACTTATTTATTTCACACCTGTAGAATTAATTGCGAACAAATACAGGGTGGTCCAGCATCAAAGGGAAAATTATTGGTACACCCCATGCATCCAGATAGAGGGTAAACGAGTAAAGCCAAGCGATCAAGTTAACTTGGGAGTAATATTAGGTGATAACCTGAACCCGGTACACCACGCTATTAAAAACGGGAAACGACAAGAAGTGTGTGCAATAGATTAAGCGGAATAGCGAAAGTGGAATATGGACTTACAAAAGCGCTCTACACAATTTATAAAAGTGTCTTCCTTCCAATAGCGAGTTAAGGTGCAGCCGGATGAGCCAAACGACTACCGAGCAAAAGCAAAACTATAAAACAGCAAAGCCAACGAATAGCTCTTATAAGAACCACAAAAGGGTACAGGACGACTCCAATGCCATACAAATAACTGCCAACGCACCGCCAATTGATCTTGTCCGTAATGAAAGAATGATCATCCACCAGGAGCAAGCCAAAGAGAAATAGATTAGTTCCGAAGCGCCGAAAGGAGGCGATAGAGTACTTAGGAAAGATGACAATGGCATCATGGCAAGAAAGATGGACAAACAGCAATAAAGGCATTCAAACTTTCCCCAGCGTTGAAAGCAGACAAAAAGCAAAATGATTACACCCCGACTACTGGACCACCCAATCAGAACATGGAAACTTCGCAAGCTATCGCATAAACTTAAAAAAAGTGACAGCCCTATATGCTCCATTTACTGAAGAAGATACCGAACATAAACTCTTCAGCTGTACTAAATTCACTGCAGATAGAGAACGTTTGCGAAAGACTATAGAGATAGAGACCCCAGAGAATTGGGGCTCCTCTAGCGAATTTCCGTACCCGCTCCGACCGCGGGTTTGTTAAAAGTGGAATTTGGAACCACCCCCTAGAGGACCACTAAACCGCGAACGGTACCCCCGAGCAACATCGCTGAGGAAGAGTCTCTCCAGCCCAGGTGTGAGAGACATTCGGCCTTCGGGGAGTAGCAGGGAGCCTGAACGGAAACTGCGAAAGCCTGAGGAACCGGTCGCCCACCACGAGCGCACGGATTGTGAAGAGTGAGTGCTTGCGATTTATTTTCCGCAGACTCGGATTCATCCCACCGAGACGACTGGCTGGGATAGGGCCGACTAGTTCGGCTCTTGAACGGCCATCTCATCTCACCCACCTTGCGAGTCGTGGCCCACTTTATGTGGAACTACGGCGACAACGAGTGGTATAGTGTTTTGAGACTCGAGAACCCGAAACGCCTCACCTCGTGTTCTCATCCACGGCCCTTTTTCTCAGTCCGAGCTCCTTCATTCTATCCTGTGACCCCTTCCTAACCCTTGGTTACAAGGGGGGTATCCGGGCACAAAATAACGGTGCAGCCCAGAGGGCGTGGCAATCTCTCTGAAGCACAATCTGTACTCGTGTCGGCCTAGGGTCGGCATGGGCGGCGGGTGCCTTAGCAGAGTCACACGAGGGCCAGTGCACTAGATCCTGTCTGCTTAGACGGGGGAGGGTGTATGGCCATCTGTACCACGGGGTAACTAAACTTTCCAAATTCAGACCTAGTTACCCCCGAACAACAGGTTCACACTAATTTCTCGCCAGGAGCATCGCCACTAAGCCAGTCCATTCCCATGTAGCAGGGTTGGGCTTGGAACATTTTCTGCTACCCCTTCAGTTATGCACCCTCCCCCGTCTATGCAGACAAGATCTGGTACCCTAACCGTCGTGTGCCTTTGATAAAGCACCACCGTCCGCTTCCTACCGGGAGACCAGATTGTGCTGTAGAGAGGAACGCTCCCAAGGCTACAACATTACGTTGTGCCTAGATACCCCCCTTGCATCCAAGGGTTGGGAGAGGTCTCAAGGAAGTATGCCGAAGGACCTGGATTGAGAAAGTAAAGTGACCGAGGACACGAGACACACCTTTTCAGGTTGGCCACAATGTACCACCCATTGTCACCATAGTACATTAAGTTCCAGCTCACCTGGCTGGATAGAAGAGATGAGATTGCCGTTCAAGCGCCAAACGAGTCGACACCATCCCGACCAGTCATTTCGAGGGATGAATCCGGGGTTGTAAAACTTTGCAATTATTGTCTCACAAATTGACAAATTGTCTCTCAAAGGAGTAGGCGATTCCATTGCGGTGGCGTTGTTGAAATGCAGGTGCCATGCTAATATTCTCTGTACCGTTCAATATTTATTGTATGTACCGCCGAAACAACCACAGCATTGTTGCTGGCGTCGGAAGCCAAACAGATGATGACCATGAGGATCATTCTCATCAGGGGAAGGAGACTACTAGGATGATAGTTTTTCTTTTAAATCTATTTTTATCCATGTAATGTACTTAAGGTAAGTTCTAATTTATCACAAGATTCGATTATTTGATCCGGCAGACGATTGCTTTTCTCTCAAGTTGTGTCAGTCCCCAATCAACTTCTATTGAGCAGTTGGCAGAACTCTTCTTCTTTTGTTTTTTATCTTTCAATGGTATGGTATGGTAAAAAAGGATACTAGGAAGCGGGGTTTGCGCTCCCCAGGCACTCCAGCCTTCTGGCTTATTGTACCTTCCTAGTTCCTTAGTTTAGTGCAATAGACACAACCCTTCCCCTTAGAAGTATCAGGTCGCTGCTGCAATTTGATTCCCTATGTTTTTTCCGTACGTTAGGTTAACTCTCCATTGAGCTGTTGCTTCGCGTTCGAAGATGATATGAGTGGCCGTTTCTTCCTCCTCATTACATAATCTGCAATTGGGATCATCGTTGTATATACCCATGTTGTGGATGTTTTCTCAGATGCCAGTGACCGGTTAGTAGTCCTACAACTCCATTGAGTTTATCCCTTTCTAATTGCAGCAATTCCTTTGCCAGTTTTGGTGAGGGTTGGTTCACCATAAGTTTACTGTGTCTAGCACTGCTAGAATTTATCCACCTCTCCTTTTGTTTTGTTTGGATCCATTCTGCGATGGAGGGTTCTATATTTGTTTTTGTTATCCCAAGTATATATGTTCAGGGCCTATGTATGGTCTTGCAGATCCTCCTCTGGCCAGACTGTCTGCTTTATCGTTACCCAAAATTACCCTGTGCCCGGGCACCCAAGATATCATCAGGTTGTTTTGTTTCCCCAGGTTTTAGAGATTTTGAATACATTCACTGACTAATTTTGATGTGATTCTTTTACATGCTAATGCTTTAATGGCTGCTTGGCTATCAGATCTTATGAGGATTTTTTTGCCAGTGAAACCTCCTTTAAGATTTTCCAGGGCACGAGCATTGATGGCATGTATTTCTGCTGAAAGACCGAGGTGTACTTCCCTGAGTTTTTTTGCTCATGTTTTGGGCTTGGTCAGAAAACGCTGATCCGGTCTCTTCGTTTGTTTTGGAGCCATCTGTATACCATATTGTATCTGATGCTCTCCTGTGTTCTTCCTCTCCTTTGTAGTCCGTTGAAACTTTATAGGAAGTTGTGAAGAATGTGTCCTTAGAAGAATGATTAATTTTTTTTGCTTTGCTTTGTGCTATGGTTCTTGTCTGTTTTTTAAGTGTTTTGTTTTATTTTTAAGTTGATTTTGCTTTGCGCTTTTTATTAGGTTAAAATTTAGTTTTACATCTTCCGTATTTTTTGCCTGCGTTTAATGTCGATATTTTGTCTAATTTTTTTGCATTGTCTAATTTGTTTGATTTCTAAGTTGATTTTTCTTTTTTGGTACTTCTTTATCAGGTAAAAATTTGGTTTTACACCTTCCTTATTTTTTGCCTCTGTTTAATTTTTTTTATTTTGGTTTGTGCTATTTTTCTTCTCTCCTTTTTTAGTGTTTTATTTCATTTTTAAGTCGAATTTTTTTTGTGTTCTTTATTAGGTTAAAATTGGGTTTTACGCCTTCCGTATTTTTGCCTGTGTTTACTGAACATCTGTAAATCCCCCATCACTACACAAGTTGTAAACTTTAACATTTCAACCTAATAAAATAACTGCAAAAAATTACAATTTAAACATCAAACAAAACACATAAAACGTGACATAGTGAACAACCAAAGCAGAAAAATTATGGTTAACTTGTTTGTCTGCTTTTTTATTAGGTTATAGTCGGGTTATATATAACACACACAAAATGTTTTAAAATATATATTGGTTTAATTTTTCTTCATTTTCTTTTGTTTTTTAAATTTTCTTAAGTCACAGATTGACAAAAATATAAATAAATTAACTCAAGTGTCAAGATGAAGATGATGTCAAGAGTCAAGATAGCTCAAGTGGTTAAAGCAGCGGCGTATGGAGACGATGGTCGTGGGTTCGAATCCCGCTCGTGGCACTAGCTTTTTCATCACAACCAAAATATTAATTAATTGAAAGTAGTAATTTGGTGAATCATACCACTAAATATAATGGATTAAAAGAATAAATTTAAACAATATTTAAATATATCTATGCTTCTTCTTCTTTTTGTACGTCATGAAAAAATTTAACATTCTTCTGAACTGATCATATAATCAGCCCCCATTCTGGTGTCTGATTTTGTTTATTATGGTTGTATGCCCGAATTGTTTAGTTCCTTTTCAATTTAATTGTTTCTGGAGCCAAAGTGAGCTTTTCCTAACCTCTCCTTGTATGAATATTTCCAATTGAGGTAGGTTTAGTAGAGTTTGTAATGCATTTGTAGGGGTTGTTCTCATTGCCCCTGTGATACTTAGGTTTGCTAGTTCTTGTATGCTGCCTGATGTTTGGGTAGCTACTTTTTGTTGAGCTTTGTTCCACCAGATTAGTGCTCCATATGTTATTCTGGGTCTTACTACTGCCAATAGGCCATTTTCGGTTTTAATCCTCAAGATTTGCCTAGGGTTCTTGTTGTGGTCATTATTTACCTTTCAAACAGTATAGTTTAAAAATTACTGATCCAATTAAATCTGTATTTTATAACAACGGCTGTCAAATGTTTGCCGCCCCTTCGTGAAATCCAGGCCCTGTAATAGTGGGCAAATAAATCATGAACGGACACCCCCTCCTTTTCTAGTAGTTGAATTAATAACATAAACATAGGAATTGCACGATTGACGGGCGAAATAGTTTGCTAAATGCAAATACAGTTTCGTGTTGATCTTGCCGAACGGGTACTTCTTAAAAAGCAAATATTTGAGATACGCTTATTAAAAGATGACCCATTATCGAGCCTGTATTTTGACGGGTTGTTTGCCGTTGTCTGCTTTTGGATTCAATTCGATTTGACTAATATTATTGACACTACGATGTGTCATTGTGTAAATCCATCCATCATAACAAAAAAATAAATCGAATTTACAATAGTCCAATTCAATATAAATTATGGTCGTTTTATTGAATTTATGTCAGGCCTACTTTTCGCGAAATTGTTTCTCTGGAGTGTCTGCGATTTATTTTATTTGTCGACAAGCCTCAGAATTTATTCAAATCAGCATTTTACGGTTGATAATTTGCTATTCTTATAACAATGGCTGTTTTAATTTAATATTAAACCCAACTGAAAAATGGCAAAAAGGAGGGAAAATTCAAAAGGTGGGGTTGAGATGGGAAGTTAGTGTCCGAGTGGATCAAGGTCACGATAGCTCAAGTGGTAGAGTAACGGCGTATCAAGCCGACGGGGTTCGAATCCCGCTAATGACATTGACATTTTTATCTCAACTTAAAACCTCAATTAATTGAATTAAACCCAACTTTAACCTAATCAAAAAGCAACAAAAAAAAAATCTAACAAAACCAGTAAAAAAGACAATCAAAATAGGAAACAACGAAAATGAAAAAAAATAGACTAATTATCTACACTAAACACAGATAAAACAAAAAAAGGAACAGTACAGAAAGTGTAAAATCCAGTTTTAACCTAAAAAAAGCACAGAAAAAATTCAACTTAAAAATCAAACGAATTTAAAAAGGAGACAAGAAACAGCACAGAACAAAGCAAAAAATATAGACAAAATATAGTTCCTTAACTGTGGAAAAAATCAGCGAGTTGAGACGGACCCTGGAAGTGACCCTGTGTTGGTTCAACACATCTGTATCGATGTTCTTTTTTGTTTTGTCTGTGTTTAGTGTATACATTTTACATACTATTTCGGCTTTGGTTATTCACTATGACTCTTTGTGTTTCGTTTGATTTTGAAGTTTAAATTTTTTGAAGTTTTCATGCTTTTTTTATTAGGGTTAAGTTTACAAACCTGAATTCTTGTTCGTTTTTTTTCAGTGTATAGTGTATATATGTTTTATACATTTCTGGTTTGGTTGCTTGCTATATTTATTGTCTTATTTTTGTGTTTTGTTTGATTTTTAAAGTGAATTTTTTTTATTTGGCGAAAATTGGGTTTGAGACCTTTCCTATTTTTTGACTGTGCTTAATTTTGTCTAATTTTTTTGCTTTGGTATGTGCTATGTTTCTTGTTTCATTTTTAAGTGTTTTGTTTGATTTTTCAGTTGAATTTTTCTTTTGTTTTTGCTTCTTTTTAAAGTGAAAATTGGGTTTTACACTTTTCTTATTCTCGGTTTAATTTTTTGCTTTGGTTTGTGCTATGGTTCTTGTCTCTTTTTTAAGTGTTTTGTTTTATTTTTAAGTTGATTTTGCTTTGTGCTTTTTTATTGGGTTAAATATAATGGATTAAATGAATAAATTTAAAAACTATTGAAGTATATCTATGCTTCTTCTTTTTGCACGTCATGGAAAAATTTCTATTCTGTTTAAAGTTCGTGGCGGTTGTGAGGAAGACGGGTTGGTTATTTAGATTATCAACTGTCCTCTAAACGAACTTCTATTTGCTTGCTTGCTTGTTAATTGATATACAAATATACAATCACACCACCCGATATAAACAAAAATTGTCTGTAAATTCACTCCACCAGAATACTCGATTAGAGACTCTCACCCACTTCAATCTCGCTAATAAATACCTTTACTCTTCAGACGTCACCCTCTCATTCCAGTATACTTGATATTCTTCCCGTTAAGAAATTTTTTCCTTTCACGTTAATAAATTACTTTCATCCCAACACACCTTTGAAATAATACAATTGAAAAAAAGTTTTAAAAATAGTTAATAATAAAATTATACTGTTCTCGGATTGTTTTTTGTTAGTATTGTTTCAAAAGTATACTTTGATGGCGGAATGAGTGCATAGACCTATACCTTTTCCTCTCCAGACGTCACCGACTCAATTTTTCCTTTCACGTTAATAAATCATTTCCATTAGGTTTCGTGGTCCGATTGACCAAATCGATTCTTTTCAATTAATTAATCTTTAAGTAAGGTATCGGTTGAGATAAAAAAGTCTGTCACGAGCGGGATTCGAACCCACGACCTTCGGCTAAATTCGCCGCTGCTCTAACCACTTGACCTATCGTGAATTCGATCCATTCGGACATCAACTCCCCATCCCAACCTACCTTTTGAATTTGCCCTCCTTTTTGTCATTTTTCAAATGTCGTGTAAATTCTTTTAGGGGTAAAATATGCTTGGAAAATTAAACCAGCCGAACGAACCTTGCTCAACCTCATGTCCAATGTCTCATAAAACTAAACAAAAAATAGTATTGAAAATAGATATAAACATAATAAAGTAAATATTTACACATTTATTATGTTTGTTGTTAAAACAAATTAATATTTATTGAAAAATAAATCAAATAAAACGATTTTAGTTAGGTTTCAATTATCATGAACCACACTGTTGATTAAAAAGAAATTTTGTCATACTTCTATTTTATTTCATAGTTACATCATTGTGATTTACAACTTATTAATTTTTATGTAAGGTTGAGATAAAAAAAGTCAGCGTCACGAGCGGGAATCGAACCCACGACCTTCGGCTCAATACGCCGCTGATCTATCACTTGAACTATCCCCTCGGGCACCAACTTCCCATCTCAACCCCACTTTTTTTTAACTGTCCCTCCTTTTTGCTATTTTTCAGGTCGTGAGTTCGAATCCCGCTCGTGACACAGGCTTTTTTATCTCAACCAATACTTTAGATATAGATTAATTAATTGGAAACTAATAAATTACATTCATTCCAACACACCTCTGAAATAATATAATTGAAAAAAAGTTTGAAAAATAGTTAATAATAAAATTATATAAATTATACTTTTCATGGATTATTGTTTGAGAAGTACGCTTTCATGGCGGAATAAGTGCACAGACTTTAGCGCAATTCGTATTGAAAACCGAGGCAGAAACCTGAGGGGGAGAGGGCGAAAGTAATTAAGATGTCGGAGCTCGATAAGGAGTCCATTGTGCTCTCTCATTTAGTAAGGAAAGCGTAGGACAATAAAATTAAGACGCGGAGGAAACCGGCGGCGGTTCAATATCTGGTGACAACTTTTGCAGGGGTTTCCATTAGGAAGGCGCTTTCCAGAGAGCAACTCGCTAACTAGCCTTGTACGGGCCCTGGCACGTCTCTCACCCTCTCTCACTCTCTTCTCCCTCTGTTTATATAAAGATGATACTGGAATAATTAGAGATAAGAGCAAGGAGGCGCCCTCCGGCTACGTGCGGGGGGTGGGACTATTTCCTACACTAATGTTTGTCTTTGTGTACAGAGACGTTTGCACATAGAGCCTTAGGGACTCTGTGTAACCACGATACCACCACCCCACTCCAGGCCGAGGAGATTGTTATGTTACAAGAATATACAACACCCCATTCTAATATATTCGAACCTATTTTAACACACTTTTTTCGTTTGCTCATTTGTTATTCAATTCGAGATCCCACTGTTGAAATATATCAAGTGGACCTCTTTCATCATGAACATCGATCCACTCGACAAAACGTGTATATAAATATGTTGAAAGGCAAGGCGAAGAAATTTATGCAACATTTAAATCAAGCTTTTAAATCATTCATAAAAACCGTCAAGCGTAATGCAAAACGATACCAATAAGACCATAAATAAAAATATGCCAAATTTATGGACAAATACTTTACATGTCGAAAAATCAATAAGAAAAATAACAAAAAAATACTGGGCTTAATATATTTGAAACAACCAAGAAAACATGTCAAATAAATATAATTTAAATTGTTCGATTTTTCTTATTTTGAACGTTTTGCATATATTAATTTAACATTAATTGTTCCTAATTATATAACATATTTATATAATTATTTTATTTCTAATATTTATTTTTACTGCTTGGTTTTCACTCCACACTCTAACATATTGAACCAGACATACTCACAACACGTACATTATTTATCTCTGGAAAATATATTAATTTAACAATTACTATTCCTAATTACATAACGCATTTATATAATTATTTTATTACTAATATTTATTATTTGGAGATCGTGAGATGTGGTCTGGTGTGACTGAGATTTTAGACAAATATTTTCTTTATCGTGCCAACGTTTCCATATTTATTGAGATCATCTTAAGGTCCTGGGATTTATAAACATCGTTAAAATTTTACAAATACATGTAGGATGTGAAAAAGAAAGACATAATAAATCAATTTATTCAATGCTAGAAAATTTCAGATTAAAAAAAATGAATTTAAACAATGTTAGAAAATTATAGATTAAAAAAATTAAATTTATCTAATGCTAGAAAATTTTAGATTAAAAAAAATTAATTTATACAATGCTAGAATGTTTTAGATTAAAAAAATGGATTTATACAATGCTAGAAAATTTTAGATAAAAAATGAATTAATACAATGCTAGAAAATTTTAGATTGAAAAAATGAATTTATACAATGCTGGAAAATTTCAGATAAAAAAAATGAACTTATACAATGCTAGACAATTTTAGATTAAAAAAAATGGATTTATACAATGCTAGAAAATTTTAGATTAAAAAAATTAATTTATACAATGCTAGAAAATTTTAGATTAAAAAAATTAATTTATACAATGTAGAAAATTTTAAATTAAAAAAATGAATGTATACAATGCTAGAAAATTTTAGATTAAAAAAATGTATTTATACAATGCTAGAAAAGTTCAGATTAAAAAAATGAATTTATACAATGCTAGAGAATGTTAGATTCAAAAAACAATAAAAAACACAAATGAATTTATACAATGCTAGACAATTTTAGACCAAAAAAATAATGAATTTATACAATGCGAGAAAATTTTAGATTAAAAAAATGAATGTATACAATGCTCGAGAATGTTAGATTCAAAAAACAATTAAAAAACATGAATTTATACAATGCTAGAAAATTTTAGATTAAAAAAATGAATTTATACAATGCTAGAAAAGTTCAGATTAAAAAAAATGAATTTGTCCAATGCTAGAGAATGTTAGATTCAAAAAACAATTTTAAAAAAATGAATTTATACAATGCTCGAGAACGTTAAATTAAAAAAACAATAAAAAAACAAATGAATTTATACAACGCAAGACAATTTTATATTAAAAAAAGAATGAATTAATACAATGCTAGAAAAATTCAGATAAAAAAAAATGAATTTGTACAATGCTAGAGAATGTTAGATTCAAAAAACAATTTAAAAAAAAACAAATGAATTTATACAATGCTAGACAATTTTATATTAAAAAAATTAATGTATACAATGCTCGAGAATGTTAGTTTCAAAAAACAATAAAAAAAACATGAATTTATACAATGCTAGAAAATTTTAGATTAAGAAAATGAATTTATACAATGCTAAAAAAAGTTCAGATTAAAAAAATGAATTTATATATTTCTAGAAAATTTTTGATAAAAAAATGAAATGGGAGATTTTTACGTGCTGTCTGTGAGGGGAAGAACCTGATCGTTTTGGTTTGCCATCTTCAGTAAATCTGATTTTTGTGAAATCGAATCTCTTATATGAGAGGTTTTTGAGTCGAGCAAGTAAGTAGGACTTTGTAACTGTATTGTGGTAACAAAAACTATGGTGAATAGTTGGGTAATTGAGAAGAGAGAATAAATCGTTGCAAATTCCTTTGCGGGCAGAATTAGCATCGCTTCTGAAATTTCTGAGGTTTCATTGACAGTCGGAAAGGAGTGGTAAGAGTCCCTCCCTGAGGAGGCCGGGCATATCTCGCGGCGTTAACTGTTGTCGGAAGGGCTGCTGAGAAATAAGGGACAGGAATAACGCTCGTCTGCAATTCCCCGAGCTGACAATTAGAATCTCACCGAGCCTCCTTGGCCCTTCACATTTATGTCAGCTGTCTCAGCCTTTCCCTTGATTAATCATTGTTGTCTAGTTGTCTGCAACAGTTAAGTCGGGCGGGGCCACACTTAATTCCACGGGCGTCACTCACCGGGCGCCTAATTTCATCCCGAGGGCCCCTTATACATCATGGCGTCCGACCGAATTACAAAACAGACCGATCTGCGGCCGTCTACTTAGATTGGAAGAGTCAAAATTCAATCGAGAGAAGATTCCGCCTTCCGTCCAGGCACATGACCTCAAGAGGTTTTGATGACCTAGCACAAGATTAACGCCATCAATTCCTCAACCAAGCAAAACGACCCTACTCGTCGAACTAAAAGGTTTTTCGGTTTACCATCTCTATAAAATAATGAAAGTATTGACTACAAACTCGACATTTCATGGCGACCTGATAACTAGACCATCGAAAATGACAAGAAGCTTGCTAATTTAAAGCAGCTTTTTCATTCTAATCGCAATAAAACATGGGAATAGAAGATTCGATGATTATAAAGAAATACATATAAGGGTCCAGTGGAAAAATGATGAGGTTGCATTTTTTCAATATCAATTCAAAGAATTAATTAAGGTTTTAAGTTGAGATAAAAAGGTCAGTGTCACGAGCGTGATTCGAACCCACTATCTTCGGTTTGATAGGCCGCTGCTCTACCACTTGGGCTATCGTGACCTCTATCCACTAGGACACTTCAAAAGGTGGGGTTGAGATGGGAAGTTGGTGTCCGAGTGGATCGAGGTCACGACAGCTCAAGTGGTAGAGCAGCGGCGTATCTAGCCGAAGATAGTGGGTTCGAATCCCGCTCGTGACACCGACTTTTTCATTTCACGAATCCTGATTACACGACATTGGAAAAAGGGCAAAAAGGAGGGAACATATTATAATAAAATATTTTAAAAATATGTGTTCGTGTATCAGGAAGTGATGGACGTCCTGTTATTCGTCTTTTGAGGTTATCCGATAAAATAATACTGCTAAATATCACGTTTGGATTTGTTAATAAAAGTTGTTGTAAAACTTAGTCTAGCGTATAGAATACAAAGACAGGCAAAACTATTTTATTACTTTTATTATAACTAGATTTGTACATATTTTTTATATATTAATCAAAGTTTAATATTTAATAATTGAGTCTTTGTGTCAAACAGCAGACAAATGTAAATTGCTAAGGAAAAAAAAGACGGACGGGTAAAATTTGTTTTAATTTTATTTTTAGTTAACATTTCAGTATTGCGTATTTCCTCCTCTTGCCTAAATTACAACTCGAAGACGCCTCGACATACTTTTTACCAGTCTGGAAATGTCTCTTTGCTGGAAGTTAACCCATTCTTTACAAAGAGTCCTTTCAAGATCGTTGAGTGATGGACTCTTATTTGTCTTTTGAGGTTATCCCAAAAATGTTCGATGGGGTTCAAGTCTGGATGCAGTCAAGGCTATGACCCTGGGTTATGCTGTTTAAGTTATGTTTGTGCTATGCGAGCGACACGTGGATGGGCATCATCGTGCATTAGATAGGATTGTCGCTGATTTCCTCGACGATAGGCAACGCGTGATGTTTGAAAATTTCATCCACATAGCCAGTGACCGTCAAAGACACTCCGCGAACAACAGCCAACTCTATGCGACTCTCCATTGAAATTCCCGCCCACACCATCATTGTCCTTCGTTGAAAAGGTTGTCTCTGGGAAACATTACATTCCTATCTTTCATCTCGTCTTATCCACACTCTTTCACGCCGATCTGGAGATCGTAGACCAAATCTACACTCATCTGTAAAACGTTCAGCAGACCAATCGTCCAAAGAATGAAATCGTACAAATGAAAGATAAAGCTAAACAGTTTCAATTAATTAAGATTTTTAGTTGAGATAAAAATGTCCATGTTAGGAGCGGGATTCGAACTCACCACCTTCGACTAGATATGCCGCTGCTCTACCACTTGAGCTATCGTGATTTCGACCCACTCGGACACTAACTTCCCATCTCAACCCCACCTTTCGAATTTTCCCTCCTATTTTCCATTTTTCAAATGTCGTTTAATCTATTTGGTTGTCGGCGACAAATGAAATGGCCACGGAGAGCTTTAGTAAAGTACATTTCATTTTGCTTATTACATTTTATTAGGTTTCGTGGTCCGCTTGACCAAATAAATTCTTTTCAATTAATTAAGGTTTTGGTTATGATAAAAAGTCAGTGTCAAAAGCGGGTTTCGAACCCACGACCTTCGGCTCAATACGCCGCTGTTCTACCGCTTGAGCTATTGTGACCTCGATCCACTCGGACACTAACTTCCCATCTCAACCCCACCTTTTGAATTTTCCCTCCTTTTGGCAATTTTTCACGGTCCGCTTGACCAATTGATATCATTCGATTAATTAAGGTTTTATGTTGAAATAAAAAAGTAAGAGTCACGAGAGGGATTCGAACCCACGACCTTCGGCTAGATACGCCGCTACTCTACCATCCTGACTTCGATCCACTCAATTGTCGCCGAGAATCAAATAGATTACACGACAAGAATGGCAAAAAGGAGGGAAAATTCAAAAGGTGGGGTTGAGATGGGAAGTTATTGTCCGAGTGGATCGAGGTCACGATAGCTCAAGTGGTAGAACAGCGGCGTATTGAGCCGAAGGTCGTGGGCTCGAATCCCGCTCGTGACACTGACTTTTTTTATCTCAACTAAAAACCTTTTGAAAGATATTGATTGGTCAAGCGGACCACGAAAACTAGTGAATGGAACTAAAAAGTTTATCGCATCAGAATTCAAATGAGACTGAATAAACATTTTAAATTCCGTAAAAAATAAACATTGTTTTCGATTAAGAATAAGTCTATTTACCTCTAATTGATAATCCCAATTTAAAACATAACATAAACAAATATTTATTGATAAAAACAATGAGACAGATTATGGGAAGAATTTTCTTTTATTGAGAAAATGAAAAAAAATCAATTGGATGCCATTTTTTCCCGTCTATGTATATAGTTTTATTGATTGTGAAATCAATTGTACAAATATGTTTTTCATAATGTGAAATTAATATAGGATATGATGATGACCTTAAAATAGGACGAAAGCTTAGCATTAGCAACTAAATTTGCTTTCTTCTTCCAGAGTGTTCATAAGATACCTTAAAACCCACTGGCGGCTTAAACTCGCCATTGATAAATGGAAATTGGTTATTCCATTGTTTTATACTGGCATAGTCTGTAGTTATATAACATTAAGAGACAATGGAGGATATTGCGAAGAAAGAGGATTTTTGTCAATGCCATATTCTAAGACTTCTAGTCTTTGTGAACATGATCATCATTCGTAAATTTCCAGACGAGCACAACTCAAACGGGGCGTAAACTATGGTGTGAGATAAATAAGATGGGATTCACACACCCCAATAGGGTTCGTAATCACTAAGAGTTATATATCAAAGAGCCGCCCCCAGCCATTGGTAAGAGGAGTAATATCCCGGAGCACGTCTTAGGAACCGGGAGCGGTATTCGTGCGGGGCGGCGTTACTGTTCTCATAGAAATAGACAACAGGTTATTAATGGCCGGCTATTTATCCTTTGAGACAATGCCGGGGGCTAGGTATTGCCGTGATAAGGAGACGGTAGGAGTAGGACGGTATCTTAATTGTACCCCGCCCCGGTTGGGCCGCCCCTTCACCGACGTTACTTGTCCTCGTTTTATCTTGGAGGGTAGGTGGAGGAGGCCCTGAGGGACCCGGCACGAGCCTCGATAACACCTTCCACTACGCCCATTTGTTTGCTCCGTCTTAACAACCCCAACTCCTGATAACAAGCCTCTTACCTCCATTATCATCGGAGCCAGAATTTATATTGAATCGTTGTTTTATCTCGGCTTCTCGAGAAACTCCTCATTCTTAAGATGGTGAAATTGAACCCGGTTAGCTCAAACTGGCTGATTTTCCCCCTCGGCCAAATAAACACATAAAAGACTACTTAGTTTGAAGATTGTGCAACAAGCACAACAGTTTAACGTCAATACCTTCCCGTGAGTTATCCGAACTACACTAATCGTCCAAAAAACTAGCACAAAATTAGTCGAGATTATGGACGATAATCAGCAGGTATGGTTGATAGTAGGACGTACACTACTGACGAGATGAAAAACACCTCGACAATTTTGAATGTTTGAAAATAAAACAAGAAATATATATGANATAATCATGTTGTCTTTGCATTTTGGCTATCAATGTTCTAGGTAGGAAAAAGAAGAAACAAGTCTACAGGCGCTAAAGTACAAGGTAATTTGTTACCATGGCCAAATTCGAAGGGCCTAATTTTATAGGGTGTCCCAAAATTAACGAAAGATTTGAATTTGCTGCCACTGTAAAAATTTTAATATACTTTTCAAAAATTTCATTCATTATCATTCATTTCATTCAAATCACACCTGGAGTTTACGTCTATCGATAATAACCTGTAAGATATATTTAATTATAGGATTGTAATAATTATAAAACATTTTCTATGGCACAACTTTGATAGTTCTATCTATTAATCATAAGAGAAAAAATACAATAGTTGTTTCATTGTTTTTTCAGGATTATGTGCAGATTCGGTCGGGTGTGACGTAGGTTTTCGAAAACATTTTCTTTATCGTGCCAACGTTTCGATCTTTACGGAGATCATCTTCAGAGCCTGGGATTTATAAATATTGTTTAAATTTTACAAATACAAGTAGGATGTAAATATATGTAAAAAAATGAATTTATACAATGCTATAAAATTTTAGTTTAAGAAAAAAGAATGAATTTATACAATCTTAGAAAATTTTAGATTTAAAAAAGAATGAATTGATAAAATGCTAAAAAATTTTAGATAAAATAAAATAAAATAAATAAATTTTCTACCATTGTATAATTTTTTTTAGCTAAATTTTTTAACATTGTATTAATTCATTCTCTTTTTAAATCTAAAATTTTCTAGCATTGTATAATTTTTTTTAGCTAAATTTTTTAACATTGTATTAATTCATTCTAATCTAAAATTTTCTAGCATTGTATAATTTTTTTTAGCTAAATTTTTTAACATTGTATTAATTCATTCTCTTTTTAAATCTAAAATTTTCTAGCATTGTATAATTTTTTTTAGCTAAATTTTTTAACATTGTATTAATTCATTCTTTTTTTAAATCTAAAATTTTCTAGCATTGTATAATTTTTTTTACTCCAAAATTTTCTAGTGCTGTATAAATTTATTTTTTTCAGATCCTACATGTATTTGTAAAATTTAAACAATGTTTATAAATCCCAGGCCCTGAAGATGATCTCAATAAAGATCGAAACGTTGGCACGATAATGAAAAAGTTTTTCTAAAACCTATGTCACACCAGATCGCACCTCACGATGTACAAATAATCATTGGCTAACGGTCACTAAACACCACGCATTATTAACAATGAAAATTTAAAAAAAAAAATGGTTTGCGGTTAATTTTAGTAATTCGTGACAGGTAAATTGAAAAGTGTAAGAAAAGGGAAATAGGCTTTCTGAGCGACCGGAGGGCTTTTCGCCATAAAATTATTACATGTTAAAAGTTCGACTGAGTTTGGGAGAACTCAATTAACCAACTTTTCTATTCAGAGCTTTTCGACTATTCGGGAGCAAAAATCCCAGGCGGTAATGTAAAAGTTACTCCGTTTCAAGAGTAATATTGCATTTACATTTTGTTGTTTATTAAAACTACCACTTTTGAGCCTGTGAATAATTGAGTTGAATACAAGTAAGGAAGTGCGCCATTTTGAATCATCGTCAAAAGTAGAGTGGGACTCGAAGTGCCGGTACGAATCGTGGATGAGCGGGGGAGGTGGAGGATGTATCAAACTTGTGCCCGGGGAGTCTCGCTCCTTCACCCTCTCGCTCTCACTTAAAATTAACTCAGGAATCATGAATCATATAATAAAGTTACAGATCTCATTCTCAAGTTTGGCCCCGAATTCGCTCTGAGGCGATGTTATTTATGTGCGGTGAATTAGCTTTCATTCAGCATAAATTACTGAACTAAAACAACCCGCGGGAAGGGCGTCCCGGGCTCCTTTTGTCGAAGATCCGCGCAGGAAAGTTCTGATGCCGGCGAAACACTTAATAACATACCAACTCCAAACCTGGGTCCTCTTTCATCAACGCGGAAATATCTCTCAATAACCGTTACTCCACTTTTAACGATTTTGCCCAAAAACGATACTTGAGACGTTTAGCTATCGGGATCATTTTTCAGCAATTAGTACATACAGTGTCCTTGTAACTAACACTCTATAATACAGGGTGTACGGCTACTCCTGTTACAAACTTTGCCAGTAGATTCTACTTTCATAATTAACTCCGAATGTAAAGCAATAGATTGGTTTCGGTAGAGCCACTTCAGTAGGACATTTCTCATACCCAAAGTGATCCACGTAGAGGCACCAAGCAAAATGGTCAATTTCATAAGGAACAGCGTCAGCCAAGGTATGGCTACAAGCCATAGGGGTTCCACGATAGAACTATTTAGGTCGCAATGGAAGAATAATTGTATTCACTGAACCATCCACCCTCAAAAAACGAAAAAATCCAATAGGTTCAGGGGCTAGGTATGGTCTTGCAGATCCTCCTCTGGCACCCAAGATATCATCAAGCTGTTGTCTTTCCTCATGTTTTGGAGCATTTGGATGAAAGTACTAATTTTGATGTCGTTTTTTATGCTAATGCTTTAATAGTTGTTCGGCTATCTGAGGCTGTTTTGCCAGTGTAACCTCTTTTAAGATTTTCTAAGGCACAGGTGATGATGGCATGTGTTTTAGCTTGAAACACCGAGTGTAATCCCTAATGAGTTTGACTGTTCAGAAACGCCTGATTCTTTAGCAGTTTTGGAGCCATATTTTTCTTCCTAGTTCCTTGATTTCCTCGTTGATTCTTCTTTTCCTTTGTAGTCTTTTGAGACTTTATAGGTCGGTGTTCCGGGACCATTTTTGCGAATGGAATTCAGTCTTCAGAAATCAGAACAGTTTTAAAGTGCAGGGTTTTGTGCTCATATTGTATACGAGAAGATAGTAATTTACGGTAGAACTCCACCATTGGCCAGATACAAAATAACAATTATTAATTGTCCCATTTTAGTTTTCCAAAAACGAATTGATACCGTCGGGCTAAATTGTAACATAAAACAATCTCGTATAAACACAATTGAGTGCGGAATACAAGACCGCTTCTTTCCCGAACGGTACAAAGCCGTGTGTAAACATTTCTGAATTCTCTCACATTTAAATCCACAGCCGGACGGAATTCAACACGTGAAAGCAAAATAAACGCCCGGGGGAAATCAATTTTACCAAAATTCAATTATCCCCGAACAAAACGAACGATTTAGCATCGCCTCCGAACGAAATTTCAGTACTATTTCAAACTAGAACATCTCATGCTGCATTTTATAATATATTTATTTTATCTTAATTTTTATATGGCTTAGTAGTTTGTTAAACTAATTGGTTTTTTTACAATTAACCAAAAATAATTAACGAAAAATCCAACAAACCAAATTAAATCAGATAAGGGACCGAGTAAAATAACAAACTCTTCAACAAATGTCGAAAGAAAAACAAAATTTAAATTTGAACTGAATTTGTTAACAAGGCAGACCAATAATTTAACAAACGATTGAACACAAAGAAAAATAAATAGAGAGAAACAGTATCGAATCTAGCTTATTTCATTGTATATGTTTCTCTTTTCCGTAGAGACGAAAACAATTCCTAATTTTTCCTTCTTCGCCTATAAATAATGGTACAGTTACACCTCATATATACAGAAAATATAGCAGCCATTATAGCAAATCTAGTCCAGGACCGTCGATACTCTTTAAAAGAATGGTCCATGAAATGGACTCAACGAAATCAAATACCTGCATCCATCACCATCGCCATGTCACCTCCCTGCCAATCTGCTTCAACTGTCTATCAGCAACCTAGGCCCGCTATTGGGAAATTAATGTAAACAGATTTAAAGTCTCACTGCAAATTAAACGCACCATCTGCACATTATTACTAAAACCAATATGATCGTACTAAATTGTAACGTGGGTTCCCAACCTCCAAAGACACCAAACATTCAAGTCCGAAATCGTTTGAACGATCGCCCGAGCTACCAATACGTTGTATCCAAACTTCAAAGGATTCAGTCACATTAGGTCCAGAATATTTTACATTACCGAAGCTCCCTATTTGGTATCTAACCTCTAAATAATCCGTCTCTAGGTCCACCATCCTTCAAAAGATCTCCCTACCTACCTACATCGATCTCTCCTGCAAAGAATCCAGTCGCTCCAGTCCAAAATCCTTCGAACAATAACCCTAGCTCTTTAATTTCCATCCAACCTCCAAAAACACCAGTCACTTTAGTCCAAAATCCTTTGGACGATCGCCCAAAGTACCTGCTTCGCACCTCCTTCAAAAGAATCAAGCCACTGCAGTCCAAAATCCTACGACCCATAACCCAAGCTTTGTTACATTGCATCCGAACCCCAAAGAATCTATCTTAAAAAAAAGGAGTCACTCTAGCCCAAAATCTTTCGAACAAAACCAAATCTCTTTGCATCCCACTTCCAAAAAAAAAATAGAGTTATTTTAGTCCAAAATCGTTTGAACTATCGCCCAAACTACCTAATTTGCATCAAACCTCCAAAGAATACATCCACTCCAGTCGGCAATCCTCCAACCCATAACCGAAGCCCTTTACTTTGAATCCAAACTACAAAGAATCTAGTCACTCTAATTCGAAATCTTTCAAACCATTGGCAATCTCTCTACTCACATCCAATCTCCAAAGAAACTAGACACTTCTATCTAAAATCCTTCGAACCATAGCACAAACACTACTTTGCGTGCAAACTCCAAAGAATCTAGTCAGGCTAATTAAAAAACCTTCGAACCATTAGGAATCACTCTACTTCATATCAAATCTCCAAAATATCATAAATCTAAAACTTTACATCTATCCTCCAAAGAATCCAGTCACTCTAGGTCCAAATTCTTTTACATTGCCCAAGCACTTTACTTTGCATCCAACCTCCACAAAAAGCAGTCACTGCAGTCCCAAATCTTTTGAACAATCGCCCAAACTTCATACTTATACTTTGCATCCAACTTCCAAAGAAACCAGTCAATCCTACCAAAATACTTCGGACGATAACTCAAGCCACTTGCTTTCCATCCAACCTCCAACAAGACCAGTCACTCTAGTCCAAAATTCTTTGAACGAGTGCTCAAACGGGATAATTTGCATCTAACTTCTAAAGAATACATTCACTCCAATCCAAAATCCTTCGGATCATAACCCAAGCTCCTTGCTTTCCATCCAACCTCCAACAAAACCAGTCACTTTAGTCCAAAATCCTTTGAACGAGTGCTCAAACGGGATAATTTGCATCTAACTTCTAAAGAATACAGTCACTCCAATCCAAAATCCTTCGGATCATAACCCAAGCTCCTTGCTTTCCATCCAACCTCCAACAAAACCAGTCACTTTAGTCCAAAATCCTTTGAACGAGTGCTCAAACGGGATAATTTGCATCTAACTTCTAAAGAATACAGTCACTCCAATCCAAAATCCTTCGGATCATAACCCAAGCTCCTTGCTTTCCATCCAATCTTCAACAAAACCAGTCACTCTAGTCCAAAATCCTTTGAACGGGTGCTCAATCGGGGCAATTTGCATCTAACCTCCACAAAAGAGCAGTCACTGCAGTCCGAAATCTTTTGAACAATCGCCCAAACTGCATACTTATACTTTGCATGCAATTTCCAAAGAAACCAGTCAATCCTGCCAAAATACTTCGGACGAAAACTAATGCCACTTGCTTTCCATCCAACCTCCAACAAAACCAGTCACTCTAGTCCAAAATCCTTTAAACGAGTGCTCAAACGGGATAATTTGCATCTAACCTCTAAAAAATGCAGTCACTGCAGTCCGAAATCTTTCGGATCATAACCCAAGCTCCTTGCTTTCCATCCAACCTCCAACAAAACCAGCCACTCCTGCCAAAATCCTTCGGTCATAACCCAAGCTTCTTCCTTGCTTTCCAAACCTCCAAAAAATCACATCACTCCTCTCCAAAATCCTTCGAACTAAACCCAAGCTCCTTCCTTGCTTTCCAAACCTCCAAAAAATCACATCACTCCACTCCAAAATCCTTCGAACTAAACCCAAGCTGTTTACTTTGCATACAAATTCCAAATAATCAAGTCACTATAGTCCAAAAACTTTCGATCCATTGCCCAAGCACTCTACTTTGCATCAATTCGCCAAAACCACAAGAAAACTGTCATAACTATTTATCGTCTAAATATTGATGTACATCCAGTGGTCTTCAATTGTAATTTATAAAAGTACCAAACCATCGTCCATAATAAACGACTATTTACGCTAGTAGAATTTATACAGACAAGGGACTAACAAAATTAACGTGTCGTGTCGGGCCACGCGGCTCGATTCTATTATAAATTATCAATCGGGGACCTCAACAGGAAAATATTTCTCGAGGCTAATTCTGTATAAAATAATGGCTCCCCCCGCGGCCTAGGGTGAAAATACGGCCATCGGTGCGAAACGGGACGGCTCAGATAAAATTAACAGTGGGAAGCACTTAACGTCACGTTAATGGTCGAATAATTATCACCGGGTCTGCGTCAGGGCGCATTGTCTTGGCGTGAGCTTTGACAGACGGGTGGAAAACGTATACCCGGTCTGAAATTTCATCTTTTCCCGTTTTACGCGCAATTAAGTCTTAAAAGCCAACATTTTCAAAATTGGGGTGAGTGGAAAAACTTTATCACCTTTTAATACTACCGTACTACTATAATACCATTAAAGCTAAATCAGTGTTCCAAATTCAATTTTATGAACGTCGCAATTTTCAGCGATAAATATATAAACTAGTTTATTATTTCACATTATGATCGACTAAATTTTAATTGAATTTTGATAACGTATCAAAATATAATTGAATTCGCTCGAGGCATCCTCACTTTGGGCGTTAAACTAAATAGACAAGACCCCGGTATCGTGGATTGTGGTCTTTCACAATCTAGTACGATAATATATTAGGGTTATTCACGATCTTTGTGTTAACGCTGTTAACTCTACAATTAATTAAGGTTTTTAGTTGAGATGAAAAAAAGTTAATGGCACGAGAGGGATTCGAACCCACGACACTGGCTAGATACGCCGCTGCTCTACCTCCTGAACTATCGTGACCTCGATCCACTCGGACATTAACCCCCATCTCAACCCCACCTTATGAGCTTTCCCTCCTTTTGCCATTAACTTTTTTTCATCTCAACTAAAAACCTTAATTAATTGGTCAAGCAGACCACGAAATTAGTGAATTGAATGAACCTGTTAACTCTGTTATTCGTGTTAGATCGAGAAAAATCATGGCCTAGACTTGTAAGAATTGGCTAGTTAACATTAATCGATCAAACAGTGTAGGGCCAATGTTAGACGCTAATACCACGAGCGGGATTCGAACCCACGACCTGCTGGTTACGCCGCTGAACCAAGCACTTGAACGAACACGAAGGTCGTGGGTTCGAACCCCGCTCGTGTCATATCAACCAAAAACCTTAGATAAAAAGAATAACTAATATGGTCAATTATGTCCACTAAGCACATATCGTTTAGATAGTTAAATCGAACAAGTTATATGTTAAGTCGAATCGAATAGAGGTTTTTTTTATTATTATATTTATTCTACATGCTTCATACAAAATATTACATGTAATACAATAACCCAGAAATATAAAATACATAAAATGTATATATATTGGGATATCAGATTCATATTATGGCGAAAAGACAATTACTGAAACTGTTAAATAATAATAAATCGTTAATAAGTAGAAACTATTTAAAAACTAAATAAACAAATAACTTAACATTTAACTAAATTACATTAAAATCTATTGCTTTAATGAATGTGTCAAAATGTTCATAATATTCTCTCTTCATGAGCTCCTTCTCATCAGGTGGCCACTTCTTGTCTTGCAGTAGGCACTTTCGTATCCAAACACTACGCAGTGGTTCTATTAGTGGGCACTCATATGGTGTTTAATGCTTTGTTCTACTGGGAAATAGGCAGGCATGAGCATGATGAAGATTCTCTTAGATGAAAGCGGAAAAAATAGCTGTTGTTTGGGCCGTGTTCGGTTAAGATGTGGTGCGGATAGTTGGATGTGCGGCTGGAATCTATCGGCAATTTTGGAAAAGAACTTTCTTGTCTGCCTTCCATTATTTGTACTTGGCCAAGCATTTTCCCATTTTTCCAGGCTCTCTTCGAAAAGTTTATTTATAACTGATGACTTTGGAAGTTTGGTGTATACCAAATTCAAACTCTCGTCAGTAGATGCTAATTTGGCCAGTCTGTCAGCTTCTTCATTTCCCTCTATTCCGCAATGAGCCTTAACCCAGCCTAGTTGTACATTAACATTCTGTTTGACTAGAGTTTGAATAATTTCCCTTATTCGCTCAGGCAAAAAGCCATGATTATTATAATTAATAATTGATTCTAAGGACACTTGACTGTCACTTAAAATGATAAATTTGGCAATATTCCCTTCTGATTTTTTATTCATAGCCGATTGCAAGCTTTTCAGGATGGCCAAAAGTTCGGCTTGATTATTGGAACATGCCTGATGCAGTCTGTATTTTTTTCATAAATTTTTTAACCATTTTGGAAACAAACAAAAGCACTACCTACACCAACCTCTGATTTGCTTCCTGCTTGCTAATCGAATAGAGGTGTAGTCATAAATTAAACAGCGGTTTTTTGTTGATATTTTTATTTTTAACTATCCATTTGAGACCAATACATTTCTTTTGTTAATTTCTGACGTATTCTTATACTCTCATTCATAGTGGATATATCCACATATCCTAAAATTAGTGGGCTGTTAGCAGTTAGGTTACAGGTTAGGTATGACAGCACGAATTGCAGTGTGTCATTTGCTATTACGTATCGAGTGTATAAATAGCGTTTTGAATGAAAAAGTTGATTAGTTTTCTTTTTTTTAATAACTTATGGCATCGTACAATTTAGCACAAAACAAAACCGTAACTAACAACAAACCTTCAAGAACTGTTATAGCTTTGTTTTTGGTACTACCAATCACCATGTTCAGTAATGCGGAGATATTAAATTTAGCATGCTAAGAAAAAAAGGAGAGAAAGAGAAGAAAAACTAGTTTATTTGAGCAAATATTTACATATGTGCAGATTGCAACCTGACTCTTTTTACATTTCCGTTAGAAGTGCGAAAGACACTGGGCTTTATAACCTTCTACAACCTTAATATTGTAATCATTTTGTATTATGTAGCCTGTTTCTGCGTTTAGCGGGGAAAAAGAGAAAAAAAAGGAGGCGTTCACGATCTTATTGGACATTTTCCAATTCTAGTTAACATCTACAAAGCATCGTTAACACCCCTATTGCCACAAAACTCTGCTCGTTAAAACTCTTGTAAAACTGAGTTGTGAGGACTGACATCCATTCGCAAAAATGTTCCATTCGGAAATACTCTGAACAACATACCATGAAGTCCCACAAATCTACAAAGCAAAGGAAGAATCAAGGAGGAAATTTGTACAGCGTATGTGGCTCCCAAATTAATCATCAGGCTTTTTCAGTACAAGCTCAAAACATGAACAATCGAACTCATTAAGGATTGCAAGTCGGTCTTTCAAGCTAAAACACTTGCCTTGAACACCCCTGGCTTAGAAAATCTTAGAAGAGTTTACACTGGCAAAAAAGCTTCAGATAGCCAAGCAACTATTAAAGCATTTTTATGCTAATGCTTTAATAGTTGCTTGGTTATCTGAAGCCTTTTTGCCAGTGTAAACTATTCTAAGGTTTTCTAAGCCAGGGGTGTTGATGGCATGTGTTTTAGCTTGAACGATCTCAAAATTAGTGATTGCATCCAAAATCTACAAAACCGAAGGAAACCCAACAGCTTGATGATATCTTGGATACCAGGGCATAACGGAATTTTTGGGTAACGAAAAAGAAGACACACTGGTCAGAGGAGAATCTGCAAGACCATACCTAGCCTCTGAACCCATTGGATGTTTTGGACTCTCCGGTCGCAGAAATGTTCCTGGAAATACCGTGTACGACATCCTATGAAGTCTCAAAAGACCACAAAGTAAAAGAAGAATCAAGGAGGAAATTCGTATAATGGTATGGTATATGGCTCCAAAACTACTAAAGAATCAGGCGATTTCGATACGAGCCCAAAACATGAAATCAAACTCAAATGGGATTGCACGTCGGTCTTTCAAGGTAAAACACATGCCATGAACACCTCTGCTTTAGAAAATCTTAAAAGAGGTTACACTGGCAAAAAAGGTCAGATAGCCAAGCAACTATTCAAGCATTGCATAAAAAAAGACATCGAAATTAGTAATTGCATCCAAATGCTCCAAAACCTGAGGAAAGACAACAGCCTGATGATATCTTGTGTGCCAGGGCATAACGGAATTTTTGGGTAACGAAAAAGAAGACACACTGGTCTGAGGAGGATATGTAAACACCGTACCTAGCCCCGGTGACTATTGGATTTTTTTGGCTGTTATTGCTATATTGTTGGTTCTATCAGTCGCCACATGCAGCATTGCGGAAAAATTAACATTTAACATGCTTAGAAAAAATGGGGCTTTTACTATCTTACTGGACTTTCTTCTACTAGACTCTCCAAAAAATTCAATAGGTTCAGGGGCTAGGTATGGTCTTGAAGGTCCTCCTGTTGCCAGTAAGTCTTCTTTTTCGCGACCCAAATATTCCGTTATACCCTGGAACCCAACATATCATCAAGCTTTATGTTTCCTTAAGTTTTGAAGATTTTGGATGCAATTACTAATTTTTATGTGATTTTTTATACTCATGCTTTAATAAATTTGGCTATCTGATCTTATGAGGATTTTTTACAGTGTAACCTCTTTTACGATTTTTTAAGGTGCAGGTCTTGATGGCATGTGTTTTAGATTGAAAGATTGACAGGTTAATGCCATGCTGCGCGTGGCGACTGTTAGATCAATAGGTTCAGGGTCTAGGTATGGTCTTGCAGATCCTCCTCTGGCCAGTGTGTCTCCTTTTCCGTTCCCCAAATCACTAACTTTGATTTGATTTTTTATCCTAATGGTTTAATAGTTGCTTGAATGTCTGATCTTATGAGGATTTTTTGCCAGTGTAACCTCTTTTAAGATTTTCTAGGGCACAAGGATTGATGTCATGCCTTTCTGCATGAAAGACCGAAGTGTACTTTCCCGATGAGTTTGATTGCTCGTATTTTAGGCTTGTACAAAATGTCCTAGAACAAAACTATCAACTTGAATGATATAATGGTGTCTATCAATCTCCTTCGTACGAACGTTTTTAATACAAATGTTAACCTACCATACAAAGAAAATAATAAATGTGGACAAAGTGCAAAATACATAGATATCAAAGTAGGTATAAAAGAAATGACTACTTTTAGTTAATTAACTAAAAAACACCTGATGCTTTATTAATTTTGGAGCCTTATAACATACCATTGTATCTATTTCCTCCTTGACTTTTCTTTTCTTATGTAGTCTTTTGAGACTTCGTAGGATGTCGTACAGCGTATTTCCGTGAACATATCTGCGAATGGACGTCAGTCCTCATAAATCGGAACAGTTTTAAAAGCAGAGTTTTGTGATAATAGGGGTAGTCATGATTTTTGTTAGATGTTAACTCGTGTTAACTGGAATAGAGAAATATACAGTAAAATCGTGAACGCCCACTTTTTTTCTTAGCACGTTGAATGTTAATTTTTCCGCAATACTGCGCGTGGCGACTGGTAGAACCAAAAATAAAGCTATAACTGTTCTTGAAGGTTTGTTGTTTGATATGGTTTTGTTTTGTGTTAAATTGTAGAATGCCAGAAGTTAATAAAAAGGCAAAATTAGTTAACTCACTCAAAATGCTATCTATGCACTCGAAAAGTACCAACAAAAGACACGCTTCAATTCGTGCTGACATAACCTAAGTTTAATCCTAAACGTCTAACAGCCTAGAACTTTATAGGATAATTGGATGCATCTATTATGAATAAGAGTATAAGGACAGGTCAGAAATTAACAAAAGAAATGTATTAGTCTGATTTAATTAATGTGTATTTAAGAATAAAAATACGTGTAACCAAAAACAGCTGGTAAATTCATGGCCGCCATGTTGGTTGCCTACGCCCTAGCGGATAGCAAAGTGACTACATTTTAGACCCAACGTCTAACCCCTGGCTTGTTAGATCGAGCAACGTTAGTCGATTCCTACAAGTTTCTCGATATAACAAGACCTAACAAAGTTAACAGGATTAACACAATGATCGTGAATAACCCTAATTTCGAGGAAAAATATTAAAAGGCCATAGCTACTACCGAAGTGATGATGTTGGTGTTGGATGAAATTATGTACGAGATGGGCTCGTATGTCGTGAGTTGTTGAAAAACGGATTCGAGAGGCGGTTTGTTTGCAGGCGGGTATAATTCTAAATCAACATTCCAACATTGAACGAAGTAGTTAACATTCAAGTGGAATTCCTCCATTCTCTCGTAAGGATTTGGCGTTATGAACCGAGAGAGAATCCATTACTGTATAAGAGTGTCTCATTCCTATTCAACGGGTGAATTTAATAACACACGAGTAGTGGAAAGGGGTCGACGAGGCTAATATCCCGGGGATAAAAATGTTCCACTCGCCCCCTTTTACCAAACCGCAAACCCCTTTTTAAATGGGACCGGACTCTTAATGACCGCAGGAATCCCGGGGCAAACCCCTTGTTGAACATAAAAACAAGTCGTTTTAGGAAAGCGGTGCGAGTTTTTGCACCCCAAGGGGGTTTTTAGCCACTTTGAACCCTTTTAAATTACCGCCTCGTTACCTCGCTTCCGAATCTGTAAAACCGAGGTTTTATTGTTTTAACTTCTTTGACCCCATTTGTTACACCCTTTTAAAACCATTATATACCTTCGTTTTCTCTGTTAATCCCCTTTATCTCTCAGATCGAAACCAACAAAAGCAAAAAACAACCCAAAATTGGAATCGGTGATTTATAACAGTGAAAACAGGGTTTTTCGATTTCTGCCTTCGGAATTTTGCGTCGGCTATGCTACCCCGGGACCTACGGTTAAGTAAGCTATTTTAATTAAACACTGGTGGCTTCGGCGGTTTCGATTTCGACTAGCCGATGGCCGAGCTTCCTCCTATGAATTTGGAACTCGTGCCTAATTAAAAAACCACGATAGTGGAAATTGCCAAAATCTCCAACAGTTTATTGAAATAACCGTACGGTTAAATTGTCTCGATATTGCGTCAGCTCTGATATGCCGCACATTTATAATTAAACGAAACGGCGATAACAAATTTGGACATAATATCAAACCGGAAGGTTTAACGTGCGACTACCCGTTGCCAAAGGTCAAAACCAATTTTACTAAATTATTATCAATTAAAATTTCGAAAATTTTGCCGGAATTCGAACTCAGAACATCAGAGGGTCAGATAAACGTCAGATGTCCTGACACCTCCGGCACCACAAACAATCAGGTCGATTTCCATTTGTTCTCATGGAAGGATTTATTATATAGAATCTTTTCTCTTCCAATTAATGCAGAACTTTAAGTTCATTGAGTTAGGTTCTCTCTAGGGTCATTAGGCCAATAGGTATTACAGCTTCGGTCAGCTAGACTGCTAGTTGACGGAGTTTACAAGAGCTTGCTATTTTCAAAGCCCATAGATCATACAATTTACAATACCTCTGCTAACATATCTATGATCTAATCCTGATATAACCAAACAAGTTTGAAATACTTGTCATTCTGCTTAACCATCTCTAACCTATACCGTGTGGATTTTCTGTTTTCCTTGTGGAAGGATTTATTAATTAGAATCTCTTTTCTAGCATTTCATGTAGCACTTTAAGTTCTCTAAGTTAAGTTCCCTCGAGGATCATTAGGTCAATAGGTATTAGAGCTTCGGTCAGCTAGACTGCTGGTTGAGGGAATTTTATAGGAGTTTGTTATTTTCAAAGCCCATACATCATACAATTTACAATACCTATGATAACATGGGCACGATCTAAGCCTGAGTTATCCAATCAAGTTTGAAGTACCTGTCATTCTCCTTAACATCTGTAAGCTGTAGCATGTGGATTCCATCTTTCCTTATGGGAGGATTTATTATTTAGAATCTTTTTTTTAGCATTTCATGTAGCACTTCAAGTTCCCTAAGGTAGCCTCATGCGAGACGAAGGCAAAGAGTGTTTGGAAATGCATGGAGGCCTTGACGGAAGTCAGCGACTCTGATTACCTGACCTTGGCATGGGCCCAAGGACATTCGAGCATGAATGCAACGAAAAGGTTGACATGCTGGCCAAAAAGGGAGCCAACATGGACTCTATGGGCCCAGAACCCTACTGCAGCCTAGCAGCCTGCCACAAAAGATACATCTTAAAATGGATCCTAAATGAGTCCAAAACCTGGTGAAACCATAGGTATGAGGCACGCGATGAGATTCATAGAAGAACTATCCGCAAAACTTACAAAACAACTAACGGTAGGCTACCGCAACCAGGATTCTGGTTGGACTTCTAACAGGGCACTGCCAGTTAAGAAAGCACATGCACCGGATAGGAGTACAGATAGAAGAAACAATGTGCATTCTGAATTCCTAATTGAATTCTGAATTCCTATGCCGTATCAAAGGCAGTGTCATGGATAGCGGAAAATAGATGCATAAATAGCGAAAGCCGCATAAAAATAGGCTTGCTTGCTAACGTCATGCTTCTTTCTCTAATAGAGGACTAGGAATAGAGGAAGCTTGATTCTCCCAAGTATATTTGTTGTGTAGTCTTTTGCTGAATAATGGCTCACGTTGGCCATATGAGCTCGCAGATACACTGGTAAAAATCAAAAGATTCATGATAATTAATCCTTTCTTACCCAACGTTGCCTCAGAGCAACGCCAAATTTAGAACATTTTCTAAAGCTTAGCTAATTCCGTGAGTTTAGGGCGTGTGGTTGTTCTTCCTTCAATGTTTCGTCCCGTGTATTGCCAACACTGATTTTTTTGGCGCCAATCTAAAATCTCCATCTTGGAATTTTCTCCCTCCAACACGGCTCTTAATCCCACTACTGCACCTTGCACCAATTGTTACATTTGCCAGCATAGAATTTTCATATTCAGTTTACAACTTAACACTGTCTTGCCTTAAATTGGTTCAGATCAATGCTAACTGTAAAGTTATTACGCTTAACAAGAAACCCGTGAGTTTAGGACGGCGCAGTGTTGTTCCTACAAGGTTTCTGTGCATGGCAACACAGATTTATTTTGGCTCCAATTTAAAATTTCCATCTTGAATATCTCCAATACGACTCCTCTTCACCCCTACTGCATAAACATAAAATTTATCATATACAGTGTTGTTCCTGCTCTGTTTTTGCCCATGGCAACACTGTTTTATTTGGCCACCAATCTAAAATCGCCATCTTCAAAATCTTCTATATCTAATTTTGGGTCGATTGTTATATTTACCAAACATAAAATTTTCATTTCCAGTTTATAATTTAACCCCTTCTTGCACAAAGTTGAGATCAAATCCAACTTTAGCGATTCTAGTAAAGTTGGCTGAAAATTCTATGAATTTGGGGCGGGCGCAGTGTTTCTTCTGCCCGTGTATTGTCAACACTTCGTCACAACGTCAACAAATTCGTCTTGTTCTGAGAGATTATTAATATTTTAACATAGCACAGTAATGGCACCCTTCAATTAATGGACAAATCAAGCAAAATTTGTATACATTTTGGACCCATACTTGAGCCCATAAGTAAGTGTTTATGTGTCAACCTCGCATGCCCTATTCTTATGCGGGTCAGAATGATCCCACTCTTACGAGGAAGACCTCCGAAGACCACTTTCTTTTAATCATATTTTTATTGCATTTTTGCATAGGGCTAAATCAGGAGGTTGGGAAATCCCGGCTTATGCTTCATGGCCATGTATGGGCTGTTTCTTTTCCTGGTAAGTTGCTTTCAGATCATTTATTCCCACTTAGGATTGGGGTCTATTAAGGGCTTCTTCTGTTAAATTTCAGAATCTATTAATAGTCTTGATGCTCTTATGTTCAGAAAAATATGGAAATTCGACCTAAATTCAAACAGAAGAATCTTTTTGAAAGATATTTCCTGTAATCGAGTTGTAAAAGCATACCAACAAAGTAGGAAATGTGAGTGGTCAAAGGCGAGGCGTTTTGCGTCGTACATCCGCTGTAAAAAGAAAATCGTAGGGGTTTTTTTTTTTGAGCAAGGTTGATTGAGGAGAGACGTAGAAAAACAAGGGGCGGAACTGGTTGTATAAACCTGTGAAGTCATTTACTATTCAAAAGGCTGAATGGCAAATGAGACGTACGGAGGAGGAGAGGGCGCGCTACATAAAAATCTAAATAAATTGAAACATCTGCCCAGCCGGCATTGTGCGAATCAAAAGGGTTCCCAAGGCGTTTCACAACGGATCTCGGTACGTTGCGAAGTTTCACACGCAGCAGACCGGTCCCCGTTGTGCAAACAGGACGCAAAGGGGGCGGACTGTAAACGAGTTACTGCAAATCGTCACAGACTGGTTTCTGCCACAGTTATTTAACAGGGTGGCGGTCGCCGGCCGGCGGCACTTCTAGTCTCAACACCCGGGATAGAAGCACTCTCCACGCCCTGACTTCTCCAGTGAGTACCTTACAATATTTGCATGTAGTGCCTTCGTGCAGAACCACGCTCTATTGGATTACGCGAGTGATGAGCATGATTCGTACCAAAGCAGTGAAGTGTGCAGTGTACCCTCGAAGATAGCTCGGAGCCGGCTGGCAGTTCAGTGACAACCCTTCCTTCAATTTTCCAAACAGTCAATTCTGTGAAAACAGTTCTGCAGTTTTGCCAATCTCTTATTATATACACGTTGCTATTGAATTGATCTTTCCATTGAACATTTCAAGTAATGGATTCTGAAAAACCAGATTCTCGATGCTCGACTATTCCACGTATCAATTGTTATATTTAGCAACATAAAATTTTCATATTCTTGCCCTAAATTGCTTCAAATCAGTGCTAACTTTAGGATTTTTTACGATTAACAAGAATCTCGTGAGTTTAGGACGGCACAGTGTTGTTCTTACTAGGTTTGAGTAGGCGAGTTATTTCATGTATCAATTGTTATATTTAGCAACATAAAATTTTCATGGCCTTGCCCTAAATTGGTTCAGATCAATGCTAACTTTAGCATTTTTTTACAGTTAACAAGAATACCGTGAGTTTAGGACGGCGCAGTGTTGTTCCTACTAGGTTTCTGCCAATGGCAACACTGATTTATTTTGGCGCCAATATAAAATCTCCATCTTGAATATCTCCAATACGACTCCTCTTCACCCCTACTACATAAAAATAAAATTTCTCATATACAGTTTAAGTGGAAACACAGATTTTCGAAGATCGACTGTTCGAAGGCCACATAGAATAGCTTGAGTAGGCGAGTTATTTCATGTATCAATTATTGCGATTGCCAACATAAAATTTTCATAATCTTGCCCTAAATTGAGTCAGATCAATGCTAACTTTAAATTTTTTTACGGTTAACAAGAATACCGTGAGTTTAGACGGCGCAATGTTGTTCCTACTAGGTTTCCGCCAATGGCAACACTGATTTATTTTGGCGCCAATTTAAAATATCCGTCTTGAATATCTACAATACGACTCCTCTTCACCCCTACTACATAAACATAAAATTTCTCATATACAGTTTATGTGGAAAAACAGATTTTCGAAGATCGACTGTTCGAAGGCCACATAGAATAGCTTGAGTAGGCGAGTTATTTCATGTATCAATTATTGCGATTGCCAACATAAAATTTTCATAGTATTGCCATAAATTGCTTCAGATCAATGCTAACTTTAGGCTTTTTTACGGTTAACAGCAATCCCGTTAGTTTAGGACGGCGCAGTGTTGTTCCTACCAGGTTTCTGCCCATGGCAACACTGATTTATTTGGCGTCAATCTAAGCTCCATCATCCGGCAGGAGCTTGCCACTCTAACGGTTCTGGGTTCGAATTCCAGCATAGCTCATGACTTTTTAATTGATCACAATATGAAAAAGTATCGTAAAATGGTTCGATTCCTACTTTCCCGACTCCCAACAAGGTGGACGTTTTAGTTTGGACTTTGCGTTATGTCTCATGTCTTTCATAGATCGCAAATGTAAAATGTTTTAGACGCTTCTTATAAGGCTTAAATAAATACAGAGTGGCATACACCCGAAAAAGATATTAATTTTTACGAATTTTATGAAAAATCTTGACCTTAAGCCAGAAATTGGCATGTTTTCAAGGTCTAGAGCATCTGTTCCAATTTTTAACAACATTTTGGAATTCTGCGTTAAATTATCTATAAGTTCACTAGTTTCGTGGTCCGCTTGAACAATTAATTAAGGTTCTTAGTTTAGATCAAAAAATTCAGTGTCACGAGCGGGATTCGAACCCACGACCCTCGGCTAGATACGCCGCTGCTCTACCAAGCTATCGTGACTTCGTGAAAAATCGCAGAAAGGAGGGGAAATTCAAAAGGTGGGGTTGAGATGGGAAGTTAGTGTCCGAGTGGATCGAGGTCATGATAGCTCAAGTGGTAGAGCAGCGGCGTATCAAGCCGAAGGTCGTGGGTTCGAATCCCGCTCGTGACACTGACTTTCTTCTCTCAACTAAGAACCTTAATTAATTGAAAGATTATCTATAAGAAGTGGTTATTTTTGATTTCATCAAACGCCGATGTATCTTCATTAATTCAACCCAAAATGATGAATTTTAATGAAGCAGAAACTTTTGATAAATTTCTAAAAATAACTGTTTTAAAAAAAGTGTATTTACAGGGGTGCCAAACATCATAAAACCCTCATTTAACATGCTTTCTTTTGGTGTTACTGAAGTTCCAAAAATATCAATCCTTCAACAGTAAAATCAGCCTGGAATGTAAAAAAAACGTGGTGTAAATATGAAAACTTAACGCAAGTCTCGATCTTGAAAAAATAACCATGTGTGGCTTAAAGTCGGAATTTTTCGAAAAGACACGTAAAAATTCGTAACTGATGACCGGATTGAGAAAAAACAGTTCGGTTGTTTGCATTTTACTCCATTTTGGATGTACTACAACCCAACTTTTTTTCGAGTTTATGCTGAACCACTCTGCACTGAATAAACTAATACTCACTATTTGACGCAACGACAATAATAACTAAATCACCTTATAATTGCAATGTAATTAAAATATTAATCATTGTCATAAAAGCAAAGACTGTAAGCTAAGTTCCTGCATTGAGGGGGCAGGTGGAAATAAGCTCCAGCTTTCTAGGGTTTCTGGGACAAAGAATTTAGTTGTAAGGGGTTTCTATTTCATAGTGATCAAAAATTATAAACTTTTTGCTAAGAAATTACAGGAGAGGATAAGCCATTTTTATTGCATTTTACATTATTGTTATTTTTATAATAATCAATGTATGTTTAGCGGTCTGAGATGAAAAAAGTTAATGTCACGAGCGGGATTCGAACCCACGACCTTCGGCTCAATACGTCGCTGCTCTAACCACTTGTGTCACGATAACTCAAGTGGTACAGCAGCGGCGTATTGAGCCGAAGGTCGTGGGTTCGAATCCCGCTCGTGACATTAACTTTTTCATGTTAATCAAGACCTTAGATAAAAAGAATAATTAATTGAAAATATTGTTATATTGTAAAGTGAAGAAAAATGGACTACGTTGGACTGATAAGATGATCAGAAAAGGTTGTTGAGCAGAACAAAGTCTAAAAATAAAACAGTCATCCGCGGAAAATGAAAACACGTCTAGTCTTCTCTAGTCGAAAGACGGTAAAATTCAATTGAGAAAAAAAATCTACGAGGGGAAAATTCTATATCACTAGGTAAGTTTAATTGATAAAACTGGGTCGGATTGGGGGAGAAACTGGTTCCAACACCAGAGGCGTACCAGTTCTCCCACAAATCCCACCCCGATTAAAAAAACCAACGGAACAAATTTGGTTTAAAATGGGGGATGACGTGGGAAATCCGATAGAAGTAAAGCATACATCGTTTATCTTGGATATTTAAAATGTGTTGCACGAGCCTACGTGACCACGCAAAATTTTATTATTTACGATTTTTTTTATACTTTAACGTTACATCTCGTTTACCTTAGAAATTATAGTTAGACATAGTATAAACTGGATTAGTTAAGACCATTGTGATGCCTCGGTTGGTCTGTGAGTTCATCATTTGTCTCCGATTATCACGTTTTTTATGTACGTCTGCATTTCGACATTTGACTTCTGGTTTACATTTTATTATTTTCAGTCGAGTCCTTTTTCTATGATTATAAACGGTAAAAGAGTAATTTCTCCGTCTATTTCTTTTTAGTCGTATGAGAGAAATGATTTCATCGGCATTTTTGATGGACGAGTCTGGAATTTTTTGTCTGTTCCGTTCAGTTATGATATAGCTATTGTGTTGTGTATGGTTTTGGTCTATTATAGTCATGTTCCTCATTGCTGTATTTTCTTTTATACCTGTCTACCCCCAATATTCGCCGAATTCGTATATTGTTGTGTAAGTTTTGTTTAGAGTAATTCAGATATCGTGAGATGCGGTCGGGTGTGATGTAGGTTTCAGAAAAACATTTTCTTTATCGTGCCAACGTTTCGATCTTTTATTGAGATCATCTTCAGGGCCTGGGATTTACAAACAATGTTTACATTTAACAAATACATTTAGGATGTGGATAAGTGAATTTATACAATGCAAAATATATTTTATATTCAAACAAAGTATTTCTACTCACTCAAAGTAGTTCTCAGTTTGTCTTCTGTGTTATTGTGCCATCCTTGCGTGTCATGTTGAGAGTGAATATAAAATATATTTTGCATTGTATAAATTCACTTATCCACATCCTAAATGTATTTGTTAAATGTAAACAATGTTTGTAAATCCCAGGCCCTGAAGATGATCTCAATAAAAGATCGAAACGTTGGCACGATAAAGAAAATGTTTTTCTGAAACCTACATCACACCAGACCGCATCTCACGATTTCTAAATAAATATCGATTAATGGTCACTAATCACCACACATTTCTACACGAGGTAAACTTTTCTGTTAATATATTTTTTTTTTTTTAGTAGGGTTTCCACTATATCTTTCCTTTTTATTTGGATCGTTCTAGAGAGGTCTGTTTTTTTATTTTATATTACTTTCGTCTTGTAGTAGTGTTTTCATGTTTTCCTCGTAGTGGGATTTTTCCATAATTACCGTCAAGTTTCCTGTGTCAGTTTTTGAGATGATTAAATTGGGGTAATTTTTTTATGATTGATTGAGTTTTATTTTCTAATTTCTCTAACGGAGTTAAATTTCTTTAAAAAATTCTTTAAAATATTGACAACTTCGTTTCGTACGATATTTCTTTATTCAGGAAAAACCTCGCCAGTAATTAAATCTTTGGTAGGAAAGTTGCCCTTTTTATATGGCAAATCGTACGTGAGACCAAAATTAAATATGTTTCAATTAATTAAGGTTTTTAGTTGAGTTTTGTCATGGCAAAAAGGAAGGAAATTTCAAAGGTGGAGTTGAGATGGAAGTCAGCGTCCGAGCGGATCGAAGTCACGATAGGTCAGGTGGTAGAGTAGCGGCGTCGAAGGTCGTGGGTTCGAATCCCACTCGTGACACTGACGTTTTTATATCAAAACTAAAAACCTTAATTAATCGAAAGATAGTAATTGGTCACGCGGAACCCGGAAACTAAGATTTTTTTACAAATTTGTCTGTTTCTGGAAGTGATATGTGTTAAATTTCTGGCTAATAAAACGCTTATTTCACGAACGTTTACAAGTTTAGATATTGAACTTATTGGAAATTTAACATAGTTTTCAATGGTACAAACGGATTTGTTCAGAACTTTCTAGTTTAGGAGTTATCATTGTTTATTTGATGCAAAGACGTGAAATCTTAAAAAATCAAAGAAAAGGAATATCTCCGAAACTGTCGAGATTTGGATCATAGTTCATAATTAGGACTAATTAAATTCATTAGTTTTCGTGGTCCGCTTGACCAATTAATATCTTTCAATTAATTAGTTTTTTGTTTTGAGATAAAAAAGTCAGTGTCACGAGAGGGATGCGAACCCAAGACTTTCGTCTAAATACACCGCTGCTCTACCACTTGAGCTATCGTGACCTCGATCCACTCGGACACTAACTTCCCATCTCAACCCCACCTTTTGAATTTTCCCTTCTTTTAGCTATTTTTGTTAAGAAGGTGATTTTTTAAAATTATTTCTTCTGTTTGATATGTTTCTGTATACGATGTATACGTTGTATGCCGTGTTTTTATTATTTGTAGAAGAAAGTGCTTCTCACGGTAAATAGTGATCATGAACTGCACAAACATTGTTGTCACTACTCTGCTTGCCAGTTCTTACCAACAAAGTTTTGCCCAGAATACACGCAGTTTTTTAGAAACCCACATTCACACTCATTACCAAAAGTATTCTATCCTTTCTATTGATCGTTTATTAACCTGGCACCCCTTGCCAGAATTATCAAGTCGCCAGATCGTCTTTGGCTCAATAATTTTGGTTTAGCCAAGGTCCATAGGATGAAAGGCAGATTTTCATGAGCTACGTGTGTGATCAACAGTTTGATCTTCGTTGTCACCTTTCAACTTATCTAAGTTAGCTGCAACTCTAACTAAGGCAATACCACCACCAACAACTACAACTTCTTCTACTGCCGCACGCGTTACATGAAGTGCATCATTAAGTGAATTGTTGATTATGTGGATCTGAGTGTGCACAGTGAAGAGATGGAAGTAGACAGTGCAGACGACCCCGATCTACAGGTGGTTGAAGCCTGTTCCGACAGTGTCAAAAGTTTTTGTTGCCCGGTTGAAAGAAATTGGGCCGAGTGAGAATTGGGTCGAAGGGTAAGGGAATCGTCGTAGTTAGTGTCGGAAGGGGTCATTTGTTTGCATTAGGGTCCTTGGTAGCGGGAGGTCAGTTGATCGGGGGTGCCGGGCACGACTGGACAGCCTCCCTCCACCGGTCGAACGGGGTGGGAGACACATTGATCCCTCCGGGTCCGATCCAGTCCGTCCCAGGCCCTTCTCTCCGCAACAGAGCTCTCTCCGCCCCAGGTAAGCCCTAAGCCGGCCGAAAGCCCTTTCTTAGACTCCCTCCTTCTCTCTTTCAAGAAGCACGCCCTAGTTTTTCCGCCTCCCCCACCCAGAAAAGCCGCGCATGCCCGTTTCCCACCCCCGCAACCACCCTCTTGGAAAAACCCCACCCTTCATCATGGCTTTTAAAAGAATCTAGGATCAAAACCCTCCTTTCAGTATTAGTCCAGCCATTTTATCTATGATTTTCTTCTCATTCTGCATGGGTTTTCCTTTGAGATTTGTACTCATTTAATTTTAATCCTCAACCTAATAAATTATTCATTATCAAAACAAAGATGGCGCCTTTTTATTCACCCCTTTAGAAAAAAACACCCAAGAAAAAAATAATGATTACAAAAAAATTAACTATTTTTCTGCATACTCTATACTAATAGCCTAAGATGAACAATTTAACAATTTTATGATTCACGATGATACACAAGTTGTTGCTCATTACATAAGCAAAGAATGGCAATCATAGGATATCTACAAATCTTGGTGAAAGATAAGAATTGGAGGTTCGACGCAATAAGGGTCAACAGAAGAAAAATCAATAACGTGGTATAGCCGATGATGCAACGATGACGCCATTTCACTGCACTTCCCCCTCTTTGGAGCAAACGATGTACGTGTCATCAAAACCCACATTGTTTAATCAATTCGCAAAGTTAAGGATTCATAACTATTATTTTTATATCACTGTAAGCTGATAAGTAAGAGATCAAACCGTAAACAAACATCGAGTATGAATTTAAAAGCATTTTAGGGGGGGAAAGAGGGATGACGTAATTAACAAAAGCTTAAAAGCTTCCGCCATTTTGTTTTTCCGTTAGTGAATAACCCTTCTCCAAATAAATTTTTCTTTAACAACAAGATTGACATAAGACATTTGACAAAATATTACACTGGTTTGAGTATCAGTGCAGACAGGGCGGAATGGCAAGGAGGAGACTGGAAAACTGCCCAGGGAAAGTTCAGTGAAGATATCGACCCTGAATCATTTTGCGTCGTATCAACTTACATACATAAAACATGGGGTTGCAGTCCAGGACGAAAGGTTCATTCGACCGTCGCAAAAATGGCAGTATGTTTAAAGACAGTGTTAGGACTAGCTGTAGGACTGGGATTTTGGATCTTGGAATCTGAAGGCTGAATGAGTCAGGGATTTTCGTCAGCATTTGTAAGAAGTAGTGTATCAGGATTGATAGGAATGTACAGTAATACTGCCGTGAAGTTCATTGGTAGTAAAGTCCAGATAATCTTGGGAATGTTTTAAGACCCGGTCAAATATTATTGGACATAACAAAATCACCCTTGATACCAGGACTTACAGGCAACATGGAAAGCTAAGAGACTAATAAACCAAAAGTTCATAAAAAGTCCAACGCAGAAAGAAGAAGAAGAAGAATGGGAATAAGTCACTGGGCACTATAGGCTCCGGATCATGTAGCCACACAATAGCAGAACCCTATGCTGATATTGCCATACCAACTTCGATCGGAATGGGTTAAGGGTTCTCGGGCCAAGAGGTTGCAATCCAGGACGGATTAAAAAAAGGTCATTAATGTACCTATGCAGAAACAAAGGGCAGAATTTTTAAATATAGTATGTTTGGACTAGATACAGGGACTAGGTTTGATTGTGTCTAATCCTCCATTTCTTGGATCATTCACCCAAACTTGATACATAGTCCTGGAAATTTATGAAGGTTGACTGGGTCTGGTTTGGTGAAAGGATGGCGATCTGCATATTGTATCAGGATTGATAAGAATGCTTATTTCATACTGAATAAGGAAAATGGACCAAAATATGCAGTCTTGGGGATCATCGGCATATTGGATGGGGGAGAAGGAGAATAAGCTCAGTGGTCGTAAAGTCCCGATCCTTTTGAGATTGTATTAAGGCCTTTTAAATATTGAGGAAACTAATAAAATCAAACTTCATTGAGTACCAGGACTTGCCTAAGAACTTATCACATTTTAGAACTAGGAGGCAATAGGATTACTGACTGGATACTGTAGACTCCGGAGGTGTATAGACTGCTGCAGAAGTCTGTGCAGATACTACAAAGAGAAGAATCAGCGGAAAATATCCTCTGTTGGTGCGGAGGTCAATAGAAGACGAGATTTCTTCTCCTGCAAGACAAAAAGTCAGAAGTGAAGGATGCAGGAGGGAGCACTTACGCTCATAACGGATAGATAATAATGGATATTGGACAATAGTAGAACTTAGTATGTTACAAAGTACTCTGAATGTATTGAGGAGAGTCGACCACTTTTGTCGTTCACCCAACTTTTCTCAAGGACTAGGCTTGATGAGTAAGTCCCTGGGTCATCTACGCATTTGTTATCGGGGTTAAAGGAACCAATGCGCGTGGATGAGGAAAATGGTTGTACTAGGAAAACAAACCGGCAAAAGTTTATTATTTTACAGCCATTGTGGAAGGTGGTATTAGAGAGAACTATGATTCGGTGGACTTTGGAATAATGGATGCTTGGTGGGTTTAGCTATATGTCTTGTCTTGTCGATTTGAGTTTGTCTCCACCAGATTACACGCAAGTCAAGATGACACCCAAGGTAGCGTTCACATTCGGTTTTAGGAATTGTCGAGTAAAATTATAAGATGGGTTTCCTCTTTAAAGAAGTGGTAGGTAATCATTAATCTTTAACAACCAACGTTTGCTCCATTTGGCATATTGGACCTATGCCTGAATGTATCCGAAGCAATTGTGAGATTAGGTCATAATTCGGTCATATGGTCGGAAAATGATGCAAGGAAAGTAGAGGTTGTAGTTTGGATATCTGTGGTATAGCAAAGATTCAGGTTGTTGACAGCACCCCACCCTGTGGTTAATGATGATGATGAAAAGTATGCTTCTTGTTCTCCAAGCACTGAAGCTTTTGGCACATTGTACTTAACCTAGCTCATAGTTCAGTTCAATTGAGTTGATCCTTCTTTTAAGATGTAAATCATTGAGTCATTACTGCAATTCTGTTTTGCCTGATCATCCTGGTACCTTATAGGTGGCAGTCTTTTTTCCTTATTGCATAACTTTCAAATGGAGTCGTTGAATATGTTTCTCACATACTTAGATGTATCGGAGTGTATGTTTATTTTGAAACTTGTAGTAGATCAGGTCTCAATGGTTGATTTTCTTCTACGGTTACCATTTTACATCCCAAAAGACTTCCTATACCGGAAAGTCCATACTTTGCCATACTTGGGAAGTGCCATCACCGCAGTTTGTTAGTAGGTGTTTCCTCTGTTTCTTTGCTGAATCTGCACGTGCCGTGTTTTCTACGTTTCTATCTATGTCTATCCTTTTATCTATCACATATAAAAGACAGTTAAAGAGTCCTTTGTGTAACCTCCCTAATTGAATGGATGTGTTGCCACTTTCGGTGAGGGTTCTTTAATAATGAATTTAAGCGGATACGGTATTGTTTTTGAGTATCGATTCTGGAGGAGTTTATGTTTGATCTCATAATCCCAAATATAGGTTCTGGGCATACAGTCTTGCAGGTCATCTACTGGGCAATTTATCCACTTGGGCTCCCGCCCTCTTAGGCAAACCTGAGGTCGTTAATATCTGTCACAATGAAGCAAGAAATTTGTCATTTTCGGATAAAATTTAATGTACTCGCAAAAATATCGAATCTATAAAGTGTGGATATCTTAACAACCATCCATCCAACTTTTTAAGCATTTTAATTATAGGGATTTGAGATATTATAATATAAATTTTTATTAGTATTATTTCCATAAAAATGTATTTCTTAAGGCTGGTCTGGACCAAAGAAAACCGTTCAATTGCCGAATTTATGGCTATTGCACCACTCTCAGCAAGGCTGCACCACCAAAACCCTGTATGAAAAGTTCAATAATTAGTTGAAATTTTAACTTTTGTTTTCGTCAAAACTGTTTTGGAATATAAACTAAATACTAAACATTTCATATAAATATTTTTTCTTTCCAACAGGATTTCATATAAATCTAATTTCCCAGCAAGAAATGTTAAATATAAAGTGTTTTTTAAAGAGTAACGTGTTGTCCTGGGGTATAATAAAACATGCTTCGGTATCGTGGTTTTTTAATACCACAAGGCGTTTTGTAGATCGGGTTGGTTTGAGGTTCTCGCAGCACTAAAACCCTCGGATGTGGAGATGGTGGTTTGTCGGTAACTGCGGTAACATAGGATAAAGCATATGACGAAAACTTTTTTCTCTACAATCGATTATTATTTGATATAGGACAATTATGAGAGATTTTGACTCTTATTTACGGACGAATTGATAAATGGTAAAGGTTCTGACCGCGTCGCGTCACAAAATGGATGGATATGGTAAATTTTTATTAACACGTAAAAACTAGGCTATATTCATATATAAAAAAAGTATACCTAGAAATAAATTTTCTGTATTAAATCATTGAAACATTATTACAAGCAATTAATATCTTTCAATGAATTAAGGATACTGGTTGAGATAAAAAATGTCCATGTTAGGAGCGGGATTCGAACCCACGATCTTCGGCTAGATACGCCGCTACTCTACCACTTGAGCTATCGTGAGTTCGATCCACTCGGACACTAACTTCCCATCTCAACCCCACCTTTTGAATTTTCCCTCCTTTTTGCCATTTTTCAATATTATATATATTTTATCTCAACTAAAAACCTTAATTAATTGAAATATGTTAATTGGTCAAGCGGAGCACGAAAACTAGTAGAATTACAAGCAATGTTATTTTCTGTATATTTTTGTTAATAGGTGTGGTCTGGGGGTGATGAACCTGTATTTGATCCTTGGCGAACTTGGTCTGATATTTAGCTTGATTTATGTATCAATTTTATCGTCCAATTTTTGTTTTTCTCATGCAGTTTTCCTTCTTTACCTCTTCTTTTAATGGAGAATCAAAGTGAACGAAAGCAAAGTTCAAGTCACTTTCACATTTAGAAATCGCTGTTCTCTATTCCGATTGAATTACATAGTGATACCGAACTGCTGACATAGTACGATACCTGGGACTGCACATTGGTAAAAAAAATGATTATTTGTTTTTAATTATTGGACGATAACAACTAAGTACATACCTATCTAGTTACTTCACTTTAATACATAATGCACATTAAAGTGTAATTAGTTCACTAACTACCACCACAATCCAAGAGAACCAAATCTCACTGCACTTTTTCCATAATGAACACAAGTGATAAAAACACTGAAGTAGCGGAGCACCAAGTCTAAGGGTTTCGCACTCTTCATTCTTCTTACTTCTTCGCTGTTATCCAACAGCCGGAGAACTTGCCCATTTTGATGCCGGTCGTGATTCATAGCAAAGCGTTGGACTGCAGCACCAACTGTTTCCACAAGGAGGTCCCGATGTACCATGGTGCATTCACAATGCTCCGTAGTACTTTGTTTTCAAACGTATCATCTTCACATTAGTTTTCTTGATACAGCCCCAAAGATGGAGGGTCTCTGGACATTCGGGGAATAGAGGCAACGAAAAGGTTGACATGTTGGCCAAAAACCGAGCCAACCGTATGAGCCCAGAACTGTACTGCAGCCTAGCAGCATGCCACAAAAGAGGATACATCTTAAAATGGATCCTCAATGAGTTCATAACCCGGTGGAATTTACCGCAGGTATGAGGAACGCGAAGGGATTCATGGAAGGACCATCCGCAAAACTTAGAGGAGAGTGGAAGGCAAACGCAACCGAACCAGGAATCTGGTTGGACTCCTGACAGGGCACTGCCACTTAAGAAAGCACATGCAACGGATAGGACTACACACAGAAGAAACACTGAGCACATACTGCCAGGAAGAGAAGGAGACTGCAGAACACATTTTATGTTTCTGTGAAGGTCTATGTAGGTGCAGGTTCTTGCAAATAGAGCAAGAAAAACCACAAGCAAGATCCTTCACCAAGAAACCGCTGGCAAAGCTGTGGAGGCTGGTTAATAGCCTGAAGCTGGCCAGTGAGTTATAACAGAGGAGCACAATAGATCTAATTAGGTCGAGGTGAAGTAAGCCTTGTGCTCTGCTTTGAATTTTCCCTCCTTTTTGCCATTTTTCAATATTATAAATATTTTATCTAAACTAAAAACCTTAATTAATTGTAAGATATTAATTGGTCAAGCGGACCACGAAACTAGTGAATTTAATAAGTTTAAAATGAAGTATACCTTCACTAAAGCTCTCCGTGGCCATTTCATTTGTCGCCGAGAATCAAATATATTACACGAATTTTGAAAAATGGCAAAAAGGAGGGAAAATTCAAAAGGTGCGGTTGAGATGGAAAGTTAGTGTCCGAGTGGATTGAAGTCACGATAGCTCAGTTGGTAGAGTAGCGGCGTATCAAGCCGAAGGTCGTGGGTTCGAATCCCGCTCGTGCCATTGACTTTTTTATCTCAACTAAAAACCTTAATTAATTGTAAGACCTTACATAAACTTTAATTAATTGAAAGAAGTTATTTGGTCAATTAGACCACGAAATGTAATAGATATAAAAAAAACCTTTTTCTAGATTAGGAAAATTACTCAGACATGCACGTCCCAGTACACTCCCTTGTGGCACTCCTGCTTTGATGTCCTGTCATACTAGGCTTCTAAGGATTCAGCACAAACCTAAAAAATATAAATAAAAAATAAAATCGCAATCGTAATGTGTTTATTGTGTGAATTGTTAGCCGATGATGACTTTACCGAAGTAGTGAGGGAGTTTTATTTCCTCATCCTTAACAGAATGTTTCTTAATTTAAGCAGACGGCTTCATAAGATTAAGAAGCAATTCCCCGAGAGGCCGAGGAGTGAAGTGAGTGTAATGGGTAGAAGGCGAAGGGAGAGGTAGATATATTCCTAAGTTGTGCCTGGGTAAGGAATACTTAGAGCACAAAGGACCCGTAATTTAGCCCACCGAGTTCATTATACATTCAGAACCGTTGAGGCGAGGGGAGGGGTTTCTTAGCGTCTAATCAAAATGCAGGTAAATTTCTTGCCCCGAGGGATGAAGGGGGTTGGTAAGGACGCTTACTTTGTTATTTCATACTCGAAAACCCCGCACCACCGGCACCCCTAAGAACCACCCTGTCTTCACTTCGCGGAGCCTTCTCCTTCCTGTTTAATCTCGCCAAGTTATTCAAAGGGCGTTTTAAACGTATGCAAAGCCCTCTCTCTCCTAAGTCCCTCTTTCTCGCTCTCTCCCCGCCCGCGAATGGAAGCAAACAAAATAGTACTCCCGGCCCGCAGCCAAGTTTAAATTGTAAGAACAACATCAAGTTTAAATTGAAACATCTGGGCGAAGAAAACTCGGCTAGTTAAGGCCCTGTTTGCCCAAACTCACTCCGTACGCCGCTTATCCTTCCAAACGTACTTCGCCGCCGGAACAAAATGGCGTCCAAGTCAAACATAGAACTAGGGATTAGGATGGATGCAAAGCGGATATACAACCTATCTAATTCTCTCTGTACTCTGTAGACTCAACGCTAGAAACTTTAATTAACTTTGTCTTATCCGCGCCTATCCTGCAGCTTACATATTATTCCGGGAAAAACCGACTCGTGAGCTCTTTCTCAAACATCGTTCGACGCTCGGCAAACAGATTAATACGATTTAACCTGGAAATTATGGATTCAGAACTGCTTGACCACATCCCACACGGCTCCTGTTTATTAAAAATAAATCCCATCGATTAATCCTTCTCCGGACAAAAACTGGACTTACTCCTATTCCTCTCGGTACTTCGGTCAATCGATGAACCATCGGAACATTTCGTCAAAACACATAGAATTTTATCCACATTTATATAAATCAGCATTACACAGGAGAAAACCTTAGCACATATAACTTTTATTTCCTACAAATTGAAATACAATTCGCGATATGAATTAAACCATGTATATGAAAGGTTATTATAATGAAAAGCCGTGCTTTTAATAGGGAGCTTAATGTAGGGTTCAGTCATATACCGTGAGTTATTAAAATATGAGAAAACAGATAATATGAACTTTAAAATCTGAAGCTCTAAAAGCAGATTTTTCTTTTATAGGCCTAACCTCTCAGCATACATTTTTTTTAAATATTATACTTAGAATGAATTATTTGTTACTAACCACTTGAAATAAAAAATAATTTACTCTAAATATAATAAAAAAATAAGCAGACTTAAAACATAAAACAAACTTGTATATTATGCATTCAGATTTTACAAATAAAACTTAACATTTTATTATAAATAACATGACATACAGCATAAAACGTTGATTTCAAAACCGAAAAAACATTCCGAACAATATACAAAACTTTACTCGGCTTAATTTGTGTAAACACAGTAACAATGTGACTTAATCGGCTTGGTTAAAAAAAATCGGACTTCAAAACCAAATTCATGCTTGTTTTCATTTAAATTAAAAATTCATCTTATTGCTTCCATCTTTACAATTTGCAATAATTACAAGAATTTAAGAGTTTTATCGTAGAAATCGTGAGATGTGGTCTGGTGTGATGTAGGTTTCAGAAAAACATTTTCTTTATCGTGCCCACGTTTCGATCATTATTGAGAACATCTTCAGAGCTCAAAGTGTTTGTTTTCTGCGTAAATGTGCCATTCTTGCGTGTCGTGTTGAGAGTGCCTGGGCAAAACAAACACTTGAAGCCCTGAAGATGAACTCACTAAAGATCGAAACGTTGGCACGATAAAGCAAATGTTTTTCTGAAACCTACGTCATACCAGACCGCACCTCACGATTTCTGAATAATCAACGACTAACGGTCACTGACCCCACACGTTTTATAGTACGTTAAAATATTTTTTTATCCAAGAAACATAGTTGGTATTCGTTCTCGAGGGCGTCGGTGGCCGCAACGGTTTAGGCGTTGACACAGCGCTCATCACTGTAAGGTAAAAGTCCCGGGTTCGAATCCAGCAGCCTTGCATTCGAATCCGACATACTTACAAATTTTTTTTCAAAAACCTCCACGAGGGTCTGATGTTGGGAATAAAAAAAATATTACTACTCGTAAAAAAATAATACTATTCGTTTTCTGCAAAATATTACTGGAAACATTAGATGTTTTTTTCAACTTTACCGTTTCGTAGCTTTATGTATATATAATCTCATTTAATGCAAATCTGTCATATTTGTTTCTTATCCTATCTAACAAAAAAAAATCTGATAAATATAACATAATAACCAGGAAATATATGCAAACAAAGACATAAAATCATATTTTAAAAACATTATGTAAATTACATAATTATTTACAGAAAAATATCTTGTTTGTGTGCTTTAAAGGGCTCATAAAAAGTATCTAAATTTTTCAAAAAATATTTTTTTGTCAACTTTACTGGAAGCGCCTAAGTTTTTGTAACTTTTTATACACGTAAACACATTAAATACGATCTTGCATATTATTTTCCTATTCTAAAATTACATAAATTACATAATTACAGAATTATTTGTAGAATAAAAATTTCTATTAAAGGGCTTTAAAGATGGGCTAAAAATAGTTCAAATGATTTGTTTAAAAAAAAATTTTTGTGTGAAGTTTCGTGAAAGCGTTTTTCGTTTTTGTAATTTTTATATATTTAATCTCATGTAGTATGGCCTTGCATTTTATTTTCTTATCTTAGTTTAAAAAAATTGCCTGATATGTAATAACCTTAAATACACGTACAACGAAGGCAGAAAACCATATTTTAAAAACATTATTTAAATTACATAATTTCCGAATTATTTACAGAATAAAAATTCTATTAAAGGCCTCAAAGAATACATAAAAAATAATACGATATTTTTAGCTTATTTTTTTAACTTTCCCAAAAGCGTCTTTCCGTTTCGTATCTAATCTCATTTAATACAAATCTGGCATATTTGTTTCTTATCCTGTCTAACAAAAACAATATCAACTGATATAATATAATAACCTGGAAATATATGCACACAAAGACATAAAATCATATTTTAAAAACATTAAAACGTTAAAAATTACATAATTATTTCTAGAAAAACAACGCATTTATATGCTTTAAAGGGCCCATAAAAACGAATCCGATTTTTAAAAAAAACTATTTTTCTTGTCAAGTTTACTGAAAGCGCCTAACGATTTTTGTAACTTTTTATATATGTAATCTCATTTAAAAAACGATCTCGCATATTGTCGCCGAGAATCAAATAGATTACACGACATTTGAAAAATGGCAAAAAGGAGGGAAAATTCAAAAGGTGGAGATGAGGTGGGGAGTTAGTTAGTGTCCGAGTGAATTGAAGTCACGATAGCTCAAGTGGTACAGCAGCGGCGTATCTAGCCGAAGATCGTGGGTTCGAATCCCGCTCGTGACACTGACTTTTTATCTCAACTAAAAACCTTAATTAATTGAGAGAAATTAATTGGTCAAGCGGACCACGAAAACTAATGAATTTAATAAGTTAAAATGAAATATACTTCACTAAAGCTCTCCGTGGCCATTTCATTTGTCGCTGAGAATCCAATTCGATTACACGACATTTGAAAAATGGCAAAAAGGAGGGAAAAATCAAAAGTGGGGTTGAGATAGGAAGTTAGTGTCCGAGTGGATCGATGTCACGATAGCTCAAGTAGTAGAGTAGCGGCGTATCAAGCCGAAGGTCGTGGGTTCGAATCCCGCTCATGACACTGACTTACTGAAAGAGTTTTTCGATTTTTGTAACTATTTTTATCTAATCTCATTAAATCTCACTATCATGCATCACTATCTTGCATATTATGTTCCTATCATGAGATTATGTAAATTACACAACTACAGAATTATTTATAGAATAAAAATCCTTATTTAAAGGTTTTAAAGGTAGTATAAAAAATCCTATTTTTTACAAACTTGCCAATTTTACTGAAAGAGTCTTTCGACTTTTGTAACTTTTTTAATCTAATCTCATTAAATACGATCTTGCATATTATGTTCCTAGCCTAGAGATTATGTAAATTACATAACTACACAATTATTTGCAGAATAAAAATTCTTATTTAAAAATTTCAAAGGTAGAATAAAAAATCCTATTTTTTACAAACTGTTTTGCCAATTTTACTGAAAGAGTCTTTCGACTTTTGTAACTTTTTTAATTTAATCTCATTAAATGCGATCTTGCATATTATGTTCCTAGCGTAGAGATTATGTAAATTACATAATTACACAAATATTTACAGAATGAAAATTCTTATTTAAAAATTTCAAAGGTAGCATAAAAAATTCTATTATTTACAAACTGTTTTGCCAACTTAACTGAAAGCGTTTTTCGGTTTTTGTCACTTTTTAAACCTAATCTCATTAAATACGATCTAGCATATTAAATGCCTATCCTAGATATTACGTAAATTACATAACTGCAGAATTTTTTACTGAATAAAAATTCTTATTTAAAGATTTCAAAGGTAGCATAAAAAATCCGGTTTTTTACAAACTGTTTTGCCAACTTAACGAAAGCGTCTTTCGACTTTTGTCACTTTTTAAATCTAATCTCATTAAATACGATCTTGCATATTATGTTCCTAGCCTAGAGATCATGTAAATTGTAGCAACAATTGTTCTACAGAATTATTTACATTTTACAGAATCAAAATTCGTATTTAAGGGATTTAAAAGGCGGATATACAAAACCTAATTGTTTTCAAAATCTATTTTTTTGGGGTGAACTTTACTGAAAATTCCTTTCCGTACTGTAAAATTGTATATATCTAATCTCACTTAATTCAAATCTTGCATATTAATTTTTCATCCAACCTTTAATCAATCAAATTAAATTTAAATTTAAAAAATTCTATTAGTATATAATAACCTCAAAGTACATGAAAAACAAAGACATAATATTATATTTTAAAAAAATTATGTGAATCACATAAAACATTTTTTTCGGGTAAGGAAGCCAAGTGGATCGAAAAGCAAAACAAATTTAAATCCGTGGACGAACCGGACACATGAAGATCTCCTTGTAAAATATAGATATTTGTTTGTGGATTTATTTATAGTCTGTATAATGATATTTGTAAAATTCGCCAAATAGTCGCTAGACCAGGTGCTGGACGCCAAAGCTACTAACAACTAACGAGGACGCAGGACGACCGGGTGTCTCAGCAACCCTTTCCCTCGACGGGATCAAAGGTCAAATTGGGGTAGGTCGATCCTTTCATGCCGTGATATCCACCGAACGAAGACACCAATCAAAAACCAAACGGCCAGCTGCAGGCACAAAACGAAAGCCGGCTGTACGGACACAGATGCGACGGATGTTCAATTACATTCAAAACGTAAATTTTCCCCTTTCTTGAGAGAATTAAACGTCAGACAAAAGAATGATAAAAATATTAAATCCCGGTGATAGTTTATGGTTTCATGGCTGTACGTCTGACAATATGGAATTTAATCCGCCAGTCTATAACTTTTAGTTAAATTCCAGCCCTGCAAAAGTTTGATTCTTTTTTCCGAAAATTATTGTAAAAGTACACTCAATTGTAGGCTATATTGATGTCTGTCTTAATGTTATAATTTTGTAAAATAATATCAGCGCGATAAGGCAAATTTGATAGAAAGACAATAATTACAAATCCCAATTAGTTAATTACGTGAAGTTTAGAAGAAGTCCATCATCAGCACTTTGAAATTATTTCTTTATTATTCTAATTTATTTATTTAAATTTATCTATGTAAATAATAATGAGTATGTATATATAGGGTGTCCAAGCAAATGAGCCACCCCATTTTTTTTTCTTTGCGGTTCTAGATAGGAAAAAAGTATGAATTGAGATTCCCCTTCATTTTTTATGTAGTTCGTTCGTGTAAGGTCGATTTATTTTTGTCGACCTCGGTTCAGCATAAGTCGAATTCAAATTCTTAATTTTAAATGAGAACCGCCATTTTTCACATTTTTCTTTTAAACTAGATCTTTTGGCGAGAAAACTGAGCACTAAGTTATTAAAATCGGTTTGATTGATTCGGAGATATGATTTTTTGAATGGTCGGAATGCTGTTCTAGTGCGTTAGGTCGAAATCAATTTATTTTGCTTTCTGCTGCAAACATTTTGAAGAGGAGTGGAAAATCAGCCGAAGTAGAGAGAAAAGTCTGAAAGCTTACTAAATTTCCTGCCAAATCCCATAAATTTCGTGTTTGGTATCATTTTTTTCACCTCGACTAATACCTGATCTTACCCAAGACTCAAACTTCAATCTCTTATAATAAAAAAAATANGGAGATCGTGAGATGCGGTCTGGTGTGACGTAGGTTTTAGAAAAACATTTTCTTTGTCGTGCCAACGTTTCGATCTTTATTGAGATCATCTTCAGTGCTCAAAGTGTTAGTGTTAGAGAAAAGTCTGAAAACTTACTAAATGTCGCACAAAATCCCATAAATTTCGTATTTTGTATGTTTTTTTCTTTTCGACCAATACCTCATCTTACCCAAGACTCAATTTCTTATAAAAAGCAAGAAAAAAAGTGGACATTGTGTACAAAAACGTAGGTTTTAGAAAAATATTTTCTTTATCGTGCCAACGTTTCGATCTTTATTGAGATCATCTTCAGTGATCAAAGTGTTAGTGTTAGAGAAAAGTCTAAATATCGCACAAAATCCCATAAATTTCGTATTTTGTATAGCTTTTTCTCTTCTACCATTACCTAATATTACCCAAGACTCAATTTCTTTTAAAAAGCAAGAAAAAAAAGTGAAAATTGTGTATAAAAAGTTATTTAAATGTCTCCATTCTTTTTCTTTACTGCAGTGGCCTCTTCATTCCCCCGACCTTTAGATTATTTTTTGTGGAGTTATTTCTAGAATCGTGTTTACGGTTTTCGTTTCAAAGTTGTTGTTTTTTTTTGAAATTTAAGTCTTGGTTAAGATCAGGTATTGGTCGAGGAGAAAAAACGATACAAAATACGAAATTTATGAGGTTTGGCTGGAAATTTAGTAAGCTTTCAGACTTTTCTCTCTACTTCGGCTGATTTTCAACTCCTTTTCAAAATATTTGCAGTAGAAGGCAAAATAAATTGGTTTTGACCTAATCCATTAGAACAGCTTTCCGTCTATTCAAAAAATCATGTCTCCTGATCTATTAAACCGATTTTAATAACTCACAGCTCATTTTTCTCGCCAAAAAATCTAGTTTAAAAAAAAATGTAAAAAATGGCGGTTCTCATTTAAATCGAATATTCGAAAAAAATATTGTTGAATCGAGGTTGAAAAAAGTAAATCGACCTTACATGAACAAACTACATGCAAAATGAAGGGGAGTCTCAATTAATACTTTTTTCCTATCTAGAACCGCAAAGAAAAAAAAATGGGGTGGGCGCATTAGTTTGGACACCCTGTATGTATATACACACATTATATACAACTACTTATGGCGTCAACGTTAATAAATTTGTGTAGTGTTTAGTGACCATTGGTTAATGATTATTTGGAGTTCGTGAGATGCGGTTTGGTGTGATGTAGGTTTTAGAAAAATATTTTATTTATCGTTCCAACGTTTCGAACTTTATTGAGATCATCTTCAGCGCTCAAAGTGTTAGTTTCTGTGTACATTATTAGGTGTCTTGTTGAGAGTTCCCTTAATAAATTTATGAGTTTAGCTTTGAAAAGTGGACGTGTTCTTTCACCTGTCCATTCTACTTTGTGACTGTAACGACTGTTGGAACCAATTACTCAAGACTTGAATGTTAGTTTTTTACTTTAGAAAACAATATGGCTGATGAGGCGGACGGAAATGCATTGCAGTCCTTTTTGAAATATGACAAGAAAAACAGCATACCAAACATGTTTTCTTAATAAATTTTCATTTTGAACAAACGCGCCGATAAAATTGATAAAGAAATTTGTTTAAAACAAAATGTAATTATTAAACCGCCTCGGATCTGTTTGAATATAAAATACGAAGAAGGAGGGTTGGCATGAATAAACGGCATTATTCCCGTCGGAGGCAAAATAGCGTTAGGACGTCGGCTAAAACAAAGGGGTAACTAAGTGTGTTTCGCCGGGTGACAAGTGTTTAGCATAAGAAAGAGGAGAGCTCCTTCAAGTGGTTTGAAACAGGAACAGGAAACCAGAAATAAATTATGCATATGACGTTCTGCTGGTAACAATAGTGGCTAATGGCGCCTCCGGAAGTGACGTGCCCTTATCAACGAGGAGAAGAAACGGCGGAACCTTAGGTAGCCGGCATCCGCTCCACCCTCCATTTCTTCCTGACGTGGACGTCTTGGCTTCCTTTCCGCCGTTTCCTGTCCCAGCCACACGCCTTATCTCATATCTCTACCGAGTTATATTTCCTCTTTTAGTTGTTAGTGCCCGGCTCCGATAATGTCCTGATGTATCTTCGTAGCAGCCACGCCTCTTCTTTGTTAACGCCGTTCGGGACCCTCGGCCCTGCCCCCTTTTTCCTCCCGGGTACCCTGGACCAGTTGTGAAAATAATCACCCCCTCGACATTCAATTTCCAGATACACATTCTTCTTCTTATGCGCCCTCTGCCCTCAACCCTCGTTCAGACCTTCAACCACCACCATCACTGAACATTACCGATATCTCAAATATTACTGATTAAAAAAAATGTTCCCCCGAATTCCCCCAAAATGAAATAATGATATTTCATTTTTAAAAATATATCTGTTTAATTTGTTACTGTACAAATAGTTGGCCCATATCGTACAAAAATATCCTTCTTTGGTTTGTACGACGTGTTTAAGCTTCTCGACATATTCAGTACTGGATTTTTAAAAGTCCTGTCTACAAAACGACATGAGAAAGCGCAAATACCAACTACCAAAAATGGCGAAATATCAAACATTCAACCGCGAACATCGAAAGAAAATTTCACAAATTAACATTTTTTTCTAGTATGTACGTCCATCTCATTCTGTTTTATTTTTCTCAGTTACACGATTATAGCTTTTAGAATTTTTCGGATATTTAAAATCTCTTTTGAACAACTGTTTTGATGGCAAAATTTCATGCAAAGGAAACAAGGTGTTCCGTCAAGAGAGTTGACAACTAATTTTGTTTTTATGTAAGGTCTTGGTTGAGATGAAAAAGTTAGTGTCACGAACGGGATTCGAACCCACGACCTTTGGCTAAATACGCCGCTTCTCTACCATTTGAGCTATCGTGACTTCGATCCAATCGGGCACTAACTTCAATCTCAATCCCACCTTTTGAATTTTCCCTCCTTTTTGCCGTTTTTCAAAATTCAAAAGGTGGAGTTGAGATAGGAAGTTAGTGCCGGAGTGGATCGAAATCACGATAGCTCAAGTGGTAAAGTATCGGCGTATCAAGCCGAAGGTCGTGGGTTCGAATCCCGCTCGTGACACTGACTTTTTATCTCAACTAAAACCTTAATTAATTAAAATATATTAATTTGTCAAGCAGACCACGAAAACTAGTGAATTAGGAAAATACGTTCATGTTTGTGACATATATGTTTTAATCATATATAAATTCATAATTAGCCGATCCCAAAGGTAGCGTAAATCTGAGAAAAGACGACCACAACCGTCATCTTCCTGGAGGAATTCCAACTCTCTCCAGTTTATCGGTTATTTCTCGGCGGAAAGGAAAAGCGGCCCTCTTTCATAATTCATTGCGCCAGCGAGTTTAAAATTAATTAATATTACCTCGGCCCGAGTCGAAGGGGGGTAAGTTCAAAACTTCTCCAGAAGGGATCATATTTTATACATTAAATTAAAGTCTCCCTTCTCTCAACCCCTTCGCCGGGGATTTAATAAGGAGCCTCTACCCAGGTATTATTAACGCCATGTCTTGGCCCCTCCCACGAATATTTCTGCTCTATTTAATAGCTTCCCGCCTCATGGGCACTGGCATCTAATAAGAATCCCCCGCCGCTACTCGGGTCCTTATGATTTACGTGACCGGTGTGACCTATCCGTTACTCGAAATCGTTCTATTACCCACGTCTACCTGAGTCGGCGGCTACTGGTTGACCGTTCCGATCCGACATTTTGAATTCAATTCAGGTACACAACATGACAGAATGTAATAAAGAAATAATTGAAAATCATTCACAGATTCCATTTTGTAATTTAACATTCACATAATCAATATTAAAAGATAAACTTATGTATTAAAAAAAAATCCAGGAACGACGTTCATGTTGGATGGCAATCGGATTTATATAAGCTCAAAATGGCATCCTTTTAGATGGCCCGGCTGAATGAACCAATGACGATATAAAAAAAATACTTGTTTTAATCTAGTTTCAAAATTTTACCTTTCTTTGGACAAAAATAATACAGGGTACCGTACCACAGGCCCAGGATTTAAATTGGTCAAAAAATAACAAAGTTAAGGCAAAAAGTTTTAAAAAACATAGCACAAACAAATATTTATTATTAAAAACAATGGGTCAAATTAAGGGCAGAATAAAATACTTGTTTTAATCTAGTTTAAAAATTTTACATTTGTTTGGAGAAAAAAATAAAGTGTGCTACTGGCTCAGGATTTAAGTTGGTCAAAAATAACAAAGTTAAGGCAAAAAGTTTGAAAAAACATAGCACAAACAAATATTTATTGGTAAAAACAACGAGGCAAATTAAGGGCAGAATAAAATAGTTGTTTTAATCTAGTTTAAAAATTTTACATTTCTTTGGGGAAAAAATAAAGTGTGCCACAGGCTGAGAATTGAAGTTAGTCAAAAAATAACAAAGTTATGGCAAAAAGTTTGAAAAAACATAGCACAAACAAATATTTATTGGTAAAAACAACGAGGCAAATTAAGGGCAGAATAAAATACTTGGTTTAATCTAGTTTAAAAATTTTACATTTCTCTGGAGAAAAAATAAAGTGTGCCACAGGCTGAGAATTTAATTTAGTCAAAAAATAACAAAGTTAAGGCAAAAGGTTTGAAAAAATAGCATAAATAAATATTTATTGGTAAAAACAACGAGGCAAATTAAGGGCAGAATAAAATAGTTGTTTTAATCTAGTTTCTAGGGCAGAATTTCTTTCATCGAGAAAATGAAAAAAAATCTATTGTGGGGAATATTTTTCCAGTCAGTGTATATCTATATATATTNATATATATATATATTTATTTATTTATTTATTTATATCGTTTTTGAAAAAGGTAAAAATTTGAATCTAGACTAAAAAATAATAAACACGTATTTTTTATATACTCACACACATATATATGTATGTATGTATGTATAGATACATATCGTTTTATATCGTTTTTGAAAAAGGTAAAAATTTGAATCTAGACTAAAAATAATAAACTCGTATTTTTTATATATATAAAATACGGCCATATAAATCCTGGCACATCATTTTAAATGACTTTTTACGCTGAAAACAATGTTCCAGTCGGATGTTAAATTGTGCAAAAAATGACCAAGTTATAAAATTTGAAAAAATCAGCCATTTTGTTTGTTAATTATTAATTACATTTCATGTTCGAACTGCCTGAAAGATGCAAAGATTTAACCACTCACCCGTGGTCAGAGCGATAGAGTCAAGGGAGATGGAGTGACAAGCATTTTCTACCCTTTGCCGCAGTTCTTCAACTGAGGTTGATGAGTTTTGATTGGCTCCACAGAAAATAGTCAAATCTAGTTAAATCGGGTGACCCAGGAGACCAACATCACAAGATCGGCCATGAGATCATATCCACCTATCCAGGACTCACCTGCAAAGGATTTTGTGTTGGGCATCCATCAAGCTGGTCATCCAATACTGTTAGTAAAACGTCCCTCGAAAAATTGAAGAACCGAGCACCATTTAAATTATTTTCGTAGAAATAAGGCCAGAATAATGAAGACAAGAGTATGAAACTCTCGGATTTTCTTCTACCATTCACTCAATTAGGTTGATAGAGTAGATATTCTTCCATCACCCTCACACACTAAACATTCACGCTAATAAACACAATCACTCTCTACGCTAATAATAAACCTATTCGCTAGGAACATAAAACTATCACTACTACATACAATAAAACAAACTTGTTCACCTCAAAAATTAAAATAGGGGGCCGAGACACTCTGCCGTGAGGATTCTCATAACTGGAGGTAATCTTACACGCTCTCTATATAGAGCCAAGGAGTTACAACATTCAATTAGGCAGGAAATATCGAGCAACTGTCGCGTCCGTGCATAGTCGATCCTTAATCGGGTGAGGATGAAAAGGGTCACAACAAGCAACCGCGCTTAGTACGATTCTCATAACTGGAGGCAATCCTACACGCTCTATATATAGAGCCAAGGAGTTACAACATTCAATTAGGCAGGAAATATCGAGCAACTGTCGTGTCCGTGCATGGTCTATCCTTTATCGGGTGAGGATGAAAAGGGTCACAACAAGCAACCGCGCTTATGTACGATTCTCATATCTGGAGGCAATCCTACACGCTCTCTATGTAGAGCCAAAGAATTGCACCCTTCAACTAGGTTCAACAAATTATGCAACCTTTCTATGCATGCCGCACGCATACAAAGGTTTTAAGGAAATGTGTGGTGATTAGTGACCGTTAATCGATAATTATTCAGAAATCGTGAGATGCGGTCTGGTGTGATGTAGGTTTCAGAAAAACACTTTCTTTATCGTGCCAACGTTTCGATCTTTATTGAGATCATTTTCAGGGCTCAAAGAGTTTGTCTGCTGTGTAATTGTGCCATTATTGCGTGTCATGTTGAGAGTGCCACAATTACACAGAAGACAAACAATTTGAGCCCTGAAGATGATCTTAATAAAGATCGAAACGTTGGCACGATAAAGAAAATGTTTTTCTGAAACCAACATCACACCAGACCGCATCTCACAATTTCTGAATAATTAGCTTTAAGGAAAGTTAAATTACCAAAATTAATCGCTGATTTTCAATTAGCATAGTACCAGTTAAAAATGGCTGCTGTTGTTTAAATGTAAGTTTTAAAATTTTTAAAATCCAACGAAAATTTTAGATAAAAAGGTAAAAAATGGTCAGTTGTATAGTTTTATCGATCTTGACCAATTGACATTTTTGTTATCAATAATGATTTATTAAAAAACTAATTATGAAAATTGTTCACTATACGCTCGGTAAAACCGATGTTTATAATGGTTATTGTGAAACCCAGTAAATTATCATTGGATATTATATGTTATCCGATCGCTCAAGGGAACAGGAAATTGCTGTATTCACACGTTCATACGAGTTCAAAATCGAGTTCCCCAAGTGTATAAAACCAAATTGGACGAATAGACGCTGGAGGTTGTGGGATGATTTGGAGAGGGCGATCCCCAGATAATTAGTCCGGCCGGATTCGACGTTGTTTAACGAATTCCCGCAATTTCCATCCGGATAGGACACCGCCCTGGAGTAATCCCGATTTCCAGGCCAACAGGTGCCCGGCTCGTTCGTCCCACCTCCGGGGGCGCCGATCAAAATGAAACCGGAGGCCGAAACCGAACGGATTACCTGGATTGGCCGACTTCCCGATGAAAATCACGACCGGTATTAGCGATTGATTTGATTGATCGGATTCGTCGGGACAATCGTTCTAACGAGTGCGGCGCGTTGTCAAACTCCCCGGCAAAAAGTGAATCCACAATTAGAGCTTGATTTACCTTTCGAATGTTATTTTATGAAGATCCACTTAACCAAATTGCCCTGTCCAACAACCGCCGGATTACGATTTCCCAAATTGTAATTACAGACCGAACGAGAAAGATAAATAATATTTTTAGCCAACCTCTATTCATTATATTAAAGTTTACACAGTTGTGAATCTCAATTGGGTTCATTTTTTTTCTCAACAAAGAAAGCACCATTTCATGCCATAGTTTCGTTTCGAAAACTTACTGACTTCTTCAATTTAAAAATTGAAATAAGTTCGGTTCGTTCCAATCATGTTGACCTATCCTAAACGTCTCAAAGCTTAAACACGTCGTCAAACAGTCATAGTTGAAATTAAGGTGTCATACATGAGTATGAAACGAGCGGTGAAACATAGAATTCATAAATATACAAAGTGATTATTCACAGATCGTGAGATGCGGTCTGGTGTGATGTAGGTTTCAGAAAAACATTTTCTTTATCATGCCAACGTTTCGATCATTATTGAAATCATCTTCAGGGCCTGGGATTTACAAACATTGTTTAAATTTAACAAATTACATTTAGGATGTGGAAAAAAGTGAATTTATACAAGGCAAAATATATTTTTTTATATTACCATTAATTAAGGTTTTTAGTTGAGATTAAAAGTCAATGGCACGACCGGGATTCGAACCCACGATCTTCGGCTAGATACGCCGCTGCTCTACCACTTGAGCTATCGTGACCTCGATCCACTCGGACGCTAACTTCCCATCTCAACCCCACCTTTTTGAATTTTCCCTCCTTTTTGCCATTTTTCAATTTTTCAAATTCAAAAGGTGGGGTTGAGATGGGAAGTTAGTGTCCGAGTGGATCGAGGTCACGATAGCTCAGGTGGTAGAGCAGCGGCGTATCTACCGAAGATCGTGGGTTCGAATCCCGCTCGTGCCATTGACTTTTTTATCTCAACTAAAAACCTTAATTAATTGGATGATATTAATTGGTCAAGCGGACCCCGAAATTAGTGAATTTAATATTTTTTTATATTTAATCAAAGTATTTCTACTCACTTAAAGTGTTTGTCTTCTGTGAAATTCTGCCATTCTTGCGTGTCGTGTCAACAGTACCAGTGAGATTTTGCTATTTTGTGTTTTTGTACATTGGATTTTGAAGGGGTGGGGAAGGATGTCGGTATAGAAAAGACATTTTTGTATAAGGCGTCGGCTTCTTTGAGGTGAAAAGAGCCGACGAGGGGAAAAAATGTTCGTCATGGTTCGGCCAGATTTTCTTTCAGGATTATATAGACGGGGATAAATAGGAAAAGGAAAACAAAATTGTTGAAAACTTAGACTATGTGAAAACGTTTGATGTGTGGAATGTGATGAGATGATATATCTATGTTATCTATATTGAATTTTATTAATGATATTGGCGTAGCTGCGACAGAGTTTACATGTATCTGTTCTGTAATTGTTGCTGTGTTTATCTCTTGCTGTGTTGATATAAACCATTTCTAAAAAATTACGTTTATGTTTGTTTTGTTCTATGTGTAATATTTTGGGATTGTTGAAGTCGAAATTGTGTTTGTGTTCAAAATGGTGGGTGTAGTGCTGTAGGATTTTGCTTGGGTTTTTTGAAATCATAGATATGTTGCTTTATTCTCTTGTCCAGATATTACGATGTAAGACCTATGTAAATCCCAGGCCCTGAAGATGATCTCAATAAAGGTCGAAACGTTGGCACGATACAGATGTTTTTCTGAAACCTACGTCATACCAGATCGCATTTCACGATTTCCGAATAATCATCGAATAACGGTCACTAATCACCACACAATATACAAAGTGTTACTTACAGGGTGTTACTGACACATAAAAAAGAAACATTAAAACCTCGTAAACAACCAAATCAGAAAAAATAACATTGAAATTTTGTTTTTTTAGTCGAATTTAATAAATTTTTCCAATGACGTTGCTAAATTAGTTTTTACAAATTTTACATTTAGCAGTTTTTGAAAGATTGAGTGTTTAATTTTTATATACCAAAAATTACATCGGCAGTTCTAGAAGGGTGCCATCTTAAAGTAAATTTAATGCTCTTTCCAATGCTTTTTTTTTTGGATTTCCCGAAAATTCAATTGTTTAAGAGCTACGAGTAGATGTATGATGGAAACAGTAGATAGCTTGGAAAAACATAATCGTTTAGTTACTTCGAAAGGGTTGAGAATGAAAAAAATCGGGTCATGGTTCAGGAGTATAAAACAAGTGGTGAAACATAAATATACAAAGTGATATTTACAGGGTGTTATTAACACACGAAAAAAGAAACGTTAAAACACAGTAAACACCAACCAAAGCAGAAAAAATTCAATGAAATTTGGTTTTTTAATTGAATTTAATAAATTTTTCCAAAGACACTGCTAAATTAGTGTTTACAAATTTCACATTTAGCAGTTTCTGAAAGATTGAGTGTTTAATTTTTTTTATACCAAAAAATTGATTGAAAGCTCCGGAAGAGTGCCACCTTAAAATAAATTTAATGCTGTTTTCAATTTTTTTTTTATTTCCCGAAAATTGAACAGTTTAAGAGCTACGAGTAGATTTATGATGGAAACCGTAGATAGTCGGGAAAAAAACATAAATCGTTGAGTATCTGCGAAAGAGTTGAAAATTGTTCAGGAGTATGAAACGAGTGGTGAATCAGAGCTTTCATAAATATACAAAATGTTACATACAGTGTATTATGACCACACAAAAAAAAAATTAAAACACTAAACAACCGAAACAGAAAAAATTACATTGAATTTATCTTTTTCTTTTAAAAGATCGAAACGTTGGCACGATAAAGAAAATGTTTTTCTGAAACCTACATCACACCCGATCGCATCTCACGATATCTGAATAATTTTTTTTGTTAAATTGGATTTAATGAATTTTCCAACGAAGTTGCAAATTTAGTTTTTAGAAATTTTACATTTAGCAGTTTTTGAAAGATATACATGTCTGATGTGTAAAATTCCACTTTTATTATGTCATTTATCTCAATTGATTGTAGTGACTAAAAATATGTGATGACTAAATGATTACCAAATTTTACAGAAGCATGTTTTTTTTTTGTAATTATTGGGGCATTAATTTTTTTGTTTTTGTTTCAGACCCTCCTAAGTTGATGGGCTCCTAATGAAATAGATCAAAAATGGACTGAGACCCCTTTGGTCCTTGGGGTCGGCCAGCGGCAGGCTACGACACCGAAGTCAAAATTTTTCAAAATTCACCAAAGGACCTTTTCCGATGCGACGAGAGGACGGCTGGCAAAAGGATGCCGAAAATCCCGCCGGCTTCAGCACTTTCATCTTTAGCGACATCGACTTTCACTCTGAAGAAACGAAAGAAGAGGCTGCTGATCTTTTGAACAAAGTATCTGTTATTGTTGGTTTTTAGTGTTTTTTGAATATATTTATATAAATTTAAGAAATTTATCGAAACGGTATCGTTCTTAGTAATTCGATGTATTGGACAAAACCGTTTGTTTTGTTGGTTTTAGGCTCGAGAAAATTGAATTTTCTGTATTGTAAGATGTATCCTAGATTAATGTTGTTAGGCAGCGAGGAAAATGTCATTATTTATCAAGATATTGTCTTCATCAGTAGAGCCATTTATAAGATTTGGTGTCGGGCGGCCCCATTCCTCCTTCCACAGATGAACATCATTAATAACACCTTCTGAAGGAGGACTCTCACCCTACCCGTTTTTGCCCCTAGGCCCAGGAGAAATGATAAGGCGCAACGGGGGTGGAGTTGTACAAGAAATTACCTCCCAGACGTCATTTATTAAAAGCCAGCCGGTGTAATTCCCTTGCCTCAGCTCCTTGAGCAGGGAGAAGTCGAGCCCCGCCCTTTCCTTTCACACACAATCCTCAATCTTTTGACTAATGGCACCCCCCATCCCCCCCCAGGGAGAGAAACTCCGGCTTAATTTATGGCAGAAATAATTTCACTCTGAGAGAAAGTGGGGTGAGCAGTGCGCTCCCGAACTCGTGAAATAATTATCGACGTTCAACTTCTTTAATGACGTAACTCGCGCAGAGATGACAAAGCACCTGGTGGCGAATATCCCCCTCCCGCCACCTTTCAAGCCGCAAACAATAAATTTTCAAATTTCACCCTGAACACATATTGGAAAATCGCCGAAAGACAAAACTCAAAAATAACACACTCAAAAGATCAAGGACTGGGATAAACAAAAAAATGTATAATTCAAAATGCACCACAAAGATAGAAAAAAGACATACGACTTGGAGGTCAATTTTATACCAACTTCAACAGAAAACATTATTTGACAGACAAAAACAATAAAAAGACACAAAAACACACAATAAACTTCAAATAAAATTAACCAACATTTTATCAAAAACAACAACACATTTTTCAACGGAATTCAGTGATTTTTGATAAAATCTACAACTTTTGATAATAAGGATCTCGTAAAATCTAACGTGTTAGAACAATTTCCAAATCAGTCAAAATTCTTATATTAAGAGGAAAATTTTAAAAAATTACAAATTTACCTTTGTATTTGTACAAAATTTAAAAAAAATGGCTCACCGACTACACATATTGAATATGAATAATTCAATCTTCGTAAAATGGCGGATCGCAAATAGGGCTAACCAGTTTTACCACTTTGCCTCGTGCAAAATGATTAAAGCGTAAATTAATCGTCAATTCCAAGTCAAATTCCGTAAAAATTGAATTTCAGTTTAAACAATCATTGTGCAAAGAAAAGATAACAACAGTACTGTAGAACGTTTTTCGGAAATGGCGGAATTGGTCCAAATTTCAACTTTCGCCGAATTCGGTAATAAATGTATGAAATTACAAAAAAAATTAACACATTAAAAAAATTACACAAAACACATCTAAAAGAAGTTACCAGCGTTAATTATGGAAAATTAAAAATAACTTTATAAATAAAAAAAATTATAAGGATTCTAAAGAGATTTTACAATCTGCAAAATGCATTCAGAAGGTCAAAACATGAAAATTCCAATTCAAACCCTATGAAAATCCATGTTCTTTCTAAATTTTAATCTAAATTTTTCACTTTGAAATTGACAAAAACCATAAATAAAATTCTTTTATATAAAATAAATCGATGGACGTCCCCTAAATCTTTCGAAAACTTACGCTGGTTGCGACCACTATAAAAAAATAAAATTTCATACACATTCCGTCAAAACATCAAATTTACATACTGAAAACTACCAGATTAACCAAAAATTTCAAATTCGCCCTGTTAAACAAACGGGGAAAAAATCGATTCAAGTTCAATTTTAAAACAGAAGAGATTACAAACACACTGGCTTACAAATAAAATCTGTTTTAGGAAGAAAAAATATAATTTTATGAGAAATTATAATGATTAAAATTCGTACTGAACAATATTTTCCTATTTTTCGGAAATGTGATATTAATAAAAATTTCAAAATTTCAATCTTTGCTGTTTTAGGTAACGAATCTGTTCAATTAGGAAAAACAATATGACTGCCAATTAGTAAAATACTATTCTTAAAAAAATCGTCCACATCTGAAAGACGTGGCCAGCGTTAAATATTAAAAAAAAGTTAAAAATAATAAATCTTATTGAAATTACATAACCTCAAAAATATATTCAGAACGTCAAAAGGAGCCTTGACAAATTCAAAACCTATTTCAATTCATTTTCTGTCTAAATTGGTACGCTCGGAAAAAATAGAATTTTGTCGTATATATTTTAGAAATATGGTTCTAGGAAAAGTAAATTTATGGGCATCCCCTTACACTTTGGAAAACTGACGCTGGTTGCAACCACAAAAAAAGTTAAAAAATAATAAATCTTCTTGAAATTATATCACTTTAAAAATATATTCGGTACGTCAAAAATGGCCTGCACAATTCAAATTCAAAACTTACAATTCATTTTTTTGTCTAAATTGGTTACACTCTGGAGAAAATAGAATTCTGTCATATATCTATTTAAAAAATATGTAACTGGGAAAAATAAATCTATGGCCGTACCCTGAAACTTTTGAAAAACTGACGCTCGCAACCACTCAAAAATAATAAACTTGGTACTCAATTCCGTCAAAATGTCAAATTTACATTGGGAAAAGTAGTTAATTGAAAAAATTCGCCAATTTAAACAAACCAAAAACCAAATAAACAATCGATCCAAATTAAATTTTAGAATAGAAAACATTACCAACGGGCTAGCTTACAAATTTTATTTAGGATCTAAAAAAAAGTTAAAATAAATTATTATTAAAATTTGCTCTTTTTTCAACCTTTGCCGTCTTAGGTAATGAATCTTTTCAATTATGAAAAACAATATGACTCGGAATTAATAAAATATTATCCTTAAAAACATTTTATACATTTAAAAGAAGTGGCCAGCGTTAATTATTTAAAAAAAGTTAAAAATAATAAACCTTATTGAAATTACATAGCCACAAAAATATATTCAGAGAGTCAAAAGGAGCCTTGACAAATTCAAAACCTATTTCAATTGATACACTGAAAAAAATCATATTTGAAAAATGTAATTGGGAAAAATAAATTTATGGACATCTCCTGAAATAGTTGAAAAACTGACGCTGGTTACAACCATTAAAATAAAAATTAATGATATCATCCACCATTCCGTCTAAATATCAAATTTAAATTGGGAAAAAGTACGAGATTAATTTTAAAAAATTCTCCAAGTTAAACAAACCAAAAACCAAACAAATAATCGCGTAAATTTTAAAATATAAGACATTAAAAACGGGATAGCTTACAATTTCTATTTAGGATGAAAAAAATCTTTTTTGGGACAAATTATCAATATTAAGTGATAAATCTGTTCAATTGGGAAAACAATATGACTACGACTTAATATATTATTCTTAAAAAATTGTTCATATCAAAAAGAAGTAACCAGCGTTAAAAATATAAATTAAATAAATAATTATAATTAAATCTTCTTGAATTACATGTCCTGCAAAATATTATCAAATTCAAAACATATGACAATTTATTTTTCTGTCTAAATTGATACTCTCTGGGAAAAATAATATTCTGTCATTTGAAAAATATTTTGGGAAAAGTAAATTTATGGGCATCCCATTAATTTTGGAAAACTGGCGCTAGTTGCAGCCGCTGAAATAAAAATAAATACTTCTGCCATAATTTCGTCAAAAAGTCAAATTTGTATAGGGAAAAGTTCTAAATTTCTAAAAGAATTTCAAATTCAGACGAAAAAACAAACAAATAATCTATCCAATTTAAGTTTTAAAAAACTCCATGACAATCCGCGTTCTGAATAAATTTATACAGTCAGACATTGGCAAAAACAATAAATATAATTCTATCGTATAAAATAAATTGATGGACGACTCATGAATCCTTCGAAAACTGACGCTGGTTGCGACCACTATAAAAAAATAAAATTGCATACACATTCCGTCAAAACGTCAAATTTACATAATCAAAACTACCAAATTAACTAAAAATTTCAAATTCGCCATGTTAAACAAACGAAAGACAAACAAATAATCGATTCAAGTTCGATTTTAATGCAGAATAGCTTACAAATAAATTCTGTTTAGGATTTTTTAAAAAATTTAGCACCAATTATGATTTTTCTTCGCAAATGTAGTATTGATAAAAGTTTCAAAATTTAATCTTTTGCCGTCTTACTTCAAAGTTTTTTTGTTTTATTTTATATATATGTTACACATTTAAAAGAAGCGATCAGCGTTAAATATTAAAAAAATAGTTGAAAAATAATAAATCTTCTTGAAATTACATAACTTTAAAAATATATTCGCACATATATATATATTGCACCATTCAAATTCAAAACCTGTGTCAATTCATTTTTCTGTCAAAATTGATATACTAGAAAAATAGAATTCGGTCATGTATCTATTTGAAAAATATGTAACTGGGAAAAATAAATTTATGGTCATCCCCTGAAAGTTTCGGAAAAATGACGCTCGTAACAACCAAAAAAAAGTTAAAAAATAATAAATCTTCTTGAAATTATATAATTTTAAAAATGTATTCGGTACGTCTAAAAGAGCCTGCACAATTCAAATTCAAAACCTGTGACAATTCATTTTTCTGTCAAAATTGATACCCTCTGGAAAAAATAGAATTCTGTCACATATGTATTTGAAAAATATTTAACTAAGAAAAATAAATTTATGGTCATCCCCTGAAAGTTTCGAAAAAATGACGCTCGTTGCAACTACAAAAAAAATTAAAAATCATAAATCTTCTTGAAATTATATCACTTTAAAAATATATTCGGTACGTCAAAAAGGCCTGCACAATTCAAATTCAAAACCTAAAAGAATTAATTTTTCTGTCTAAATTGATACATTATGGAAAAAAGAGAATTTTGTCATACATGTATTTTAAAAATATGTAACTGGGAAAAATAAATTTATGGTCATCTCCTGAAAGTTTGAAAAACTCACGCTCGGTGCAACCTAAAAAAAGATGTTAAAAAACAATAAATCTTCTTGAAATTATATCACTTTAAAAATATATTCGGTACGTCAAAAAGAGCCTGCACAATTCAAATTCGAAACCTATGACAATTCATTTTTCTGTCTAAATTAATACACTCTGAAAGGAACAAAAACATTAATTAGAATTCTGTCATATGTACATTTGAAAAATATGCAATTGGGAAAAATAAATTTACGGTCATCCCCTGAAAATTTTGAAAAACTCACGCTCCTGCAACTACAAAAAACAACGTTAAAAAATCATAAATCTTCTTGAAATTATATCACTTTAAAAATATATTCGGTACGTCAAAAAAAGCCAGTACAATTCAAATTCAAAACCTATGATAATTCATTTTTCTGTCTAAATTAATACACTCTGAAAGGAACCAAAACATTAATTAGAATTCTGTCATATGTATATTCGAAAAATATGCGATTGGGAAAAATAAATTTATGGGCACCCCATGAAACTTTTGAAAAACGCTGCTTCTGACCACTAAAATAAAAATAACCACTTCAACCCCGATTCCGCCAAAACGTCAAAATTACCTAGGAAAAAGTACAAAATTAATTAAACAAATAAAATCCGCCAAGATAAACACAAAACCAAACAATAAATTTATCCAAGTGAAATTTTAATATATTACATAGAGGTTTAAAAATTCTATTTGGGATGAAAACATATATTTTCAGAAGAAATTACAATAACTAAAATTTATACATGCATTACAATTTCTACATACAAAAATTTAACTTTTAACAGTTTTGGAAATTTTTCAGCGCCAATAACTACTTATTAACGCACAATTTCAATGTATAACATGGTCTATTTCGTAATATGTTTACTGTACAAAATATGAGCTTTTTTCAACCTCTTACATTCGACCTGTAGATTTTTTAATTATATTCTAAAAAAGACGTTTTTTTGGCAGTGTACGTCCAAATTTCAAAATTAAATAGATTGTAGGCAAGTTAACAAAAGTTCAAGTGCTTTAATGTATCTACTAAATTGTGTAAATTTATTGTTTGACTGCATAGCTGCTTAACAAAACAAAAAAATGTTTAAAACTTTTTTAATTGAATTTTTGAATTGATGATTAATAGAACGAAACGAAAACTCTGTTTAGACTTGGTTTTAGATAAAATCTAAATCATCCAAAGTTAATCTTTACTCCTAAAACATGAAAAAATTAAATTTTGTGGCTTTATTCGTTTTACATTCTACGTTACTGACAACGGAAATTAATTTTTTAGAAAAAAAATCATAAGGGCAACTGAGGTAATAGACAAATTGGACAACAAAATTATGATAATCGATTGTTCGTCTGTCCAGCTACTTCAAAAATAAAATCAAAAATACTTTTCAAAAACTTCACAATTTGATTATGTTGGGACTGCTTTGTACAAGAAGGAGAATAAATTATAACGACTTTAAACAATTTCCGAACATATAAAAACTAATATATTAGCGCACAAATCAAAATAAACATAAACTGTCTATTTCAAAGCATATTTACATGTACAAAAAAATAACGTATCGACTGGCACCAAGGATTATTCAAACTTGCATCCTTTTACTTTAGACGTGGAAATATTTGTATTTTATTCTGAAAAAAAATTTTGGCAATGTATGTCCAACGTTCAAAATTAAATTACCTCGAGATAGATTTTCGACCGTTTGGCCGTTAAACTTAATTTTTACAAATCCTGTCTTCATTGTGACAGACAAATTGACGTTTTATAAAGATTTAATCAATTTAAAAAAAATCTGATTATGTAAAAGTTAAAAACCTGCAATAAAATGGATAACTTTGGAAAATTTACTTATTAATGGATTATTTCAACTGTAATGCGTTGTAACTAAAAAGACCAATAAAATTAAAAAGTTTCAAAAAACTATTACACGATAGATCGAGTCAATAAAAAATAATAAAGAAAGAAAAATTTTATTACTACAGAAAAAAATGAAATTGTTAAATAGCAGCTAACCTGATTAGGCAGACTGTCGAAAAATTAAATAAATTGTATAAAAGATATCGACCTGTAATACATTTTAGCACTATCATAAAAGAAAATTACAGATTTAATATCCTTGGAAATATTGACAATCAGAAAATCATCAGTTTGAAATTGGTAAACTTATTTTCAAATTTGGCAAAAAAAATCGGGAAATATTGGCTTAGTAAAAAAAAATTAAACTGCAGTTTCACTTATAAAAAACATGCACGTTTTACTGTAAGAAGAAATTTAAATAATAAACACAGCTGTAAATACTCAAGTAAGGTACCAAAAAAAAAAAAAATACCAGTCAGAAAAGCAGAAAGGACCACAAAATCATACATATCAGGCCAGGGGAAGTTTGGACAGTATGAGGCAAAACAGAATTAAAAGAATTACCAATCAGTTGAAAATTTAAAAGTGAGATAGCAAAAAAAGACAATTCGGACGAAAAAAATTCATACATTTCGGGCCAGTAAAGGTTAAGGCAATATTAGGCACAACAGAATTTAAAAAAAAACTCTCAATTGAAATATGGAAAAAACGACCAGTCGGACAAAAAAAGTCGTACATTTCAGGCCAGTGAAAGTTAGGAAAATATTAGATATACCACAATTAAAAGGATAAAAACTAAATTGAAAATGCGAATGTGAAATAGCAAAAAAAAACCAGTCGGACAAAGAAAAAAACATACATTTCAGGCCAGTGAAAGCTAGGACAATATTAGGCACAACAGAATTACAAAAAGGAACACTCAATTGAAAAAACGAAAGTGAAATACCGAACAAACGACAAGTCGGACGGAAAAAAAAACAATAACAAAAAAACAAGCAGAAATTCATTCATTTCAGGCCAACAAACGTTAGGACAATATTAGACATACCGGAAATTAAAAAAATAAATAAACTCAGTTCTAAAAACGAAAATGATGTAGCACATAAAAGACCAGTTGGGAAAAAAAAATCATCACAAATTCATACATTTCAGACTACTGGATGTAAAGATCATATTAGGCATATCACAATTAAAATAACAAAATATGAAGGTGATAAAATAAAAATAAAACGATAATAGGCACATCAGAATTAAAAGAATAAACACTCAATTAAAAATTTGAAAGCGAAATATCGAAAAAAAAGACCAGTCGGATGAAGAAAAAACTCATACATTTCAGACCAATGAAGGTTAGGGCATTAGACACCAGAATTTAAAAAAAACTCAATTGAAAATGCGAGAGTGAAATATCGAAAAAACGACCAGTCGTTCGAAAAAACCCACAAAAAAAGCAGAAATTCATTTTAGGCCAGCGAACGTTAGGACAATATTTGACAAACCAGAATTTAAAAAAATAAACATTCAATTCTAAAAACGAAAGTGAGGTAGCACATAAAAAACCAGTCGGGCAAAGAAAAAACTCGTACATTTCAGGCCAGTGAAAAAAAAACATTCAGTTCAAAATGCGAAAGTGAAATATCAACAAACGACCACTCGAAAGAAAAAACAACAACAAAAACCAGCAGAAATTCATTCATTTCACGCTAGCAAACGTTAGGACAATATTAGACACACCAGAATTAAAAAAATAAACATTCAATTCTAAAAACGAAAGTGAGGTAGCTCATAAAAAAACCAGTCGGGCAAAGAAAAAACTCGTACATTTCAGGCCAGTGAAAAAAATAAACACTCAGTTCAAAATGCGAAAGTGAAATATCGAAAAAACGACCACTCGGACGAAAAAAACAACAAAAACCAGCAGAAATTCATTCATTTCAGGCCAGCGAACGTTAGGACAATAGTAGACACACCAGAATTTAAAAAAAATTAAACACTCAGTTCTAAAAATGAACGTGAAGTAGCACATAAAAAACCAGTCGGACAAAGAAAAAACAAAAACAAATTCGTTTCAGGTTACTGGAAGATCATATTAGGCACATCAGAATTTAAAAAACAGACCTTCGGTTAAAAAGTCGGACAAAAAGAAAAAAAAATCATACATTTCAGGCCAGTGGAAGTAAGAGCAAAAACAGGCACATCAGAATTAAAAGAATAAACCCTCAGTCGTAAAAGCGAAAGCGAGATAATATCAAAAAATCATACGTTTCAGGCCATTAAAATTTAGGACAATAATAGGCACACTAAAATTAAGGTATAATTAAAAGTATAAACGCTCAGGTGTGAAAACGAAAGTGAGATTAAAAAAGACCAGCAGGACAAATAGACAAAAAAATCATACGTTTCCGGCCATTAAAATTTAGGACAATAATAGGCACACTAAAATTAAGGTAGAATTAAAAGTATAAACACTCAGGTGTCAAAACGAAAGTGAGATTAAAAAAAGACCAGGCGGGCAAAGAGAAAAAAGCATAAATTCAGTGCAAGTGCACACAATATTAAGTTCACTGGAATAAAAAAAAATATGTTTCACTATTGATTAACCAAAAATTTCTGACTTTTTTCTGTGTCTATTGGATTACTTTTTGACACTTAAAGCGCACAAATATGTTAGTTTTTTGCGGAAAAATCAGGTCGGATTTGTTTATTATTCCAAATGGATAAATTTATGTCAGACAATTAATCATATTTAAAAAAATCTCCCATATTTAAAAAGTCTTAGGTTTTATCAGATTAAAAGGATTTTCATTATCTTTTAATGAAATTAAAATTTTGTTGAACCTAAGTAGAATTTGTTTACTATTTAAAAAAAAAATCCAAAGTCCAAGTTTCCGAAGTCAGATTAAATTGAAAACGTGTTGGAAGAAGTTGGGCAGATCAAAATTTACGTTTTTTTTTTTTTTAAGAAAGCTAATCAAAACAGGAAAACTCAAATTTTAATTCGGTATAATGTATTATTTTAAAAAATAAATAAAAATGTATGTTAATATGTATCATATTTATAAAATATATTAATTTTTTTTCCAATAGACGATGGGTTAAAATTGAAAAAATTTGCAAATCTAAAAATTATGCGCAAAAATTTGAGATATTTGTAAGGTTAGAAAGCTTCATTCGTGAATCTATCCCCTGCCTCACCGAAAGTAAATTTCCTCCCGTGCGTAGAAGCCTGGAAAGACAAAAGAGCCGCCCGGAGCGTTGCCCCTTTGTTCAAACATTCTCGGGGTTTCCTCCTTTATTTTCGCCCGGGAGGGGCCCGCTAAATAAATAACGGCAGCAATCTCGGAAAGTTTGGATAAACATCTTCCCGGCAAACAACAATACCCGGCCCTCCTCCGGAGCATAAACAGCGTCAACAAACCGAGGGGTGGTACGACGAAAACGCCAGGCGCTTGAATAATAGAAGAGACATGTCGGATACCGACTTCAAATGTCGAAAACAACGACGAAAAAGGAAAATGGAAGAAAATAAAACATTCAACTGTCTAACATCGGACATTTTTAACATTTCAAATCGATGGAACGTCACGAAAACTGAAATTCTTCTTTTATCAGTCTTCACGATTATGACCAATATCAAGTCTCAAAACAAGAAACCAAACATCCAAAGTACACCAAAAATAATAATTCCACAAAGCTCTTCGACAAAGGGACTAACAAAACTGGAAATCTTGAATGTCCCATTCTTGCGGAAATTTGTTGAAAGCCGCCCTCGAGGAAAATTCGGCTCAGAGGTAAACTCGCGGAACCGGAACTTTCAGAATATCTGTAACAATAGCGACATTGGATGCAAAAGCTTTAAATCTTTACCGAAACCTAGCGTTGCATTGTCCTAAGTAGCACTGCTCAAGTTGAGTTACGAGGTCGCACCTTGCTCAAAAATCAGTAAAAGAAAAGACAAAAACTTACCTTCACACCAAACGTTCGGAAAATCCCAGTCCCTAAAACAAACAAAATCAAAGGTCAATAAAAAAAAATTAAAAATCAAATATATAAAACAGTTTAAAAATACACAAGGCAAATTCAAAATCCAAAGTGTTTATATTTTCTTTAAAACTTCACTTTCGGCTTAGTGTATTAAAATACTTAAAAAAATTTTTTACAGAATTCTCTTGCATTTGAAGTTTTAGCAATAGTTATGTCTGTAACGTTCAAAAATTTCACATTTATATAAAAATTAAGAAAATGGAAACAAAATCAAAACTCTTTCCGACATGTCTAAAAAATTGATCATTTACTCGTTAAAACAAAAATAAAATTTAATAGTTAACGGTTGATTCAGTTAAAATTTTATCGACTAGTCAAAATAAGCCAGCAAAGGTGAAAAAATTTTTTCCTGTAATTCGGAGGAGGAGCGGTTCGATTGCGTCAAAAATGAACGGTATACCGGATCAAAACCCAGTTTAAAATTGACCCATTTTTCCAAGAATTTACTTTTTTTGATATGACTGAAAAGGGGAAGACAAATTTTTTTGTCGTTACGTGAGCACATTATAGAAAAATGACAATTTGTTTGCGGCAAAGAAACTACCAAATTACAAAATTTTCAGCCTGGTTCGCGAAAGATTTTAGCAATTCGATCCATTATCTTCGACAAGAATCAAGAATCAACATAAAATCCAAATTGACGCAAAATTGAATTTTCTTAAGAAAATAATAATTCAAGTGAAGATATATCTACAAAATTATTAAATATATATAAATAATTATTTTATATTCGGTGATATTCTGGTGTTGTCAATAAGACTAAAGTAATTTTACAAAAATAAATAATATACAATTAATTAATTAACGACATAGAACTGACCCTGTTTGTTAAATGTACATATCTACCCCCATAAAAAATTAATACAAAAAAAATAGAAAAATTAAAATCTTAATTAAAGTTAAGCATTGAAAAATGTCTGTAACGGTAATGAACGGTATACCGGAACAAAACCGAATTTAAAATTGACCCATTTTTCCAAGAATTTTCTTCTTTTTTTGATATGACTGAAAAGGGGAAAAAACATTTTCGTCGTTACGTGAGCACATTATAGAAAAATGACTATTTTTTTACGGCAAAGAAACTACCAAATTACAAAATTTCCCGCCTGGTTCGCAAAAAATTTTAACAATTCGATCAACTATCTTCGACAAGAATCAGCAAAAAATCAAAATTGAAGCAAGCCTTTTTTTAGGAAAACAATTCAAGTAATTATAAAGAAAAAATCAATTAAAAAATTATTAAAAATATATAAATAATTATTTTATATTCGGTGATTAATAAAATTAATTTTTGATTATTCTGGTGTTGTCAGAAAGTAGAGTAAAGTAATTTTACAAAAATAAATAATATACAATTAATTAATTAATTAACCACCTAGAACTGACCCTGTTTGTTAAACGTACATATCTGCCCCTACAGGGGAAAATTATAATATTTATTGAACTAGTATGTTATTTATTACATTCATTACAAAAAACAAATAGAAAAATGAAAATCTTAATTAAAATTAAGCATTGAAAAATGTCCGTTGGACGTCGATAAAATTAAAGTCTCACTCGTTTCTTTTCATTTAGAATTCTCCACATTATGGGTTCTGGTAAACTTTTGGATTTTGACTTTTTTTTTAGTTTGACCATTAAAATCTTGACTCTAGAAATGAATTTTTTTGTTGTTGTTGAAAACCACCTTTATCTTTCTTGAATATGGGACATACTTGCGCCTGAAACGACATGGTTAAAAATTTAAATTAATCGAAACACTGCGGGCCTTAAAAATTATTTGTTTAAATTGAATGTTTGAATTTAAATCGGAATCGTGAAATTTGTTATTTTTGAAAACGCGATTTTTGCTCTCAACTGCAGTCCTAGTAATTTTATTATTTTTTCTCACATTTGCCTTGCCTTTTTCATATTTTCTTCCAACGATAATTAAAGGAATACCTCGGTCAACGATTGAATATTTTTATTACCTAGTACTATTCATATTTAAATATATTTTCTAAAGAAATTAATATAAAAGAAAATCAAACCTTATACTTTTAATAAATTTAAGAAGAATCTAACAGAAAAAAATCAAAATTACGTTTAACACATTTACATTATTAAAAGAATTCGAAAAGCTTCTATATTTTTGAAGAAACGACGAAACGAATTTGCTATTTGGCTATTAATAAAACAAAAGAAAAATTTGGATCTGGATCTAGAAAAAAAATCTAAGTCTTCCAAAGCTAATTCTTTTTCATTTAAAACATGGAAAAACAAAAACTTAAATTTTGTGTTTTCTTTTTGAACTAATACACGTCACTGACAGTAAGGAAAAGTTTGGTCGAATTTAAAATAATAATAAAAAAGTACTAAAGTTAATAGTTTAAGCCAAAATATAATTTTATTAGAAACGGAAATTGTATTAATCTACTATTCGACACAGCTGCTAGAAAACAATACAAAATATTTTCAAAAAGTTTATATTTTCTTAATGTTGTGACTGCTTTGTACAAGACGACGGAGAATTATTAAGACTAATTTTTAAAGCAATGTTCAAACTTTACTAACGCACACATCAAAATTAACACAAAACTTGGTCTGTTTCAAAACATATTTACATGTACGTAAAATTTTTCGTTTCGTAATCGATTGTTTGACTGCATAGTTGTTTAAAAAACGCATATTTTTTAAACCTTTTTGATTATGCTGTAAAAAAAACTACTTTACTAACGCACACATCAAAACGAACACAAAACGTGGTCTACTTCAAAACATATTTCCATGTACAAAACATAAGTTATTAAATGGTCCCTAGGAGTATTTAAACTTCACATATTTTTACCTGTAACGTGCGAATTTTTTAATTTAATCCTGAAAGAAAATTCTTGGCGTACGGCATTCGAAATTAAATTATCTGGAGCTTTTCGACTGTTCGAACCTGAAAAGTACAATTTTTACAAATCCAGTTTTCTGTATGGCTCAATAAAAATTGACGTTTTCATAAATATTTAACGCATTTTGTTAAAAACCTCTGAGTACTTAAATGTAGAAAAAATCGCAATAAAATTAAGTAAAGTAAAGTAAGTAAAAGCAATAAAAGTAAGTAAAATTAAGTAATAAAGCCTCTTCTCCAGCATTTCCACCCTATCGTTCAAAAACAGTAATAAATTGTAGTTTAAAAAAACAAAAAATAAAATAAAATTGGGAATACTAAATCAATATCTTACAAAAAGACCAAACTGTCAAAAAACAGTAATAAATTGCGATTTAAAATAAAGAAAAAAAAGAAACACAATTAGGAAAACTAAATCAATATCTTACAAAAAGACCAAACCGCGTCAAAAAACAGTAATAAATTCCAGTTAAAAAAAAAAAAATTGGGAAAACTAAATCAATATCTTACAAAGAGACCAAACCGTGTCAAAAAACAGTAATAAATTGCAGTTAAAAAACAACAAAAAACATAAAATTGGGAAAACTAAATCAATATCTTACAAAACGACCAAACCGTGAAAAAAAATTGCAGTTAAAAAAACAAAATTGGGAAAACTAAATCAATATCTTACAAAAAGACCAAACCATGTCAATAAAAAAATTAATAAGTTAAAAAATATTACTAAAATACTAAAACTAGCGACTAACCTAAATTAGGCAGGCATATCAAAAGTTCATTAATTTTTTTTTTTAAATCTATATATTTTGCAGTACATTTCAACACTCTGATCGTAGAAAACGTCATTTTACAGATTTTGACTCCTTGTGGAAATTTACAATTAGAAAATCCCCCCTGCTTTAAATTAGTAAACAAATTTTAAAATTTCGACAAAGAAAAAGTGGTCCTTTTGGTCTATCTGTATAAAATCAAAATGCAATTTTTAAATATTTGTAATAGATATATTGTTTTAATAAGAAAATTAATAGGAAAAATAGGAAAAAATAGAACATCATTTTACAGATTTTGACTCTGTGGAAATTTACAATTAGAAAATCCCCCCGCTTTAAATTGATAAACAAATTTTCAAATTTTGACCAAGAAAAAAGTTGTCATTTTGGTCTAGCTATAAAAAATCAAAATGCAATTTTAATATTCTTAGTAGATATACTGTTTTTAATACGAAAATTAATAAGAAAAATAGGAAACAATAGAACGTCATTTGACAGATTTTGACTCCTTGTGAAAATTTACAATTAGAAAATCCCCCTGCTTTAAATTGATAAACAAATTTTCAAATTTTGACCAAGAAAAAAGTGGTCATTTTGGTCTAGCTCTAAAAAATCAAAATGCAATTTTAATATTCTTAATAGATATACTGTTTTTAATACGAAAATTAATAGGAAAAATAGGAAACAATAGAACGTCATTTGACAGATTTTGACTCCTTGTGAAAATTTACATTAGAAAATCCCCCCTTGCTTTTAAATTGATAAACAAATTTTCAAATTTTGACAAAGGAAAAAGTGGTCATTTTGTCTAGCTCTAAAAAATCAAAAGCAATTTTTTAATATTCTTAATAGATATACCGTTTTTAATACGAAAATTAATAGGAAAAATAGGAAACAATACGACAAAGAGAGAGAGAGAAAAAAAGAAAATTATACATTTCAAGTCAGTTGCTTAAAAAACAGATAAAAAACTTTATATTTTGATTATGTTGTACAAGTGGAAAAGGGGTGTCGGAATCGTCCTGAGTTAAAACGTGAATTTCGACGTGGCCGCAAAGTCCGGTAGGGGTTGAAAATGCAAATTGGAAGGGTCTTCGGAGGGTTGGTTTTTAATTAGAACAGGAAATCCTGGTTGACAAAGTGGGAATAAAAACGGCCTCTCGGCTCTGCTTAGCTCGTTAAAACGGCGGGTTAAAAAGGGGCCGATTAACTTTTCGGCCAGACGGACCCACGTGTTGCGCCCCCTAATCGAGTTAATTTTTTACCCCCTTGTCCAGTCCGGGCAAAGTTTGATGTAGGATCCACTTGTTGAACTGATGATAAATCCGGGAGAATTGGGACACGTTTTACTATGGAAAAAAGTTCAAAAATTAATTTTTACAACCAAATTTTCCATTTCGTCCATGTACATATGAATTCTTTTAAAATATTACCTGTCTTCAGAAAAAACCATCATATTTCGAATAAAACTTCTCTGAAAAAATGTTCAACCAAACAATCTATTTATCTTGCTTTATTAGATAATAAAACATATAAAAAATATACAAAAAAAAGATCAAAAACATTCCCTATAATAACCGGATTTCTTGGATATGAAAACCGCAGCTCAGGAAAAAAACTCGCCAAAACTCAACGTACTCATTTATAATATTTTCAAGCGTAGTTTACACAAAATCAACCTATACATTTATTATACTGATAGAGAAAGAAGTTAAAATTTATAACGTCGGATTTTCCAAGGATATGGGCGTTCTCACCCCCCTTCATTTTATTGCCCTCGATAAACCCATCAAGATCGTAATGAAGTCAGCAGACGGCCATAAACGCTTTACGTTAGTCGCCAAATTAATTGTTTTAATTGGAAAATCTTAACTTCAACTGTCGAACTGTGACTTCTCAAAAGGCAAAATTGAAAAAGGCAGAATGAAGCAGATAAGTAACGACTCAAAATTTTATATGACAGATTTGAACAATTACTTCCCCAAAGTAAATAATAATTCAATTCCTTTTGTATCAAAACATTCAACTTGATAAACTGAATTTTCGAAATTTGACGTCCACGAAAAAAAGTCAAAAAATTATTAATTCCATTACATTTTTAAGAGAGAAGCATTCAGTGACAGTTGTGAATTTCAAGTGATTTCTTTAAAAAAAAAAAAACTTAATCTAGCGTAACTTTTGGAGGGAGAACGTTTGTTTAAAATATTTGAGGTTCAACTTAAATAATTAACTACTGAAAGTTAATCTAGGGTAATTTTGGAGGGGGGTAAGCTTGTTTCAAATATTTGGGGTTCAACGAAAAAAAGCAAAAAAAATTGGTAATTCCATTACATTTTCAAGAGGCGTTCAGTAACAGTTGTGAATTTCTAGTGATTTTTTTCTATAAAAAAATTAACTAATGAAAGCTAATCTACGGTAACTTTGGAGGAAGTACGTTTGTTTAAAATATTAGGGGTCAACGAAAATAAGTAAAAAAACTGTTAATTCCATTACATTTTTAATAGAGGCGTTCAGTGACACTTGTGAATTTCGTATGATTTCTTTCTATAAAAAAAATAATTAACTACTGAAAGTTAATCTGGGGTAACTTTGAAGGGGGTAAGTTTGTTTCAAATATTTGGGGGGGTCAACGAAAAAAATAGTTTAAAAAAATTGCTAATCTCATTACATTTTCAAGAGAGGCATTCAGTGACAGGTGTGAATTTCATGTTTTCAAATATTTGAGGTCCATGAAGAAAAGTAAAAAAATTGGTAATTCCATTACATTTTTAAGAGAGAAGCATTCAGTGAGTTGTGATTTCGTTCTATAAAAAATAATTAACTACTGAAAGTTAATCAGGAGTAACTTTGGAAGGGGTAAGTTTGTTTAAAATATTAGGTATTCCACGAAAAAAAATTAAAACAGCAAAACTGGTAATTCCATTATATTTTCAAGAGGCGTTCGTTGACAGTTGTGAATTCCAAGTGATTTCTTTTTATAAAAAAATAATTAACTACTGAAAGTTATTTTAGGGTAACTTTGGAGGGGGTAAGTTTGTTTCAAATATTTGGGGGTCAACAAAAAAAGGAAGTTCGTAATTCCATTACATTGTCACCAAAGGCGTTCAGTGATATTTATGAATTTAAAAAAATCAATGAAAAAGTACTTAAATAAGTAAACAAATGAAAACAATCTTTTGCAACATAACTATCTGAATTTCAAATTATTTCTTTCTATAAAAAATAAACAAATATTACAATTTAATCGTGAGTAACTTTCGAAGGGGGTAGTTTTGTTTAAAATATTCTGGTTCCAATCCATATTCGCGATGTAAAACAGGAAATGCTAAAATTTTTTATTACCTCTTCAGAATATATTAACAAAGTGAAAAATTATATATTTAAATATGTATTTATCCTAAGGCCCAAAAAAAATCACGATTTACATCAAATCATTGTTCGAAATTTAAAAAAAAGTAGATTTGTAATTTTCAAAAACTGAACTCAGACGATACACGATAAAATATTATTCAGGCAACTATAAATTTAATGTTTAACCTGATTATACAAATTGGTTCGGTTAATTGATGCATTAAAATTTAATCCACTATAAGTAATAAATGGATAAAATTAAGAATCCCATGTTTCAATAATAAATTTTAAAACAAATTCAAAACAATAATCAAAAAAGTTGGTTCACCTTGATCACATCTAGAGTCCCAATGCACAAATATATCTATAAAAATTAAATATTAAAGAAAAACCTGCAAAAACAAACGATAAGCATTTCTTCGGAATGGTTTTACAAAGCACAAGGTTGGAAAGTTATAAACTTTGGTACAAGCCATGAAATTTGTAGTTTCAAAATGAAATATTCTTATGTTTTTTTCATTACATTTAGACAATTAATACAAGATGATAAAAAATATAAATGGAAATTCTCGCATAAAAAAAGAAAAGAGTAGGAAGAGGCACAAGGTGAAAATGGTTTTTGAGGGGGAAGCGCACTTTTTGATCTTTTCGTCTTAATCATAGCCGTTTTACAATTCGCAATGAAAAAACGTTTGAATCTTTGCTGGAAAACCCTCCACCATAAAAATAAATAAATAAATACCCAAAAATGATCGTCCTGCAGACTCAAAAATCTATATATCAATATCGATTTCTCATGTTGGAAATAAAAAAATTCGTATTAAAACAAGTATATTCTATACGCTAAAATTTATGGTTTCAAAATTGTAAGGTTCTACTCATTCATAAGCAAATTCGAATGACAAAATAGACACTACATTGTACAATCGGTCGTCAAAATAAAAAAAATGTTGAAAGAAAATATTATTATTATTCCATGTTATCATCAAATTCATCAGTTCAGAAAAATCAAACTTTTTAATGAAAAATCCTTTTTATTATAAATACTCAACAATGTTGCAATGCTTTCGATATTTCACAAACTAGGTAAAAAAACGTGCAAATTGGTCCATTCATGAAATAAAACTGCGCAGTTTTTATAAATAAAATAAAAGGAAAAACATAGTTTATTAAACAACAATCATGAAAAACGTAAATTTTTCTTCCCTCAATAAAATGAAAGTTCATGTTAGGATCAATTCGTCAAAAAAATGTCAAACATTCTCGTTACTTTTTCAATGTACAAAATGGATGAATTACTTTACACAAAAATTATAATAAAATATCAAAGGCAAAAAATAAAAATTGTTCACTTCAGACTGTAATAAATTATTTAACGTTATTCATAATACACCGATTCAAAATAAATCGAAATTTAAAGGATAAAAATTGGTTAAAAAAAGAAAATATCGAAATTACAAAGGAGAATATTTTGGAAAGGTAGAAACCGCGGCAAATCATTCCATAAAATCGACTTCCTGCGGAATTGGCAATGTCGTACCCCTCGTCGGCATTTCCTCCTAAGAAATCCTTCTCCTTCGGCTGTTCTTCCGCTCTGTTTGTCCCGAGACAAAAACTGGAGCCTCCAGCGTCTCGGGGCGTTTTCTTTGATCACGGTAACGCTTGTCTGAATACCATCCGGAGGCGGTGCTCCGACGTTAAATCGCGATTCGCCCCCATGAAGAAATAAACAGGCTCATCAACGCCCGAAGAAATACGGTAGACTATAAGAAAATCTGAAAACCACGTCGATAAATTTACAATTTTTCGAGTTTTCATGCGAGTTTTTTCAAAGAACCCAGAAAAGATTCAGATTCAACTTCTATATAATTCGAATTGAAAAGGCATATCAAATTAATTAATCAGACTCAGGGTTATAATTTCTAGGATGTTGAATAAAATTTTAATTAAATTTGAAAAACGTTTCAAGCAATAAATTCCGTTTGACCACCGAGAGAGCTAACTGGCTTGATTTTCATGATTGAAAAAGTACGAAAATTTTTTTGTTATACCTGAACATTTAAAAAAACCGTTGGATATACAAATTAAACAACTCACAAATTTCACAATAAAACAAAAAATTGACAAAATTGGACAAATCTGGAGAAATATCTGATGGGTCAAAATTACGTTGTTAAGAAAGAAAGAAACACTGACAAAACAGATAGAAAAATAATTTAGTAGTGGAAAAATAGTATTGACTAATAATTATCAGAATGTAAATTAATGTTAGACAATAAATTAAAATAAAAAATCGAACAAAATCTGTCATAAAAATTAACTAACTAGAAGCTAATTACCCTCTAAAAAAATTATATTTAAATGTAAAACTAAATTGTGCCTAGCAAAAATGTGGTAAATATAGATTTACGATATTTCCGTAGTTGTTGAATATGTTTCTAAACATAGATTTTTCTCGACAAGATTAGAAATAGCCCAGCATAGCATAAATCACGACAGTTTAAAAAACTAAGTTTGATATAGAGAAAATTTTTACCAATACGAAGCAGATTAGAAAAGCCCAATTATATCATAATATTTTAAATTTAAATGGTCATGAGTTCTTTCCTGATAAATTATATTTTAAAAATTTTCGCTGCTTAAGCATATAAAAATAACTTTAAAATTTACTTCCACTTTTTTTTCTTTAAAAAAAACTCAAAATTTCTGTTTGCTACAGGTCGACCATGGAATGGAAAATTTCAAAATTTCAAAAAAAAATCTATTACGGTAAAGAATAAAGTACAGTATTTACATTTATTAGTGGTCAGTCAAGAATCAAGTAAAAATATATTTGAAAATTTGTAACATTTTGAAAAACTCAAATCTCAAACAGAAAAGAATGGCAATCTTTAAAATTCTCGATTATTCTTCTCATAAGACAAAAATTCATATGAAATTTATAAAAAAATATTTACAATTTACGTTAAAATTTCAAAATTAACACAATAAATGGGTCGGTTCGGATAATAAAACAAAAAAATATGATTTTTTGATCTACTCACTTTATATATAGATTACGAACACCAAAATTAACGTATTCAATTGAAATTTGTATAGCAGAAATTTTATGACAAAAATATTTTCTTTTTCTCGTACATCGTAACAAATTGGGGCTTTACTTCCACATAAACTGTTTCAAAAAGAAATTCGTATTAAAAAAATATTTTATTTAGAATTTTCCAAAAACGTATTCTGGACGAAAATTGCGATGTAAAAAAAGCTGTCCTTTTCATGTTCAAATTGAAATTCTTGTTTAAAAAACGTCTCTTTTGAAGGCGAAAATTGGAATATATGATAAATGCAAATTTTTAATAGATTAAAAATTAATAGAAGAAATTGACAAAAATTGCATATTAAATCCTGATGGTTCTCTGCTCGTGTGACCGGTCTACAGGTAGAAATTAAAATAATTTCAATTTTTAAAACCGGAATTAAAAGGAAATATGGATTTGTAAATTATATAATATTAGACGACGTTTTGTTCAATATTCAAAAAAAAAAATTAAAAAAATAGTGCTAGAAATTATTTAGCGTGTTTTGGAGCTTATAATATTGTAAAAATATGATTTTGTAAATTTTTTTCCAACGAAATTCAAGCAACATATCACATCTTTGAAATGTTAGAAAAAAGTCCAGGAAAAATTCCAAAAACTAATAATACAATTGACATAATCAAATTCCAAATAAATTCATTTGCTTTCAAAATTATATTTAATAAAATTAAAACCCCATTGTGCATAATATTATAAAAAATTATCCCTCAAAAGAAGAAAATGAAAAGGGTTTCAAACATGTCAAAAATGTAAGAATTACGTAAATATTACAACTTATGAATTATATTTTTAACACTGTCACATTAAAATAAAATCGAAATTTTCACAAAAATTACTTCCACATCGTTCAAAAATCGGTCAAAATCATAGATCTGTACAGGTCGAACTAGGACTGGTTAAAAAATAGTTCAGAAAGTATATACATTCTCTTAGATAGAAAAATCGTAAAATTTGTTTAAAAAAGGGATATTCTTCAATGGCCAGTAAACTGAAAAACAGGGACAATATTTTGATATTTTAGTTTAAAATTAAAAAAGAGCTTATGATATTTTAGAAACATGATTTTGTAATTTTTTTTCCAACGAAATTCAAGCAACAAATCACATCCCTGGAATGTTCGATGAGCCTAGAAAAAAGTCCAGGAAAAATTCCAAAACTAATAATACAATTGACATAATCAAATTCCAAATAAATTCGTTTGCTTTCAAAATTATACTTAATAAAATTAAAAGCTCATTGGGCATAATATTACAAAAAAGGCGAAAATTAAAAGGTTTTGAAACATGTCAAAAATGTAAGAATTACGTAAATATTACAATTTTACCAAATCTCCACTATAAAAGCCTTCAGAATTGTATTTTTAACAGTTTGTTACATAAGCAATTAAAACAAAATTAAGATTTTTACAAAAATTACTTTCAGTTCGTTCAAAAATCGATCAAAATCATAGATTAATACAGGTCGAAGTAGGTCTGGTTAAAAAAGTAGTTCAAAAATTATATACATTCTCTCAGGTAGAAAAATCGTAAAATTCGTAAAAAATAGGGGTTATTCTTCAATGGTCAGTAAACAGAAAAATACGGAGGATATTTTGATATTTTGGTTTAAAAAAGAAAAATCTAAAAAAAGCTGATTTCATAAAATACCATAAATAACATGTGACTTTTTTCGACAAATTAAACAAAAATTAAGGTATGTTTATTGAAAAGTACCAAACTGACAACGGAAACACTTGTTCTGTAGCGTTACAAAATTTATAGAAATTTAATTAAATAAACCTCTTTTAATGATTTAAATATTTTTATTCTACAGATTAAAATATGTGTACGGTGTTAATTAATCTATAAAAAACAATTTTTCACTTTTCATTATCATTGACAAAATCAGATCAATAAATTAAGGTATTTCATAATTAATAAACATAAAGAAAGGCCTCATCTAAAATCAATCACTGCTTCCTAGACAAAGTAAAAACAAAATACACACATAAAAATATAAAATTTTTAAATCAACTAGACGTTATTTAGCTAGAGACGAAAATATTCCGAAATTACCTACGAGACAAGGAATATCTGAAAATTCGGTGGTTTTCCAACTGTGTTTTTTCTTTTCACATTTTGAAAAAAAAAAGACAGAATTATTTTCCAATTATTGTTACAGTCAATATTTCTGGACAAACCGAGCACTTTGTCATCTCCATCTCAACCTTGGGTTTTCTTTTTTCAAATTGATATTGAATTTTATTGAACTTTAATAATTTTTGGTGTATTTAGTAAAAATTTAGCGGATAGGTTAAAACCAAAAGTGAAAATTCCTTAAAATCCTGAATTCCTTGGTCCGACAAAAAAAATTTTGATATTGAACATCCCAGACTTGATCCCCTGCTCATGGACTTTTTCAAAAATTATATTTAGCACAGTAGCCATAAATATGATGGAAAAACTGTTTTTATTAAAAAATTCTCTACCCCCCGAGCTGCCTAGAAAAACTCCAATGTTTTTTCTAAATTACGTGACGCTTAAACGAGCGCCCTTTTAAGTCCTGAGCATCTGATGCTTCGCTAAATTAAGTAACGACGAGGAGAAATAAATCGAATGACTTGATGTAAAAGGAGCTAAGTTCAGAGTCGATTGCAACTCCCCGAGTCCGAAGATTAGCCAAACGATCCGGCCTATAAATCGGCCAAGTTACCCAATCAAAATCCCCTCCCCCGGATCTCGGGCTAAATCGGCAATAAAACTTCTCACAGGTGAAAATGGGAGATTAGGCTGCAGCAGGTGTCGTCGTGGCCAACTTTTAACGAGGGCCGATAATCTCGTTTAATGGAGGCGATGGTGCGGCACCCCGGGCAACCGTGTGGCAAACGCTTTAATTCCAACCCCTCCTGGATTCCTGGTCAAGTGATTGTCCCCAGGAGACGAGAAGGAATTTCAATAGGGGCCGATCGACTCGGGAGAGGGCGTGGAACCGGCTCAAAATACACTTGGTCTTCCAGGATCCTAATTGAGAAAAGCATCGAATTGTTGCTTTTTCCACACTCAAAATAGCCTTTTTAAAAAACCGACTGCCAGGGTTTTTACAATACCACAAAAATGATTTTTTCCAGCTACCTGAACTTTTGTTCACTTCCGATAAGAAAAAAAAACAAACACAACCGACTGTTTAGAAAAATATATATACAAATTGTAGTTATATACTGTACTGTATAAAATTAACAAATGCGGGTTCATGTTTTTCAAAACGATCATTTAAAAATCATGTTGTGATAATAGTTTATAAAAAAAAATTCATAGTGTTAATTATCAGTGTTTAAATCTCACCAATACACAGCAATTATAGAAACACTCATAACGAATATTCCGGAAAAGTGAACACCAAGTGTATTTTCATTTTTTTTTTCTATCCTTTATTTTGGGAAAAAAAATTCCATTCAGAATTTCCGGTTTGTTTCTATACATTGGTGACAATAGTAAAACCGTTAATCGTTGGTTAATAATCTCTACCTCAGAAATCTATATTTGTCAATTTTGGAAATAAAAATGTTTGTATGTTTAGTTATTAAGTTCTATGTTAAAAGTTTACCAAAATTGACGGTTTAATTCAGCACTCACGAATGCTTCCGTTGTAAATTGTTTTTCTTTAACCGACCAGAAAAAAAAGAAATAGTGCCCAGTCGTGAGTTCTGGTTTAAACCGTAATTTATAAATACCTCAGTGAATATTTTGAATGTTAATGAATGAGCTTTCGTAATTGGTAAGCCATCAGCTCCGAAATTTTTGGCCCGGAATTTAACAAATTCTTACTGTAAATCACGTTCAACCTCGACGTCTTAAACCGACGCGAATAGTAATTACCAAAGCTCATTTTTATTATAAAATTATAATTGTACAAAACTTTGATAAAAAGCCTTAGACATTTTTGTAGAGATGCACTTTTTGTTGTAGCACGTGATCCGATTTTATTTAAAATGAACTTTTGCGTTTTTCCCCTCTCCTGAACCTTAGCTTTAAGTTCAAAGATGTTGGCCGAAAGTAAAATTCTTGTCGAGAGCTGTGACGTTATAAAAAATTGTTCCTCACCACACTGTTAAAAATTGTGATATATTTAAAAAAAAATCTAAACCTGACTGAATTTTGTTTTGTTTATGTATTATTGCGAATATGCTAAATTTAAAATGTGCAAATATTTTGGCAATCCAAGTTTCATTTGTTGTAAAACTTTTGATGTGTTTTTCAGATCAAAATAAAAATTATAGTTTGGCTATCAATATATTTCTTATTTGTTCAACCTTATCGACCTTTTCAGCTCAAGAAATGCACGCTACGGAAAAATCCTTTTAAGCTGCAAAATAAGATTTCTATGCACAAAAGAAATATTTTTCTTATTAGGCATAAAAAAAATTCTCTGCAGTTCAAAATCTTGTTCTACGATTACCAAAAATCTATAGAAGGAACTAGTCCAACCACTACCTATATCCCTTCCCATCGAAAACCTCCCAAAAAAGAAAGCTCCGGATATGGTCCAACATTCCTATATAATTAAATTCACTATTTTTAGTGGTCCGCTTGACCAATTAATATCATTCAATTAATTAAGGTTTTTAGTTGAGATAATAAAGTCAGTGTCACGAGCGGGATTCGAACCCACGACCTTCGGCTTGATACGCCGCTACTCGACCAGTTGAGTTATCCGTGACCTCGATCCACACGGGCACTAACTTCCCATCTCAACTCCACCTTTTGAATTTTCCCTCCTTTTTCCCATTTTTTAAATGTGTAGTCTATTTGATAGTCGGCGACAAATGAAATGGCCACGGAGAACTTTAGTGAAGTATACTTCATTTTAATTCATTAAATTCACTATTTTTCGTGGTCCGCTTGACCAATTAATATCATTCAATTAATTGAGGTTTTTAGTTGAGATAAAAAAGTCAGTGTCACGACCGGAATTGGAACCCACGATCTTCGGCTTGATAGGCCGACTCTACCGTTGAGCTATCGTGACTTCGATTTCTTATGTAACTTATATTCCTATATACTACTGTTCTAAAATCTTTTGGAATTGCTCCATTGTAAAAATCAAACCAAAGTCGAATGAACCTAACCATTTACTAAATCCATTAGAGTTCGTGGTCGGATTGATCAAATAACTTTTTCCAATTAATTAATCTTTATGTAAGGCATTGGTTGAGATTAAAAAAATCAGTGTCACGAGAGGCAAAAAGGGCAAAAAGGAGGGAAAATTCAAAAGGTGGGGTTGAGATGGGAAGTTAGTGTCCGAGACTCCGAGTGGATCGAGGTCACGACAGCTCAAGTGGTAGAGCACCGGCGTATATAGTTGAAGGTCGTTGGTTCGAATCCCGCTCGTGACACTAACTTTTTTAACTCAACCTTATATAAAGCGTCATCGAAAACCTCCCAAGAAAAAACTCCAGGATATGGTCCAACTATCCTATATAATACTGTCCTAAAAACTTTTGGAATTTTTTCATTGTAAAAATGAAATCAAAGCCAAATGAACCTAACCATTCACTGAATCCATTAGAGTTGGTGGTCCGTTTGACCAAATAACTTTTTCCAATTTATGTAAGGTAATGGTTGAGATTAAAAAATCATTGCCACGAACTGCTATTATTATGCCATAATGTCATTCTCCAGAAATAGTAACAAAATAATAATAACAGACTTGACTGTCTTAGAAATAATAATTACTGATTACCTTTTTCTCCATCTCCTTCTTTTTCTCTTTGTCTGGCTCTATTTCTTTCATTGATCGTCATTTTTGCTGATTCTGATTTTTCTTTCAACCTTTCTCTCTCACTCTCTCTCTCTCTCTCTCTCTCTCTCTCTCTCTCTCTCTCTTTCTCTCTCTCTCTCTCTTTATCTCTGGCTTGCACACTGTGTCTCTCTTTCTCTTGCTTTTTCTTTGTCATTTTCTCTGTCAACCTCTCCCTCTTTATCATTCTCTCTTTTTTTCTTTCTCTTCCCACTTTCTATTTGTCCGTCTGATTTTCTATGTTTTTTCTTATTTTCCCTCTCTCTCGCTTTCACACTGTGTCGCTCTTTTTTTGTCATTCTCTATCTCTCTCTCTCACTCTCCCTCTCTCTCTCTGTTTCTCTTTCTCTCTGTCTAACAGAAGAGTTAACAACATAATAATAATTTTATTTCTTTTGTGAAAAGTAGATTAACACTGTAAGATAAAACATAAAAAGAGAAAAAATCTTAAGGATAAAATAATAAAACACTAGCTAAAGATTAAGTCATTTAAACAATCTGCACATTTTCGCCTATCACATAAAAGCAGAACTTGTGACAGGTGGCAGGTGTTATGTCAATGAACAAAATGGTTAAAAATTAAATGAGTTTAGAACGTGTATAAGACAAAATAAATGAAAGGAAAAAAAAGAAATGAAGAGAGAAAAACAAAAATAAAATGAAATGCAATAAATTCAAATAAAGATAAAATAAAAATTAAAGTAAACAATAATTGCCTCATGATGCCAAATGTACCGCAAAGAAAGTTCAAAATATAAATTTAAAATTTTCCCACTGATCAATTTTTTGCAATCATAATGAGAATTAAATTTGTTAAAATTAATTTTATGATTGTAAACAAAACTGATAACAGCATTTCATGAAAAATACTTTGCATGTAAAAATATTAGTAATTACTTTTGGCTTTTTGATGCTCATTGTTTGATTCAGCAAAAAGGTTATTTTGAAGAGATACAAACACTAATATTTCAAAAACAATTGTTTAAATTTTAGAATTTGAAAAATATACAGTTTATCGGTGTTTAATCTAAAAGGTTTAGATAGAATAATTGTCAAAAGAGAATTTTGGGTTATAGTTAATGGATTCAAATAACTATTATTCGACACACCCCATAGGATATTATAGACTGAACTAAGGCATAACCAACAGATTTTTTCTATTTTAAATTGAGAATCTTTCTTAATACACGAATTTATAAAGGGGTCAAAATTCTCAGTCTCATAACCAAAGAATCAATATGTAACTTAAAATTTAGAAATGTCTGGTATTTAGTGACTGTTAATTAATGATTATTTGGATATCGTGAGACGTAGGTTTAGAAAAACATTTTCTTTATCGTGCCAACGTTTCGATATTTTATGATTATTTGGAGATCGTGAGCTGCGGTCTGGTGTGACGTAGGTTTAGAAAAACATTCTCTTTATCGTGCCAACGTCTCGATCTTTATTGAGATCATCATCAGGGCCTGGTATTTATAAACATTGTTTAAATTGTACATATACAAGTAAGATGTGATAAAATGAATTTATACAATGATAGACATTTTAGACTCAATCAAACCTTGATTACCTTCGGTATACATTTCTGGAGTATAACATTATAGTATAATAATAGTAGTAGGTTTCAAAGTCAATTTGAACTTAAAATGTATTCATTGATTCAAACATCAAACATTACACAGAAAACAAATACTTTGAGTGAGTAGAAATACTTAGATTGAGATTGTATAATTTAAACAATGTTTATAAATCCCAGGCCCTGAAGAAGATCTCAGTAAAGGTCGAAACGTTGGCACGGAAAAGAAAATTTTTTTTAAACCTACGTCACACCAGACCGCATCTCCCGATCTTCAAATAATTAAAATTTAGACTCTAATGTAAGTTCCAAGTAATTAGTTTATTAAGTACTAGTTTATTAATAATAAATTAGTATTATTTGTAATTGGTGGGGGAACAGTTACAGTTAAATTAATTAATACACTTATGGAAACAAAATTGAAAGCGCTTTAAAATGAATCTTCTCCTTAATGAAAAATTTAAAACATTGGATTTCTTATTGTTTAAAAGTAACAGTTAGAAGTTAGCCATATTATAACATCATTGTTAGTAGATATAAGCAAATTATCAATTATCATTATTATGTGGAAGTATTTCCATACTAATATAAGCGTATGATGAACAAACTTACAATCTCTAAATTGTGAAAGTAGCAAACTTAGACTTATCCAGCTCTTGTGGTTTGATCGTGTTCGGCCTTCCAAAAACTTATCCCTGTTAAGTTCAGAATCGGGATCACGTTAAGCGTTACTCGATTAGATTAAAATCTATTTATATTTTTCGTATAAATATATGTTGCATAACTTATTTTGAGGGAAATTGGCGAGGCCGTAAATATCCACTTTAGAAGGATTTAACGGGATTAAATATAATTACAAATTTTGTTTGATTTTAGTAATGGGATAGATAACTAAACTAAAAACATTTACCGTCAAAACTATTCTTTTTTATGCAGGGGCTTGGTTGAGATGAAATAGTGTCATAGCTCAAGTGGTTAGGGCGGGGGCGTATTGAGCCGAAGGTCGTGAGTTCGAATCCCGCTAGTGACACTTTCACAATCAAGACCTTAGATAAAAAGAATAATGTTTGACGGGTTAACATGCGTTTGAATAATTATAGAATGGAAATAATAAATGAGCAAAAGTTTTAAGAATATACAACCAAATAAAAAATATATGTTCAGTTTGCACTTGAGATTTCAAAGAGAAAGAACTTCCTTATGTCGCTCGTAGTTTTGGTGGAAAGAAGTAGCTTTTTTGAAGTGGGATCATTACTAAAAGTGAAAATATCAAGAAAGTTCATTGTTTTGGATTTTTTTTGTAAAAATTTATCGTAGTTTTGAAATTATACGCGATTGAAGATTGTATCAAAGCATTTAAACATTGCAGTGGGACTTTTGAACTGTATACAGGTTTTTTTGACCATATAATGAATTATTTTGGCTTATTTTATTCAGATATGTGTGGTGATTAGTGTCCGTTAGTCGATGATTATTCGGAAATCGTGAGATGCGGTCTGGTGTGATGTAGGTTTCAGAAAAAATTTTTCTTTATCGTGCCAACGTTTCGAGCTTTATTGAGATCATCTTCAGGGCCTAGGATTTACAATCATTGTTTAAATTTAACAAATAAATGTAGGATGTGGAAAAAAGTGAATTTATACAACACAAAAAATATTTTTTATATTCAATTGAAGTATTTCTACTCACTCAAAGTGTTTGTTTTTTGCGTACTTACGAAACACTTTGAATATAAAAAATATTTTTTGCATTGTATAAATTCACTTTTTTCCATAACCTATAGGTACTAGTTAAATTTATACAATGTTTGTAAATCCTAGGCCCTGTAGATGATCTCAATAAAGATCGAAACGTTGGCACTATAAAGAAAATGTTTTTCTGAAACTTACATCGCACCAGAAAGCATCTCACGATTTCCAAAAAAAAGTGAATTTATACAATGCAAATATATTTTTTGTATTCAAATTATTTCTACTCACTCAAAGTGTTTGTTTTCTGTGTACTTACGAAACACTTTGATTGAATATAAAAAAATATTTTTTGCATTGTATAAATTCACTTTTTTCCACATCCTATATGTACTTGTTAAATTTATACAATGTTTGTAAATCCTAGGCCCTGAAGATGATCTCAATAAAGATCGAAACGTTGGCACTATAAAGAAAATGTTTTTCTGAAACCTACGTCACACCAGACCGCATCGCACGATTTCCGAAGAAAAAAGTGAATTTATACAATGCAAAAAATATTTTTTATATTAAATCAAATTATTTCTACCCACTCAAAGTGTTTGTTTTCTGAGCACTTACGAAACACTTTGATTGAATATAAAAAAATATTTTTTGCATTGTATAAATTCACTTTTTTCCACATCCTATATGTATTTGTTAAATTTAAACAATATTTGTAAATCCCAGGCCCTGAAGATGATCTCAATAAAGATCGAAACGTTGGCACGATAAAGAAAATGTTTTTC